>NC_070603.1:109190802-109815802 GCF_027172205.1 Podarcis raffonei | reverse complement strand
AGAAAAAATATTTGGTTTTCATTTTCTTAAAAAAATAGCAACTTTTTGGACGGTCAATAAATAACAAAAAGTTGCATATTAAAAAATCAGGGAAAGTTGTTGCTAAATATTAATTTTGTTTTTTATGTTTTTTAGTGGCGGTTCTCCTTCAAGGTCACAAAGAATTTTATCAGCTTCCCAATACAGACGATCTGAAATGTAGCTGGCTTTTTTAGTGTCGTCTCAGAGGCTCAAGATTGTGGGGGTATTTTTCTCTTTGTTTCGCGGAGCAAGTTCGACGGTGGTGTCTCAAGCCAAACCAAACCTATAACAAGAAAAGAGAAAAAAAAATCACAAAGTTAAGCTTAAGAATTTAAACTCAGAGGGGGAGAAAGAGCAAGCAATAAAACCGAACTGTTACGTAACAACAAGCCTTTGTTAAGGAGAGGAAGCCGCGACGATCATTGGGGCGGGCGGGGGGGGGGGGACGAATGAAGTTTTTTTTTCCTTTTTAAGGGAAGACGTCCCTTTAAAATTAAGTTGCTCGGTTTTAAATGGGAAATATTTCCTTTGGGGAGAATTCAGCTAAGAACAGTCTTGAAAGGACAATTTACCTCCAGATACAGCCAATCAAATAATTTACTAAAAATCGCCAATTAAGACGCATTCTGGGAAGGGGGAAAATAAAAATAACCCTAACGTAATGCCCCTTTGTCCCCACCCTAGCCGTTCCCCACAATAACGTTCCGAGATACACCGTACTTACCTTTTAACAGACCCCAGAATGGCCGACCAGGGCGCGCGCAGAGGCTTTTATATGAGGCCACTCCCTCTCCCCAACTCCCCCCTCCCATCGTCGCGCGATGCGGTAAAGAACAAAGGCGAGAGCGCGCGCCGCCGCCCCACGCCGACACAGTTGCCCTGCCAAATCCGAGTCAAAATTTACTTCAAAGCACATCACCTGAATCGCATTTTGAAATCCAGTCGGACTAACTGAGCCGAAATAAAAAATTCCGCCCGTGAAGGTTGTGGCGCAGTTAGTAGAACACGAATACGCATGCGCGATCCGTTGCCAGACCCGCGACGTGTGCGCGCTCGCGCGCGGCCTCCGCCCTAGTTTCCGTGGGGGGCAGGGAAGGTGAGTGCGAGACGGCGTCACAAACCAAGCATGCGCCTAGCTCGGTGGTTGACGGCGAGTACCGAACTCGGCACAATGGTCAACCATTGTGCTCATGCGCAGTGAAGAAGCTCTCTCGGGGGCCCTAGGTTCGTTCGGCGGGTTGTGGCGCAGTGTTTTATTGTGGGGAGCGTTGTGCGCGTGCGCGAGACTGGGCTGAACTGGGGGAAGGCCGCGTTATAGCAAAACGCGAATTTAAATAAATTTCCATTTTGGTTTTTTTTTGTCGTAGGCTTTTATATGTGAATAAATACCGGAGGCTGGTGGGGAATAAAAAAAATTAACTATGGGCCCAAAGCTGTCGATGCCCCAAGGGCACCACGTTCAAGGTCACCTTGAGGGAGGAGAGCTATGGCGCATGCGCAGGGAAACCTCTGGACTCCAAGATGGCGGCCTCCAGTTGTGCCATGCTGCTCAGCAGGAGCTTGGGCTGCTTGGTGGCTCGCACTGTGCTTAGGAGGCCTCTCTGGGCGCAGGTGAGGAGCCTTTTATGTTTCACCGGGGACCTCGCCTACAACTGGAAGTATTCATTTTACTATGCGGGGTTAGAGGCTTCCGCAGAAACAAAAATGGTTTCTCTTTGTGCTCGTACTAAATTCGGCTAATTCTGTTTCCTTCTCCTTACTTGCCCTTCTCTAATTCTGCATCGTTGTTTCTTTTACCTGACAAGAAACCTTGCGCGTTTTTAGGGCTTTAAATGACGGGGCTCTTCCTCTTCTTCCCGCTGCAGAAAGCGGGATGCCTGTATCCATGGTTACATCGCTGTGTTTATGTAGGCATTGTAAACCATCCATTTATCTATTCAGAAAAAAATAAATCTTAAACTACTGTTTCTGTATTAAATGTCCACTACGGCTTTGTAACTGAAATGGAATGCGGTTTTGGACTTGGGAAGCATGGGTGTAAATTCTGTATTACAGGCTGTGATTATTACTTTACAATGTTCCGGTCTCTGTCCGGAAGAGATTATAATCTAAAGTACCATATCAGAATATAATTAATTACCGGTAATTGGTGGTGCCCGCATGTTAGTGTGTTAATGCACCTTTATCCTTTGCTAAGAGCATGAGCCAGTTAATGACAAAACAGCACAATCCTATCTATGCTGTAATAGGAATTTTATGGTCTTGGATATATGGTAATGTTCATAACTGTACCAACCAAGCACATACATAGATCAGCACAGGAAGGCCAACCTGGAACCGTTTTGATTCCTAAACTGACCAAATGTTTTCTCTGCAAGGTCAAAGTGGAAAAACCTCCCCATTGTCTTTTCCTTCACAAATCCTGTCTTAAGGGTGTTTGAATAAGGTGTGAGCCTGTGACATGGCCAGGAACTAAGTATTTATCATTACAGAAGACTGGCCAGGCTACTCAGGAAATCCAATCAAGTAACCTTCTAGACAGGAGATAAACAACAACAGGAGAAAAACAATATTAAAATTTCTGTGATATATGTATGATGTTTCTGGGGATGGTCTTGATTTACAGGATGGGAATTTCAAAAGTCTTTATAAGGCTTTGCACACCATTTTTCTGGGTCCTCCTTTCCTGCGTGTGAGGGGAGCACCCTGTTGCAACAGATCCATAAACATTAGGCTTACTAGCTGCTTTGCTTCTCAATATTCTCTGGTTGGCCTCTGTTATTTTCTCCTACCAATAGGGAACCTATGTAAGGACTCTATATGGGCTCTTGGATACCCCATAAAGGAAAAGGGCAATTTTTTATTTACAACAATGCCTACTCAAATGAAAGCCTTGTTGAAGTCAATGGGGCTTACTCTCAAGTAAGGCAGCGTAAGAATTGCAGCCTGATTTAATTACTTGCTAAATTCATAGCCAGTTCTAGTCTCTTTTATATAGCTTTAATAGAGGACAAATTATTTATTAAATTTATTAGAGGATAAATAAGCTAAATCTATGTTAGCCTCTCCATGTTTCTTCATTTTATTTACGCAGAGAAAGCTCACCCTGCTGCTCTTCATCTGAAAAGCCCCCCCCCATCCTTCCTACAGCCAATCAAAACAAGACATTCCCTCCCATAAGCTTTCAGTCTAAAAAGGAGAAGGGTGGGGGAGAAAGCAAAATATACCAATTCTTTAAAGTGTAACAATAGCTATTTCTAGTAGGCTTGTTCATACATTACAGTGGACACAGGTGCAAGCTATTGCTGCACACATACAAGTGTGATACACTTGGTGATTTGTACAGCTCAACTATTGTTTGCACTGCTTGATGGAGGAGAGAGCGTGCAAGCTCACTTTCATTCTTTTAACTATGGTTAACAGACAGGAGAACTGTGTCTTCGCTGTCCCATAATGGATATTGTCTGAAGCCAGGATCTCAGAATTCTTTGAATTCCATCATAACCACAGAATTCCTTACCCCCCATATTGGCTGCATTTTAATTTCCCTATAGGAAAAGTGAAAATATGACTGCTACTTATTTTGCATAGTTTCAAGAAAGAATGAGAATACGGTAGTTTTATTGTCTTCTATTGTGTGCTGAATTGGCAGTGGAGATGGCAAATGGAGCCCTTAATTTCTGAACGCTTCATTGAGGAATATAGCTTTTTGAACTTGCTGTGATGTAATAATAATAATAATAATTACTGTAATATTATTATTAATTTGTATGCCACCCACCTGACCGGGTTGCCCCAGCTACTCTGGGTGACTTTCAACAAATTGTAAAACATCAAATATTAAAACCTTCCCTATACAGGGTTTCTGCTTTTTTAAAAACAAACAAACCACTATCACCATTCATATCGATACCTGCCTTTTTACACATGCCTTGCTTTGCTTCTCCCCTTTAGAATGTATCCAGCATTTCTGTCCTGCAGCGCGAGCGATTAACTTTCCGTATTTACAGCACAGAGGCCGGCGAAGCTGAACCCACAGAGCAAGCGGCTTCTGACACAGAATCACGTTTTAAAGAGAAGCCGTGGGAGTACTTTGAGTCTGAAGGTATCTGGGGAATATAAGGACAGCAGCAGTGTGTGTGTGTGTGAGTGCAAGTGAAAGGAGTGGTGTGTCGTTGAAGAATAGGGCATGAACTGCAATGACATTCATGCGACTGCAAGTGTATAATGCTGTATTAGTCAGTGTGGTGCTTTCCAGATGTTGTGGACTCCAACTTCCACCAGCCTTGGCCTGGATGGCCTGTGGATTAGGGAATTGTAGTCCACAACATCTGGAGGATGCCACATTGGCTCATGTTGGCATCTGTCTGTCTAGGGAGACAGTGGACGAGTTCACCTTTGTGAGTGAAGTCAAACCATTGGAGAGTTACAGCACCTGCTGTGGCTTTAGGGGCTGATACTGGAGAGACATGTTTTGTTGCAGCTGGGGCAGGTGAAGGTGTCTGGTTGTGCTGCTGCAGGTGTACCATGGCATTTCTTCTCTTTGTACTCATCCCAGTGGTTATTTCTCCTCTGGTCACTACTGCAGATACACAACCTGACTGTCTCCAGGCGCTGCAGTCGCCACATTGGCTACTCCTGGGATAATTCCCATGGCCAAGAATGTTGACCTCTGCCTGTATGTAACAGTACAGTTACATACAGGAGGTGACCATTGGCCACTCTGTTTGGGGCTGATGGGCGTTGCAGCCCTGAAGGCGGTTTGGAGTTGGTGACAAGGGTAAGGGCCTTTTTAGCTGTGGCTCCCCACTTGTGGAATGCTCTCCCTCTTGTGGTCTGCCTGGCAACATCATTAACATTTCTTTGGCATCAGGTAAAAATGTCCTCTTCTCCCATGCACTGACAGATTAGGTTAATTCTTCTGTTGTTTGTTGATCAAATGTTCTATATTGCTAAAGTTTTCTGCCATTGCCTGGTTTGTTTTATAGTGTTTGTGGTTTTTCCTGTAATATATTGTTATTTTGTGCTATTCCTTCATGTTTTAACTTTTAATAAGTCACCTAGAGGCTATTTTCTTACGTGACCAACAAGTTATAAACAAACAACAGCAACATCTAGAGGGTTATCAGGGCTGGAAGAATCTCCTACAGAAATGTGCTAGACCATGGGTCAGCAAACTTTCAGCAGGGGGCCTGTCCACTGTCCCTCAGACTTTGGGGGCCGGACTTTATTTTGAAAAATAAATAAATATGAATGAATCCCTATGCCCCACAAAGAACCCAAAGGTGCATTTTAAATAAAAGGACACATTCTACTCTTGTAAAAACACGCTGATTCCCAGACTGTCTGCAGGACGGATTTAGAAGGCGATTGGGCCGGATCCGGCCCCTGGGCCTTAGTTTGCCTATCCATGTGCTAGACTTTACTTTTTTTTTTTAACCCCACATACACCATTACGTACATGGAGTTCTTATAAGTGTGCCATGCCTTTCTCCCGTGGGACAGCATACAAATGGTTCTCAGAAGTATTTTTTTCCAGGCATGTTCCAAAGCAGGACCAGCATGCTTGCTCTGTGTGATTTCCCTTGTATCATGGGAACATGCAGTCATTGGCTCTCTGCTTTGGGTTCGTGCGGCTATCTTGTTTGCCTCCTTCCAGCTACAGTTGAGCACTAAGCTCACTTGGTCAAGTTCAGTCACTGGCACCTTCACTTGCTGGGCTTGGAACATTCTCTACCTGAAGCTCTAGAGAGCCGTTGGCAATATGACACCAGATGACCCATTGGCCTGATTCAGTATTAAATAGTTTCTTCTGGCCATCTATGAATATTTACCAGATTCTCAGTAAAGAACGGTTAGCAAAGCCATAAAGTTTGCTTGGGGCACATAGCAGTAACAATTGGGTGACTGCTAGATTTTAAAACTCACTGAACTCCCAGGATGCAGTTCTGTGCTGGTTTTATTTATATAGCAGTATCAGTGTTCATTGGGACGCAGGTGGTGCTGTGGTCTAAACCACAGAGCCTAGGACTTGCCGATTAGAAGGTTGGCGGTTCAAATCCCCGCGACGGGTTGAGCTCCCGTTGTTCGCTCCCTGCTCCTGCCCACCTAGCAGTTCAAAAGCATGTCAAAGTGCAAGCAGATAAATAGGTACCGCTCCGGCGGGAAGGTAAACGGCGTTTCCGTGTGCTGCTCTGGTTCACCAGAAGCGGCTTAGTCATGCTGGCCACATGACCTGGAAGCTGTACGCTGGCTCCCTCGGCCAATAAAGTGAGATGAGCGCAGCAACCCCAGAGTCCGTCACGACTGGACCTAATGGTCAGGGGTCCTTTATCAGTGTTCATTATAGAGTGTTTCCTCTCTCTCTCTCTCTCTCTGTGTGTGTGTGTGTGTGTGTGTGTGTGAGTGAGAGAGAGAGAGAGAGAGAGAGAGATTAGGGTGTAAATTTAAACAGCAGAGGGAGGTAATGGGGTCAAGGCAAGAAAAAGTGAGGCAAGGGCAGTACTGGATGAAGAGGAGGTCAATGCGCTTAACAGCTACATAAGCTCCAGTTGATTTGGGAGTTAGAACTAAGCAGTTAAGTAAAAATCTTCATGAGAGGTTTTGAAGGAAGAAAGTGCTACATGGGGAGTTCAAAACACAAGGGGCAGCAGGGAAGAGGAGGAGCAGGAAACTTTGGGGCAACTGGGGGTGGTCAAGTTGGAGGAACAGATATCACTGGCAGGAACACAGTGGAGAAACAACGGCTAGAGGATAGGGTGAGACAAATCTGCAGAGAGGCTCTGAGAACAGTTGCACACTAAGATGGGAATAAAATCTATTGAACCCAGTGGGACCTACATTTGAGAAGCCATGCATGGGCTTGTGCTCAAATGGAAAGAGACAAAGGGAGGCTTGTAGTCTCGGAGAGGGTGTGTTAAATAATTTTTCTTTTTTAATGGTTGTGGTTCATCACAACACCAACGTTCCTTTAACCACCATCTGTGATTTTGACAAACGGTGCAGTTGAAGGCATGACTTTCTCTGGGGTAAATTACATGGCTTAGTGGGGCTTGCCCACAAGTCGATAGAGCTGCAGTCCAAGTTTCTTAAACTACCATCACCTTTTCCTTCACAGGACAGTAAGCCTGTTGTTTCTTCTGGGGCATGCAGTGTGAAGTGGATGTGTACTTGAATCTGTAATAGTTGGGCTCAGGAGGATGAAAGCTTCTGCTGTGTTGTCCTTTCGGAGAGCCTTGACAAAATGCTGCTGTGATTGGCATCGTTTTCTCTCTCTCCCGCTTTAGAATACATAGAAAGATATGGCAGCAATCCCGTCTGGTTCGGCTACCGGCGCAATCACAAGGGCCAGATTCCACCACAGAAGACCCGGAAGACTTGCATTGTGAGTGTGTTTCTTTCCCCCTTTTTTGTGATGTGTGCCAGGAAAACTAAGTTCCAAATGGATACTTTGCATCAGAGAGAGAGAGAGAGAGAGAGAGAGTGTGTGTGTGTGTGTGTGTGTGTGTGTGTGTGTGTGTGTGTAGAGACAATACCGTCACTACTTTTTGGGCTGCCTATAGTATCCATTTTGTGGTGGAACCAATGATACTTTTATCAATACCAGCACCTCTTTATATATATATATATATATGTAATGACATTCATTTGATACGTTTGTTCCTGCAGAGAGGAAAGCACATCTGTGGGAATCCCTGCCCTATCTGCAGAGACCAAAACCTCTTCTTGGATTATAGGGTAAGAGGAACCGAAATTTGTTTCTGAATTGAAATAACCTGCTTTTCAACTGAAAGTATCCAAAGCAGAGAACAAGACTTCTTAGAAATAGTATAAAAATTTGCTACATTTTGAAAAGGGGGCGGGGGGGGGGATTGGTCGCCATGTTAATCAGAACAGCAGGGACTGGTAAGAGAGGTAAAAGTACAACCTTCAAGGCCCTCCAGCTTCCTTGCCTTGACATCTTAAGAGCCAATAAGGGAGGAATGAGGTGACTTTCCCTAGAGAGGACACTCTGTGGCTGCAGAGAAGGCCCCTGGCTCACGTCGCCACCACAGCATGTCACATGGCCCCAAATGGAAGAGCTATGTAGCTCTGTGGTCAAGCATCTACTTAGCATTTAGAAGGTCCTTGGTTTGATTCTTGTATCCCTTCCGGCCCTACCTGGAGATTCCATCTGATGTCCTGTGGAACAGCTGCCAGTCAGTGTCAACAGGACTGAGCTTAAGATGGACCAATGGTCTAACTAACAGTATAAGGCAGCTTCATAGGGAACTGGCAGAAATAGCTTTAGTGCCCGTGATCCCTTTTTTGAATTGTAACATGTAAAGTCTGATTATTCCTGCAGAACGTGAGGCTTCTGGAGCAGTTCATCAGCCCCCACACAGGCATCGCCTACCACCCGACACATACAGGTAAGCCACCCTTTGCCCTTCATACCCCCCCATTCCACTTAATTCTACATCCCTGTTGTTGTCTACCTTGTTGAGGTTTCTGGCACTGGAAGGAAGTGAGAACTCTATACCAGAGAGGCTCTTCTCAGCCTCCAAATTCTTTCCCATTGTACTAGAACTTGTGGTCACTCACTAAAACTGGTTAACAGTGGATTCAGGGCAGACCCCCTAAAAAAACAACTGTTCCACGCAATACATATTTTTTAGGGAATTCACTGCAGCCAGATGACCACAAATTTAGACGGCTTTAAAAAGGGGTTAGTCAAATACATGGAATATATATCTATTAGGCTTCATTAGCCATGATCCTAGTCCATTGCCTATTTATTGCACCTTTCTTTCAAAAGACTCATGGTTGTCTTCGCCCTCTCCAAGGCCATCCATGGAGCTTTGTGCCTGAATTGGGATTTGACCCTGGGTCTTCTGAGTGCAACAGTAATCATTATTAATTTTGGCCCTGTTAGGCCAAACACCACAGAGCGACTAAACTTGACTGGACTGAAATAGTTGACAGCACTAGAAAAATTCTAGCTTTCTCCCATCTTCTCCACATATTAACCAACTGGTTCCTGCACTCATCATCTGAGGCCTTTCTTTGTGTGCCCCCTCTACAAGAGTTCTGGAGGGTGGCAACACAAAAATGGGCCTTTTCTGCAGTGGCTCCTTGTTTGTGGAATGCCCTCGCCTGGCACCTTCACTACATATCTTTAGGCGCCAGGCAAAAATGTTTCTCTATAACCAGGCCTTTGGCTGAATAAACATTCTAAGACCTTTTAATTGTGCTGGGGGGTATTTTATTAGGCATTTTACGTACTTATTTTGTATTTTTATGTTGTGAACCACCCTGAGATCATCGGAAGAAAGGCGGTACAGTGGTACCTCGGGTTACATACGCTTCAGGTTACAGACTCTGCTAACCCACAAATAATACCTCGGGTTAAGAACTTTGTTTTAGGATGAGAACAGAAGTCGTGCAGCGGCGGCGCAGCAGCAGCAGGAGGCTCCATTAGCTAAAGTGGTGCTTCAGGTTAAGAACAGACCTCCGGAACGAATTAAGTTCTTAACCCAAGGTACCACTGCACTTCCGAGTCAGCGCCAACGGCGAATGGCGGAGTTCCTCCGATCGGAGGAACGGGCTCCGTGGAAATTGGGTCTTCCCGCCGCGGCGAAGGCGGGGACCCGCTAGAAATCCCAGGCAGAGAAGCCTGGGAACGTGGGGTTTGGCAGAGCACCAAGAGCGCCTCCCCTACTCACGAGGAAACCCCTTTTTGGGGCTCCAGAGTGAAGTGGGGTGAGCAGCGCGGTGCTGCGAACCGAGCGCTATTTCTATGGAGGGAAGCCGCGCAGCCATCGCCGGAGAGCGCTGACTTTTTCCTGATGACATTCAGACTCTAAATCAAGTACCTGTGAGTAAAAACGGAGAATTGGATCAAGAAATTTGCAAAACTTTTGAATTAGGCACAAGCGGGAAGGTTTAAACAGGAAGTCTGCCTTCTGCTTTTTGTATATAGATTGAAGCAAAGACCTTGCAACCTAATAGCCTGGAAAACTGCTTTAAAGTTGGAAATTTCCTGCATTTACAACCAATAAAACCCCCTTGGAAAGCAGGAGAAAAGGGGGGGGGGGAATTTGACTGTCTAATCCTGCAGGAGGAGAGTAAAGGAATCTAAGTTTCCATCGTCCCAAACCTGGGGACGGGGTGTCGGGACAGAAATTGCTTGTGACGTCCATTGATTGAAAGTGGAGTATTTTGACAGATAGGTAAAAAAAGAGAAGAGAAACAAATTAACTTCAACGCTACCTTCTGCATTTCTGTATTTTAAAGATACAAAGTATTTGAAAATTAAAAGGACTTGAAATCAAAAGTAATTTTCTTTGTTGGATACTTTTTTTTAAAAAAAGGGGATACAAATTGTATTCCCTAGAGGGAGCCTGTCAGTTTGCTATTGCTGTTTACCTGGGATCTACAGCTTCAAGTTTTTGGATCGTGGGATTTGCTGTCTGACCTTGAACAGAAATGAGTTGGAAGGAATGTTTGGTGTCTGCCCTTGGTATGACAAATGCCCTGCTGCAGCAGCTGCAGGACAAAATGAATTTGATGCATGAAAAATTGGATTTGATGAGTGCTGTCGCCAGTGAATATGATTTAACAGGGAATAAGGATAAAGAAGTTACACAACAACCAATTCAAGAAACTGGCTTGACAAGACAATTCCAAGGGCAGATGAAGAAGGAAGAGGCAGTAATTATTCCTCAAACAACACAAAAGGAGGGATTCAAAGTCCTGCAGGAACAAAAGTTACTGCACTGGAAGATTGAACTTGGAGAGTGCTGGGATGGGTTTGAAGTAAATGAAGCTCTTAACTCTAGAGGGACTATGAAACAGGTGAATAACTATCTTTTGGAGAAATATTCTTTGGACTACAAAGATGACAGGGAGTGGGACTCGGGGGAAGGGGCCAGTCTGACAGAGGAAAAGGGAAACTATTACTGGATGGAAACCTCCGGAGACCCACTCCCTAAGAAATCAACAACAGACAAAGAAGTGTGTAAGCGCAAACAAGGACAAGAAATCGTGCAGAAGGGGCCTAGAAGAGACTTAAGGGCCTCGGATATTAGAACACCAGATTGATGGACTGGAAGTAATGGACTGAAAGGACTGACATGACCCGAAACCAGGAAGAAGGGACGTTGGATAAAAATTAGAGATATCAAGGAAAATTCTTTTGTTAATTTTGGAATCAGTGTAACATGAATGAAACACCAAATATGCCGGAAAGGAATTAAATTGGCTTTAGTAGAAATGATTTAAGGAGATATGAATGAATATGACGTAAACTTTGAAATTTTAAGATTTTTAAGATAAGATAAGGTTAAAGAGATTAAGGTAAATTGAATTACAGATTAAGTTAAAAGAGGGAAAGGTTATGTTGAATTAATAAACAAGATAGATCGTGAAGATTAATTATTTAAATTAAAATTGAGAAACATGGGAAGAATTTGCTGGAATAATGAATTAAACTAGAATACAAAAAGGGAGATGTGAGGAAGTTCAAGAAATAAGCAAATGAAAAGTTGTAAATTTGAGATTTGTATTTTTCTTTTTTTTGTTGTTTTTTTTTTGCTGTATTTTTCTGTTTTTCTTGTTTTTGTTTATGTATTGATGAAATTTTGAATAAATATCATTTAAAAAAACAAAAACCCGAGGTACCACTGTATACACCACTTGCTTCAAGACCTGCTTGTGGGCTTTCTGAAAAAGCTGGAGGAAACAGGATGCTGGAGTAAATGAGCTTTGGTCTGAGCCAACAGGGCTCTTTATGTTTTTTTAAAAAAATATTTTTCTAGGTGCCTCTCAGAGTAGCCTGTCGGCCAGAAGCATAGTTTTGCTGCACAACCTGACCTCCTTGGGCTTGGTCATGCTTTGTGGCCAGGTTTTAGGGAAAGGATGGTAGTTGGGTGGGAGGGTACATGCCTTGCAATACAAGTTCCCAGGATTAATCCCTGGCATTAACAAACAAGCAAATAAGGCAGCAGGTGATCTGCCTAACCTGCTGGTAAGCCAGCCACTGCCAATCACAGGAGGCAGCACTGGCTAGGCTGTCAGGTAGTTTGACTCGGAATAAGGCAGCTTCCTAGAACCCTGACCTATTTTAAAAGGTGTACATGAGCCTTGTCATTTTCCTGTGGAAAGGCCTGCTCCTGCCCAAACTCCATAACTTCCCAGCTCTTTTGTGACATCAGCTTCATGATTATTCATGAAAAGGTACACTACCAGACCATTTGATTTGGAGAATCGACTCCATGAGTAGAGACGTTGGCTAGTCCGGGTTCTAAGGTATAAGAGGTGTTTGATTTCTGTTATGCCACTGTGGAGTTTTTGGAGTCACAAGACTCTGTTTACATTCCAGACGGTTGGAAGTCTTACGGGAGACGAATGTTGATGTTACTGGTTTCCTGTTTCTTTGTACCAGTTGGTTCTCTGACTTCACAGAGAGTATATTCTTTTCTGTCCTGCGTAGATAGAAATAAAACGTAGTGCTGTAGCATATATTTCTCGTCCTGCTGCTGCTGTTTGTATACTCTGCGGAATGGGAATGTGCCTGAAGCCCCTTCAAAGGCTTAGGTCGTTAATCACCTTCGGAGGAGATTCCGAAGACTTGACCGGAGGAGTAGCTCGGTCGAACGGAGTTCCAACAGATAGACTCTCCATCCCTAAGTGCAAACAAGTTTTTATTTGCATACGACTGCAGTCTCTGCTGCACTTTGAAATGTTTGCCTCCTTCCTTCGCAGGTATCTGTATGAAGAAGTATCAGCAACTGACCAAAGCTATTCAGATGGCTCGGGACAGTGGTGAGTGGCATGAAGCTGAGCAAAGGAGAAGAGAGTTGGGTTGAAGCTGGAGGGGGGGTGCCTGCAGGGCTGTGTGTGGGATAATGCAGCCCCACCCGTACTCTATATCAGCAGTGGGAGATTCATTCTGCAGACCAGCAACAGGGAGATACTGTGGGTGTGGGAGGGGGCGTCGGTCCATCTTCTTTGGAGCTAGCAAGAAGCTGTCTTTCTGACATGTTTACTCCTCCACTCCCTCCCTCAGGCCTTTTATCCTCTAGCGTCCCCTTCGTCACTTTCCACGAGGACTACAGCAACCGGCATCCAGCTGTCACCAAGACCCCTCCGTCCCCAGCCCTGCAGAACAAGACAGCGTGGTATGAGTGGTATGACTGGCAGCAGCCCCCGGAGAAGGAGATTCAGCGGATGAGGAGGATTTACAAGGACTACCTGAAAGAGGAGAGCAGTCCCCCGTGAGTTAGGCAGGTGGCACTGGGTGAAACACTCCCTAGTGGTTTTAGAATTGGTCCTTGAAAATATTTTGAACATCCAGTTTGGATGGATAGATCTTGGCTGCCTTCTGTTTGCTCATCTACCCATGTGTCAATAAAGTCAAAGACCTTATCCGTGACTCTGGTCGTTAATTCCGCCCCCCCTCCATCAATATCTGACTGCGGTGTGGGGTAGGGGGAGAAGCAAAAGCAAAGGTTGGGTACTGGGCAACCATAAACTCCAAACTCACCCTTCCAGTGAGCAGGTATTGTGTTTATTCTGTGATGGGAATTTTGAGGTCTTAGATATACGTTTAATGTTCATAAGTGTACCAACCAAGCACGTACATAGATCAGCACAGGAAGACCGACCTGAAACTATTTTGATTCCCAAACTGAGCAAATGTTTTCTCTGCAAGGTCAAAGGAAAATGGAAAAGCCTCCCCATTGTCTTTTCCTTCACAAATCCTGTCTTAAGGGCACATTTAAGATATGAATAGGCTGTGATCCTGTGACCTGGCCCAGGAACTAAGTATTTATCATTACAAAAGGCTGGCCAGGCTCCCCAGGCAATCCAATCAAGTAAGCAGGGTATCCAATCAAGTAACCTGCCAGACAGGAGATAAACAACATTCAAATTTCTGTTTTAGACCACCTTTTCTGTGATGTAGGTATGATGTATCTGGGGTGGTGGTCTTGGGTTACACCCCTTCTGTGATGTATGTATGGAGGGGTGGTCTTGAGCTCCGGGGCAGGGAATTTAAGATGTCTATATAAGGCCTTACGCTCCATTGTTCTGGGTTCCTCCTCCTCTTCAGCGTGTGAGGGGAGCACCCTGTTGCAACAGATCAATAAAAATCAGGCTTACTAGCTGCTTTGCTTCTCAATATTCTGTGGTTGGCCTCTGTTATTTTCTCCTAACAATAGGGAAGCTATGTAAGGACTCTATATGGGCTCTTGGATACCCCATAAGGGGAAAAGGGCAGATTTTTGTTTACAGCAATATGCATAAGCAGAAGTTAACCTTCACTAAATGAACCCATGCTTGGAGCACACTTTTAGTTGAAAAGTATTCAGACTGAGACGCAGAGTTCTGGTTGACCTAGCTAGCTATCTAGGTGGAGAAACAAAGAAGCCATGCTTGCCCCTTTGTTCTCAGAAGGTGTATCCAAGATGTTCTCTTGGCTTAAGGTCCAGAGAAAGAATAGGAGGAGCAGGAAGTTATAAAGAGGATGCAGCCTGAGACTTGCCAGTCTGAACATGAAAGAGAGAGAGAAGTCAGCATGGTGATGAAAGTACAGGGATAGTCTGGGAAGCTGGAGGCTCTTTACTCTTGGAACCCATGCCACCCCCTCTCAGCCAGCTGAGGGGCACCCAAATTTCCAACAAGTATTTGAGGCCAGTCCATTGTGCAGTATGGCTGATGGGAGTTGGCAGCACGACTGCAAAACAGCTGCAATCTTCTTTCTGGGAACCCACATGTTCCCTCGCTCACTCTGAACCATAGGAACTGGGTCAGAATGTCACACTTCTAAAACCTTTTCTTCCTTCTCTACAGTTGTTGTTAACTTTTATTAAATTTTCAAATTTTACATTTCAAATTAAACATCTTTTATTATACCATTCATTCATTGACTTCCCTCCCTCCCCTTCCAAGGTTCATTTAACTTATCCACCACTCCTGCTTATTTTAATATAGCCATCTAATTTAATTTTCTTATCTTACATCAGTTCAAAATATGTCATTCCGTTGAATTACTTTAATTCTGCTGTGCACAGTTATTTTCAGTATACTGAACAAAAATTTTCCACTCTTTAAATACCTGGTCTTGTTGTTCTCTTATTCTACTTGTTAGGTCTGCTAATTCTGCATATTCTTACCTTAAATTGCCAATCTTCCTTACTAGGGACCTCTCACACTTTCCATTGTTGGGCTAACAAGATCTGAGCTGTTGTGGTTGCGTACATGAATAAGTTCTTCTCATTCCTAGGAACCTCTGAACCATTCCTAACAGAGATGCCTCTTTTGGGGGGGGGAGTTGTTTTAAACCTACTTTTATCTAGTATATGATTTCCCAATATACTTTAACTTTTTTACATGTCCACCACATATGGGGAAAAGTTCCTTCTACTTTGCATTTCCAGCATTCTATTTATCACATGTGGGGAAAGCTGTTTCTTTAGCACGCTACTCACTGAAACCATGTAAGGAAAATTGAATTTGATATGAGAAGGGTAGGGAGAGAAAGGGAACCCATTTGACACCCAAGCTGTGCTACAAAACTAACATCTGGAAGAACCAAACTAGCGTGCCGTCACTGTTCAGCGGCTTCACTCATAACCTGTGTTGACACTGGTATTCCCTCCCCTATCATTACCGCCCTTTCGCAGATGAATCCATGCAGTTGCAACCATAATATACAGCAGTTTTAAAAAACAAAACCTGGTGCACCATCAAGAACAGCTTCAGCCAGCAAATTGCTGGGTGGATGACACTACGCCTAAAGGTTAAGTTTGAATTGTGCAAATATTCAAAACAAAGAGCACAGTGACGCCCCAAAGTAACCTAAGAAAACAAAGGATTTCACTTGCTTACTCAGAAGGAAGCTAACAAGTCAAAAAGCAAGATGTAACATGCAGACTACTTTGCAGTCAAATTAATGCACTCCTAACTAGGGCTGCAGGGGATAAATTGGCACATGTAGATGGGTAGTGTAAAAAAAAAAAGCCATTCTGGAAATGGATCAATTTCTACTGTGAAGTAGGCACTCCCAGTGTCTGTTGAGTCAGAGAGCCACTGTATTGAATTTCCTAATGGATTTGAGCTTCATGCTGAATACTCTGTTTGAGAAACTGGAAGTTTTCTTACTTCACAGTCTGCTGTTTGCATTCCTGGGAGATGAAAATGCTCTGCTGCTGCAAATCAGTATCCTGTAATCCAGTTGTCTTCAACCTTGTCAAAGCCAGGACCTACTTTTAACCCAATCATGCAACTGGGGGACCCATTTCTTAACCTTTTACCATAGCTAAAGGACCCCTGGGTGGTTAAATCCAGTCAAAGGTGAATATGGGTTGTGGCGCTCATCTCGCTTCAGGGTGAGGGAGCCGGCGTTTGTCCGCAGACAGCTTTCTGGGTCATGTGGCCAGCTTCTGGCGCAACGGAACACCTTGACTTAAATCAGAGCGCACGGAAACGCCATTTACCTTCCCACCACAGCAGTACCTATTTATCTACTTGCACTGGCATGCTTTTGAACTACTAGGTTGGCAGGAGCGGGAACAGAGAGCAATGGTAGCTCACCCTACAAGCATTTGAAGGCTTTTGAGAATCTTTGGAGAATCTTTTTTCCTCTGTAACCTTTCCTTATAGTGCATAATAACTTCAGATGTGTGACTTTGTGTGAGAGAACAAATAATAAATACATAAAGCAGTGTTTCGTTTCTGATCTCTGCTGATGTTCTGTATTTGAAAATGACTGTAAATGGCCTGGTAAATTAGTGCATCACACTTCCTGTCGTGCCAGCAATTATCTCTAAAGAAACTGTCAGAGAAGGCACAAAGAATTTTGAATGCCTTAATTACAAGGCATCATGTGATAATCATGTAATAATGGTCTGGGACAGCCAATAGTACTTACCGTAACTTATGACTGCATAATATGCATTCAGCTACAGCCTTGCTGTTCCCGACACTTCAGGATGAAGTTGGAGAACAAGTGTCACTCTTTTCTTAAAAGCAGCCTTGAAGACATGCAGCTTTGTTAAAATCTAACATGCAAATGCTTTAACTCTTGTTTAAAGTTCTTAGCCCTCACCAGTGCTAAGAGGTTTTGAAAAATGCTATGATCAAGGGTGTATAGATAACATTCGCTTTAAGCATCAGCGGCAAACCTTTTGAAACCATTAGGGTCGCCTTCCAGCTGCCCATGGATGCAAGGAGCTGATGCCAGCCCTGACTTAAAGGATAATAATAGTATAATGCAGGTTTAAATGTTTGCCAACTGTAGAGCAATTTGCTCATGAAGATTGCATGCGCATTACATAAGGCTCTTCTCCTTCCAGAACTGGCTCCCCCAGTGGCTGTTCCACCTGATCATTATAATGATTATGTAACATTAGGACAGCAGAGTTGGTACCTGAAGTTAATTATTTTCCTCGTCTCACTCAGTCTCTTTCCCCTCTAATATTGTGCCTATTAGACTGTACACATTCTCTTCAGAAGACTCTACTGTCAGTGGCAGAAAAGCAGAATATAAAAGTAATGGATGACTATCAAAAACACATAGCCATGTTAGTCCATTAGATAGGGTTGCCATATTTCAAACCCCAAAGTTGTTGAGCATTTTTTTTTATGAAAAAGCAAAAAACCCCGCAATTTTATGGTTTACTTGCCAAAGATCCAGGACAAACTGTCGCCTTCCTGAAATTCTCCCTGGACGTCACTTCGGCCTTTGAAATCCCAGTAATGTCTGGAAAATTCCAGACGTATGGCAGCCCTACTTTAGAACAAAAGTCACAGGAAAGGCAAATTAGTAATTTTATTGGGATCAAACAATGCTCACATAGGATGTGAGTCATTGAATTACGGTAGATCGAACTCTTCTATAGGCCAGTTATTCTCAAGAAGAAAAACATTTTGAAGGGCAGTATGTTATGTTCAAAAGTATTCAATGTATTGCAGTCAAACTATGTCAATTTCATTCTAATTATGGGTGGGGAGAGGTCTTTTCAGACTTAATTCAGTTTAATAGGTTTCCCCCCTTGGAACACAAGAAGACGGTCTACAGCCTCATACCATCTACAGTGACTGGCAGAGGCTTTCCAAGGTTTCAAAAAGGGGTATCTCCCAGCCCTACATAGAGATGCTGGTGTTAAAGCCAAGGCTAAGACTTAATGTCATTTTGAACCAAAGATACACCATTTTGATATATCAGGATCATTTATTCTTATTGTAATCATGCTGTAATGGAAGCTTGAGAGGGGGACAAAGAGAGAACACAGAAATATGTAAAAGAAAGTTATAGATGCATGCAAGGGCTTGGGCTGTGCAGCAGACCTTACAGTAGGTAGGGTTTTCCCCCACATCACTGGTAATGATAGGCTTTTTAGTTACACTAATGATGTGCATTGAAAATCAAAATATTAGCTTCCGTCCTATAGCTCCTGTTACTTTCCGAAGTCATCCTCTGTTGTTGGCAAGCCCAATCTTGTGTTAAAAAATTATTACAAGGCCCAGAGGGGATTTTTACGTCACTTAATGGTCTTTGGCAGCTACACAGCATAATGAAGTCTGAAACTAGTTCATTTAGTTCTAGCTGTTGCAGTTGTGGGAATAACCTTGAGAAATATAACGTTACAGAAATACTGCCCATGATAGCATGGGAATGGTATTACTGCAGCTACTTCATCCTCTTTAGGGTGCCAGAAAGCTGTGTTGGGATACTGCCAGGGAGATAGAGTCCATCTGAGGCCCCAAGCTTGGTGCTGGACGATCCATCGACCTCCCGTAGTCACGCAGTATCAGCTATTTATAGCGACACGAAGCCTCAAGAAAAGATAGCCACATTCTTGGACTTGTGCACACTCTATCAGCAGAATTCACACAACAGAAGTTGCACAGCATGAGAGCAGAACATGCATATTTACAGTTTATTAGGCGTTGGTCAGAACAAAGAAAAGCATGACCGTCTGCTCCGACTGCTCAGGCAAAACAGCCAAAAACGAAACGAACTTACAACATAAACATCCTGTGAGACAGGAACTTACGCAGGCTGTTATACAAACATCCTGCTCCCTTTTAAGGTGGAACGGAAATATCCTAACATCCTCCCCCTTTCCGTGTAACCTGTAGTACCTGTGGTTCAACCCAATTGCAACCTTTGTGCGTAAACCTTAAGTTGTTCTCTGTTAACAACCTTAGACAACAGATCAGCAGGAATTTCATTTCCTGGCATGTAGGACACCTGAATGAGTCCTTTCTGAATACACTCTCTTGCACGATGTAGCTTAATCTGCAAGTACTTGCTCCTTTGCTTGCAACTCTCCGAGTTCAGCAAAGCCAAACAAGATCTATTGTCTTGATACACTTGTATAGGACATTTCACAGAAACCCCAATGTCCTTAAACAGTTGCATCAACCATTCACAATCCATGAGTGAAAATGACAGAGCATTGAGTTCTGCTTCACAGGAACTTAGGCTAACTGTCGTCTGCTTTTTGCACAACCAGTCAAACAGGCAGTGGTTGTACATGTAGCATACTCCAGAAGTGCTTGTACCATCCGTGGTGTCACTTCCAAAACTTGCATCTGCAAAGATTTCAAGACCTCCAGTCTTCTGACTGGTGAACCTCAGCCTGTAGTGCATAGTCCCTTTCAAATACCGGGCTATGCGCTTCAGAGCTTTCCAATCCTGAACAGTAGGATTGTTAGCATGTCTGCTAAGCAGGTTAGTGCTTACAGCAATGTCAGGTCTTGAACATCTAGCAATGAAATTCAACTTGCCTAGAATGCATCTGTACAGCGTTGTGTCAGAAAACGCTTCAGCAGTACTGTCTACCTGGTAACCTGTCACCATCGGTGTGTCTGCTGGGTTTGCATCAACCAAATTCAACCTGGTTAATACATCAGCAATTTTCTGTGTTTGGTGTACCAGAAAATTACCTGCTTGGTCCCTCTCCACCTGCAGAGAAAGATAGTTGGATACCTCACCAAGATCCTTCATGTCAAAGTGCTCCTTCAGCTGAGCTAGGGTGCTTTGGTAAAAAGCCTGATTCTTCCAAAACATCAGAAGATCATCAACAAAACATAAACAATACAGTTTGTTTTGCCCCTCCTCTTTGACAAACACACACGGATCAGCTTTGCCCTGGTGAAAACCTAGAGAAAGCAACGTTTCAGTGAGTTTTGTGTTCCAACACCTGGCACTCTGCTTGAGACCATATAAGGATTTCCGCAGTTTACAGACCATTCCCTTCTGTATCTGCATCCCGTCAGGTGGAAGCATGTACAGCTCCTCCCCCAAAATCCCGTACAAAAAAGCTGTATTTATGTCATGATGGGAAACATGCAGTTTCTCCTCCGCAGCGATCTTGAGCATCAGCCGAATGCTCTCATATTTGACCGTGGGTGAGTAGGTCTCGTGGTAATCCTGCCCTGGTACCTGTGAAAAACCTCTGGCAACCAATCTGGCTTTGTGTCTGACAACCTTGCCATTCTGGTCTGTCTTGGCCTTGAAGACCCATTTGCTGCCAACCAGTCTCATTCCTGGGACTACCGGTACCAGTTCCCAAGTTTGATTCCTATTCAAGGAATCAACTTCAGCCTTCATGGCATTAAGCCAAGGCTCAGCATCTTTAGAGGTTAACTCCTGGACCTCTTTGAAGCTTGAAGGTTCCCACACCTTCTCTGAGCTACTAAGAACAGCAGTTGCCATCTTAGCAAACTCATCAGCAAATCTCTTTGGAGGTTTGCCTTTGGTCGCCCTTTCAGACCTGCGAACCAGACGCAAGTCTTCTGGACTCATCTCCTCCTTCTTAGGAGAAAAGTGACCAATGGTGAACAGTGGTTCTTCCAGTTCATTGTCAGACTCATCAGATGGTCTGACTGAGGCCTTTGCGCTCTTGTAGTCTGCTGTGTCATCACTGTCACTGACAGCAGCAGCAGCGCCGCCCACTGAACTGGAATCCGAACTCTGATCATCATCATCATCATCATCATCATCCTCAGTTTCCTCAGCTTTCTCAGCATGATCTGCTTTCTTCACATCACCTACATCTTCCTCTGGGTAACTCTGGAAAATTCCCACATTTTCCCCCCACTTAGGATTGTACTCAACACTCCTTGTGAACTTTATGGATTTAGAGTTAGTCATCCATACCCTGTATGCACCTTTTTCGTACCCCATGAACAAACCATGTGCCCCACGCTTCCCAAGCTTGTTGCTTTGTGGGGTGTGCACCCACATGTCAGAACCAAAGATTCTCAAGTGCTTGACATTAGGTTTCCTCCCATACATCTTCTCATAGGGAGTACAACCAATAGGTGATGACAGTCTCCTGTTAAAAGAATAAACAAAATTCGCCAAAGCCTCCCCCCAAAACTTCTCAGGGAGATTGGCATCATGCAACAAGGTTTTTATCCCTTGCAGCAACGTTTGATTTGCTCTCTCCGCAAGCCCATTCATCCATGGCGATCTAGGCGTTGACAAGTCATGCTGGATTCCCTTCTCAGTCAGGAAAGCTTCAAACTGCTGAGAAGTGAATTCCCCGCCTCGATCAGTAAACAGACAACCAATCCGTTTACCGTGAGCATTCTCCAACCAAGCACAGAATGCCTTGAACTTAGGAAATGCTTGCGATTTCTGCTCGAGCATAAACACATGAATGTACCTGGAAAAAGAATCAATTAGAACCATGAAGTACCTTGCTCCTCCCAAAGAGGGCGCTAGAGGACCTACCAGGTCTGCATGAACTAGCTGGTAGGGTTTGGAAGCCTGCCTGCTAGACTCCTTGCCTTTTGGAGCAACCTTCACCTTGTTCTCTGCACAAGATACACATTTCATGTGAAATTTGCAAGGTTTGATGTCCAAACCTTCAACCAACTCAGGCATCTTGGCTAGCGCTTGCCAAGAGAGGTGACAAAATCTGCGATGTGCATCGTGAATGCATCCTGCATGAAGAACCTTGTTAGTTTGTGCAACACAACAAGTATCAGCATTAGACACAGCAACATCATCATAAGTTAGACTGAACAAACCATCCACCAACTTTGCATGCCACATGTCCTCTTTGCCTTTTCTGATGACACAGACAGTCCTCTTGAAGGAAATTTCAAAACCACGCCCAGTCAGCTGTGGTACACTAATCAAATTGTCCGCAGCTCCTGGAACAAAAAGTACATTGCTAATGGTCGTATTCAGACTTGCAAGTTTCACAGTTCCAACTCCTGTAGCTTGCAAAGTCCTTCCATCAGCCAGCTGGACCTCTCCATCTTGAGGTGTGAAGGAGATAAACAGATGGCGGTCTTTGCTGAGATGGCGCGTGCAACCTGAGTCAATTACAAACCTGGCCTTACCCTTTGAAGCAGATTTGCTGGCAAACAAAACCTTGTTTTCCACCAGCGTGGGCTTTTGCAGCTTGCCTTTAGCCTTTGGTGAAGCTGTGCCAGCAAACATAGCCGTGTTTTCCACTGGCGAGGGCTTTTGCAACTTGCCCCCCTGCTCCTGGCCATCAGACGTGCCTTTAGCCTTTGGTGGAGCTGTGCCAGCAAACATAGCCTTGTTTTCCACTGGCGAGGGCTTTTGCAACTTGCCCCCCTGCTCCTGGCCATCAGACGTGCCTTTAGCCTTTGGTGGAGCTGTGCCAGCAAACATAGCCTTGTTTTCCGCTGGCGTGGGCTTTTGCAACTTGCCCCCCTGCTCCTGGCCACCTGCAAGCATCTTGCTCTGTTTACATCTGGTCTTCCGGCCTCTGCAAAGGCTCTGACCTTGGTTCTCACGAGAAACAGAGCTCTCAGCTGCCGACTCCTTGGCTCCCTCTGGAGGCTGGAATGCTGCCTGGGATGACTTCACAGTCAGCTCCCCCTGCAGCTTGCAACCGGTGCCCTCGGCATCTCTGCATTCACTCGCATTCTGGGAAACAGCCAGGACCTCCGACGCAGTCAAACTCTGGGCTGGGATGACTGGCAGATGGGCTATCTTCAAAGCATTCCACATCTGACGTGCAGTCGTGTTGCCAGCTAGCGTAGCAATTTCCTCCAGAGAGACGGACAAGACTATTACGTCTATGGCTCTCGAATTCTGAGCCTCCCATCTCCCTGTCAGAGGAACTGGAGGGGCTTCTGAGACAGTATGCCAGACTCCAAACTGACGCAGCAAACCCTCACACCATCTTGCCCAGGTCTCATAATTGTCCCGATTTAATTTAGGACACTCAGCAGCTTCAGAGGCTTGGAAAAACTCCATTCCAGCTCTTAACGCCAGCCGTGAGTCTTCTTCACTTCAGAGACTCCTTATCTTGGCACCCATAAATCACGAAGCCTGCTTGGCTCGGTTCCCAGGCCAATTAGGCCAGCCGGACATCAAAGAGGCTGCCGCGGCAACAGAAAAGCCTCTGCTTTCGCTTTTCCCACACATACCTCAGCAGTCTGTCGCAGTCTTACTCTCCTGCAAGTGCCGTGAATCTGGGCCCATAACCTGTTGTTGGGATACTGCCAGGGAGATAGAGTCCATCTGAGGCCCCAAGCTTGGTGCTGGACGATCCATCGACCTCCCGTAGTCACGCAGTATCAGCTATTTATAGCGACACGAAGCCTCAAGAAAAGATAGCCACATTCTTGGACTTGTGCACACTCTATCAGCAGAATTCACACAACAGAAGTTGCACAGCATGAGAGCAGAACATGCATATTTACAGTTTATTAGGCGTTGGTCAGAACAAAGAAAAGCATGACCGTCTGCTCCGACTGCTCAGGCAAAACAGCCAAAAACGAAACGAACTTACAACATAAACATCCTGTGAGACAGGAACTTACGCAGGCTGTTATACAAACATCCTGCTCCCTTTTAAGGTGGAACGGAAATATCCTAACAAGCTGTTGTGTTTGCTGCAGCAGAAGGTAAGCCTGCAATCCTGCACACACACTAATATAGGAATGCACTGCGCCATGGCCACAATGTTGGGAAAGGATAATTCTTAATCGTTAATTTCCCTTGCCTTGCTTTTATTCTCTTCCTGGCTTGTTCCAGAGTTGAAATGATCAGAAGGAAACTAACATTAGCCTTGCTATTTATTTTCTACATTGTTCTTATGCTAGGCTTTAATAGTATATATACAGCTCTCCATTTTTATAGAAAAGCCATGGATTTTAAAATGAAATATAATTCTTAGGCTGCACTCACCTGAGAAGTAAGCCCTATTGAATTCAACAGAACCTAGTTATGAGTAGACACGGGTTGGATCACACTGTTGCCCAGTTATCAGGTTTACACTCAAGGATCCGTGTCATGCATTATGATACTTTGTGGGAAATTTAAAAACAGCTTGTTTTTAAAGGGCATAATGCAATGTAGCGGAATCAGGATAATGAAGTAAATGACTATTGAAGTGGTAGACTGGACTGCCTCTTGTCAGCTCACATTTTTTAAAAATAGGTATCACTCCGGCGGGAAGGTAAACGGCATTTCCGTGCGCTGCTCTGGTTCGCCATAAGCGGCTTAGTCATGCTGGCCACATGACCCGGAAGCTGTACGCCGGCTCCCTCGGCCAATAAAGCGAGATGAGCGCTGCAACCCCAGAGTCAGCCATGACTGGACCTAACGGTCAGGGGTCCCTTTACCTTTACTATTTAAAAGATGCTTATGGGTGGATGGGTGGGGGGGAGGCAAGCCAAGAAGAAGGCAGTGAGAGCAGCGGGCACTGAGTGGAACAATGCTGATATCAAAAGAACTTGTATCTTCAAGCTCATCTGCCAGTGATTCGGACAGTGAAGTTGACAAAAAGGTGAAAAGGAAAAACAAGCAGTGCCCAAAAAGCCTGTAAAGAAACAGAAGAAGCTCCAAGCAAAGTAGCAACTGAGATGAGAATATGTTTCAGATTGGTAAAATAAGATATGTCAGTGTTCATGATTTTAAAGGTAAAGTCCTAATTGATACTACAGAATGCTGGGTGGATCAAGGAGGTGAAATGAAACCTGGCAGAAAAAGGTATCTCCAGAGCAGTGGAGCCAGCTGAAGGAACAGCTTACCGGTATACTATATTGACGAAGCAGTAAGAAAACTGTAAAGATGAGCCATGCAGAAACTATACTGTTATAGGTTTAAGTAGTCTTTTTACACTGGCCTTCATTTTCTAAACTATTTGTTTTCCAAGCTATTGCATATTTGGATTGTATAAATAATTATTGTATATATAATAAATTATTATTATTATTTAGAAGACAGCTGAAGGCAGCCTTGTTTAGGGAAGCTTTTAATGTTTAATGCTGTATCATGTTTTTAATATTTGGTTGGGAGCCGCCCAGAGTGGCTGAGGAAACCCAGCCAGATGGGCCGGGAATAAGTAATAAATTATTATTATGATGATTGGACTGCAAAACAATTTGTAAGATGAGCGCTTTTTAAAAAAATGTGCATTAAAAGTGTATTCTGGGTGAAGTTACAGATGTGTATACTTTTATTAAACAGGTGTCACGTTCTCACATCATGGTGTAAAATAAAACACATTCAATTAAAAATAAAATGAAAATAAAAGATCCTTAAGCAACGCAGCTGGCGAACAGGGACAACAACTCAGCAGACATCCGTGCTGCTGGACATCCAGGGCGAGGCTGAACTTCTAAAGGGAAAGTGCGTTGTAAACGTGGCAACGGAAGCACGTTCGAGTCTAGACGCCCGGCGGCGGGCGAGGAAGGCGGCGGTTGCCAGGGGCCGTCCGGTTGCTAGGGTGAGCCTGGCAACGGAGGCGCCGGCAGCAGGCCCGGTCGCTAGGGGCGGGGCCGGCCGCGCGCGCGCCGCGTCGCTCAGAGGCGTGAGTCGGCGCGACCGGGGCGGCAGAGAGAAAAGGACCCGGATGCCGGGGCTATGGAGTTCCCCTTCGACGTGGACGCGCTCTTCGCGGAGCGGATTACGACGGTGGATCAACACTTGCGGCCGTCGGGACGGAGGGGGGCCGGCTTCGCCACGACCCACAGGTAACCATGGCAGCGGCACGGGCTTTGGGGGGGGCCTGCCATACACCCCCCGCCCCCCTCGCCTATGGGGCTCGTTTCGCCCCGCGAAAACAGCGCAGGGCGGCGGTCCGCCCCCCTCAGTTGCGCCTGAGCACCGCGGGGAGGCGCTCTCCCTGCGCGCCCGTGACGCCCTCAGGAGCCGCTCCTGGCGGCTGTTCCCACGCCCATCTATTGTCTCAGGCGCGGGGCATGCTGGGTAATTGATCGCCCTGGTTGCTTCTCACCTCTTTCCCCTGGGAATGAGGGTGTCAACCTTTATGTACCGTATGTAGGGACACATTTTGACACCCTGGTTCCTAACTCAGAAGTCAATGCCTCGGGGCTTTACTCCCTGACATGTGACCTTAGGCATGAATGTTCCTGCTCTTTCCCTCTTTGTTTACATGCTAACATCTGTGCCCAACTTTTTATTCAAGGAATTCCTGCTGTTCAGACGTGGTTCTCTCTCTCCCCCTGAACCCCTGTCACTATCTGTTATTTCCATTTCTCCCCTCCCACAACAACCCCGTGAGGTAGGTTAGGCTGAAGATAGCGACTGGCCCAAGGTCACCTAGCCGAAAAGAGATTCGAATCCTAGCCTCACGTTCGCATACGTGTTTTGGGAATAAAGTGGGGGTTAGCCCATGTTTGTGACGCTTGAAGTGGATGGGTAGATACAGAAATGATAAATGCTTTACAGGTCAATTACTCCATGGTTGCATGTTAGCATAGACGCCTGGTGTTTGTTTGTTTTTTAATTTTTTTAATGACGATTAAGACGTTTATACAAACAGAAGAAAGTTACCGTATTTTTTGCTCTATAAGACTCACCTTTTCCCTCTTAAACAGTAAGGGGGAATGTGTGTGCGTCTTATGGAGCGAATGCAGGCTGCGCAGCTATCCCAGAAGCCAGAACAGCAAGAGGGATTGCTGCTTTCACTGCGTAGCGATCCCTCTTGCTGTCCTGGCTTCTGAGATTCAGAATATTTTTTTTCTTGTTTTCCTCCTCCAAAAACTAGGTGCGTCTTGTGGTCTGGTGCGTCTTATAGAGCGAAAAATACGGTAACTTAAACCTAAGCTTTGTTGGGTAACATTCAACATGTCAACATTCAACACTGTCATAGCCTGAGCTCACCTTGTAAGGGTGTTTTGAAGATTGTCGCATATAAGGTGCTACTACTATTTTGAAGATGATAGTATAGAATATTATAATTTGAAATGGTTAATAGTGAGGTTTAAATGGTATCGGCCTACTTCAGAGCATGATTTATAGTTCTCTGTTCGACCATGAACAGTCTTAAAGTGAAGTAGCTAACGGTTTTACTCTTACCTGCACAGCCTGGGATAGGATATTTAAAATTAGCTACAGCTGCCATCCTGAGAATGGTGGTTAATCTACTTCAACCTATTGTCTTAGAACAATGATCCCTGTTGCTGTATGTGCTTTGCAGGGGATTTATTTTTGCTCTATAAGTCTGCACAGAAAAGATATAACAGTTCCCTGTGGCAGATACTGTCCCTGCATTTCTGTTGTCTTACAGCAGTGCCTCTCAGGCATTATATCTGTAGGGAATCCTTTATGCATCGACACGTTTGCTCAGGAGCTTCTGTGTGTTATCTTTGTACAGTAGGCTAGCTTCTTCTACACACTGACACACCCCTCCTCATCCTTCAGGTACCCAGTAGACATTTATCAGTGTTCAATGAAGCATTATAGCCTGTCGAAAACACATGAAGATGTGAAGTGGGGCTGATGAGGGCTGTGACCTGGTGAGAGTCCTGAGGGCCAGGGTACCCTACCCTGATGTAGGGTTCTTGTTAGGTGTTTGAGGTTCCACAGTTGCCCCTTCATAATGGAGGTGGTGATCTAGTATGTATTTTGAGCTATCTTACAGGGGGAGCATTGCAAAGGCCAATAAGTAATGGGGATCAAGTTGCCTTTCATGGAAGCTTGTCTGCTGTTACTTGGATGAACCTCTTAAGAAATTTCCGAGGAAGCCTAGAATTTCTCAGAACAGAGTCTGAAAACCATGGTCTTGAAGCATGAAAAATAAATTGGTTTACATTAGCATCATTCTTTCCATCCATCCACAGTGTATAGCAGGGGGATGCCCCATTGCTTTAGGATTACCTGGTTGCATGGATGAGGTACCTTTTGTTGACTAACCTCTTATCCTTTTGCTTTTGTCAGCAACAACAGGAGAGGGCTGTTAGCTTCATATGCTGCTTGTGGTATTCCCAGAAACACGAATTGGCTACTGTGGGGAAAAGGATGCTTTACTAGATGGACCTCTGGTCTGATCCAGCAGCAGTCTTCTTCTGCTTAGCGTCCTGGATGGATCTTTATTATTATTTCCAAAATTTATCTCTGTTCTGAGTTGCTATTTTTCCTAATGTGCTTGGTCAATTCCAGCAACCTCCTATTATGTCTTTCATAATGTCTTTTATGACATTGCAGAGGCTGCCCAATACTATGCTGCCTCCAACATGTCAAACATTCCTCTCCTCCTTCAAGGATTTGGACCATTTCCTGTTCTAGGTTTCTATTCTGATTAGATTATTCAGGCTCTCAACCTAGTTGCTTCTCTTTCTCTCTCTTTTTCTTCATGGCCAGGGTGGATCACCAGCAGCAGCTCATGAGGATCATAGATGAGATGGGCAGGGCCTCTGCCAAGGTGGGTCAGGGTTTTCATCTGGAGGGTTTAAAGGGCCGCAGAATAGATTATAGTTTCTGGGTAAACAGGAGGATTTGTGTGAAGCCAGGGTGCCTATCCCTTGTAAGCCTCGGCCAATTCACTTAAAACTGTAACTAAAACACAAATATAACTGTGGAGCAGAAGTGGGTGGGTGCGTGGGAGAAACAGTTCCATTGAAAACAACTCATCTACTAAATGCCTGGGCAAAAGCACAGGTGAAGCAGCAGGCTTTGGCTTTGTAGATCTTAAGTTGCTCTGGCTGGGAGATGCGCTGTCTTGCAGTGTAGTTCGGCCAAAAGGGTGCAGGAAAGGAGAGAGGGGATCTTTCTCTCCCCAAGGGATATAAGCTCTAGTTCAGATATCAGTTTGTTCAGTTGCCATTCCAAGTCTTTTTTTTTTTTTTTAAGTCTTCTCGAGTTAGTGAAATTCGAAACTCTTTGGTTTCAGGCCCAGAATCTGCCAACTCCAATCACCAGCGCCTCACGGATGCAAACCAACCGCCATGTTCTCTACATTCTGAAGGACAGCGAAGCAAAAACGTGAGTGTGGCTGTGACTGAGGGGCTGGAATCTTAAGGGTCCAGTCCTTTGCAAGCCTACTCAGTAGTAAATCCCACTGAGTTCAGTGGGACAGGTAAGTGTGCATAGGATTGCAGCCCAAGCCATTTCTGTGGGAACATCTTGGGATGCAGCAAGAAAAGGCTTTCTTGTTCTGAACCATACACAGGAACTCTACACAATCTGCTTAGCTGTATCAACCGTAGAAATATTTTTCAGGGAGTTGCAGACTCCTTGAAATATCAGAGTTCCCCTTCTTTTTTTATTGCGTGGGTGGGGAGATCTTGCCCTGTTTCCTTCAGCACAGTTGCTTGTCCCTCACAGTTGCTAGTTCCATGTATTCCTGTATCTGTGTGCTTCTTTCCCTCTATCTGTGACATTCTTGTCCCAAAATCCTCTGCTCTTGGAATAGCATACATTTTCCTGATTTGCATAAATCATTATGATTCTGGAATCTGAAAAGCAAAAAATGGTCTCTATTTAATAATGCTATACTGTTTCCTCGTGCTACTGCTAATCATCTAGCCTCTAGTTCAAGGATGAGGACACTTTGGCCCTCTAGATATTTGTTGGACTCCAACTTCCGTCAGCCTCAGTAATTATGGCCAGTGGTCAGGGCTGATGGGAGCAGTAGTCAAAAACATCTGGCAAGCACCAGGTTAGGGAAGATTGATAGTCTACCTTGGGCCCCTTATCTCAATTTTATACAGCAGGTTTTATCACTTGCCCTAAAAGTGTAAATAAGCAGGTGTTTTGCAAACAGTGTTTTGGCTCTAAGTAACTCTAGATTCCATGGCACCATCAGGAGTAAATACATTACAGTAATAAATGATAGCCCTCTTCTGCCTCAGTGGCCCATTGTTCATACATCTCTAACTAATGGTTTGTATCTTTTCTTCATTGCTACCAGGGCCGGGAAAGGAGTCATAATTGGCTTCCTCAAGGTGGGATACAAGAAACTCTTTGTACTGGTAAGTTGCAATGGAAAGTTGCCTTTATGTGCAGAGCAGTTGTCTCTGGTGCAAAAGGGTCATTCGTACCAAACAGGACTAAGACTATCCTCTTCCTTAAAGAATCATGGTCGATGGTATCAAAGGCCACTGAGAGATCTAGCAGAACTAGGTGGGGACAACTGCCTCCCTTCTTTATAATATCCATGAAGTCAGCTGACATTTGTATGTGTTGGAGGTAGAAGGAAGGAGGATTTTTAACATGAAAGTGCTAGCAATATAGATAGGTGAGCTACAGTTGGTTTTCCTTTTAATTGTGTTGCATGCTAGGTCAAAACATGGGGCCTGAATTTCAGAAATGTAAGCGTAAGCTAGCATGTATTGGTATAAGTGGCTCAGATATTTTAGCTCTGTTACTTATGGTGCGAGTATGAAGTGTCTGTTTTTATTCTGTGTACTCTGCTCTGTTTTTATATATAGATACACATCTTGCAAGTCTTCCTTCTTTCTTTCAGGACCGCCACGGAGCTCACAATGAAGTGGAACCACTGTGCGTATTGGACTTTTACATTCACGAGTCCCTCCAGAGGCATGGCTATGGCAAGGAGCTCTTCCATTACATGTTGCAGGTGTGCCTCTGCATATTCTCTCTCTTTCTCTGTCTCTCCCCCGCCCCTGTAATATCCTGGCTGGGTCACATACCCCTGTATTCTGTGTGCCCACTTCCTACATTTAAAGGCTCAATCCCCTTCACAGTGAATCAATCTGTGTGGAGGTTTCATTCTTGACCACAGATAAGGTGATCAGTGAGACAACAGGCATGAAATACACTTTCTCCACAGAGTCTTCTCCAGGGGATATTTTATCTCTCTGAGAACACATCCCATCCAATGTGCAATGCTTATTTGTGGCCGTTGTGGTTTCTATGGCCCTGGAGCTATTCTCAGTTCCTTTTAATTTTAGCTGTATGGAACCAGTGCAGATGGTTATCCCAATAGGCATTAATTAATTCACGTAGCCAGGCTGACCTGGATGGGGTTGGAACAAGCTCTTGGGATCCACTGTTTAACATTCTTGCCCTGTGGGTTGCTTCACAGCCTTAGGAAGCTGGTTGCACCTCTCTTCTGTAAATAACAGCAGCTGCCTTTGCTTTGGTTTTGTTGATACCCTATGCGGCCTAGGACCCACGTACCTACGGACCGCCTCTTCTGGTATGCCCTGCGGAGGACCTTAATGTCCACAAATGACAACACCTTGGAGGTCCCAAGTCGCAAGGTGGTTAGATTGGTCTCAACTAGGGCCAGTGCCTTTTCATTACTGGCCCCGACTTGGTGGAACGCTCTGTCACAAGAAACTAGGGCCCTGCGGGACTTGACATCTTTCCACAGGGCCTGCAAGACAGAGCTGTTCTGTCTGGCCTTTGGTTTGGACTCAGTCTGACCCTTATGTTTCCCTCCTCTTATGGTTTTAATGAGGCTGCATTTTAAATTGCATTTTAACCTGTATTTTAAATTGGTTTTTCCCCTCTATTATGTTTTTACAGTAATTTTACTGTTGTTAGCCGCCCTGAGCCTGGCTCTGGCCGGGGAGGGTGGGGTATAAATAAAATTTACTATTGTTATTATTATTATTATTTTATTTTCACCCGTCCTCCCTGTTATTGCACCTCTCAGGGTTCATAGAAACTTGCTGCTGGCCCTGCAACTGATGCTTTAGATCCAGCTTCTAAATTTTACCCCTTCTTTTGAGGTGGAAGCTGTAGTCCCCAACCTTTTATCTTCACTTCTCTCTTTCTCCCCTCCCTCAGCAAGAGCGAGTGGAGCCTCACAAACTGGCTGTGGATCGCCCCTCAGAGAAGCTGCTCTGCTTTCTCCGGAAACACTATAATCTTTGTGACACTATTCCCCAGGTGAGCTGGTCTCTTTGTGCTGGGAAGCCAGGACGAAAGAAAGCAACAGCAATTCCTTCACCTTTTGACTTATTTTATTATTTGTTTCATAAAATTTACACACCACTTGGTGGTGGTTGTTTTTTATTTTATTTTATAAAAAATCACCCTCAAGGCAGTTTGATAGCTAATGCAATAATACTCTGTTCACTTGAGTTCGTGTCCATCATCTCTGAAAGTATTCATTTTTAAGCTTGCACAGACTGTGGGACAAGAAGGGAATGGTTCCAGAGAAGTTGGAAATAGCTGTGTGCTGTGCAGGAAGCAAACAATAAAATGGATTTTGAATGCTCTTTTATTCTACCTGCCACGTCCTCTCAGAGCCACTTGGATCTCCCAGACAATCTTCCGTCTAGGCAGCTTACAACCCCATAGCAGCAAAAGTGTATCTTGCGTCTTGACTGTTCTCTGGGTCACCCAGAGGTGGTTCTGAGTGGCCACACTTTAATGGAACTGCACACTGTTAAATGTGCCATGAACCAGGCTGGGAGCTGGTCCTGGTGCCACTAGCTTAAGCTTCACAGAGAAGGGATGTAGGATGCCGCACAGGTCCTTATACCACGCAGCAGACACTCTAGCCTTGTAGTGGGGAACATATGGCCCTCCAGCGTTGTTGGACTCCAACTCCCATCAACCCCAGCAAGCATGGTTAATGGCCAAAAGTGATGGATGTTGTAGTCTGAGAGTGTCCGGAAGGCCAGAGGTTCCTTATCTCTGCTCTACCCTGTTCTCCTGAAGACCTTGTGCTCAAAAACTACTGGGAATATTTGATTGATTGTATTTAAAGAGAATAGTAAGTAGCCAGTCAGTACGATCTTGTTTCATTGCCTGTTTCCAAGTATATTGTAATAAGTGTTTTGTTGATGATTAATTGAATGATAGTTTCATGTTTTGTGTGTGCATATTGCAGTTTTATATGTTACTTTTATGACCTGTCACCATGTAGTGAAAGGCTTATAAATTGCACAAACCAAGATGCAAAGCATATGCTCTGCTACTAAGCTCTTACCCTTAAGAGTTGTATCCCCCCCCCCCGAAGCAAATATGCAGACCAGCTGCAAAAAAGAGGGTGAGTGGGGAGGTAACTGCAGGGAGCTGTACAAATGTGTTTCACAAGAAGCTTGGAACAGTGGGGTAGGTTTGGTTTGCTGGCTGTTTTTAAAAAATCTTGTTTTTCTTCTTTCAGGTGAACAACTTTGTGATCTTCCAGGGCTTTTTCAGCCACCACCATGGTGAGTCAGTGGCATAAACATTGCTACATCCTTTTGCTGTGATTCTGCATGTGATTAAGAGTGGGGGGCTGCTCATGAGAAGGGTTAGAAGAGGCAAACGGTATAGAAGCTTCTTTAAAAGGTAAAGGTAAAGGTACCCCTGCCCGTACGGGCCAGTCGTGTCCGACTCTAGGGTTGTGCGCCCATCTCACTTAAGAGGCTGGGGGCCAGCGCTGTCTGCAGACACTTCCAGGTCACGTGGCCAGCGTGACAAAGCTGCTCTGGCGAGCCTGCACCAGCACAGCACACGGAAACGCCGTTTACCTTCCCGCTATAAAGCGGTACCTATTTATCTACTTGCACTTAGGGGTGCTTTCGAACTGCTAGGTGGGCAGGAGCTGGGACCGAAAGACGGGAGCTCACCCCGCCGCGGGGATTCGAACCGCCAACCATACGATCAGCAAGTCCTAGGCGCTGAGGTTTTACCCACAGCGCCACCCAGATCTCCCTCAACACAGGCTGGCTTCTGAGCATTTTGCCTGTCAGTTACCTTTGCCACCTCCTGATGGATGCTAAATGTTTGCAGCTTGTGATGTTAAGGATTCCAAAATCTATGGTAGAATTCAGTGTTTGCGTTGTGCACAATGACCTGTCGGTTTACACAAGCACATGACTGACCACGGGATTCTGTTTCCCACACTTGAGCTGAATAATGGAATGACTTTATTCTGTGCCTGTAATGAAGTTAAAATGGAACCCTCAAGCAATAGATGGTTATTCTGGGTCCAAATAGCCAGAATGTCCAAGTCATGAAAGGCTTCAGAAGTATGGATGCTGTTTTGGTCCAAAATAAAAGCAAGGCCTATCAAGTTGAGCACCCCATTTCCCACAGTAGTCAACCAAATGCCCAAGGGAAGCTCAGAAGCAAGACCTGAGTGCAACCCCGGCTTGTGGTTCCAGCAGCTGATATTTGGAAGGATATTGCAGTCTACTGTGGAAGTAGAGCTATAACCATCATGGCTATTAGCCACTGATAGCCTTCCTCCCTGATGAATTTGTATAAGCCGTCCATGCTGGCGGGACATTACTGCATCTTGTGTACTGAATTCCAGACACAGTTGGTCATCCACTGTGTGATGAAGTGTTTCATTTTCTTTGTCCTGGGGATGGATGTCCCCAGGTTCTAGTATAATGAGAGAGGGATAAAAACTCCCCATTTTGTCTACACCATGTACAATGTTATCCTTTCCTCCAAGACTGGCAGCCAGGGCCTTGCAGAGCCAGGCAGAGGCCTGGGCCAGGTATATAATGTACCCCCCCTTTTTTTACCCAGGGGATAACTGAAGTCTTATAAATAAGTAAGTATATAAATAATTATCACAAAAGTTATGCTGACAAATAATTTTATTTCAAGGCTTGAACCGTATCTGCATATAAAGACAAAATGGAAAATATAGCTATACAATAGTGCTTTAAAAAAATATGCTGACCGAGGCCCCCTTTGGAATCGGAGGCCCGGGCCAAGTGGCCCATATGGCCCCTGCTCTGTCTGGGCCTGCTGGCGGCTCCAAAAACTGAAGTCTTTCTTTACATTAATAAAAATCCTACATCATGGATTTATACAAGGGCGAAGGGGGGTGCAGTGGGTGCAGATTTGCGCCGGGTGTCACCACTGAGGGGCATGACAAAGTACCGGGTGGCACTCACCGTGGGGCCTGCAGTGCGCCCGAGCCACGTGTCTCTTGCCCAAATGGTCTGCCCGCTGCCTTCCCCCCAGCTGTAGGGTGGCTGAGTGGGAGGAGGCAGGCGGACTCTGGAGGCCCTGCGGTGCGCCCTGCTCCACCCCTGGGCCCACCACTCCAGGCGCCCAAGTGGCTTCCTCCGCCGCTGCAGGATTTATATTAGTGGCGTTGATGGGGGTTTGAGAGTAATAATTTCAAGCTAAGCTTAAGTGTAGAACAAGTATATCATATCCGGTTGGCTGTGATTCAGCATCTGCCAAGAATCTGAAAATGGAATGGCAATTATGCTAATTAAACACAGAGAAAAGGAAGTGAGGGCCCGCTGTCTAATGACAGATTTCCAGTGTTGTTCCTGGAATTTCCTGAATAGATTGCCTACACGTGCTTTTGCTCGTTGGCTAGATCTTTGAATACAATTAAGGGACTGTTCCTATTGCATGCCTTAACTACCATTCATGAAATCATGTTCTTCTAGGTTGATTCTTAGATGGTCACCCACACAGTTTAGAACTGCCATTCATTTGGTTGCTCAGAAAAAGCTCTTAAAATCCCTACTCCCATTTCCGGGTTACGGTGGAATGGTGTCAGACGACGAGCTCTGTTCTCCATGAACGGCTTGCTCATCGTGAGAGTTCTGGGGGAAGCACGTGGGCGCTGTGCACCCCCGAGAAAGCCCAAAAGGTTCTTTTTGGGTTCAAAGGGGTCCAGCAGCACAATTCTGATTCTTGTTCCGCTATCCAGCTGTGGGGATGAGATGGAGCCGAAAGCACCAAGCTCCAACGCAGCTCCACGACGAGAAGCCTCAAGCTCCATGCATCAAAGCAGTAACTTTTCCAAAAGTCGAAAGCCTAGAATTAATTAACTACCAAGAGGATAATAAACTGTTTATTTAAATTGAAATTAATTCGGCAAACATTAGGGGTGTAAAAAGGAGGTCCACCCTGGATGTGTTCTTTTAAATCTGCGAGGGAGATAATTAAATGATACTCTTTTTTAGCCTACTAATAATCAACTTCTATGAGGGCAATTGGTCCGATGAGATGAACTAGAGTTTATTGATCTGTACTTTGTGAATATAAGAATTAGAACATACTTTGATAAATTGCACTGGCTTTGCTGGACTTATTCTCCTATTTTCATCTTATTTCTATCCCCCCCTTTTTTATATACCTCCCAGTATTGAACTATTTTGATTATTAAGGGATCTTCCTCACAACTGCTTCTCATGCTTGGAATAAGATTTTATTTTATTTATTTTATCTGAGATAAAATGTTTTAATGTATTTAACTGATTTTCCCTTCCTCCTCAAAGGCTTACTCATCTTTCTCTCTCCCTCTCCTCGCAGCTCCAGTGAGAAAGTTGCCTCCAAAGCGTCATGAGGGGGAGATAAAACCATATTCTTCATCAGACCGAGAGTGTAAGAGATTAATAGCTGAGGCTGCTTCTGGATTGGGAAGTGGGTTTCAGCGGTTCTCTTTTTGGTGGGAGCGTTGCAAATCCGCCTCCAAATTGAGGGGGCAAGTTGTGAATGATGCCAAGACAAGAGAACCCATTTTGTGTTGTTTCTCAGGGTAGGATGGAGACCAGCTGACTTCATGAAGCTGAGGAATGTGCATATTATGTGTTCGCGGTTCTGTGATACTTGTCACAGTTAGGTCACTAGGCCCCATCTAGGGTACGGCAGCTGTTTGATTTAGGAGAGTAGGAGAAGCAGCAAGTCAGTTTTGAAATCCGAGACAGACTTCAGTCAGAGGAGTCAACAGACGGGTTCCTCAGCCTCGGCCCTCCAGATGTTTTTTGGCCTACAACTCCCATGATCCCTAGCTAGCAGGACCAGTGGTCAGGGATGTTGGGAATTGTAGTCTCAAAACATCTGGAGGGCCGAGGTGGAGGAAGCCTGGTCTACATTCCATCCAAGCTTGGAAATGAGCAGGCTATTTTTTTTTAGAAGAAAAAGGGTTCCCTTGTCTAGGAAGTGAGCTACAAGATCCCGGGGCTTAGCCACCACCTTTCAGAATGTGCCAGTTCCAAACTGGTCCCCTGACAGGATGTCAGGGAAACATTACATAAAGAAGAAAACGCTCAAACTTTGTTCTACCTGGCCTTCCATAAGTAAGGATGCAGCTGTTTTTGAGCTTCCCGTAGTGCAGTGCAAGTGGGAGAAAAGGCAAGGTAATTCTCTGGTTCTTTGGCCTTTCAGCAAGTGAGAAGTTGAAGGTGATGGTGATGCTGTGGCTTTTAAGGGACCCAGATTGGCTGCCTTTTTGAATAGCATACCTTGGGCCTCTCTAGGAACTGGAGGACTGAACCTTTTTTTTTATATGTCCCCACAAATAGTCCTGAAGGAAGAAGTTGAACCACCCTGGCCCTTCAACCAGTCTCGCTCACTGACCCGCTCCAGCAGTCTGGGGAACTCCCCAGTGCGAGGCTGCCTCAAGCCTTTCCTCAATGAGCAGGAGCTGCTGAAGAACTTGCGCCTCTGCCCTCCCCACTCAACTGCCCACCTTCTGATGAATGGTGAGCCCGGAGACCCAGCTTCACAGAGGCGGAGAACCAGGTACAGCTGGAGATGTGGGGTATCTGAAAAGCTTGCAGTAGGTGGGAAAGAATGCTCTCTCTCTCTGTGTGTGTATGTGTGGAATAGAATATTGTTTCTGTTGAGCTTGGGAAGTAGTCAGTCCTTAAGGATCTCTGAATCAAAACACCAGCAGGCATTTCATTTCCAAATGACTTCAGATTCTGGTTTTTTTGTCTTGTCACACTGGAGCCTTGTTAACAGAGAAGTCTGTTCCCTGAACTTAAGTAGTTCAAACTATGCATCCAGGCATTCTAAGTCCTTGACAAGAAAAAATGAATTCTGCTGCCCATAAAAAAATATTACAAAATGAAATGATTTGTCTAATTTGGATTACTTTTACAGATTTCATTCTGACTTTACTTTCCTGTATCAGTAAAATTTTAATGTCTGGTGTTTTTCAATTTTTTTTATATATGCTGTAAGCCACCTAGAGTGGCTGGGGAAGCCCAGCCAGATGGGTGTGCTGTAAATAATTATAATATAATATAATATAAGATTTTATTTTATTTTATTTTATTTTATTTTTATTATTATTATTATTATTATTATTATTAATAATAATAATATTAATAATAGACAAGTGAGATGGGGAGACTACAGCTGTGCAAGGTACTGAATACCCCCACTGTAAATCAATTAAAAAAATGTCGTTCAGCAGTTCCTCTGGCTTCTGAGACTTCACCAGGCATTTCCCACTTGCCTTCAAACATATTTTCATACCCTAAGGGCTAGAATCTTGCTTTGTAAAATTAAATCTGATTCTGGAGAATATTAACTATGTGCTCAGTACCCTATTTTGAAACTGTACCATCTGGAATTGGGTGGTGGGTGTTGAAATCCCTGGGATAAAGGTGTATGTCTTGAGACCCTGGAAAATGCTGACTGTGTGAACAGTACAGGGAAGAAGCACGAGCGCGTTGTAGTTACTTAAACAGCTACAATGCTCTTTCTAGCTACCTCCAGTTCCACCTGGCAGTGGTTGCTAGTGTATTACATAGGTACCTAGTTGCTACATTGTGCTTACCCTTTCCTGGACAAAGGAGTTAAAAGGCCATGTTGGGACTAGAGACTTAGTGCCAGAGGCAGCCTTGGAATCAGAGAGGGCAGTGGCAATAGCGAGCCAAGATATGAAGGCAAGATGGATGGGTGGAGTTCACGTGGTTGCAAATGCAACAGAGCTTCAGCAGTAAATGTGGGACTTGCACGTCTAGGGGAGGGGCAGAGATGTGCTCATTTAGGTACAGGGTTAACCTTGAGTGAGATGTAGGAAAGTACAGAAAGTGATGGCAAAGATGAGCTGCCCTAGACATAGGAATAGAGAGATTTGCACTGGAGTGACCCAAAGGCTCTCTCTCTGGATTTAATCCTTCATATCATTCCTTGTGGCCTTGGGTGGCTAATTCCTCTATGCAATTCTGCTAGTTGGCAGAATTGGTCTTTTATCACATGCAGACCACATGAAATGGGACTGAGCGCTTGCAGTTTGTCAGTTTGCTTTGCATCTGGCATGCCGAAAGGATGCTAGGTTTGAACTTGGCTCACTGAGTGCTAGATGAGATTATTTTTGATTTGTTTGTGGCTCTTGAAAGCTATAAAGCCATAAAGATGTGCCAGTTTTGCATGACTAGGCTATATTAATCTTAGGTTGTGGATGTTGCTGTGCATGAACTACAATTTTCAACAGTGTATTGTACATTTTCCATGCATGCTTCTAATGCAGTTATTAAAAAAAAACTTTTTGTGGGTCTTCAATTCTAATTGTATGCACTTTCAATTCTAATGCGTCGATTCTAATTGTATGCTCTTTCACCTTGGTTCCTCAGAATAAAGAGTGCCCTGGGTCATATTTATTTTGCACAGCAGTTAATAGTATCTGATATGCTATAAAAGGTTTGGAGAAATGTAGGCAGGGCCTCAGGAAGTTTCAGAAATCAGAGGTTCTAGAAAGGTCTTGCTGCCCTACACAGCTCTTTATCCTCTTGCCATGGCAGCATCCTCACATTCCTTCCCCCTCCTTAGTGCTTGCCATCCATCATCCTCATCCTTGCACTTAATCCAGCATCAAAAGTATAATATACCCACCATTTCCAGAGTACCATTTATCCATTAGCACTGTGTCTCTCGGAAGTGAGATGTTTTCTTCGTTATCTTAACCTGATAGTTATTCCCCAAATGGTTCGTTTGGGGGTCTAACCTCTCTTTCTTTTTTCTGTTTTCAATCCCCTCCTCTTCCCTCCCTTTCCTTTCTTCTCTTCCTCCCCCTCTCCACCACCAGCTCCCTGAATCGTGCTGAAAACAGCCATTGATCGCCGGTCTCTGCTGTGTCTACCCAGCCGTTGGGCCTCCACTTGCGTCCTTGAGTTCTTTCTAGCAGCGAAATTTGGTTTTACATCCAATTTCCTCATCCCTTCCTTTTTATAAGCTTTATGGGTAGAACCTGTAAGGATGTGGGTTTATTTATATTGTGTGTGTGTGTGTGTGTTTTTGGTCTTCAATTTTTTAATGCCAAGATTCCGGAATGCCCTTAAGGAAAGGAACCTAGCTGCGTTTTTCAAAGACTGCTGGGCTTTGATGAAATTCAAATTATTTATTAAGTTGGGCTTCAGCTCCAAAGCGGTGAGAGCTTACAGCTGGGAAAGTACTGGCGTCCCAAGTATACACTCTTTGACACTGTGGTCTGCTGCCTGTCGCCATACAGACCTGTCAGTCGTCTGTTGTGACCTGCCAATCATGGATCCAAAGAAGACAATGCAAGTTTACTGTAAATTATCACTTAGTTCTGTAAGATTTCACTTTTGAAAAACTGGCCACATAGATTAAATGAATAGTCGTCGGACTGGTGACAAAACGTAACACTGTCAGGACTGGGTGTGTTATTAGAAGGGATGAGAGCACCCACTTCAGATGGCAGATTTTACTTTACTATTATTATTGAAATGGTTATTATAGTCTTACCACCATGAGGCAGGGACGGTTTTGGATTTACACTGTTAGGCGCTATCTGGCTGGCCGTCTGTGAGTTTTAGATTGGAGACACATCCTGCTGTTATCTCTGGTAAACAGAGTTTGCATTATTATTATTATTATTATTATTATTATTATTATTATTATTATTTCTTGTAGGGCTTCAAAAGCCTGTTTCCTTTTACATGGGATCCACTGCTTTTAGCAGAGCCCAAGTCAGAGGAGCTGTCTGGCGGCTTCATATTATTAAAATTGGGGCCCGTGATATTTCTCCTGTACGTTTGGCTAGTCAGTAGGAACCCCTCCCACTTTCATCGTGGATTTTGACAAAGTGATCTGATCCCTGAAAAACTTACGGTATAGCGTGTTTGTTTTAGTTTTTTTTCAGTTGCGGTCAGGCTCCCTGTAGTGTTTTGTGTGTTTTGTATCCATGTGTTATGAATGGCAGAGATTGATATATGGACAGGCCGGAAGAATGATTTAACTTTAACAGTGATAAATGGGCAGGCTAGGAGCTGCTGTAAACTTACTTGCAAGGCTGAACTAGTGGGCAGGCATTAGGGGTCTCTATGAAACCCCTATAAACTCCCTTATCTGCCCTCACACCCACCCACCGCACCATGCATAGTCCCTTACTCTGAAGGAGTGTGCTTTTTTCTCCCTCGCCCTTGCCGTTAACGCATCTCAGCCACTTTCTAGGTACTTGTTACCCTTACCTTGGAGGGAGTGGCTGAGACATTAAATTGGGCTACAGTGTGTTCTGTTTTAAGGTATGCATAGAGGGAACCAATGGAGCGGCCTTGTACCGAGCCAGACCATTGGTCCCTCTGGCGCAGCGCAGTCTAATTTGACTGGCAGAAAGGAGTTTTTCCTGCTATCTGAAACCCTTGACCTGGAGATGCTAGGTCGGAGGTGGGGATGTTGCTGGACTCCTAACTCCATTATCCCTGACCGTTGGCCATATCTGCTGTAGGGCTTATGGGTGCTGGGAGCCCGACAACATCGGGAGATGCCACAGCTTCCCCACCATAAGAGCACAAAAAGAGCCTGCTGGATCATACCAATGCCCCATCTAGTCAAGCATCCTGTTCTCACAGCGGCCAATCAGATGGCTGTGGGAAGCCCACAGGCAGGACCCGAGCACTCATGTAGTTTCCAGCAACTAGTACAGTGGTACCTCGGGTTAAGTACTTAATTCGTTCCGGAGGTCCATTCTTAACCTGAAACTGTTCTTAACCTGAAGACCACTTTAGCTAATGGGGCCTCCTACGGCTGCCGCACCGCCGGAGCCCGATTTCTGTTTTTATCCTGAAGCAAAGTTCTTAACCTGAAGCACTATTTCTAGGTTAGTGGAGTGTGTAACCTGAAGCATATGTAACCCGAGGTACCACTGTATTCAGAAGGATTGTGCCTGGGACCATCTGTCTGCCTGCAAAGCTGGGGCTCTGCTTTTCCAAAGTAGGCCTGGGAAAGTTCCCATGATGCATCCCTCTAAAGCAGAGTTGAGCCCAGCAAAGGCCACAGGTGCTCTTGGCGAAATCCACCTAGTCCTCCTTCAGTATCTCCTCCTCTCCCCGTGCCACTCCCCAAATTAACTCCTAATAGAGTTGTGACTGTAGCCAAAGGTACTTATCGAGGTTCCATTTAACGTGGTTATGGTGGAAATGTGAGAAGAACCACAATCGTGTTTCCACGTGACCCAGTTTCCATAGAACACAACATTGATAGCAGTTTCACCCTCTCTGCCAAATTTTAAGAGAGAGGAAGAAAGAAGCTGATTTGCTCACCTTGTCCACCTTCCTGCATTCTCCCGTCTTCCTCCACTTTGTGATTTGCCAACTGTGTGTTGCCTTCAGACATTCTTGTGTCTATAGCATGTTCTGCCCTGAATTCCTTTCAGAATGTCACCCCTGAGGCTGCTGATGTGTTTGGGATGTAGCGTAGAAGGACCTGGCTCCGGTGACAAAACCTACAGCGGTTCCCCCTCTCTTCACAAGGCAGGAGAGGAACCCTTACAGGGCTGCAAAATGGATACCTCAGCTGGAGAAGCAGAAGCTCTGGCCTTTATTTTCAGACTTGGGAGTGGAGATGGACAGGTTTAGAGGACGAGAAGCGGGAAACCAGAAGTCCCTAGAATGAGAGTTGGGTCTTGCGTGCCTTGGAGGGGGGAATTGGTCTCCAGCAAGAAACTGAAAGGTGTCAGGCATGCCAACCAGAGAATTACTATGCCAGAGAAGCAAGTGCACATATATTGAGGATAAAAGTGCCAAGGTAGCCTAAACTCTTGTGCCAGGGAAAACAGCAACTTGTTTTAGCAACTTGCCAATGAGGTTGCTTAGCTACTGTAATTTAGATGTTTACCGTATTTTTCGCTCTATAAGACGCACCAGACCACAAGACGCACCTAGTTTTTGGAGGAGGAAGACAAGAAAAAAAATATTCTGAATCTCAGAAGCCAGAACAGCAAGAGGGATCGCTGCGCAGTGAAAGCAGCAATCCCTCTTGCTGTTCTGGCTTCTGGGATAGCTGCGCAGCCTGCATTCGCTCCATAAGACGCACACACATTTCCCCTTACTTTTTAGGAGGGAAAAAGTGAGTCTTATAGAGCAAAAAATACGGTACTTAACCAGTAGGTGTAGTAATAATATAAGGAGCAAGGGAACTATATAGAGCTTGTGTGGTGTGGCGGATGGGGTGTTGGACTAGAATGGGGAAGACTTGGATTCAAATCCGCACTCAGCCCTGATGCTTACTGGGTGACCTTACCCCCTCTTTCCCTCTCTGTGCCTAACCTACCTCACAGGGTTGTTGTGAGGATAAAATGGGGACGGGGATACAGATGTCATGTGCGCTTGCCTGAGCGGCTTGGGGAAAGGGCAGGATAAAAATGTGGCCATGATTAAAGTTCAGGGGCAATGAAACTCTGCCTTTTCCTTTCGGACTCTCCTCTGGCTTCTGAGCTTTGAAATCATGGCATTGCCTGATTTCAAATCTGCCATCACAAGCAGGCTCACAGATTTAATGAAATGAGACTTGGGAGGCTAACTTCAGAGCCCAATGCTATATTCCTCATGTGCGCTGAAATTGCAGAACTGTAAAGTGCCACATGCATTCCGTCATACACAGTTTGTTTTGTGCTCCTGTGACACCAGATCGAAAGAGAGGAGACTACAGAGGCCAGAGACGGGTAGGTTGAAGCACTGCCTGCTGAGTGTGCCAATGGTCATCACCCTGTGTGGTCCGCCAATTGTATCATGTGGCAGTGTGGGCTGCCCTTGTATGTGGTTACACCTTGCATAGGTTGTGCCACCAATTAGCTTGGGCTCGGCTGTAACAGGAGACCACTTTGCTTAAGAACGTAGGAACTGCCTTGCTGTGTTGCTCCACCTAATCTTGCATTTGGTTTCTAACAGCAGCCAGCTGGTTGCTCCAAGAAGGTTTATAAGAAGATTATGCAGGAGATGGTTTTCCTACTACTCTTTGTCCTCTGCAACTGGTACTTGGTGTCATTCTTGGAGTTCTGTTTTAGTTTAGCATTTCTGATAGCTTACGATACTCCTATCCTCCATGGCTGAATCTAATCTGTTCTCTCTCTCTTAAAAAAAAGCCAGCCTAGTGGCTATCTAGTTCTTGGAGTATTTGGCTTGTGCTGCTTTTAAATTTGACTCTTAACAACTTGCATTTAGATCATGCCTCTGAATGATACTGAGCTTCACCAACGAGTGTTGCTATAAATGTCAGGGCTGGCCGGTGCTACCGTTAGGCAAAGGGAAGCAGTGTTAAGTAAGATTCATTCGTATGTAGAAAAAGGTGGGGGTTATGATGAGCTTGAGGCAGCAAAATGTATCGGCAGCCCTGTTTAGGGAAGCTTTTAATGTTTGATGTATTACGGTATTTTAATATTTTGTTGGACGCTGCCCAGAGTTGCTGGGGAAGCCCAGCCAGATGGGCGGGGTATAAATAATAAATTATTATTATTATTATTATTATTATTATTATTATTATTATTAGGCCAGCCCTGATAATTTTACAGTGGTCCAGGGCTTGCTTTTAGTTCCGGCATCTCTCAGGTGGCTGCCATTGCCATTATAAGAGAAGCAGGGAGGCGTTCATGGTGAGTTCTGGCACCTCTTTTTCTAGAAAAATAGCTTTGGCTAGGTCTGTCACTGACAGCCTTTAGGGTTTTAAACAGGCATAGGCAACCTCGGCCCTCCAGATGTTTTGGGACTACAATTCCCATCACCCCTGACCACTGGTCCTGTTAGCTAGGGATCATGGGAGTTGTAGTCCCAAAACACCTGGAGGGCCAAGTTTGCCTATGCCTGGTCTTTAAAAAATGGGCCCTCTAAAGTTCATACACAATAGGTTGCATCCACCTAAGTTCTACACAGAGTAAACTCATTGAAATTAAGGAACCTAAGTTAGTCATGTCTGTTAACTTCAGTAGGCCAGCTCTTGAGGAGGACCAGCCCTGGATACATCCCAGTATTGCTCTGTTCTCCAGATGCTGAGGCCAAATGGGGAATGGCTCTCTTCCTCATTCCTGTTGGAAGCCATTTTTCTCTGGGAGCATCCAGCTGAAAGCTGTGATGGACCCTTGGTCAGATCCAGCATAGCAGTTCTTATGTCTTACAGCACATCCCCAGTTGCCATCTGTAGACCCCACCCTTCTCAGCTCAGTATTGCTAACTGGGGGGGAAAGTGAAGCTGAGTGAGACAGCAGCCACTTGGAGATGACGTCTGTGGACAAGGCAGAAGTTTGCTTAGCGTCTTAAGCTTTTCTCTAGAATGACGTTCATGAGCCCAAGTAATGTCCCTTTTCCCTGGACACAACGGACTTTAAAAGCTGCTCAGATGTGGGGAACTCCCAGCGTTGCCCCCCACCCTTTTTCTCTTTAAATTCAGATTTGGCTACTTGAGAAGCACCGCTCCTTGAGGCTTGCCTTTCCCAACCCCTTTCTCTTCTTATCAAAGCACCTGAGACTCTGAACTGCCGTTGGCTGTTGGTGTCTGGCATGGAAAATACAAAAACTTTTGTTTACATTTCAATAAAGTTTGATTTTTTTTTCAAAGTTTCAATGTGTGGTCTTGTCTCTTTTGTTCTGCGTCCGCTGGCTTATGGAATAACTTGCACATCCTCTCCTTTCCAGGAATTGCTGTAATATAGTGGGCAAATAGATCACTGATGCCGAACCCTGGAAACCTTGGTTCAAACCTTTCCTTTGCCTTGTTAACCTACCTTATACAGGGTTGGGGTAATGAATCCAGGAGGGTTGATATAAAGTAACATGGTCCAAGTACAAGGGAAAGTACTGTATTTTTCACTCCATAAGACGCACCAGACCACAAGACACACCTAGTTTTTGGAGGAGGAAAACAAGAAAAAAAATATTCTGAATCTCAGAAGCCAGAACAGCAAGAGGGATCGCTGCGCAGTGAAAGCAGCAATCCCTCTTGCTTTTCTGTCTTCTGGGATAGCTGCGCAGCCTGCATTCGCTCCATAAGACGCACACACATTTCCCTTTACTTTTTAGGAGGGGAAAAGTGAGTCTTATAGAGCAAAAAATACGGTACATTGCAATGTTGCTCACTTCTCCCCTCCAGGTACAACCTTCTGCAGTATAATTCCTTTTGAATGGGGAGGACAGACTGTACCCCACTGGATGGATTTCATTCTGTGCATCCTCTCCCTGTGAGACATCCTTGTCCCATTGCATCCTTGCTTGGTGTTCCTGCCCTACCTGCTGCTTTCTGCTGCCGCCGCTTCATCTCCACCCTCCCGCTTGTCTTCCCCCTCCCGCCCTCCAGGACAGGCACTCTAAAGGACAGCCTCATGGCTCAGAAGTCTTCTTACAGCCGCTTCAAGAACTCTGCCCCAGCCGTGGAGCGTTCCGATAAAAGAGCAAGTGAGTGACCGCTGGAGGCATAGGAGACATTTCCAGATCTATAGCCAGCTTTTTCTCAAGGGACTGAGTAGTGGGGCAAACACAGCCGTACCTTGGATTCCGAACGCCTTGGTACTCGGACGTTTTGGCTCCCAAATGCCGCAAACCCGGAAGTGAGTGTTCCGGTTTGCGAACATTCTTTGGAATCCGAACGTCCGTCGCAGCTTCCGATTGGCTGCGGGAGCTTCCGGCAGCCAATCGGAAGCCGTGCCTTGGTTTCCGAACATCTTGGAAGTCGAACGGACTTCTGAAATGGATTCCATTCGACTTCTGAGGTACCACTGTACAGGTTAACCGTTTCAGCAGATCCGGAGAACCTTTGCCTCCCTCCGGATGTTACTGAACTGGAGCACCCATCAGCCCCAGCAAACATAGCCAAGGATGATGGGAGCTGTAGTTCAGCAATGTCTGGAGGGTCAAAGCTTTCCCCACACTTGCATTACAGCACTGGGATCCTAGCCCATAAAGGACTCGCCCAGGCTGCAATCTGTGCTGCATTTACCTGGGAGTCTGCCCCACTGAACTCTGTAGGAGCTACTTCTGAGTAGGCACAGTTAGGATTGCACTGTTCACGGTGAACATTTCAATAGCACCTCTACAGTGCTTATTTAATATTCTGCCTCATTATTATTTGCTCTAAAGTGCTGCAAGTTTTCTCAGCACTGTGCAGGAATTAACAGGTAACTGTCCCTGTCTGCAGGCTCACAATTTAATAGAGACAGTACAAAAGGCCTAGGGAGGGAGGAGGAAAGCAAGCATTGAACCCGTCTGATTCAGAGTTAGCTTCTTGGTCCACCTAGCACTGTGCTGTCTCTGGCAGAGGGTCTTTTTCCAGTCCTCCAACCTGGATCCTTGAACTGGAGATGTCAAAGATTGACCCTGGAACTTTTCTACACCCAAAGGATGTATTCTGTAAAGTGTACTAGGCTACATGGACAAATAGTCTGGCCTGTTTGTAAGGCAGACTCCTAAGTTCCTATTGGACATAAAACAACAACATTGCCCTAGATGTTTCTTTAAAAAAGAAATACCCAAGCTGTGGTTCTCAGGATTTTTGAATTACGTCCTCGATATCAAATTCTGGCCTTGTGCAAAAGCAGTCCCAACCATGTGGAACAGATTACCGTAATTGACGAAGCTCTGATTGGTTTCTTTCTAGCTATTACTTGCTAATGTTTGAGGAATTTCTGCCTAAGGGCTAGTTTTAATATAGTGTGTCTGCCTTCCATTATGAAGAATTCGGGAGGGGGAGGGGTATTGTCATGTCTGTACTACTGAAACGCTGCATTTGTCTGGTTTCTTCCTATCTAGATGACTTAGAGGACAACCTCAGTTCACCCAGAAAGCTTCAGGAGTCAGAGAGGTACTTCTTGTTACTTTCCTGCCCCATGACTTTTCTTCCAATAAAACAACTGAAGGCACCAAAAGCTATTCTGGTTTGGTATTTTACTACGTGCGGGACCATCTAACCAAACATGCCTATGTAATTCAGCCTGCAGCAGCGCTGCAAGTATATTACAGTGCCTCCTGCTGGCACAATCCCACTTGGTATTGTTTATATAGACCAGCAGTGTGAGGCATTCCCAAAGTAAAGGAAGGATTGAACTCTGATTAATAAGAATACACATAGAGGCTTGAACCAGCAAGACTCTGGGAAGGGTGCGTATAATAATCTCTGCCTCCAGCCCCTGGCCCAGGTCGTTTTATTCACAAAAGAGCTTTTGACAGAGTGTTCGTAAGAACCAATCAGATTTCTTCTGAGCATTTCAACAAACCCCACATGGGGACAAAGTTAAACTGCAAACACTGGTTAAGCATGCATACTTTTGGGGTAAATGAATGAAAACTACAAAAGAGTGCATTCAGCAACCCCAGAGGTCATAAACAATCAATACACATGATGAGAAGGATGGCCAGGAGGACAGCGATCATTATCACCTTTATGTGAAACCTGTTTCCTGGCCCTAAGATTAACATCCTAAGATTAACATATCAGAAAAGCTACATCAAAGGAGCTTGCCCACTATCTTTCTGGCCCAGGATGCATGCCTGGCAAAGCAACTGGGCTGTGTACGTGACTTGTTAAGCAAGAGAAATGGACAGTAGAGGAAATGGCCAGAGATGCAGAGGGTTGTGGGATTTGGTCAGAAATTATTGTCAATGAATTAAACCCAGTCAACACAATGCATTCATCGTGGACACAATGGCTTGATGCATATTTTAGAATTCCTCATAGTAATCCCACCTGACCCCACACTCTGGATATTTGTACTCCTACAGCAGTGGTTCATGGATTTTTCCCAGTGGTACCTGCAGGTGCCAGGGATTGAACCGGAGACCTCCTGCCTGCAAAGCAGATTCTCTACCACTGAGCTATAGCTCTTCCCCACCCGCAGGAGAGAACAATCTCAATCCCTGGAGGGAAATTGTTTTCTTTCTTTCCCTCCAAACACAGTGGCCAGTCTTTCTCCCTCCTTCACTCCTAGGAATCTTCCAGTTGTTCGCTGTGAGTGTAAATAAACCAAATCCCTTTATTTCAGTGGGTCTACTCTGAGTGCGATTTAGATATTGCCCAAATACTTTTCTGCTTCTTAAAGGCAACAGTGGCTAATGAAGGCTCTGAATAGGATGGCAATATCAAATTTGTACTTCCAGTCTAGATGAACTGCTTTAAAAGGATTGTGTAAAAACTGAACATCATGACCATTAGCCTTTGGATCATGTCATATGATTTATTTACTTTTAAAGTTTTTATTTATACTTTTCAAGTTTATACATTTTATTAGTTTTACGATCAATTCAACATTTCAAACTTACTTCCCCCTCTTTCTGTGGTTCCTTAAATTTATTTTTTAATATTTTCTGCATATCCAAATTCCTTTAATTTTCTCCTTTAATTATATACTTTAAATATATACTCTTATGAAACTGCAGGTTATTACAATAACCCTGACAATGTTTTTATCTGTTTGCAATTTATCTGTAAATATTCAACAAACCATTTCTATTCTTTTATAAAAAGTTTTGTTATCTTGCTTTCTTATTCTTCGGTAAGTTTCGCCATTTCTGCATATTCCATAAGTATTTGTATCCATTCTTCCTTTGCTGGGACTTCTTCTTTTCACTTTTGGGCAAGTAGCATTCTTGCTGCTGTAGTAGCATACATAAATAAATTGCTATAAAATTTAGGTAGTTCTGTCCCTATAATTCCCAAAAGAAAAGCTTCTGGTTTTCTCCCCAAAAGTTATTTTGAACATCCTTTTCAATTCATTGTGTGCCATTTCCCAGTAAGCTTTAACCTTACTACAAGACCACCACATATGATAAAAGGGATCATGATGATGATATTTGTTTTCTCCACTAGGCTGGACAGCACCATCATCAACCCCCCAGAACCAGCCAACCTTGGGCAGATGGGAGAGACAGCTCATCCTTCTGCAGAAGCTACACATCAGAGGATGGACTCCAGAACTCTTATGACTCCAGCTCCTCCAGAAAGGATTAAGGACCATTATGCTTTGACAGTCACAAACAGCCAACCCTCCTGTGAAAACAGCCATCATGTGGCCAGACTCTCCCCGCAGCAGAACAGAGGGTGGCACGATCTGCCCTTGAGTCCCTGGCAGATGAAGCCACTGTGGACAGTAGCAGGGAGCCCCTATGAAGCCAAATGGATCCACCACAAGTATCTGTATTGCAATACCAGGCCCTGGTGATAGGAATGGCCTGCACTTGTGGCTGTAGTCTTCAGCCAACAACAGACAATCTTGCCAATATGAGGAAGAGGACTTAAATTAGCTTAAGATTCCTCTCTTTCTGACATAATGACTTGGATCAACCCGTCTTACGTGGAATGTCTCCTCCCTCTGGCATTAAATTGGTATTTTCCTGCTCCTTTTCCTTCTGCCCTGGATCGGACCAGCAGAAGCAGCATGCCATTCACTATATCCCTCTCACTCACCTTGGTGTGGTGCCTTTCTGTTGTATTTCCTGCTAGCTCCATTCAGTTTGAAATCCTCCTCTTTTCATCGTTTGAAACTAGCGTTTTAATGAAAGTCCGTTCAGTTAGGTGATCCTGCATTTGTAAACTTAAAAGGGCCTGAATTTTTACAGAATTCAGATACCGGTGCTGAAATGCGCCAGCCAAATTTTACTTGGCAAATCTTATGTGGGTTTTTGCTCCATCCCAAGAAAAATAGGAAAGCCTGAATTCAAATTTTCGGTAATTGTTTCGGTACAATGTTGGAACTTCCCACAAACTTTGAGAAGGGAAAGGCTGCTCATTTCCTTTGCCTTTGCCCTGAATATGAAGAGCAGTAGGAAGAAAACACAGGAAGGAATAAATAGCATGTGCAGGAAATCAACTTGGTCCAATTTAATCAAAAGGGGTTTAGCACTTCTGGATCTGCTTAATCTAGATTTAAATTTACCCCTTCCAATTTGGTATATTTCTCTTCCTAATTGGACTAAATATAATCTACATGAATATGGTCTTAGTTCAAATTAGCCAACACTGGAGTTAAAAGTGAGTTCCTGCTTAATTCATTGAATGAATGCCTTACAAAATCAGCTAAGTTCACTTCCTATGCCTTTTACTTTCCTGTTCGTTTTCTTATTAATGTTTTCTCATTCATTTGTTAACTTATTAATGTGTCTAGGCCAAAGCTCCTCAAGGCTTTAATAACAGAGCAAATGTTAGTATCTTTTTCCATATAGTATTCTCTTCTGGTGGTAGTGGCCACATCAATTTAAACCATTTAGGCAAATGGTTATAGACTCTGCTTCTGCCTCCACATTGTACCGGCTGGAAAGGAGCGCTAACTCATGCAAAGGTAAGTCAGCACCTTGTCCAAACATAGCAGGATGAACATGAAGGGGCAAAAACTATTTAAATAGCAGCACAGCCATTAACAGTATGCAGCACCTTAACTGGGTTGCTTGGAGATTAGGAAGAATTTTTAAGATAATCTAATGAAAACACTGGGTGTTGAGCTTAAGAGACTGGATAGTGTCAACTCCTCGAGTCAGTCATTTGCACATGTACCATCATACAGAATGTGCCATTAAATATTGAATTTAACAGAACAGAAAAGTTGTTGTCTTCCCTAAGCTATGAGTGTCTGTGCAGAATTTATGTAGATATTATTTTTCTGTTGCTGTTGTTGAGGGTTGATCATGCAAGTATCTCTTCAGGCTAGCACAGCATTGAAGAGCATGCATAAATTACACATTTGATGCAGTCACAGACCCCTGAAAAGCATGCATGAATTAGCTTTTGCAGTCATTGTTCTGGTGCAAAGATGCAATTACATCTTCCAGCTTTCTTTCCCTATTTGAACATGTGCAATTTGGGCTGCTTGTTCCATAGATGCAGAAAAGTTTTCTAGCATATAAGTTTGAGAAGGCTCAAGATAAAGAAAAAGCAGAGTTCCTTGCAGCCGTCATTTCCTGTTCAGATTAGAAACTTCCATATGCAGGACAAAAGAGTTGCAAGTACATGAGAAGTACTTTTTGTTCCAGTGTGTTGAAATAAGTGTAACTTCTATAGCTTGCAAAAATGTTTTTTGTGTGTGTGTCTTTCAGTTGAGCCTGCACTCTACCTGTTGGAATAAAACAGGGTTTAAAGTAGGAAATAATTTATTTTTTTGTTTATTTGGGGAAGAATAAGGCAACAGTGAAAGTTTTGATATTCAGTGAAACTTTATTTTTCAAAATCTTACAAGGAACTATTTTTTAGGAAACTCACTTCTGAATCAAAGTAATGCTAACTACCTGGCAAAATTTAAAGTAATATTGTACTCCCTAAACTAAAGAAACAATGTAATGCTTCAAAGGAGAAGGTGGGGGGAATGTATGCATGATAGAAAATGGAAAGGGAGCTGCTGGACACACTGGAACAAAAAGTACTTCTCATGTTAGGTGTACCCAGTGCTTTTTTTCTTTAAAAAATGTTTAGAGGTACTCTCATTTTCCTACTTATATTGAAATACTGCCCCTCAATGAGGCCAAACTTAGATTCACAGAATGTTTAGAGTATGCGTACCCCTGCATCCCCCCCAGAAACTAAACTCACTGAAATCAATAGTCTATATAATTCTATGTACGCATGCCGTGTTTGACAGCTGCACTCATAACTGAAGCAAACATTTTGTGAGGAAATTACAGAAGTGGAGTTGTGTCTGTTGTAGCACGAGTCTGACGACACCTTAAAGGGTTCAAATAATATTGTGGTGTAAGGTTTTGTGGATGAGAACCCACCTCATCAGACACATAAATAGTTCCTAACTTTATGTGTGCATACAGAGGGAAATACGTTATCATGAAGGGAGGCTGGAAGATAGAGCAATGCACAATTTCCATTTTCCTGTGAAAGCGAGAGCCATTCAGAAGGAGTAATTGATGCAATCTGGTCTGTGTTGGTGTGAGCAGCTCTCAACTGGTAATAAACTGGTAAAATCAGATTAACATTCACCAACAGCAACAAGTAGGAAAAGTGAGCTAAAAGACTGGGCTTTAAGACTGGAACCGAGCAACTTCATGTTAAGGGTGTAAGGATTCACCAAGGGGGTTGCTGTAAAATTGAAGCCTATTACGATAAACATTGGCTCTCAGCTTTTGAGATCTATCTCTTTACCTGTCATTAAGCCTTTTAGAGGGCTGTATTATTATCATCTTCCTGTCACATCATCTTTAAGGACATGAGGTTTCTTTCACTGTCCTTTCAAAGGACTGTACAATGGTACCTCGGGTTAAGTACTTAATTCGTTCCGGAGGTCCATTCTTAACCTGAAACTGTTCTTAACCTAAGCACCACTTTAGCTAATGGGGCCTCCTGCTGCCGCCGTGCCGCCGGAGCATGATTTCTGTTCTCATCCTGAAGCAAAGTTCTTAACCCGAGGTACTATTTCTGGGTTAGCGGAGTCTGTAACCTGAAGTGTCTGTAACCTGAAGCGTATGTAACCCAAGGTACCACTGTAATGAGAGAGTCTGAAAGATACACCTTTATGCAATACTTTGTGAAACTGTTGCCCTTCCACTTTTCATGAAGCGTTTAAAAAAATTCACAGGGGCACTTCGTTGTTAGGGGCATGGTTATGTCAAATCCCCTCCACCCAAAGGAGCCTCTAACCACGTGTGTTTTGGGGCTTTTACATTTAACTATCCTACATAACTAAAAGCGAAGTTCTTCTAGTGTTGATCGTTTTGACTACATAAGCGCAAGAGGGAGTCAGTTGCAGCTTTGGGGAACAAAATATATTCAATGTCTTATGAGGAGAGGGTGTGCTCAGTGCATGCTGTGTGTGTGTGATGTGAGAGGATGGGAAGGAATATCCTGGGAGTGGGAAAATAAGGACAGGACTCGAAAGACTCGGTACTGCCATTTTTTTGTCGGCCCTCTGCATTTCTAGCACTTTAGACCCCCGCACATGGAGGGTGCTGTCAGCTGCGATACAGAACCGGAAGTCTCCCTGCAGCAGAACCGTAACCCCTAGCAGCAGCAGCAGCCTCGTTGCGCAAGCGCAGTGGGCGAAGAGCGCTCGCTCGCTCGAGGAAAGTTCAAAGCGGGGTCGGGGCCCGGCCTAGAGGGCGCCTGCGCACGCCTTCCTCCTTCAGCCCAAGGAGACTACGGCACTGCGCCTGCGCATTTGGAGGCTCCCTTGCCGGCGCAGGCGCCGTGGCTTCGCCGGCTGCAGCGGGCGCTTTCTGAGGCGAGAGGCGTTGGGCTGGAGGTGGGGAGCCGCCCTGTGTCCGCATTATGTACCAGCGGAGCCGGGCGGTGGCCGGGCGCCTGGGGCCCCGCTGCCCTTGGAGGTGGGGAGGAGGCGGCGGCGGCGGCGGCAGGCTCCGGCTGGGCCACGGCGACGCGGCGCGATGCTGTTACCGGGCGCGGCCGAAGGTGAGAGAGCGAGCGAGGAGAGAGCGGGAGACGGGAGGGCGGGGTGGGCAAAGGGGCGTGGCCGGGCGCGGAGGGGGCGTGGCCAGGCGACCCTGCTCCTTTCTGAGGGCTGATGGTGGGAGTCCCGGAAGGAGGGCTGCTTTTGGGGGGGGGGCGTGTTGGCACATGGTCCGTGGGACCAACTTGCTGAGCACTGAGTTGGGTAGGATCGCGAGTGGCGAGATTGGCAACTGGATCGTTGCTCGTGCCTCCCTCGTGCGCTGAGCCCGTGTGTGTGTGTATGTGTGTATGATTGTGTGTTTGTGTTTATGTTTATCTATCTATCTATCTATCTATCATCTATCTGTGTGTGTGATTGTGTGTTTGTGTTTATGTTTATCTATCTATCTGGTTGTGTGTGTGTATGCGTATGCATGCGCGCACACACACACACACACACACACACACACAGTACATGCTTGGGAGGGGGCTTGAGTGCAACAGTACATGCTTGGGAGGGGGCTTGAGGCACCATGCCTGGAAACATAGTCTTCATGGTTCTTAAAGTGCCACAATACACATGCCCTCTTATATATATTTGCATATGTACGCCCAGTGCTTTTTTTCCTTTAAAAAATGTTTAGGGGTACAGTCATACCTCTTGTTACGCTGGGTTCAGGTTACATCTTTTCAGGTTGCGTCCCACAGCGACCTGGAAGTAACGGAAAGGGTTACTTCTGGGTTTCGCCGCATGTGCAGACGCGCAAAATGACGTCACGCGCATGTGCAGAAGTGGCGAATCGCGACCCATGCAGGCGTGGGTTGCGTTCCTTGCAGGTTGCGAATGGGCCCCCGGAATGGATCCCATTCGCAACCAGCGGTACCACTGTACTCTCATTTTGACTCAAGAAAATCACCATTTTATAGTTCAGATTGGGAAAAATAAATACAGTAAATGGACAAAAGTACAAAGATTCACAAAACGTTGAGGAGTATGTGTACTCCAGCGTCCCCCCAGAAAAAAAGCACTGCATACGCCACAATTTATTGGCCTTCTAAAATTCAGATCTTCACAACAAGGGGTTGGGGCTGTGACTGGAGAAGGAGTGACCACTGGGCAGAGAGAAGAAATTTCCTGATGCACCCAGAGCAGCAAAAGCCGACACCTTCCTGTGCCCCACCTACAATAAAACATGCCTGTCCTGTATCAGGCTCTACAGCCACAGCAAGTGCTGTAACTTTCCAGCAGTTTGACTTCATCCCTGAAGGCACACTCTTTCATTGTCCCTGAGATAGACAACAAGCAGTGGGGAAGCAGGGAATAGGATCTGTAGGCAAGGGCAAATTGCTGAAGTGGGGCTTACTGACTGATCACTGGATACCATCTTAGTCTGTGAAGCTTCACTCGGCTCTGCCCACCTGTTTTCAGGTTTTGCCCTGCATTTATGCCAACTGGAAAACTGACATTTTCAAACTACAGTGGTACCTCTGGATGTGAATGGGATCCGTTTGCATCCTGAAGCAAACACAACCCGTGTCTGCGCGGGTCGCAATTCGCCGCATCTGCGCATGCGCGTGATGTCATTTTGAGTGTCTGCGCGAGCAGCGAAACCCAGAAGTAACATTTTCCGTTACTTCCGGGTTGCCGCGGAGCACAACCTGAAAACACTCAACCCAAAGCTACTTTAACCCGAGGTATGACTGTACCAGGTTCTGCCTCTGATATTGTTGCTAGGCATTTTTACTTTGCACTATCTTGTGTGTCAGCTTCTATGCAATGCTGAACACAAAAATGACCACTTAACTGATGTGATCTGGTGTGAGGATGTGAAATATCTAAAACAGTTCCATTCTTGCTGAATACCAAGGTAGCCTGGGAGATGGAAACTGGCTGGTGCAGGATTGAGGAAAGGAATATGGGACTGTTCTCTTTAGATCCTTATATAGGCCTGGTGCCAGAACCAGTAACTTAGCAGTTGTCAGTCTTATGTCAAATCTTGTCACGCTTCCCATTTATCGGTGTGTGTGGGTTTTTAAAAAGAACCGAGAATGGTGGCTGAGGCTGTAGGACTTCCTTTTTTTTGGAATATAATTTTTCTTATTTTCTTTAATAAAAAAACATAAAACATAAAATAGAACAACATTACAATAACAAATCAATTTCATTTGCTCCACTGAGCTTGTGACTTCCCTCCCTCCCTTCAACTGGTTTCCCATTTCCTAATAAATTGTATGTGCAATTTAGCTGCCAGTTTCTGTCCTTCAACATACCGTATTTTTTGCACCATAACACTTTTTTCCTCCTAGAAAGTAAGGGGAAATGTCTGTGCGTGTTATGGAGGGAATGCCTACGGGTGGCATGCCTACAGATTTTCCTCCTCTAAAAACTACGTGCGTGTTATGGTCGGGTGCGTGTTATAGAGTGAAAAATACGGTATATCCAATCCTTTTATTAACAGTGGTCAGATACTATTTTTATGTTATGTCACAGGATTCATATCAGTCTGCTAGTGTCTTCACATTTTTGTAATGATCTTTCATATATTCCATAAATTTACTCCAATCTCTTTGGAATTTCTGGTTGTCTTGGTTCTGGATCCTCAAAGTCAGCTTGGTCAATTCCGCATAGTCCATCATCTTCATCTCCCACTCCTCAGTCATTGGTAATTCTTGTGATGTCCACCTTTGGACTAACAAAGTTCTTGCTGCAGTGGTAGCATACATAAATAGTCTTTGATCTACTTTTGCAATTTCTTCTCCCATCAACCAGAGCAAAAATGCTTCTGGTTTTTTGAGGAGGATAATTTAGGTCAGGCTTCCTCAAACTCGGCCCTCCAGATGTTTTTGGCCTACAACTCCCATGATCCCTAGCTAGCAGGACCAGTGGTCAGGGATGATGGGACTTGTAGTCTCAAAACATCTGGAGGGCCAAGTTTGAGGAAGCCTGATTTAGGTGCTTTTGCAAGCTTCTTTCACTTCTCAGGAGTTCCAGGGGCACAGCTGGGCTACCTAGCTTTAATTGTCCTCAAATTCCTTCTTTTATTCTAGGACCTGGATGGCTCATGGGACAAACTACCTCCAGGGCTAGTCTCTTCCGGTTCCATAGGACCGACATTCCACTCCCTCTTCACCAAGAACCCATCAGAAGTTCCCACCGTCCTGCCTGCACCTCCTGGGGACAACTTTGCCGTTATCAACAGTACGAAACTGAAGACCAGCCTTTGCCCACCGATGCGCTATCTAGAGACTAGGGTCCTTCCCCACCCCGCTGTGCTTTCCCCACCGGAGGGCATGGAGGGTGCCATCACGCTGGTGAATGGGAAGAAAGAGGATGACATTGCGGTGCAAGAAAGCGAAGGGCTGGACGGTGCCTCTTTAGACTCCCTGCACAGCCTTTTCCACGGCTGGCAGTACCGATCGCCTTACCAGGCTTCAGAGGTAGCACTGAGGCCCCTTGCACCTTTCAGGGCTACTACCGGGACTCCCTCCCCAGTTAGTTCTCCAGAAAGGGATGACCCCAGCATGGAAGAGCATCTTGCGGTCATGCATCAGAAACTACGGAAAGAGGTATATATGGGGGATCTTGTCCTGTTATGGGGCTTAGTGTTTTTGCTTTGCTAGGGCTGGAAGACTTCCCGAAAGCAGGCTAGCATATTCTGAACTCGATATTGGAATAAGGAGTGGCATGGCAGGCTAGGTTCTGTTCTGTGTGGCTTGGGCAGGAGTTAAGGGCCCCTTCTTGTTATGTTGTCCTTTGGATTCCTCATCTTTACATACTTGGAGGTTAGGTTCAGCGTTTACTGCTTTACTACTCAAGAGGTCCGGAGGGTGGCAACACGAGACGGGGCCTTCTCTGCAGTGGCTCCCCGTTTGTGGAATGCTGTCCCCAGGGATGTTCTCCTGGTGCCTTCATTGCACACCTTTAGGGGCCAGGCAAAAATGCTCCTTTTTAACCAGGCCTTTGGTTGATCCAATTTACATCCTTTAAAACCCTTTAAAATGTTAGGGGGGGGGGAGCTATTGGGTTGTTGTTTTTATTTTTATTGGGAATTTTTTGGTATCTTGATTTTATTCTGTGAACTGCCCTGAGACCTCTGAGTATTGGGCGGTATATAAATTCAATAAATAATAATAATTTATGAGATAAATTCACCCTGAGGTGGTGGTTTTTACATGGTGAATATCATGAAATAGGTTAGTTTCATGTGCTAAGATCTGAAATCTTCTATGCCACAACCTTTGTCTGCAGTGTTTTCTTTGTTCTAGTGCCTTCCCTTCATGAGAAGACACAAATAATTTATCACGCAAAACTGACTTGGGTTGCTTACACAACAGACATTTAAAGCACATTCCTTCCCGCCCCCCCCAAGAATCTTGGGAACTGTAGTTCACCCATCAGACCTACAGTTCCCAGCACCCTTAACAACTACAGTTTCCAGGATTGGGCAGGGGGGAGACATGTTCTTTAAATGTATGGTATGTGCATAGTTTTAGTGGAAATGCCTGCCACATTGAGAAGTAACACATGAATCTTCCCATATCTCCTTGGATGACTTCCAGCCATCATGTTGTATCTGTGTTATTGGCAAGGGTGGAGGGGTGAGGAGTAGGGTGGAAGTAGCCTCAGTGAGGAAGCCTCACTATCACAGATCACAGGTGGTGGGAAAAACCTCTGCCTGCTTGAGACCCTAGAGGGCCCAGAAATTATAGCAGTAAAGAAGTACCACTGAGAACTGAAAACTTGAAATTTAAGTGTAGGATCTCATATTTCAAGGGCCTGAGTATTTGGCTTATAAAAGCCTCTTTTGTAATGAGGCGGGAGTTCAAGGCAGGGATCCAAAAAACCCAAGTAGCTTGGAGTTCTCCTTCTCTTACAACCACCTCTTGGAGCTACTCATGAAAGCCAGGGGACTTTGGTGCATCAATATCCAGCACATAACAAGTCCCATCCATGCAGAAAAAGTTTTGTTATGTGCACGAGTCTCAGAATCCAGGCCCACTTTCTTACTAAAGTATATACACCAATTCTATTTTATATTTGTGCATGGAAGGCTGAGTCAGAATATCAGATTTTAAAATGTAAATTTCCACATAGGAAGTTGAGGTTTCGAATTGGAATTAACCAAGAATATGTTCCCACTCCCCTGGGTCAAACCTAGGCCAAAGAGCCCACAATCTGAATTGAGGAAGAGTTAGCCACGTACTATAGATGTGAAAGCTGAGGATAGGGGGAAGTTTTTTGAAGGTAGCACTGGAAGCCTGCAGCTGGGCTGGGAATGTTTCATAGTTTTTGTTTTGTCTCTCCCCCTCCCCCCCTCCTCCAGTTACCATACTTCTTTTTGAAGACCCACGACTATGGGATCTACTCCCAGGAAGTAGAGTTCATCAATGAGATTCTGCATCTGAGAACACGGTCAGTTCTAGGAACAGTGAAGGGATTGGGGGGGATGCCTGCCTGCTGAATGATCTGCTCTGTGATGACGGGGGAAAGGTTCTGTGAGACGTTTAAAGTAGATGAAAGAAAACAGTCCCTTCTATCCATTGTGTAAGTTAAAGATCTAATGGTTGCATAGCAGAAGTTATCTGGCTCTGTGGGAAGCATCCCAAAGATAATGGCAGCCTTCTGTCCGTCTTGGGGACTCAAGAAAGCAGGCAGCGTCTAGACAACCTGAATCACTGGCAGAAGTGGCTTGCTATATTCAGTGGGCATTACTCAAATCTTTCCAAAATGGCACCAGTCCCAATGCCCTAGCTGGCACTCTACCTCATCTTTTGTATTTTATTTATTAAAATCCACCCTACTTTTCATTAGCCTGTCTTTAGGGCAAGGTTTCTTTCACAATTCCCCATCTATTGCATCGCCTTTGTCGATGTCTTCTTATAATTACATACCCTGTCCTGCCACGTTGGATGTGGCGCCTGGCAAATGGCGTCACACTGCAGAGACACAGCACGCGCAATAAAGAGCTCAGGCTGGGCTTCCTGGAGTCATGCCTAAGTCTCTGAATATTTTGAAATGGACTCTCATGTGCCTGTGCCATTCGGCAAATACCTTACCATTGAATTTGAGGTGAGCATAAGTAGAGGAACGAAGATTTACAGGGCTGTCTTCTAGCATGGGCCCCTTGTAGTACGGTGAAGTGTTGTTTCTGCCTGAGAGCATGTTGGAAGAAACAACTGTATGAGGAAAGAGCTTTGGACCCTCATCCCTGTGCTCTGATATTGGCTGGATGATCTTGCTTCAGCTTACTGAAACATCCCCAACAATTGCTGCTACTTTAGTTATCCTCTGAAATCCCTTGGTTACCTTCAGCATCTAGCTGTTCTGTGGCAGGGGATCATATGCTCAAAGGTCTAATTCCCACATATTTGTGAATTACTTACTAACTTGCAGCAGACTTTGTATGTTTCCTCTTCTTTTCCCCACCCCAACAAGCATTTTGTTTAATGCGAGATTACATGAGTTATCCGTGGCATTTGATCTGTTTCATGTGTGAGTCTTTGTTGTAGTCCTCGGGGGCTGAAAGGCATGTGTCAACTTGCCCCTGAGTGAGTGAGCGAGCTTATTGGGGTTGCCAGTGTCCGCAGAGACTTTCCTATAGGGCCCTCTCCCATGCCTGAAATTAAGCTCGAAAAAAGCCCTATGTTGTAGTTGGCTGAAAAGGTGGTGATTTGTGTGGAGTGCTCACGACAGTTTCTCCAGCTTACAAATGGGCCCCCAAAAGGCTGGCTACCCTTGGATCTATTTAGGGAAGGAAGAATGGTTGGGGGGACCTTCTTAATCAGCTTCCCAGGTGTTATGGCTGGAACTGTACTGCTTTTGTCTAAACCTGCAGGGATAAACAGAGAGGGAAGTTCAAGATATGTCATTCTACTTGAGATGGCAGTGTGAATCATCTGTCTCGGTAGGGATGAGAGGACTAGGTCATTCCCTATCTGGGAGGATGGGGGAAAGTGTGTCTCTACTTCCTATCCCAGTCTGACCTTTCCATTCTCTTCACCTCTCTGCCTCCCATCACCAGCGGCCGAACCATGTACCAGTTGGCGCTGACCTTCTGTCGTTTCTTGGCTTGGAACTACTTTGCCAGTTTGCACATGGAGGTGCTGAAGGTGACACAGCACCCTGAGAACTGGAGCATCCAAGCCCGGTGGCGGATTAAAGGGCTGCCTTTCCACGTATTCCTTTTGCGCTTCTACAAGAAGGATAAGAGTGAGCTGTACAGGTGAGACATCTCCTTTGGGGTAGCAGTCTCTTTAGAGCTGAGCAGCCCCAGACAAATGTACTGTCTTGTGTAATCACTGGCATCAGAACTAGGGCTTTTGACATGCTTCTATTGTTCTTTTGGGGGCGGGGGAGGAAGGAAGTGAAAAGGTAACCATCTTTCTCTGTCTGTCATAATGAAATTCTTACACCAGGGCTAGTCTTCTGAAAGCACTGTACTGTACAGTGGTATCTTGGTTCTCGAACTTAATCCGTTCCAGGAGTCAATTCGACTCCCGAAAACTGTTCGAAAACTGAGGCGTGGCTTCCAATTGGCTGCAGGAGCTTCCTGCACTCAAGTGGAAGCTGCGCCAGACATTCAACTTCCGATAAACATTCACAAACCGGAACACTTCCGGGTTTGCGGCATTTGGGAGCCAATTTGTTCGGGAGCCAAGCCGTTCGAGAACCAAGGTACCACTGTATTTAGACTGGCTTGCCGTGGCTAGGGTTAAGTAGCTATGGGAAAGTCTTAAGAAAAATAGTATCTTCTGCTTATTTGGGTGCTGTTTGAGGGCTGTTAGCGTGAACTGAGCCTTTCAGGTGCAGTAATATATTAAAAACACGTGTACTTTCATGCTGTATTTGTTGGAAGACGTCACCCAACTGATCTTTTGCCTGTTTTTATTATTATTAAAATATTCCTCTCCAGGACCTATGATGCCTATTCTACTTTCTACTTAGATTCACAAGGATTGATTAAGTGTCACAGGGTAAGCAAGGTGAGTGTTGGTGCATGAATACCACCTGCAGGGGAGAGCAGAAACACTCTCTCCCTCCCCGCTCCTGCCACCCCTTCACTTTCCTTGATTTTAGAGACGAATATATTTTATACTCACCAGCCTAATTCCTGGCTTATTTTCCCCTTGCAGCTCATGCCATCCCAGCCTCCCCTGAACAAGTTGAAAAAGCTTGTCGTAGCCTCGTTGTTGGGCCTGGGGCTGTCAGAACAGAAGCCATCGCTGCTCCTGCTGTTATCAATTCTGGCTGGCAAGCAGCAGGAAACACCACTAGGTTGTAGGGATAGCTGAAGTCCAGCCCTCTCGCTAGTCATGTCTCTCAGCTCATTGACAATATCTGTGTGTGGCCGGCAGGATGCTACTAGTGGCTCATTGTGTATCGGTGTTGCCTCTCTATAAATAGCGTGGGCTTTGCCTTCCATGTAGCTATGCTGTCAATTGCACCAGCAAGCGCTGTATAAAGATGGTTGTAATTTAATCTGTACATAATAAAAGGTTTATGTTGAAAAGAAGTCTGGGCGAATGAAGTGGCTCCATCGTAGAAGCACAACTTGCATCTGAACTACTGATTCAGAGCAGAGGCCCCCGTTTCACAACACCCTTTCCAGCAGCATGAAAAGGCGGTCCCTGTTTTGGCAGTCTTTCAGGGCACATGCAGATGGCCAAAAAGGGTTGGCAGCTTTCAGATGCCGATGGTCACCGCGGAGGAGGCGAATCACAGCGATGGGGTTGGTGCTGTGCATCATCTCTTAGCAGCGCTTTATAAAGATCGCCATGAAATGAGGAATGCCTCTATGGATCAAAGTGCTTGCTGAGAAGGGACAGAATCAAGGCATATGATGTGCAAACAGTGTTTCATAAAGGGTGGCTTGTCTTGGCAAGAGCTTCTTTGCACGGAAGATTGAGCTGCATGAAAATTTTGTCCAGCGCCAATCTAGACTTGTGGTTGATTTTATATTGTATCTTAAAAATCATTATAAGGATGATTGTATTAATCAAAACAGTATCTCTGTTGGGCTAGGAAAGTTATTAGGTAATTGGCAGCTTATATTTATACTTAGACACAACTTCCATCAAACCTGACCGTTGGCCATGCTGGCTAGAGCTGATGGGAAGAGTCCAACAGCACCTGTCAGGCCACAGCTCAGTCACCCTTGGCTTAAGAGAAATAGAGTAGTAATTGGCAATATAAATCAGAGGTTTTCAATCTTGTTTGAGTCCATGGCTCCCTTGACCAACTACATTCTTTCTGCAGCACCCCTGAGAGACTTATGTCACCTCTTACCTGCAGAGCTGGCTGCCTCTCACCCTTTTTCAAACTCTCCCCTCTTCTTGGGAGTCCTCCAGGCAGCCGCTGCTGCCGTCCCTGGTCTCTAAGCTGTCCCCACTCCAAAAGAGAGGTGCCTCCTCACACTGCCCCACAGGGGCCTGGGAAGCACCTCCTGGCCAGCCCCAGAGGCACCATTCGTCTGGGGAGATTGTAGCCAGGGCTGCTGCAACAAACAGCTTTGACAACCTTTGGGAGGTAGAGATGCAAGCGGGCATCAAAGGGAAAGAAAGAGGGACAGAGGCAGGCCAGTGTTGCCTGTCCATCATTCAAGGCACCCCAGGGTGCCACCGCACACTGGATGAAAACCACTGCTATAAATAAAAGCCTGTTTCAGATTTCTCTACAACACATTTCTGTATCATACATAGGATTTTTTCTACTATGTAACTAAAAACAAGGCAGGCATTCCAGCTTCCTGTAGCAACATTGTAGATTTTGTACTGAGTACAGGCACAGCAGATTTTACATTAGTAAATTCCCCATCGGCTAGTACCATCTTTGGAAGCTTTGTTGAGGTATGGTGTCAAATGTCATAATTGTGTGAGCACAGAAAGTGGTACTGTGAAATAGTCTTAAGAATGTCAGCTTTCTTTTCGCTAAAGAGAAAATGTTAATCTTAATGATTGCAAAGATGCTTAAAAATGTCACCAAGGCATCCTGAACCTTAAAATGAGAGGTGTGTCAAGCTTTCCAAGGTTTGGAAGCAGAATGTCAGTGTCCTACAGAGCTTAACTTGTCAGGGGGAAGCAGAGTAAGTTAGAGAATAAGAACATATTTACTTATCACTGAATTATTTCCAGCATTCATTTATTCTTGAGAGAATTTTAACTTTAGCAGCACAAACTGCCAGCTTTATATACTGGAAATCCTTAACCAAACTGTTCAACCACAAGATAATGTATGAACTGCCCCAGAGTGTAGGTTAGCTGCCTGCATTGGCTGGGAACTGCTGTGAATGCTATATAGCATTCTGTATTAGAGCTAGATGAATTAATGGACTCCCCTGCAAAATGTGCAAATGCTTGCATAGCATGAATATAGCCAACACAAGTGACAAACTATAGTAGCTTAAATAGCCATAGCTACACTGCAGCCCAAGACAGCTGTATGAGTTCCAAAGAGACTTTCCTCCTCTTACCAAGAAAGAGAAGGGAAGCAATTACTCATGAGTGTTTGTAGAAAAAAGGTTTATTCAATGCCTTGAAATGACATCAAAACTATACAGCTGTACAAATAAGTGTCCCAGGGTTGGTGGGGAGAAGCAGATAACTGAGAAGAAGCCTATCCCAGCTCCTCCCGGGTCTTCCCCACTTTCTTGGGTAGCTTCTTGTTGGACGCATCCTCCAATTCTTTGGCTTTGTAGTAATGCGGGGCCACCTCCAACAGCCACGTACTGTCAATCTCTATGACCTGCAAGGTACAGAGAATATTTCATTGTTGGCCCCACTCTCTGTCAACTGGCACACTGGTCATTTTCTTCTTTGGGGAAAACCAAAGCGTTCCATAGACCCTGCTAAAGAGTGAGCACAATAAAATACAAGTATGTTTCTAAACCCATGAAGCCCTTTGGTCTAACTTACAATTATTTACTCTGACTAGCAGCTGCTCTCCTGCAGAGATCACTACTACCTGTGGTCCTTTTAATTAGACATGTCACGGACTGAACCTGGGACCTTTTCCATTCAAAATATATGTTCACTGGCAGGGTAGTACAGTGGAAAGACAGACTACCCCCATCACAAGACCCCCATCAAGCTCTTCCTATATCAGTTACCAAGGCTGGATTTGCAAATGCTACCCACGTTATACTGATTTCTTCTAAAATTACCGGTCATCTGTCTCCTTTAGGGCTTAGCTCGAGTTACAATCTCAGAAGTTCTCCCCAGAAGTCCCAGCATGAATTATGGTCTTTTTACCTGTCTCATGAATTCTTTAGTGGTGAAGACCAACTCATGATAGATGAGCCAGCGTGGTTGTTCTTCAAACAGGGAACTGTTGGGGTGGACAAACACTGTTTGCTGGTGCTTGACACTCTTGTAGCCACTGCGGGTCAGGCGGGCCGTGTGATAAAAGAAGCCAGCAGTGATGGCCTGCGGAAGAACAAGAGGAAGAGTCAAAAGGAGTCAAGAATGAGAAAGATCTGTAAACGTAATGGGGGGGGGGGGAGAACTGGCTTGCTCTGCCTGGCACAGCCATCTACTTATTCCACTCCCTGGCATTTCAAGTGATCAAAAATGCTCAGTGTTGCGTGATATATTTAGGACTGGTAGAGTCTTTGATCTGATAAATTACTACAAAGTGTTGTAGGTTGTGTTTCCAGTGCACTTTCATTCTGCATTACGTAATACACATTTAGCAACACAATTTCATGCACAGAAATTTAACAAAGTCAAGTTGAAACAGGGCTATTCTCCACACCGGGTTGCATCCAACTAAATTACAGCATGCTTGGAACTACTTCCCCAAGTACGATAGAGCTTCTCCATTGCCTCCCAAATCTATGCTGGGTTCCCACTCCCCTCCATCTCTAGATCTGCAGAACACTGGCATGTCTGTGGCAACCACCACATTTACAAGCAGTCCTGGAGGCAGCAATGGAAGCCGGGGAGAGCCTGTACCTTGCGGACTGGGATGTAGTCTCCCTCGCTGGAAGTGATGTCCACTTCAATGCGCTCCATCAATCCTTCCAGCTGTTCTCGCACGTCCCGGGCTCGTCTCATAGAGCGGAACTGGATGAAGTTCTCATAGCACCACTGCATGGAGTAACCACACTCCACCCACTGAGAAAGGAGGAAAGGAGAGATATAAGCCAAGTCCCACTTTTTGGGCTCCCATCCACCCACTGACCCGACTACAACCACAGAGCTGGTGCCTCTCAATGGAATACTGTACCTAATTTCTCACCGTAACAGCCAATGAGCCTTTCCTAGTCAAAGGTGACTAGACTCTCAACCCCTAAAACTGGATTCCTGCCTAAATACACTCTTAATCAGAAAGGCCATACACTTAATCTCTTGCAACTAGATGCACTTGGATGCGAGTCTCTTATGGATCTCAAGGGGCCATCTAATCAGTCCTCCTACCCGAAGGGTTGAAATTCACCAACCAAATATCTGTTTAATCTGCTCTAAGAAGCTTTAGCAGTGGAGACGTAATCACACTCCTTAGCAACATGGTGCAGACCACCACTATAAACAGCAATCTGCTCAAATCAAGCACATGAAAGTCATCCACATCCACTGTGCCAGCTCTTTTCCTGAGCTAGCTTGATACTCAATTGAAACGGATTAACAAAAGGCCCCTCTCCTTCCTGACTCCATATGCACAGCATAAGCAAAGGTTCATAGCTCTGGGTAATAATAATAATAATAATAATAATAATAATAATAATGATAAATTTTATTTATATCCCACCCTCCCCAGCTGAAGTCAGGCTCAGGGTGGCTAACAACAATAAAATAATACAACATTCTAAAATCATTTCATTATAAAATTAATTCAAATCAAATTGAACACCAGGTGGTAGAACGCCACCTTTCCATGAAGAAGGTCTAAGGTTCAATCCAGGTATTTCCTGGTAAGGATGGGAATGTCCCTCTCTGAAACCCTGGAATGTCACTGTCAGTGACTCTAAATGGTGCTTAGCTAGATGGCCAATAGTTTGACAGTATAAGGCAGCTTCCTATGCTACTAGAAGTTCTTACCTGATTATAAACATTGAGAAGAACCAGGTGGTCCCCACCAGGCAGGAAGAAGTTCATGCGGGCATTATCAGCATGGACCACTTTGTCCTTGGGCCGGTAAAAAATGGCATTGTTGACTGAAAGCATGGCAGCGATGGTAAGGATTTGCTCTGAGCACTTATACCTGGAGAATGCCAGCAGAGGAACAGGACAGCATTAGATCTTGGCAAGGCAGAAACAAAAGCCAGTCTCAATCCAGAGCAACAGCCTTACGATAGAAAGCCAGGGAATAAGACAACCAGAAGCAGGAAGCAATACAATCCGAAAAATTGAAGGGCAGCTGGACTGATCACAATTTTAAATCAGGTACTTCCAAGGTTTCCTAAACAAACCTAACTACTCACCTAATAGATTAATTTACAAGTGAATTTAATATTATCCAAGTGTTTGTTCCACGTGCTTGGATTAATTTTAACTAGATAATAAAAATTTTTAAATCTACAATATTTAAAATGCAACCAAGATAAAATCTACTTTTAGCCACCTGCCATTTAAAAGCAAAACAAAACAAATGTTTTACTACCCTGAGTAGAATGGTTTATTACTTAGTAGGTCACTTATATTCTCTGTGAAAAAAGAAATCAACTCTCGATCACAAGTCACAACAAAGAACAAAGGAATAGATTGCCAATGATGACAGCAAGGTGCACACACAAAAGCAGATCTATAAATGTCTTCGTTTTTACGATTCCATAAGATGGTTATCTTTGCTTAACAGCCTAACATGTGTCCCTCTCTAGAAACAGTTAATTCTAATAGAGCTCGTTCAGGTTTTTGAGAGCTTTGGAATTTGCTGGGGAAATAGCAATAAGTGGGTAGAACTAAGAGGAACTAGGAACTAAGAGAGATAATAGGGATCACAAGCTTCACTTGTGGTTACTAGAACGGAATGCTAAGCACGCAATTAATTGGCTGGAAAGAGACAGAGGAAGGCAGAGAAGGACTCACTGTTCTGAAGCCAGGATCATCTTGGACAGCATGGGATCCACAGGCAGCTCTGCCATCTTCCGGCCCAGCTAAATACAGAACACAAGAAGGACAAACTTTGCTGTACAAATGCACAAATGTTGACTTCAACTCCACAATGCATTAGTCTTCCTTTTAAGAGCAGAGGGGGGGGCGCAGTTGTATCTTGACACTTAGTTTGTGCATGGATGCAACTGATCACATATGCTGACAGGAAGGAAGGAAGGAAGGAAGGAAGGAAGGAAGGAAGGAAGGAAGGAAGGGGGCAAACTCCTCCTGCAGAGGAAATCCCAAATCCTGCCCCAGAAACACACCCTTTCAGGTTAACTGTCTTAATTGGGGGTTTCATGTTTTCATATTGGTGCCTACCTGGAGTCACTGGGATGCACTGGGCAATTACGCAAATAAATAAAAAGTGCAATTTAACCCGAACCATTTGAAACCTTTTCTTGGGAACAGTTTCACCACTTTTCCTAACACTGCCTAGTTTTTAAGTTTCGTCAAGATCATAGTAGAAGGGTCCATGTTCAACCCATGGAAGACATTTATTATCTCTTACATTTTTTATATCCTTCTAATGAGCTTAGATGAGCATTCATGTTCCCCTCCTCTTTCATCACAATAATAGCGTGAGCCTAGGTTAGGCTGAGAAATAGTGAAAGGCCCAAGGCCACCAGCTAGCTTTCTGTCTCAGCAGCAACCTGAGCATAGGCTCCTAAATCTAGCATTGTAGTTGCTCAACAGAGCTCTACTACAGGGCAACACCCCACCATCTTTTAGGTGAAAAATGGCAAGTATTTTACATCATCCATAACAATGCTGTGAAAACCATCTGTACCCACGAAGCCCTGAACTGGGGAGCAAGCAGAAGATGTCAGTGTGCTTGAAGCTCCGGCCTCCTTTCCTACTTCCAGCTCTTTTTCCAATGAGGCCAGCTAGAAAATCCAGCTCACTTTCAGCCCAGATAGCAGAGCATGTCCTTGAGCCTATGAAATGATTACCTTGGTGAGCTCGCCAAGATGGTTGAGGGCTCCCAGGGCATAGAGTTGCTCCAGTGCCAATACTAGAGTTTCATGGGGCGGTGGGTCCATGAAGTCAAAGTGGATCAGGTCGTTGATGCCTAAAGGGAGAAATGGAGGAAAGCTAGACTTAGAAGCACCCTGCAAAACTTCAAAGTATTTCTGCCACCAGGAAATGCACCCCCTCCCATCTTTCTAAAAAGGAAAATAGGACCCTAGGAAACGATGGGCTTAAAAACACTCAAACTCTTGTTCTCATCCAGAGAAGCCTTAATAAGGAGGTGTTTTAGGGAAAGTTGAGCAACTCCTGTACATCATTCTCATCCTAGATTGACCAGCCACGCACCCAAGCTTTTGAGCAGCAGCACCACATTGCCCAGGTTGGTCCTTTGAATTTCTGGCACTGTGGTCTCCTCCATCTCATTCTTGTAGGCCCAGGCTGTGTAGAGACGGAAGCACTTCCCTGCAGCAACACGGCCAGCCCGTCCTGCTCGCTGGTTGGCAGAAGCCTGAGGGAAAGAAGGAAGGAGATGATGAAGCATTGTATCTGTGAGGATGTGGGGGGTGACAACTGGCAACCGATCCCACCAGATCCCAAGGACAACTTATCAGGGTTATTATGAGGACTAACAGCACCTCAGTGAAATGAACATGTTCCTGATTAAGGTGGCCTAGAATTCCATGTTGCTGTCTAGCACAGCACATACAGAAGGTCTGGCTTCACTGAGTATATGGGCACATCTATAGTTCTTATGACTGTGGAAAAGGCACACATGAAATGTATGCAGTGCTCAAGGCAGCCTCAGAAACCAGATGCAGACACACCATAAAACCCCCACAAATGTATGTAAGTTTCAATAATTTCATGGGAAGTGGAAACTTGTGTTTACAGTTGGGAATCTAAATTCTCCTAGCAAACCATTGCACAAGATGTTCTGATTTACTTTTACAAAAGTGGTCTCAACATCTTTATGATGAGAATGACCAACAATAATCCATTTTTGCTTTGATATCTAGCTATCACCTTATCAACTTTCACTTCTCTGTCCCTTAAAAGTTACACTGTACGCAAGACCCACTTCCTAGCCACTGGTCCCCGACTCCCTGTAATGTACTGGTAACCAGCACATAAGCCATTTGTGGCTATGTAGATGCTACCATATGGGGATTTTGAAAAAAACAGATTCAAACAGAAAAAAACAGATTCAAACTTGGGGCTTAACAGAGTCACTTTTTGTACATCTCTAATTTATGCTGCGTAACCCGTTAGTACAGTTTACACCCTCTCAGTGGCATTTTATTTGGTAGCTAGACTGTTCTCCCAGAAAGAGGAAATGTACTGAATGAAAATTGAAGGTTAACCCAAAGACTAAGCTTAGGAGTGTGATGAATTGAAGTAGAGAAGCCCGGTACCCGAGAGCACGGAGTGACAATGAGCGACTCCATGCCTGTGCGAGCGTTGTAGCTCTTCTGCTTGCAAAAACCAGGGTCAATCACATATATGATGCCGTCTATGGTCAGAGATGTCTCCGCAATGTTGGTGGCTACGACAACCTGGAGAATGGAAGAGATACATAAGTTAACTGGTCAGGTCACCTGCTTTTGTCATAGCCTAAAGGACACTATGAGAGGAAGGGACATAACTCAGCGGTAAGAGCCAATGCTTTGATGAAGAAGGTTTAGACCTGGCTTCTTCATTTAAAAAGGATTTCAGGCATAAGGGCCGGGAAGGACCTGTGTCAGTCAGAGTAAACAATGGCAGGCTAGTTGAGCCAACAGTCTGACTCCAGACTGTGAACTCAAACTGGTCCTTGCACAATCCCTTTCAAAGCCACAACCCCAGGACACTAAACAGCTTGAAACTACATCCCCTGAAACACAAAACCAGTTCCTAAAATCACCACTAGCTCTATAGCCTAAACCTGCCAGTGCTCCCTTCCTCCTGAGTGGGTGAAGAGACATAAAGCTCCACTGCAAACAGCCAAAGTTTCACTCCCCTTTCTTTCTCTGCTCCATGCTCCTACCTTCCTGGCCCCTGGTGGGGTTGGCTCAAAGATCTTGGCCTGCATGTCAGAGGGCAGGTTAGCATAGATGGGGAGGACCAGAAGTTCTGCAATCTTGGAACCCAGGCGACGGCAGCGATCTTGCAACATCTCACAGCATGCTTCAATTTCTTCCTGTCAACAAATAGTGGGAGTTGGATGCTGTTGCATGTCTCCCCCCTCCCCCTCCAAGGGCAAAGTGGGCACTGAAACAAACACAGACATGCCTGGCCAGTGAGGAATACAAGGATGTCCCCTCGAGGCTGTGTAACATGGATCTGCAGTACTGATACCACACAGGCTTCCAGGTAATCAGCTTCTGGAGCCTAGAGGGTGGAAGGTAGAGAGAAATCACTATCTCCTACTGACCCATATAAGCAAAGCCCATCTCTGCCTCTCAGTGGCTTCTGTTACAACTTGTACCACTTGATCTCACTTTTGGGGAACCTAATTTCACTGCTGCTTCCAGCACCTGTCTTCCGCTGATTCTAACACCAAGACTTGCTGATATTCCTCTCTCTCCATTAAACGCAATGTCACTCACAGCTTGTCTTTTAACCAAAGTCCTCACTATCTCCCCTCCCCCTGCTTTTCCGGGGGCTCTCCTGACCCCACTCAGCGCCAATGCAAGGGATAGGGGGCAAAAGCCCTATTGCACCAGTGAAAATCCTTCTGTGGACTTCTGCTAGCAGGATCCATTGGTTGAATCTGGCCCAGATTCAGTTCTGGGAATCTTGCTTTTTAAAAAAGTAATAGCACTGTGTTTAGCTCCTTTGGTATACTATTGTCATGAGCACTGGTTCTGCTCATCAGTGCAGCTGTGTTTCCTTAGCGATGTTCACACACACAACCCACAGCAGTCCTTTCTGCTTGCTGACCTTGGTGTAGAAGATGTCAACAGGGAAGCGGCGCCCAGGAATGCGGAAGATGGGAGCATCGTCAAAGAAGGTGGAAAAGCGCTCCGTGTCCAGGGTGGCGCTGGCAATCAGCACCTTCAGCTCAGGCCGGAAGCGAGCAATGTCCTTGATCAGCCCAAACAGGATGTCTGTGTGCAGCGTGCGCTCGTGAGCCTCATCTATGATGACGACACTAGGGAAGAAATTAGGGAGGCCGTGCTGCTGAACTACCAGTTGTCATTTAAAAGCTATGGACCATTTATTACAAAAGAACATGAGCAGCATGGGATGGCAGCTGTACCAAGCAATGGCTTCCCATTGAAAAGGCTCTGACAAGACCATCTCAATTACTCCTTTAGTAGAAACTGCTTCTATGTTTCTCTCCACAATCTTGAGGACTAGGAAACTGCTCTTGGGTTTTTATTTATATAACCGGGGCTGTGCACCTGCTCCCATTGATTGCTAACCCTGCCGACCCCCCTCCCATTCCTCACCAACTCTGCCTATCCCACCCCCTTACACTAACCTCTTAGACCTTCCCCTTTCCATCTCATGCTCCTGCAGCCAACCAGGATAAAGAGTTGGCCAGGCAGGTGAGCAACAGGAAGGATACTACAAGCAGCAGGCAGCCTTGGAATCTGCTGCTGCCACCATTGCCAACTTATCTGTGCCTAATTTATCTGTCCAGGGGGTTGGACTTGATGGCCCTTGTGGTCTCTTCCAACTCTATGATTCTATGATCATCTGTGCCTAATCAGCCAGCTAACTGCCACTTCTGAATGCCTTTCCTTTCTTTGCTGTTCCTCCTGCAGGCCAACTCTTCATCCTAATTGGTGGCAGAAGCAGCATTCCTCCAAGAAGGCTGTGGAGGAGTAAGGTATCTAGATCCTGCAGGCAGGAGCTCCAGGGATAGCAGGCAGAGAAGCTAGCGGAGAAGAGTGGCTGCCGGAAGGGGAGCTGCAGCAGCCTGTTCTGACTGACCCTCTCTGGCTCTCCTTGGATGCCGCTCAACATGCTGTAGTTTTGAGCACCACCTGTGTGTGGCCAAGTGAATTGCAGAGTGATGACATGCTTACATTTTTATTGTATGTATACAAGCAAAGTTGGGGCTCTGGTATTGAAGCTGCATTCCATGTTCTGTACAACACATACTAGTATTTAGTCCATCTTATAACTCTATATAACCCCAAATCAAGATTTCCTCCTGAGCGTTCTACCCAATCTAGCTCAACCATCCCTCAGAAACAATTGAGCTGTTCACCACCTCCCAACTGAGCTCTCTACAGACTTCTAGGGGGTAGGCTGTTGCTCACCTGTAGCTGCTCAGGTCAGGCTCAGTGAGGAATTCTCTCAGCAGCATCCCATCTGTCATGTACTTCAGCACAGTCCGCTCTGAGGTGCAGTCCTCAAAACGAATGCTATAGCCCACCTGTGAAAAGGCTGAATTTTAGATACAGGTTTTCATGAAGCCATCCTTATTACCCACAGAACAGTATTTGGCTAGGAAGTCAATTTAGCTCAATAGACTAAAAGTGGGACACATACATTTGTAAGCTGTATACAAATTCCCATCAGAAAGAAAGAAGGAAACACTGTACCTGACCTCTGGGTGACAGCAGTGTCAGCCATGCTTGTCGTACTACCACCAGATCAAGGACAGACATGGACAAACAATGGATGCATAGAAAGGAGACCCTAGTTTACTCCAAGCTGATTTAACACTGATCTTCTCAGTTACCCAAATATATTCCAAAAGGGAAGGATGGGACCTTCCCATCTATTAACACATGAACATTGTCACACCAGCAAAGCATATTTATCTGAGACCAAGTAGGCTGCTGTTAGGACTACCAGACACTGTAAAAATCAATTCAGAAATGACTGGCTGAAACAACTGGGAATAGGACATACATTTTTCTTCTGCAGCCCCCCACCTCCAAGTACATACCTCATTTCCAAGTTTGACACCCATTTCCTGGGAAACACGGGCAGCAACACTCATGGCTGCCACTCGCCTGGGCTGGGTGCAACCGATCTTCATTCCTTTCTGTGTGTAGCCCTGTAGGAAGAGAGAAAATCTCCCTTAGCACTCACAGGCTGCACTTGTACTGGGCTGTTCGTTCAGATGCTGAAAAGCTTCTACCAGGAAGAGGCAGCAAGTGCAAAGGGAGTACTTCCTTTAGCTAGCCAAAGTGCAGGTTTACTTGATCTTCACAATCCCTCCCTTTCTGTGCGAAGTTACCTCTTCAAACAAGTATTGTGGGATCTGAGTGGTCTTGCCAGAGCCAGTCTCTCCTTCTATGATAAGCGTCTGATGTTCGGCAATGGCGGCCAACAGGTCTGCACGGTAAGGAAAGATGGGCAGGCTGCGGCGCACCTCCTGGATGGAAAGCTTCTTGCGCTCAGCTTCGGACAACTCTGGATTCTCCTCCACGGACTAAGTGAAAGAGAGTGGCCATAGAGATTTAGTTACCCCAGAGCAACAGACCATAGGTGAAATCCCTATTGTTCTACACTTGCCACTGGGAAAAGCCAGCTCCACATGCAGAACTGGGGAGGCATGGTAGTTCAGTTGCCGAGTACCACGCTTTACATGCAGAAGATCCCAGAAATAACTCTGGGCTAAATGGATATTTGGATTGCCACACTACAAGGCATTTTCCTATCTTCCAGTAGCTTATCCTATGTAAACAGAACTTGAGCATGCAGGTGTCTATACATTGTTGTTGTTTAGTCGTTTAGTCATGTCCGACTCTTCGTGACCCCATGGACCAGAGGTGTCTATACATACTTGGGCTTAAATACTGACATATCTAACACCAAATCCCTGCTCAAACAAGCAAGGCTCAAACAAGCTGCTTCTAAAGATGCTCAGGAAAGCTGTCAAAACAACAGGCATACTGGAGGCAGCCACATTTGTTGTCCATCTGTCTCAGTGATGATTCGTGGGTGAATAGGAAATGGGGAAGACAAGTGAACAAACATGTGAATGCCCCTATCATGTCTAGTTTGCACACATTCAGCAATATGAAGAAGCTTTGCTCCATCTCATGGTACTAACCCTATTTCCCACCATCAGCTATGCATAAGTGCTTAATCTGCAATTCTCTTTGAAGCTTCTACGAGGAATTTGTTGCATTCTCCATCTCCTGATGTCCCCAAATGTTTTCTTATCTGTAACACAGTTTGCTTGCTCCCTTTCAATCACGTCAAATATGGCCTTGTTTTCTTTTCACCCAGCAGTTTCTCTTCCAAGACAACTTCACTACATGATTTAACTATTTTGGCCCCAGCCGCCTTGTGCCCCATTCCCTAACCAACAGCCTACTCTCACCTTGCCCTGGTTTGTGCCCCGCATCTGCACGGCGTTCACAAACTGGATCATCTCATCCTCTTCAAGCACGTATTCATAGTCTTTGTGAGGATGGCGTTGACTGGCATCCCGGGCCCCAAAATGGAGGGAAGCTGCCCCGATGTGGTCCTCCTCCCAGCGCCGCTGCTCATCTCGCGGGGCCATGTGATCCTCTGTCTGGGGGTCCTCATAGCGATCAGGTATCTTCTGCAAGGCAAAAACAGATCAGTATGGAAATTTCCTTTGTGCATCTTGCATCTCAGAGCCTTGTGAGGCAGCACTGGATTGGAGGTATATACACAGCCCAAACTGTGGCACATTTATTCAAAAGTATGCCGCATTTGAGTTTACATAAGCCATGTTGAACAAGCATCAAACCCTCAGACACTCTTCTTGTATATGGAAGCAAGTTTTCACAATCTACCATTCTGCAGCACAAGGGTGAGCAACTTTTCTCTCGCCATGGTAATCCACTAGGGACCAGATACTAGCAGGTGGCAAGGCTGGAGCCAAAAGTGAGCAGAGCTACCCTCTTTTCCTGCTACTTCCTTTACCTTTGTGCCCCTCCTCCTTGCCACCCACATAAAATTAGGTTTAGGACTGGAGGTTCCCTATCCTTGTGCTACAGTGTGACCAAGAAGCAGAACTCAGGGTGTGGCTATGCAGCCAGAAACAGGCTTGATTCTCAATGATGGCTGAGATCAGGAATGGCAAAGAGATTTATCCTCATTACTTTCTCCCATATGAAGGAATGCCTGCCATTCATTTCTAAGGAGAAAAACAAAGTGCAGCACCATCCTAGACATGCCACAATTACAGAAGCACATTCCCCCAGGGCAGTTCTGTATGGTAACCGATTTTATCAGAGGACTCTCCTGCATAAGAGTCCCAAACATTCCAGCTGAAACTGCTGCGAGCTGCTAATGCAAACAGCATACTCTTGGGGCAGGGGAGATATGTTGCTGTGTTCTGTCTCCTCCTCTCCATTTGTTATAGTCAACGTTCACAGCACTACAGCAAATGAAGGGAAGGCAGATATGACCAGGCAAAATATGGTGTCTTCTATGCCTACCGGGCCATGCAGTTCTACATACTATAAGCAAATAAAGGGATCTTGTTTGCAAACAAGTGTATGTATTGCTGAGCCTTAGTCTGAAATCTCAGCAAACCGATTTTATCCCCCAAATGTGCTGAGAACCACCAAGGTTGCAGGTGCGATCCCCATAAGGGACAGCTGCATTGCAAGGGGTTGGATTATATAATCCTCAGAGTTCCTTGCAACTCTCTATGAGATATCTATGAGTATGGGCAATGATCAAGGCTGATGGGAGTTGCAGTTCAACAATATCTGGAGGGCCCAAAGTTCCCCACCCCTGAGTTAATGGCGTTATACATATACTCTGTCACAGAGCGCCTTTTACCAACCATTCTTCATAGGGGTCTAGGCTCCCAATTTTGCTATGGGCTTGATAGTTACCTTGCTGCGACTCTCCTCAGGCATATAGTAGCGATTGCTCTTCTCCAGCTTTTCCTGTTCTCCAGCTTGTTTGTACCGTTTTGCCAAGTCACGAACTTCACGTTTATATTCCAGCTCCTGCCGCTCTTGGGCAGTTAGGTTGAGCTCAGAGAAGAGGTACTCCTCATCGGCTATCTCTGCCTCCAAGTCTTCTATCTTGTCCTTTTCGCGTTTCGCCAAATACTCTCGGCGGGACTTCTTACGCAGCTCTGGAACCTGTCAGGCAGAAAGGGAAAATATGGGGCCATGCAAGTAAGTCAAACAGCAAGGACTATGAGAGTTTGATTCGTGATACCTAATATGAACTGGGCTTTTGTGAAATAAATAGGTTTCTAAACCAGCCTCTCACTAGGAGAAAGTATTTCTGCTAGGCTGGTAGCTTGCTAAACCCACCAGCCAAACTGCCCCATGAAAGCAAACGGATGCAAGCAGCAAAAATGGTTGCAAATCATTAATTTTGTACATTTCTGAAAAGCTGTAGTAAATATTGTAAGTGGTTACCCCTTATACTCCAGTACACACATTGTGTGGCATTCAGGGAACAAAGGTAAAATCACTCTATTAGTCTGATCAAAGATAGTTAAGAATAAAAAGATTAGTGGTTAAAAAATAAGATGTATTAAAATATTGTAGAATACAATTACAAATTGTAGAATAAAGCTCCAAATTTCATGAGCCAGAAGCTACACCATACAACGGTAAAAATCAAGTTCCTACCATAACTTTCTTATCTTCTTCTGCAATCTTCAGGCGCTTCTGAGCCTCTTCATAGGCCTAGACTTGGCAGAATCAGAAGACAAAAGACACAAACATATAGCTCAACCAAAGCAGATTGTCAGCAGGGTCCCTATCACCACACTTTTGGTGCAATATTTTTAAAGACTATGGACTGGTCATGAATCACAAGGCCACAAAACTGTTAGGAACATTTTCAGCAAGAAAACCATTACCCTCCCTGACTTTTCCCCATTCCATAATTTACACATAACTTCTCTTATCCTTCTCTAACTGCAGAAGCCAGAATGCACTTTAATTGAAGTTTGATTTTATAATTTTAACTAATCTTTATTTTTTGTACTGCATCTCTGTAAATCATTTATAGACAGCTGTAGTTAAGTAGGATATAAATTGTTTAAATAAATCAGCATGAAAGCTGATAATTAAATATATTACATAATTAAATATACACAGCATGAAGTATATAAATGGCAAAGAAAATACTAGCAAGAATTATTAGAGCACGTGGCCTTGAGGCAAGAACCGTGGAGTAGGCAAGGCAGAGATTTCAAAATTGCAAGGAAAGTTGGAGCAGGTTTAGTACTAGAAAATGGAAAAGAAGTCCTTGCAAAGAATGAAGTGAGGGAAATGAGTAAAAAAGGAGGGGGCCCTATATGCCAGCATTGTTTAGGTGCCAATCTTACACAGGTTCTTCCATGCTTTAGAATATATGAATACAGAGCTAAAATTCTACACTAGGGTAACCTGCACAGAGATGTGCAACATCAGCAAATGCTCAGAATTAAGTAACTCTGAATGACCTTGCTGTTTTGTGTAACTCCCTCTTGTTGTTTAGGGAAAGGAGCTTAGTGATGAGGAGGTACACAGTGTACTCATGCCCTATTCCTGAACATTGAAATCGTAATTCAGGAACCTCTCCTTTTCCTGAAACTGACATTTTACCAGATGTTACCCAAACTCTCTTTGAGGCATTCTTTTGCTGCCGTAAGGGTCAGAAAAGTTGTGATTGGTAAAAGACTGAATTCTGCAGTGGATGCTTTTAAAGCTTGAGTAGATGCACAATCCTATTGTGTTTTAAAGGTATTAGGTACCAAGATCAGATTTTAAGCCAGATTTTTTCAACCACAAGTGGATAATTACTGGCAGCAATAAAAAACAGATGGGCAGTGTGAGACATTCAGGTTAGACAGAGGGGGACACAAACCAGGGAGAGCAATCAGGAAGGGCTGCCAAAAGCAGGGGCCACAGGCTGAGGCCACACCTTCTTGTCTGAACGCTCCAGAATGTTGCGTGTCTTCTCCTTGTCCTTGCGTTTGACACGTTCAGCAAAAGCGTCCCGCTCCTCCAGGTCCTGCAGTCGCTCTCGCTCACTCCGGTCCCACTCATCCTCTGAATCCTCCTTAATGGTGGGGGATGCTGCTGACTTCCTACACCAAGAATGACAAAAGAATTATCACTATCGCTTCCTTTGCTCCTCACCCAATCTTGCTCTCTGCAAGTGACCGATACTCACTTTCCCCCATCATCTCGGCTGCCCTTCTCATCAGAGTCCTTGTCGTCTTCCTCTTCCTCCTTGCGCTGCCTCAGGTGTTTATGCCGCTTCCGCTGCTTGCCCTCAGGGCCTCGTGGAGGGCGCTGACGCTTGGAACCCCGAGCTGCCTCGCCAGTTTCTTCATCATCACTGTCCTCCAACAGGGTGTATGAACGGTTCTTCTGCTGAAAGGCCAAGGCTTCCTGTTCGGCCAGCCTAGCTGGACGTTCCCGTGGGGCCTGGTGCGGAACCTACCAGGAAATTTGGAACACAGAAAATCAGACACAGAAAACAAGGAAACTATGACTTCCATCCTCACACGCAAAACCCACATCCCTTGAGTGCCTATTACCATTCCTCAAAAAGGTAACTTCTCTCAGGGTGATGCTTTAGATGTGCTTCCTAACCACAAATTTCCCCATCCCTCATCTGCTCCTCACATTAGTTGCACTTTATGTACAACCACATGAATTTAAAGTATAGAGAGCTAGAACAGTGGCTGAAAGACAACTGCATCTTTGTCAGAGATTCACTAAGTGGCCTTCAGCACAACTCTTAGCCTCATTCCCCTCCACATCTATAAAATGGGGATAATACTGACCAACTGTAAAAATAACAAGATGCTGATGCTGATGATTGTTTTTACAATTACCCACCCTTTAACCCAAGATGAATATTAAAAACAGTTTAAGAACAAAATTACAGAAATAAGGTGGGTCCTAAAAATATACACCACAAATGTCAAAAGCAAAGTTAAAGAGATGCATCCTCAGCAATCAATGTAAGCTGTATAAGAAAGGTGCCAGATGTACCTTTGTGGAGAGGGAGTTCCACAACCTAGTGACCACCACAGAGAACGGCCTCTTCAGAGCCACCCCCACCCCAACTTCTGAAGGCAGAGAAACTATCAAAAGTGCCAATCTTGGCACCAGTAATTTTGTAGGGAGGAGGCGGTCTTTCAGGTATTTCGGTTCCCGAGTCATTTAAGGCTGTAGGCACCAACAGAAGCATCATGAATTGGGCCCAGGGAACGAGCTGGTAACCAGTGCAGCTTTTTCAACACAGGGGTTCATATGAGATCTGAACAACAACAATTTTATTGTTGGTATCTGAAGAAGTGTGCATGCACACGAAAGCTTATACCCAGAACAAACTTAGCTGGTCTCTAAGGTGCTACTGGACAATTCTTTAAAACAATTTTATTTATATACTGCCCATCTAACTGGGTTGCTCTAGCCACTCTGGGCAGCTCCCAACAAAATATTAAAAACACAGTAAAACTTCCCTGAAAAGGCCGTCTTCAGGTGTCTTCTAAAAGTCAAATAGTTGTTTATCTCCTTGACATTTTATGGAAGGGCGTTCCACAGGGCGGGCACCACTACTGAGAAGGCCCTCTGCCTGGTTTCCTGAATCCTCACTTTTCGCAATGAGGGAACCACCAGGTCCTTGGAGCTGGACCTCAGCTGAACGATGGAGGTGGAGCCCCCAGCCACTAACCCAAATTTTTCTCAGACTTCGGTCCCCAGCTGTTGTTGGCCTACAACTCCCATCATCCTAAACTAGGACCAGTGGTCAGGGATGATGGGAGCTATAGTCCAACAACAGATGTGGACCCAAGTTTGAGAAACGCTGCATCTGTATGCCGCATTTCGGACCAAGCAAAGTTCCTGAGCTGTGTTCCAAGGGCGGCCAGTCCCACATCCTGGAAGCGCTCTGGGCATAGGGTTGCCATCTGTCCTGCATAACACAGGATTGTTCCATATTTCAATATGAAATGCTATGTCCTGTATTTCAGGTCTCTCTCTCCTGCCCCCCTTTCTGCTAAGTTAGGGATCCTCTCCAAATGCATGTGTGTGGAAGGGCATGCATTTAAGCTCTGGGTAGCCAAGCACGGACGGATTTACAGTCATGTGAGCGTATGCATGCGTGACAAATTCGAGAGGGGCCATCCTGTTGGGCTGCCATAGGTTGTAATGGCTGGCTTTGAAGTCACTTCAGCACCAGAAGAAAAAAGAGAAATCGTCCACCAACCGCCCCGCCTTTTGCCAGTAGAAAGGTGGCAACTCTACCTGGACACTCACAAGCACCAAATGCCAAGTATCGTAGTCAAGGCGCGCCACCCCCAGAGAACCCCAGCGTCTCCTTGTTTCTGACGCGTTACCCCCCTCCCCCCCCCGCCCCAGGCCTCGCGCCCAACGGCCGCCGGGCCCTCACCCGCTCCCACAGCTGCTGCGCGAAGGCTCGCGCCGAAGGGTCCGCGGCGCGCAGCGTCTCCGTCTCCTCCAGGCGCGCGAGCAGGTCCTCCGGGGTTCGGCTCCGGTGAGCCAGGCCCACCATGAAGGCGACCACATGGCGCTCGCTCAGCCCCAGCAGAGAGTGAAGCTGCCCGGACACCCAGCGCTCCAGCTCGCCCGCCATGGCAGCGGAAAGCCGGTTCTCCAACGGCTCCCGTCACCTTCGAGCGCTTCCGGACATGCGCCCTCGCCAGCCGGTCGACGCTCTGGCTGAAGAAGCGCTTTCCGGTTGCTGTTGTTGCGCCGCGACGGCGGATCATACAGACGGGAGGATCATAGAGACGGTATGAGAGAGAGTTGTTGTTTATTATTATTATTATTATTATTATTATTATTATTATTATTATTATTATTGGTTTGGTGTAAAGCATAGAAAAAGAATCCAGCTCAAACCAGAAGTTTGAATAACTGGTCGCCTTCCTTTCGTTTCTTTGACTTTGTTAAGCCAGCCTTAATACTTTGCTTGCAATCTGAAGTGTTTTGTTTTTCAGTGGGCAAGTGGCTTAGTAATACTGTACACTTAGTTATACTGTACACTTTTTCATGCAGCGCATAGACAAACTATGGATCTTGCTCCCACAGGAAGCAGTAAAGGCCACCAACTTGGATGGCTTTAAAAGAGGATTACACAAATTCACAGTGGTTTAACTCGCGTGTGGGAAACTGGTATTTGGAAGTACTTCTGAATACCAGTTGCTGGAAATCATGGGAGGGGAGAGTGTGTTCTTGTGCTCATATTCTGCTCCCTGGTTTCCCACACGCGAGTTAAACCACTGCGAGAACAGGATGCTGGACTACATGAGCCACTGGCCTGATCCCAGCAGGCTATTCTTACATAAGGTTAATTTCAGTTGATTATTGTTATATGTTTCAGGGACTACCACAAGCTGTGGTGGTGTGTTGGCTATTTGCAGTTTAGTAGCGCAGAGAGCTTGCTGGGGAGACCATGCATTAAAAAATAAAGGACTCAAAAATAACTTAAACTAGGTTTTAATAAGAAAAACAAAAACTCCTTTTACACTAAATACATTAACAACCAAACCAGACCCAACCACCAACCCAACCCCCAGGGTAATGGGAGAGCTAGGTGCTGCTCCTTATATACTACACCCAAATGCTGACACACCTTAATCAAATACAACTCAGCAGCACCTGCTGTGCTTCACAGCTGTAAAGCTGGGTCTCGTTATCTTACTCTGGCCCTTGCTCTGGCCCCTTAAAGACATACACATCGGGTGCAACAATGATGAACCTTTACATTTAAATAAACCATTCAACATTTCCCCTGCGGTTCATCATTGTGGAACAAAAACATAAAGCATATTTTGTACATGTCTTTCATGTGTAACCTTTGGAAGTGCTTTAGTAAAAATGTCCGCAATTTGATTGTCACCTGGAACATATTCAAATACAATCATTTCGTCAGCAATTAGTTTCTTTACAAACTGTAAGCGTAACCTTAAGACTCTAGTGCGCTGCGTATTGGTCTCTGAACACAGGATAGCAAGTCCGCTCTGGGAATCAAGGTAAACTTTTATTGGTAGTGTTACTTGCATCTGTAGGTCTGCAAATACTTGCAGATACCATTCTACATCACGAGTGGCCTGAACGCATGCACATAATTCACTCTCTGTTGTGGAGAGACAAATAATGGTTTGTGTCTGGGACTTCCATTCAAATGGACAACCGTTATAACAAAACACCATACCAGACACACCCCTGCAATTATTTTGTTCCACTGCATGAGATGCATCGCAGAAAATTTCAAAACCTTTGTCAATACATGTTGTAAACTGCAACCTATAATGTTTGGTGTGTTTAAGGTAATTTCTGAACATCATTGTAGCTTTTTGGCTCAAAAACTGCCTTATTGGCATACACAGTATTAAAATGTTCATCTGCAAAATGTTGTGGCTTCTGCCTCTTTCTATCTGAACGTCTTAGTCCAGAAGGAGAGTCAGACTCCTCAGACTTAATGGGACTAAGTGAACCACTAGTTTCAGGTTGTAAATCATTGTCAGATTGAAGAGATGCCTGTAGGCTAAGCTCACGGTCAGAAAAATCAAGAGAATCTAACCTCCCCTCGGGTCCCTTTAACTTTAAATCATCAAACAAATCAGATTCAACAGGCTTTTTGTCTTTTTCCATTAATTCAGAAGCACCATTTCCTGCTGCTGCTGCTTCTTCCTCTTCTTCCTCAGTATTATCTATACCATCAGTATCTTGGAAGACAGCAACTCCATTCCAATTTACAGTTTGTATCATGCTTCTGGTAATATGAAATTTGCCAGTTGCTGGTATGTAAATTCTGTACGCCCCCTGCTGGTAGCCCATTAATTTTCCCTGGACACTACGTTCACCCAATTTCTGCTTAGCGGGATAATGCATAATTACATCTGAACCCCAAATGCGTAGGTATTTCAGATTAGGGCGTTTTTTAAACAGCTTCTCATAGGGGGTGACATCTAAACCAGAATGATAACTGCGATTTCTAACATAACAAAACGCATTAAGCGCTTCAGCCCAAAAGTCTTTGGGCAGATTAGCATCGTGCAGATACGTTTTAACCCCTGCCTGTAGGTCACGCTGCACAACTTCAACAAGCCCATTTTGCCAGGGACTTCGGGGGCAAGATAACTCATGAGTAGTCCCCTGCGCTTCCAGGAATTTCTCAAAATCCTCAAACAAATTCCCCACCCCGGTCAGAAAACAGGTTCTTAATTGGTTTGTTAAAGTGCGTTTTTACCCAGTTGCAAAAAACTTCGTACTTCTCAAATGCTTGGGACTTCTCAGCTATTGCATAAGTCCAACAATATCTACTATACTGGTCTATCAGAGTAAGCCAGTACTTAGAACCTCCTAATGATGGTGGGAGTGGCCCAACTAAATCACAATGTACACGCTCAAATGGCTCAGTTACTTTCCTATCTGAGCACCTACCCTTGCGTGCAACCTTAATCTTATTCTTGCAACAGGATAGACATTGCATAAAGAATTTACATGGTTTTAAGTTGAGGCCATTAACAATATTCCTTGTCTTAATTACATCAGCAAAATTCAGGTGTCCCAGAATTCTGTGTGCCTCATGGACACACCCGGAATGAGGCCTTACATTCCTCAACCCCTGGCTTGACTGTGCTGCTCTGCAATTTATAGGCGTTTGGGAGTAGGTGCGAAAATACAGTCTATATAAACCATCAGATTCCCGGGCATATAATAGACGTTTGTTCCCATCGAAAAACTCACACATTGACTTTAAGAAACGCACAGTTATGCCTTGACGAGCAAAACACCTTACTGATAATAAATTGTCCACTGACGGGCAGTAAATGCAGTTCGCTATCGTAATGTTTAAAGAGTCAAGTTTAACAGTACCCCTGCCAAGCGACTGCAAGACTTGTGAATTGGCTAAATGTACATTACCAATTTCCTCTTCGAAAGAAATAAATAAGCTTCGATCGTTGCAAATATGCTGAGATGCTCCTGAGTCCACAACAAAAGACTTCCACTTGGCATGTTTAAGTCTTTTACGATCTGTTGTCCTAGCATGGAAAACTCGTGGCTCGTTTCTGTCTCTACTATACGATGTCGGCTGCTGGGCTGACGACCGTGACTGACGAACAGAAACAGGCTTGGGAGTACTTTGCTTTCTTTTGGATCTGCAGTCCTTTGCAAAATGTCCTTGCTTATTGCAGAACCAACAACGCTTGGCAGCTTTAAATGCAGTCGTATCACCACAAGTTTGCATATGGCGTTCCTCATTACTTCTGGAAATAGGAGTGCTTATGGCACAAGCCTCCCTTCTGTCCAACTCGCCCATTAATCTTGCCGTCACCCCTTCCACAGTTAATTGTGCTGGTGGAACGGCAGATATCTGGCTAGCTATACCATCGAAGTCCTCGTTAAGGGAACAAAGAATGATAAAAACATACTGAATATCAGATATCTCCATGTCCCTTCGAATTAATTCGCCGCGTATTGCCTCCAGACGTCTCAAGTGTGCTGCCAAATCACCACCAGGCTGCAACTTCGTCTGGTACAACTGCTTGAAAAACGTCAATGCAGATGCTGACTCTTTTCTAACATGCACTGCTGCAAGACTGTCCCACATTTCTTTGGCAGTTTTCTTATTTCTTATATAGACTACTTGCTGGTCGCTGACTGCCAAATTAATTATCGCCCTGGCTTTTGCATCTCCTTTCGACCAAGCATTAGTCACAGGGTCAGGAGGGTCATCAGTTACATAGGTCCATACTTCTCTAGAGGTCAAAAGCGCCTCCACCCGAAAAGACCATAAACTATAGTTCTCATCTGTTAGCTGTGGGAAGAACAGAGCCTTCTCAGCTTCAGGAACCCGGTCAACCATTCTGGAACTCTTCCAGACCCACAGAACTACGCTAACAGGAGAAGGAGTTTTCAAACCTTTCTCAGAGTCCAAAAATATGCAGTCATCCACTCAGCAGCTGGGCCCATAACCAAAGATGTTGGCTATTTGCAGTTTAGTAGCGCAGAGAGCTTGCTGGGGAGACCATGCATTAAAAAATAAAGGACTCAAAAATAACTTAAACTAGGTTTTAATAAGAAAAACAAAAACTCCTTTTACACTAAATACATTAACAACCAAACCAGACCCAACCACCAACCCAACCCCCAGGGTAATGGGAGAGCTAGGTGCTGCTCCTTATATACTACACCCAAATGCTGACACACCTTAATCAAATACAACTCAGCAGCACCTGCTGTGCTTCACAGCTGTAAAGCTGGGTCTCGTTATCTTACTCTGGCCCTTGCTCTGGCCCCTTAAAGACATACACATCGGGTGCAACAATGATGAACCTTTACATTTAAATAAACCATTCAACAGGTGACACCTCAGGAATTCAGGGGATGTGTTTTTCCTTAACTCCAGCGGACAGCCTTTTTCTTTTTATTGGCAAGCCACTGTCAAGTCAGTGTAGGCAATATTGAGCTACATAGACCAATGTATTTTCATTGTGTTCTAAGTCACTTGGAGAACTTCAGGTAGCAAGTGACTTTTGTTGTCGTTGTTTAGTCATGTCTGACTCTTCTTAACCCCATGGACCAGAGCACGTCAGGCACTCCTGTCTTCCACTGCCTCCCACAGTTTGATCAAACTCATAATTAACAAGTGACTAAGAAGTCTAATAAATAAGAATATTAACAATCTGTACATATTACTTTAACACGTGTGTGTGTGTGTGTGTGTGTGTTTTGACAGAGGGAGCTGGTGGGGGACTGGCTTTTATGGTGGGAGAAAATAAACTCTTTTTGTCCTGTGATTCTACAAGCCAAGCCAGATTCCTCCTCCTCCATCAGAGTGCAGAAGAGACACCCTTAAAGGTAGAAGAGCATCAGATTGCTTTGCTGGAACATGACATGTCCATCTAGTCCAATCGTGGCTTGTCCACGAGGGTGATGCCTGTCTTCTTATTTGCCGCCAGTATTCAGAGGAATATGGCTTCTGTAAACAAAGAGTCCATTTAACTATCATGACTAAGAGACAACAGAAGAACAATAGGTCAACGTGCAACATCATTCTGGTTTATTGTTAATAATAATAATAACAATACCATTTTTTCAACAACAACACTGATGGAAATGGCTGGACACAGCTGCTTCGGCCCTTGCCCCACACACATTGATCTGCACAGACCTCATTCCCCCCATCAAAGAAAGAAACGTCTGCTGTGTTCAATCATTCACTCATTCACCTGTTAATGGGCTCCAGACATGGCTGTTCCCGCAGTGCAAAATAAGGGGGGGAGGGTGAAATGATAATAACAACTGTGCACAGATAACAAGATAAATTAGCAAGGAAGGAAGGAAGAAAAAGAGAGAGAGAGAAATAAACCACAAGTGTAAAGTTCCTCATTCCCTCTCATCAATGCCTCCTTCCACTCATTCATACTGTTTGCTCAGTCTACAACCTGCACTCTAAAGAAACAACTTTCTGCTTTCATACATTGGCCAATCTTCCGCTCTGTGTATGCATCTTCTCCTGCAGATGAGTTGTGTTGTTCCTCAAGGCATTTAACCGACCAGTTTTCCCAGGTTTTATTTGCTCCAATTGTGAACTCCTGTTCACAAATTTTAAAAAACTCCCCCAATTTAAGCTGGATGCTTAGTTTAGTTACACATTTTCATCTAAGAGGATTAAAAAATATATGCATTGTGGTGTCACGGTGGGGCATCTGCCAAGGCCCTGAGGCTGCTCCACTTGTATATTATTTTTTGGCTGTGGGCATTGGGCAATATGCCCTTGGTAGGCTGCTGCTTCCCTGAGCGGGCCAGTATTCTTGTCACTGCCACATTTAGCAGCTTGCTCTCTGTCTCTAGCACAGATATGGTGAACTTGTGGCCTTCCAGATTCTAGTGGACAACAACTCACATCATCACTGCTGGCTGAGGCTGATGGGAGATGGAGTTTGCTAACTTCTGGCAGAACAACAGGTTCCCCCATCCCCACTCTAGCCCCAGGTGCATTCCCACCCAAAGGGATACAGAGGGATACTGCACCTTCTCCATAATTACTCATCCAGAGAGGGCAGGTAAACAAGCAGTGGTACCAAAGAGGACAAGCACCTGGCTTTGTGGCTCGAGCAGTTGGCGATGGCTCTGCTACTGAGAAATGGGTCTCAGCAGTGGTGCTGATCCCTGATGCCAGCTCTCACCTGAGACCAACAGCAAGGCCCACTCAAGAAACTGGATAAGACACCTTTGAACAAATGCACAACATGCTCTTTGACTTCCTCTTCACCATTATTGAGGTTCTTACTGTCATCGGCTGACTTAAATGACTGCTGAATTGGCAAAGAAAGATCCAGAACAGTAATGCCTGGGTTTGCTTGCATCAGTCATCTGGGGAAAGGATTGTGGAGTGCTCCTTCAGTTTGTGCGGCCCCTTGCTGATGAAGGGGACTCCTGGTAATCTCTCATCTGAGGCTTTCCCCAAAGCCTGAAGCCAGCTCTGGAGAGCTGTCTATACTCTGAGCTGCAACTGCTATGCATTCAATCATTTCTGAAAGCTGTTCTCAGTTTTTAATCTCTGGGTCCACTTCTTTCCACTTCAAAATGCCACATGGCAAAAAATGGCAAATACTAATTAAGAAGACAGTTTGTAATATAATATTTTTTTTTGAGGGGGGGAGAAACAAACGAACCCAAACCCCTGTTTATCAAAATATTACTTCATTTTCTAACATTCAATCTGCCTCTTCATCGCCCGTCATTCAATCCCACGTGAGTGCTGAATCCCAAACAGGAAATGGTCATGACCACGACAGGAAGCTGCATTTTTCGCCTGGCTGTCCCCACTGCATCCCCTGCATATTTTGCTTTGCTTCCAAACATGAACTGCCCCTGTCTGAAACAAAAAGAGGGGAGGAACCCTCCAAACGGCCCCAAAGAGCAACAAGCGCTGCCCACATGCAGAATGCCCTTCCCCATTGACCCACTTCCATGCCTGAATACTGAGTGCTCCTGCTTCAATAAACAACCAGGACCCCTCCCCATTTGCCCAGTAACATGCGTTATTACTCATGGCTCTTGGTGGAATAACTAGAGCCGTGGTATTTTGAATTGCCTTCCTCCAGAATGGCTTTGGGAAAAAAGCAAGTAGAAAGCCCCCCCCCCCGAAATACTGATAGGCTGTGCGCCAACGTAATGGTCCCTTCTCAAAGCTAATTATTCCCTCCCCACCCTACTCCCCCCCCCCAATCTCATCTCACTCACATGGCAGCAATTAAGTCCTACTGGACAATATTTTACAAAACAAACAAACAAACAAACAAACCCAATTACATAAAAGTCCCTTGGCCAGTGAGGCTTTCAGCGGTATTTTGAGTGACAGCAGGAAGAAAGATATGACCATTATCATTAGCCCTTGTTTGAAACTCTGCAACCCCAGAGAAGTGTGCATACAAGGTTCAGTGCTTCCCCCTGCTGGCAGTTTTTAAATGAAGTATCTAAGGCGCTGCTGCGTCAGATTCCTTGTTGGCTGGCAGTGCAAGGATAAGAGAAAGTTGAGAGCGCCCTCTCCCAGCTAGGTTGGGCAGCGTCTCTCACATGATTTCAGTGCCAGTCAGATAGGGAAAAATATATGTATCAAAAATGGGAGAGTATTTTCGGAGTGGTCTCCATCCGAAGGAAAAAATGCACCTGTAGCCCCAGGATAAAAGTGGTTCCCTCCCTCCCCCCCCCCAGTCTTTCGTGGCCCCAGCTTCTTTCCTGGGTGCGATAGTCACTGGAAGACGGAAAGAGATAAAAGGTCCAGTTGGAGGATTCAGAATGTGGCATGGAATCCTTGTGCATATTCTGCTGTTCTCTGCAACAGAGGCTGAACGGGGTTACCGCCGACAAGACTCGTCTGCAAAGAGGGAGAGAAGGAACACAGGCATTGTCAGCAAAAAAGGAAAGCATGAAGACCTAAGGAGTAATGAATGTTGAACCCCTTTTCACTAAATTGCTGGATTCTCGTCATCCTGGACCATTGGTTGTGAGGTTGGGGGTGATGGGAGTTAGGAGCCCCATCCGTCGCATAGGGCGGTGGTTCTCAAACTTTTTTCTCTGGGACACACTTTCAGAATAAAAATTTGCTCGCACCACACAATTTTTTAAAATTGATAATAAATACTTGGGGGGGGGAGACACTCCTAGGAATGCTATAACACAGAACACAACTACAGCGGTACCTTGGTTGTCAAATGCAATCCGTTTTGGAAAAACATTCGACTTCTGAAACGTTCGACAACCAAGTCGCAAAGGGCAGTCTGCAAAGTCAATGGAGAAAATTGAAAAAAACACAGCAGAAGCCATTCAACTTCTGAGGTGCGTTTGAAAACGGAAGCATTTACTTCTGGGTTTTCGGCATTCAAAAACCAAAACGTTCAGCTTCCGAGACGCTTGAAAACCAAGGTACCACTTTATACTTTGTACTTTATAATATGATCACAGGACACCCAGAAAGTACAAAACAGTGCAGCTGCATAGCAGCATGAATCATTCCCAAAATATGATCATAAACAAGCCTCTTACATATGTACCTTAAGTATGTTTACAAACTCAGTGAGAGCTGTGAGCTTGCTTTTGCCAGCTAATCTCGTTTGCCATAGGTCTAATTTGAGACAAAGTCTCTTCTTTTCATCTACACAAACAAAACCTTTAAACATTTCTTTGATTGTCCTTGAACCTTCCCACCACACTTCCTGCCACTTTGAGAACCACTGGCCGTAGGGAGTATTTAACAAGAGGGAGCCTTCAAGCACTCAGTTCCCCAGCTGCTTGCCGTGTGTCAAGCGGTCCAGTCTGAAAACAGACACGTAGCAGCTCCAGGTGATTTAAGCTCTTGGTGAGACCGAACATTGGACCTGCAAGGCTTTCCCTCTTTTCAGACTGCGCAACCGACTCCCAACCTGCCTCTCAGGAACTCACGAAGCTGCCTTATACCGAAACCAGCCATAGGTTCGTCTAGATGTGTATTGCCCATACTCACCTACAATGAGGGGTTTGGTCCTCAGCAGGCCCGGGAGGCCCCGATGAAGCAGCAGCATCTCCTCCTCTTCATCTTCATCATCCCCATGGGGGTTGGTGCAGGTCAGAGGCTCTGACTCATCAGGAGGCCCATATTCCTCCAGCAAGGAGCCCTCTGACGGATACTGGAAGGTCCTCTCCAGCTGGTTCTCGCTGAACGAAATCTTAAGCTGCGTGGAAAAGAGGAAAGCTGGTTAGATCTCGAGTTCCACAGTGTTCTGCTCTGTCATCTCCTGCTCCTTTTCTGGCCATGCAAGATCAGGCCACGGAGCCAACCTCTCACTTGATGGGGGCAGTCAACAGCATGCCCTCCAGATGTTGGGCTCCAACGCCCATCAGTCCCAGCCAAGCACGGCCAATAGTCAGGAACGATGGGAGTTGAACAACAACTGGAGGGTGCTATACAGTGGTACCTTGGGTTACATACGCTTCAGGTTACAGACTCCGCTAACCGAGAAATAGTACCTCAGGTTAAGAACTTTGCTTCAGGATGAGAACAGAAATCGTGCTCTGGTGGTGCGGCAGCAGCAGGAGGCCCCATTAGCTAAAGTGATGCTTCAGGTTAAGAATGGACCTCCGGAACGAATTAAGTACTTAACCCGAGGTACCACTGTATTGGCGTACACACCGTGCTAGGTTAAACCAGTGGGTCCCTTTCATTCAGACAGGAGCATCTGACAGGAAAAAACCACCTGCAAGTTGCGGGCGGCACCCCAGGGGACTGTGCTGCGTTGTGACTGCTGCTGTTTTGTTTTTGAGAGCAAACTTCTCCTGGTTACAGAGATATACCCCGGGTCAGCAGCGGGGAGGCGGAATGGTGGGTTGAAAGGTGGGAAAGGCAAGAAGAAACAGGAAAGCACAAGCTTCGGGGACAGGGAGTGAGGAGATGACCTGAAAATAAAGACAACAAAGAGTTTTGTGGCAACTTAGCTGTGGCTAGACTGTTGGCGGGGACAGACTCCTGTCAGCGCATAAGACCAGTGCTTAAAAGCTTTTACTGGCTGCCCATATGTTTCCAGGCCAGCGTTCAAGGGTCTTGTATGAATTTACAAGGCCCTTAACAGCTTAGGCCCAGGATACCTTAAGGACCCCTTGATCCCTTATATCAGGGTTTCCCAGACTTGGGTCTCCAGCTGTTTTGGGACTACAACTCCCATCATCCCTAGCTAGCAGAACCAGTGGTCAGGGATGATGGGAATTGTTATCCCAAAACAGCTGGAGACCCAACTTTGGGAGCCCTGCCTTATATCACTGAGATCTTTGTGGGTGGGGAGTCTCTCTTGGCACTCCCCCATGGCTCAGAGGTACAGCTTGTCGCAAACAGAAGCCTTGCATTCTGTGCTATGGGCCCAATTCTGTGGAACTCTTTCCAAAGTCTTTCCTATTTCAGCAGGCATTTGAAGGTCTGTCTCTATGGTGAATTTTAATCATCCTTTTTCTCTGTCTATTCCTAATGTTTATGCACACCGCCTAGGAATTTGGAATATCAAATGGCGTACGAATACGTGGAATGAAATAAAAACTAACAAGCTGATTATGCCACAATGAGCTTGCCAGTCGTTTGGGCGCTGCAAGGTTCTTTGTTGGTTCTGCTGGGGGGAAAACCAAAACACATGCCTACTCCTTCGGGCATCATAAAAATAAAGGAGGTTGCCTAGCCTTCCTTGCCAGGTAAGTCACTGCCGCTGCCTGCCAGCATGTGTCGTCCCCTCCCTTATGCACACACATGCTCAACCCCCATGGCAAAATATAGAGTGGAAGCTGCAGCAGGAGATAAACCTTGGAGGAAATGAGATTAAACTGCCCCACCCCCACCCCTGCAGCGGAAGAGAGTCAAGCAACCATTCTCAAGGGCAGGCGTCCTCTGAGACCCGTCACCTTGGCGAGCGCTGAGAGCATGGCAGTCCAAAATAGCATGCAGAAAGAGGAGATAGAATATGCTGCCTGCGGGGGGCCGGTAAGGACCCAATATATTCTGATAGGCTCTCAGTAGCGGACATTGGGCCTCAGGAGGAGCACTTGATCATAAGAAGAGCTTTGCTGGATCAGACCAAAGGAGCAGGATCCCCATGGAGACCAGGCGAGCATTGAGCATGGGGTGTTTTCGCAGACCTTTCTGCCTGCCCTGACATTTCCTGGCTCTTGATATTGTTTGGATCCGGCAGCTGCAGTTGCTGAAATTCTATGGCAATTTGAATGTTTAAACTGTTATTTATCGGTCTTCACGGTCTTGTGGCTATTGGGTGCTGCTCTGAGATTTATAGACAAAAAAGTCTCTTAAAAGGTTTTTTTAAAAATACATCCAATTCAGTGTTTTCCTCCCAAGGGGCCAACCAGATGCCTATTGGAACCGCCCCCCCGGGGGGGGGATGTGAGCGTAAAAGTACTCTTGGCTCGCCTCTAATCCTGCAGGTAGCATATAGCCATCTTGACTAGAAGCCATTGCCTGCTTTAGCCTCCATGAATTTGCCTAATCTCCCTTCAACCCATTGGTAGGTTGTCAGTTATCTCAGCCAGCTACTCTCGTTACCAAACATTTGGCACAGAAGGACAGTGGTGCAATCCCAGTTTGCCCAGGTTGCCTGTCATACTGTAGAAGTCTAGCCCATGGGGGCGTCCTCCAGATTTTGTAAACCAAAACTCCCATCTTCTTTGACCACACTGGCCAGGCTGGCTGAGGGTGATTGGAGTTTCAGCCCACAATATCTGGAGGGTCTCATGTCCCCCAGCAATGGACAATGGAATTGATCAAGAACCCCAACCTTCCCCACCCCAGCACTTCATCCCTGCATGCATCTAGCAAACCTACGGAGGACGTCTGAAGAAAGAAAGGTTCTCGACTTCCGCTGAGACATCTGGGCCAAGAGACAAGGTCAGGAAATGTGGCTTCTAGACAGGCTTAAAATTCAGTAACTTGCGGCAGGCCAAAATTCAACAGATTATGTTTAGCCCTATTAATCAATTTCCTTGCTATTAAACCTAAGTGCCTTGCACCGAGTCCAGCATCCTGTTTCTCACACTTCTGGGAAGGCTGCTAGCAGAGCAGGAAAACAATCACACTCCGCACCTCTGGAATTTCCATAAGCCACATAGCTGCAAAGCAAAAAAATGCTATGGCAGGGGAAAATAAGGTCACCAGGAAAATGGTGGTCACAGTTCATTCCTCATTTTTATTTTTGTAAATTGATGCTGCAACCCATCACATCAAGGCTGGGGGATATCTACCCCTCCCCAGATGTTGTTGAACACCAATTCCCATCAGCCCCAGCCAGCACAGCCAACGGTCAGGGGTGATGGGAGTTGTAGTCCAGCAACATCTGGAGGGCCAATGGTTCTGCAGCCCTGAATGACACGACCTCATTGCTGCTGCTACCTGGAACAAGGAAGACCCAGAGTGACCTAAAGATAGACTCTCAGGCAACACAGGAAGCCAAGACTTAAGGCACTGCCTTGCACAATTTGTTTGCTGTACAAGCAGGGGGAATCATGGACTTCAGAGGGATGGTGTGAGAAAGGACACGATAGGGATTGTAAAGTGCTTAACTTACAGAGCTTTAAACGTCCTCTGTAAATGATTAACTGTAACTTTACAAAGCTGAGCTCAGAATGGACCACGGAAGCCCAGACTTTGTTTTTGATTTTGTCATAAAGTCCTGCTGGTTCTGGCAGGCAGGGATGAACCCCTTAGAAGCCCACCCCATTGCAGTTTTAAGGACCCAGTTTCCAGATTGTTGGTTCAGGCCGCTGATGCCCTCAACGTGCTCCTTCCCAGGCCCCCTATGTTTAGCGACCTAGGGGGTCCTTGATCTCCTTCCCAAGTGTTCCCATGGGAATTAATCCAAGCTAATCTCAATTAACTGAAGTCTATTAATGACCCAGGGAAGAGAAGATTTGTTTGTAGACTGAACAGGGAAGAGAAAAGCCTTGCCGAATGGCATGGGGAGGGTGTGCTGGAAATGGCTTGTGCCTTCACAACAGAAAGGAACAGGGGAAACATTTCCACAGTCCGGCGGCAAACATTGTCACTTGCTGAATCAATTCAAGCTGCTGTTCCAGTCACAGGAAGCAGTTAAAAAACAAAAACTTGCCAGTTCTAGTTATGGGCCTGACCACGAAGAGTCACACCTTCAGAAATGGGGGTGGGGTGTTGGTCTACACCAGGGTTTCCTAAACTTTGGTCTCCAGCTGTTTTTGGACTACAACTTCCATTGTCCTTAGCTAGCAGGACCAGCGGTCAGGGATGATTGGAAATGTAGTACAAAAACAGCCGGATACTCAACACACACAGAAGAATGCAGCAGAATGAGGTAGCATGAATTCTGGTACGATATTCTGATATTTGCAATTTGATGTACTTGGGTTTTGTTTTGTTTTTAATATGGGAAGGGTCTTAAGCAAAAGGGGGGGAAGTATCAGTAGGAGCAAAAGCTCACCTTTTAAAAACTGGCTTCACTTTGCTTTTAACAACATGTTGTCAAATATTACCAGGTGATCATGCTAATCCTTGCTTGGAAAGCTTCCAAGCTGATGATAAGAGCACAGAAGAAGATCAGTCTATTCCGTTTGGTTAACCCCCCCCCCCACCCTCTGGTTATGTAGAAGCTATCCTTTGAGAACTATGATGATATAACCATAATATACAATTTGAGGATTGGATAAGGTTATGGAAAGAGGGAATGAAATTCACCGCATGTACTACGATAAAAGAAAATGTGATGAAAATGTTATATAGATGGTATATAACCCCAGTGAAACTAGGAAAGATGTTTAAAGTTAGTAATAAATGTTGGAAATGTCAAGAGAAAGAAGGAACATTTTATCACATGTGGTGGGAATGTAAGAAAGTGAAAAGCTTTTGGGAAATGATTTATAACGAGATGAAAAAAATGTTGAGATATACTTTTGTAAAGAAACCAGAAGCATTGTTACTAGGCATATTAGGTAACGATGTTGAAAAGAAAGATGTGAAGTTATTTAGATATGCAGTTGCAGCTGCCAGAATTTTGATGGCCCAAAAATGGAAACAGGAAGAAATGCCAACGAGGGAGGAATGGAGAATGAAATTGATGGAATACGCAGAAATGGACAAATTAACATGTAAAATTCGAGACCAACGCGATCAGAGATTCACCGAGGACTGGAACAAATTTACAGAGTATATCAAAACTGTGTGTGATCAGGAAATAACGCTTGTTGGATTTCAGGAAGCTTTGTGAAGAGAATAGTAAGGAATGTCGCTTAAATGAAAAGATAAAATAAGGATTGTTAGAGTGCAACATAAATTTAAGGAATGTGAAAATTAGTGAAAAATATGGAAATTGTCAGATAGGCTGACGGAAGTCTATAAGATGTATAAGTTAAATTGGATGTTAAATTGTAATTGGATTGGTTATTGAAAATTTGAATAAAAATTAATTATAAAAAAAGAGAACTATGATGATATGCGGCTTAACCTCAAAACCTATTTTCAGCCTCTAGACTACAGCACACAAAGTAATACTAGAATGCCACAGAACATGTGCAGAGTGCATTTTCCACACCACCAACACAAAGAAAGCAGCCATTGCGCCTTATCTCAAAATCGTGATGGGATAGGATTACATAGGCTACTCAATGAGGGCCAAAATGGACTAGGGAGTGGGGAGAAAGGTTAATTTCCCTTCCACTTTTACCACAGCCAGTCTGATTTGGGGCTACCCGTGGACATATGTGATTTGCGAAAATAATTTCCTGCAGAATTTCATGGCTGAGGGATCTAACTAGCTGCTGCACCACAATAAGAATATACAATGGTACCTTGGTTCCCAAAGTTAATCCATTCCAGAAGTCTGTTCCAAAACCAAAGCGTTCCAAAACCAAGGCACGCTATCCCATGGAAATTAATGCAAAATGGATGAATCCATTCCACACTTCTTAAAAACAACCCCTAAAACAGCAATTTAACATTGATTTTACTATTTAACAAGACCACTGATCCATAAAATGAAAGCAATAAACAATATACTGAAGTCACACAGTCCATCAATCAGTAGCTGAACTGGGTTCCACACAGTCACAAAAACAAAACAAAAAACAGCCGCAAAAACAAAAATGCAAAATAAATAGCAAAAACAGGCAGACCTCAGCGTAACACTCCAAACGGAAGTGTGGCACTCAAGTCAGAAGCGTAACACTCAAAACAGAGCACATTCGACTTCCAAAAAAAGTTCGCAAACCGGAACACTTACTTCTGGGTTTGCAGTGTTTGGGTTCCAAGTTGTTTGAGTACCAAGGCATCTGACAACCAAGGTATCTGTAGTGGTATATGAGAGGAATAGCTCAGTCGATAGAGCATGAGACTCTTAATCTCAGGGCCATTGTTGACCTTTTTTAAAGGATTTTACCCCAAAGTTGTTAAGCTTTTTTTAGGGTTGCCATAGGCAAAAGATTCCTGCATTGTAGGAGTGGACTCTGACTGAGTGGACTCTGGCTCTCAATCGCATCTGCCACACTAGCATTTGTTAGGCTTCAAGGCGCCCCAGTTGTGCTGCTGGTTTTTCCCCCCCAGGAACAGATGTAACATAGCTCTGGAATTTGTGCCACAGACGTTCACTCCCTTGCTCTTTCATACAAGAATAAATATTCCCGGCTCTCCTCCCAGGAGGAGACCCAGAAGCTGCTTTCTGGATTTTCTTTCTTTTCCCACGCACGGTATCAGCAGCAAAGGAAAAGAAGAGGAAAGTCCCAAGAGGGTTCTCTCTAGACTTGGTGGTGGTATAGCAGCAGCTGCAGGGGTCCTGGGCTTTTGTCTCCTGCCCACCCAGGGCTGTTTTGGCAGAGTGGGTGACTCAGAACGGGTGCATTCCTCAAGGAGGATGGGTGGGGCCCCAGCAGCTGCGGTGAGGAGGGAGGAAATGCAAAATTCAAGACAGAAGAGGGAAGGGCAATGAGAAGGCCAAGGAAGGGGGTGCCCACTGATCGCAAGGGTCAGATGTGAAACAGTATAGGGGAAAGAACAAGAAATTGACATGGGCATAGCCAGGATTATTGGGGGGGGGCAGTACCGACATGATTGGGCAGTTAGTTAAGTATTTCTATTGTTTTACTTGATGGGGGGGGCAACTGCCCCCCGCCTTGGCTACACCCATGGAAACCGGCTTCTGAGTTCTCTAAACCATCCCTAAACACACCAACAGCCAGCCCGTTATCTGAGCGCTGATCCTTCTGTAGTCAAGACTGCACAACCCACACAAACAAGAGGAAGGTACCGGCCGGTTTGCGGAAACTCTGAAAGGTTTGCCGGAAGCCCACAAATCTTTAGAGGGGAAAAGGAAATAAAAAAGAGGAGGGAGATCCTAAAACAGCTGCTCAGTGTCTGCAGAATGCTTGCTGACTTTCAGGGAGGGGGAGAAATTTAAAAAAACGGGGGTGGGGACAGAAAAGGACTGGAACTCTGAATAGAAGCACTTCACGCTGCAACATTTGTTTGTTTTTCCTTTCAGGTCTCCCAGTTTCCTTTGTAATTATGTCTGCTTTTGGCTACACCTCTTAATCTTTGTCCCAAACCGGAGCCAAGTTTAAGTCTATTTAAGTTGCATGGGCTTGCTCGCATTTCCCCCTTGTTACTCTTGCTCACCCCACCACGTTAGTTATTCCCTTGGGTTGTAATCTCTTCCGATGTCAGGGAACTGTCTTTTTGGGCCTCTGAAACCCTGCACAGTGCCCTATACCCCTTAGAAGTATTAAATTATATTGATGGTTGTTCCTGCACTGCAGGGGTTGGACTAGATGACCCCCAGGGTCCCCTCTGATTCTATGATCTATGTATTGGTTATCTTAACTGATGGCCAGCTGCCACTCAAACAGCCTTGAATATATGTGTGGATAGTGCCGTGGCACAGATGAGGGATAATGCAGCAAAGTTCACTAGATGCTTAGATGCAAGTGTCGCTGGCACTGCAATCCTAGGTTGTTTTGTCTACCGCAAGCTTGCAGCTGCGAGTGCTTGTTGAATCTATTTTGCATGGCGAGGGAGAGCTCTGTTTCATCAATTGCTAGAGAAGCCCTTCCTCTCTGATATGGATCTGAACACTGTCATCTGTTGCCTTGGCAACAGGATCTACAAGGAGCAAGCCTTGAAAATTATCCAGGATAGCGCAGAATTCGGCACTTAAGATTACTTTTGCGCTGGGAGCAAAACAACAATATTCTCGGCTCTGCTGGGTCCTTGCTAAGATTTCGGTGCTAAGCTTTAAAGTACAGATGGGGAACTTTGTAGCTGTCCAAGTGTTGTTGGATGGTAGCTCTCACCGCTCCTCGCTATGGTGGCTGGGCCTCATGGGAGTCAGAGTCCAACAATACATGAAGAGCCACAGGTCGCCCATCGTATCAACAGGAGCCTGTCTTTACAGAGAACCTACACCTGTGTGGCATAGCTGTAAGAGCAGAGCTCCAGATGCTGAACTCCAACTCCCATAATCCCCAATATTGATCACCCTGGCTGGGGCTGATGGGCATTGTAGTGTAACAACATCTGGAGGGCACCCCAGATGTTGTTGAACTACAACTCCCATCACCCCTAGCTAGCAAGGCCAGAGCTCAGGGATGATGGGAGTTGTAGTCCAACAACATCTGGGGACCCACAGGTTGAGAACCACTGTGAGGAAAGGTAGGATTAAGTAACAATAAACGAATACTTCATTTGACTTGTCTTCTCCCATACGTTCCGTCCTGCTATCCAAGATCTGGGAGAAAAGTCTGTCCTTGAAGTCCCACTGATGGCTCAGAAAATAAATAAAAAGGGGAGGGAGGGGCTGTCTCTATCGTGGCACCCATGCTGCAGAACTCTTTCCCAAGGGAAACCCATTTGGCCACCCCTGTAGTAACAGCATTTTGCTGGTGACTGGTGTCATTTGATGTTTTACAGAGCTCTTCCTGGCAGTCAGCACAAGACAGTAATATGCTTATAATCATAAACGTTCTTTGGACTCATTATTTTACTGTTCTTGTGGTGTGCTTAGGTTTTGTTGTGACTGACTTTATTGCTTTTATTTTGTTTTTTTTTAAAAAAACCCTTTTTGTTTTAGTCGCTATGTACTGATGAGTAATTAAACAGACTGTGGCTTTTACTGCTGGGGCGCTACAACAGTTTCGTGGTGTATTTTTATGCTGCTGCTTTGAATTTAATGCCAGCTTTTAGTGAGTTTCGGCACTTTTGAGGCGGCCTTGCATTTTTTAAAGGTTTTATGCTGTCTCAGGTACTTCCTGGCAGAGTGGCAGCATATATGATGCCTCTCAGTCTTGCACAGGACTCTCAAAGTGGCTCACAAGCATAATAAAACAAAATAAATGAAAACAAATTGAAAACAAATGATGGAGTTACAAAACCAGTATCATCACAAAGCAGACCTCCAGGCAGCATGAAAGGTGTGAATGAATGAATGATGGGTTTAATTTAGCAGGCTAGTTCAAACATAAAGGAGCCGAAACACCAACCAAAAAATGTTGCTGCAATTCCCCAACCACCAGGAGTGCTCTTGTTCAGGGCTCCAGCCAGCCTGCAACACGAGCCTTGGAGTGCTGTTTATATCTGTTGGGATTGGATGGAAGAAGGGTTCAAGAATCATAGAGCTGGAAGGGACCCAAAGGTCATCTAGTCCAACCCCCTGCAAAGCAGGAATCTCAGCTAAAGCATCTATGACAGATGGCCATCCAACCTCTGCCTAAGAACAAAGAAGGCACCTTTTTTTCCTTTCGGCTGACTTGCCTCTCCTGCTACTGCACACTAGAACAGGGGCTGCCAACGTGTTTAACTGCATCTCCAATCAGCTCTGGTCAGCACAGCCAATGGTCAAGCCTGATGGGAGCTGTAGTCCAACATCTGGAGAGCAACCCACTGGCACTAGAAGACTCAGGCATGCAGTTGGATCCCAGTCTCAAAGGGATGAGATTGCGGTTTGCTTTACTTCCTGCAGCTTTTGAACATCAAGTCACGCATTGATTGAACCCTAATCTGCCCCATTTACAGGATTGTGACTAGAGAGATGGGCATGATAGCTACAATGCTATGATTCTTTAGATCTGAGGTCCTCCATCATGACACCCATAGGCTAGGATTGCCATTTTGTGTGTGGGGGGGGTCAAAGCTGTTGAGCTTTTGGGGGGAACATCTCCCCCCTCCCCATATGTCCAGGTTTTCCCAGACATTTTGCCAATTCAGCAAAAATCCACCCGGACGCCATTTCTGCAGCCCAATTCCCATATGTGTCAGGGAAAACCCAGACATATGGCAGCCCTAACACTGCTCTCAGACACCTCTCTTGTTGCCTGCTCAGGCCCCCTGTCCCTCCCAATGTTTAAAGAGGGGTTTGGGGGAGGGATGCTGCCTGATCTTTTATCTGTATTTTGTTCTGAGGTGTGTCTTAAATGTTTAGCCTGTGGAGTTTTTTTCTGGAGTGGGGTGCTTCTAAGCATCATATTTCTATTTGGAATGGATATTCACTGCCATGCAGATTCTTTTTTCCTGTTTCATTTCTCTTTATCTCAATTTACAAACTTAATATCCTTCTGCATATTAACCCCTGGCCATTGGCCATGCTGTCTGGGGCTGATGGGAGCTAGAGTTTCACATGGGCTGCAAGCTGCGCATCCCTCGCCGAGCTTTTATCTCTCCTGGAGCCCTGACCATCGTAGGCGTAAAGGGGCTGTCAGAGAAAAGGGGCTTCATTTTGGGGTGAGGAGGAGTGGGGCAACATGTCCAGTCTGAAAAGCAGGCAGGTTATGCTGTAGCCCTACCTCTCCAGCCAGGATATTCTTAACAAAGAACAGCAGCGTAGGTGGAGGTGAACTCTTTGATCTGCAGTTCCATTTTAATGCCACCTTTGTTGTCCAGCACAGTTTAGCTTCACCCAGGTCTGACTCTAAAGCTCTTCCACAAAATGCTATACGTACGTGTGTGTGTGTGTGTGTGTGTGTGTGTGTGTGTGTGTGTGTGTATTCCAGGCAGGTGCTCTTAGGTGGCTCCTTTTAAACAGGAAACGCTGTGCAGAAGCAGTCGGGTGCCTGCAACAAACACATTTCTGCCTACAGCCTTAGCTATAAATCCCCATCTCTGCCCAAGGGCTCACCTGCACTACACACTTAAAGCAGTATCATGCAGCTTTAAACTGCCATGGCTTCCCCAAAGAACCTTGTTGCTGGTTAAAGGTGCTGAGAGTAGTTAAAGGTAAAGGTACCCCTGCCCATACAGGCCAGTCGTGTCTGACTCTAGGGTTGCGCGCTCATCTCGCTTAAGAGGCCGGGAGCCGGCGCCGTCCGAAGACACTTCCAGGTCATGTGGCCAGTGTGACGAAGCTGCAGCTGGTGAGCCAGCTCTAGCGCCGCACACGGAAACGCCATTTACCTTCCCGCTATAAAGCGGTACCTATTTATCTACTTGCACTTAGGGGTGCTTTTGAACTGCTAGGTTGGCAGGTGCTGGGACCGAGCAACGGGAGCGCACCCCGCCGCGGGGATTCGAACTGCCGACCATACGATCGGCAAGTCCTAGGCACTGAGGTTTTACCCACAGTGCCACCCGCGTCCCTAAAACTGTCATGGCTTCCCCAAAGAACCTTGTTGCTGGTTAAAGGTGCTGAGAGTTGTTAGCGGATCCCATTTCCCTCTCAAAGCTACAATTCCCAGAGTGATTTAACAACCAATCCCTCTTCCCAGGGTAGTTTTGGAATTTTAGCTCTTTTTTGGGGGGGGTTCTTCTAACAGCCAGCACCGTTAAACTACAATTGCCAGGATTTTTAGGGGGGCTGGTGGAGCCATGACTTTTTAAAGTGGTATGATACTGCTTTAAGTATACAGTGCAGACGGGGTCTAAGTCGGCTTGCCTTTGAGGATGTGATGCTTTCTGGAGTAAGGGAGTAAAGAAACAGATTACACTCCATAGATATCTTTTGCACCCTTTTCCTGAGAAGCTTAGAGTGCCCCACGTGCCATCCTTTATCTTCACAACCACCCTTCAGGGGAGATCAGGCTATGAGAATGATGAAAAGCCCATGGCCACCCAGTGAGCTTTGTGGAAGCATTTGAAAGCAGGCGTCTCTGGTTTAAGCCCACCACAAGACTAACATACACAAGACTACAACCTTGTTCTCTGCACCAATCAATGCAGGCTGGGAAACAAATGCCTCTTTGGCTTATATATAGATTGAGAAATGGCGACTGTTTCAGGCCTGCCCAACAAGCACCCACCTCACTGCAAGCACGCAAATCCACTCTGATTGCAAGTATAGAAGAGTGGTTAACGGGCATTTAAAGCTTAACTACCCCAGACTCTGATCTCAGCCACATTCACACAGTTAACTTCTGCTTTAACAAGTACCCATTTAAGTCCTGAATGCTCTGCAACTCCTGTACACCAGAAGTAAGTCAAGTAAGGAAAATGGACTTCTCTTTCAAGAGCGGTTTGCAGCAGTACACGAACAACGCCTGCTCTTTCTTCTTCCCAGAGTACTGAGACTGTCCTCCTCAGAGCCAAACCACACTTGATATGAGAGACATCAATTAAAACAACAACAAGTACAGTGGTACCTCAGGTTAAGTACTTAATTCGTTCTGGAGGTCCGTACTTAACCTGAAACTGTTCTTAACCTGAAGCACCACTTTAGCTAATGGGGCCTCCTGCTGCCGCCGCACCGCCGGAGCACAATTTCTGTTCTCATCCTGAAGCAAAGTTCTTAACCTGAAGCACTATTTCTGGGTTAGCAGAGTCTGTAACCTGAAGCGTATGTAACCTGAGGTACCACTGTAGCGGTTTTCGTTTTGTTTATCTAACAAAAGGTAAGGGGTGTGCACCAATTTTTTACAGAGATGGCAGTGTACGAGCAGGTATAATCTGCCCTTCCCCAGCTGCAATCTTGATGAAAATCAGCCCCCCCCATTCACACCTATAGGAGCTTTTAATCGCAAGGGGAAGGAAGAATTCAACCTTGTGTGCTGCTACTCTGATGACACCCCCCCTTTAAAAAATTATTAAATAAACCCAGTTGTGCTTTGTAATGATGCCGTCAGAGAGAGGGTAAATTTCACAACAGGAAGCAGGAAATATCTCTTTTCTTGCACCTTCGCTGAGGACCGACACGGGAAGTCGCCTTATATTGGGGTTTAACTATTGGTTCCTTTAGCTCAATATTGTCTGCAGCTCTCCAAGGTCTTGGTTAAATGTCTCTCCTGTCACCTGCTGCCTGAGCCATTTAACTGGAGATACCAGGGAACGAATCTGATATCGTCTGCATGCAAAGCAGGTTGTCTCGACTGGTGAGCCAGGATACTTCTTGCCAGTCTGGAAGTGACGTGGGAGATCTAGGATTAGGATATCTTGCAATTACTGCTGGGCTTCTTTTTTTTAATTGCCACCTCAGTACGGCAGCTTTGAAGATCGGGGAATTTGCCTATGGGAGAGGCCTGAACATAGAAAACTGCCTTCTACTGAGTCAGATCATTGGCTCATCTAGTTCAGTACTGTCTTACACTGGCTGGCAGGGGCTTTCCAAGATTTCAGAGTAGGTTCTCGCCCAGTCCGGCCTGGAGATGCTGGGGACTGAGCCCTTCTGCCTGCAGAGCAGTTGCTCAACATCTACTCCTCTAGTCCTTGTTCTGATCTTAATTCCCCATCCCTAAAAGCTGCTATTAGCTGGGGAAGAAAGGATAGACAGCTACAACACATGAATGTTATTTTGTGTGGCGGAGGGCCCATTCTACGAACTCCTATATACAAGAAATGGGTAGCAAACTCATTTTACGAGTGTGGAACCCTCGTATGTACAGGAATCAGCAGGTTAAAAGGAACCATCAGCTTTCTCAAGATGCGCAGAGCATGCAACCCTACTACCGGGTTTTGCTTTCTTATGATCTCATATGAAAGGTTATCTTAGGCACAAGTACGACCAGAAACACTTCCAGACTGGTAGATGAGTCACATTTCTTCTCCACAACCCCACCTTGCCCTCCAGCCACCTGCTCTGGATTAAAACAGGAAAATACTCTCGTACCAAGAAGGTGGTAAGGAAAGGGCAATCCCTACTCCAGACCCTGCAACCCCAGTCCATGACTCATGTAGAGACGAACAGGCAGCCTCCTCTAAGAATGAGTGGTTCTTTTGTTGCTTTATTAGGAGTGCATCTGCAGCAGCACATCTGCCCCAGCTGCAACAAAACTGCCCCAGCTGCAACAAAACATGTCTCTCCCGCATCTACAGCCACAGCAGGCGCTGCAACTGTTCAACAGCTTGATCTCACCCCGCAAGGTGCACTCCATTGTCTCCTAAGATGGACGGATGTCAACTAATTAGGAGTGACACTGGCATCCAGTGCTGGAAATAATTTCCTGCCTCCCACACAGGGCAGAGAACTGTGTAACACAAAGAGATACAACAGGCTACCTCCTTTACCAGTAAATCCTCTGGGCTCACAGGAACTTTTAATTATGTCATTAGTTTATTTCTCATAGCAGTTCTCTTCTGGGACACCAGCGTGCTGTGGTGTACCATTTGGGATTTACTGGCTCTAATCCTGCCCTCTACCCTGCCGAGACAGGATCTTCTTATCTCTAACCCACATTAATTCCCTGCAGATTAACCCACATTTATCCCAACCGATAAGACTGCTGCAAGCAGAAGCAAAGTGGCCTACAACAAAGACCTCTGCGGTTCTGGAGGAAGTGCTTTAAAATAAGACAATCACCTGCAAGCTGAACCGTTAATGATTTGAACCGAAACTGCATGTGTGTAACAAACACCCTGTGACTGCTGCCTTATACCAAGTCAGAACATTTGGTCTACAGAGCTCAGCAGCTCTTCAGCGCTTCAGGCAGGAATCTCTCTGAGCTGATGGGAGTTGGAATCCAATGTCTGAAGGGCCACAGATTAGCCGGTGACAACCTCTCGGCCAAACTTACCTTGCAAGGGTGAAAGAGGGGGAGGAAATACATTCGTGACTTTTCCTTTTCCTGAATTTTTTCTTTCTTTTTTTAAAAAAATTCTTTTTTCTTTTGACAAAGTAATAATCATAGATGAATAAGAATAAAAATGTGAACCCCATCACTGAGGTCATTCCATTGTAAATATCCAACCTCCCAAAATTCGAACACCTCTAGCGATGGTTTGACCCCTTTCCGTTTGAACAGTACAATTTCTGCAAACAACCCTCTATATGTCCTCAAAATCATTTCCCCTGCATATTCCCCATCTTACATTAATGGCACATGTTAATTTATCATTATTAGCTATATCCCATACCTCTTTATACCATTCTTCCATTTTATATTCTGCTTGCCCCTTCCACTTCCTAGCTATCATAATTTGTGCAGCTGTCAATAAATTTGTGAGCAAGTCCTTCATGTTCAAATATATAAAAGGATGTCACATAGAGGAGGGAGAAAGGTTGTTTTCTGCTGCTCCAGAGAAGCGGACACGGAGCAATGGATCCAAACTACAGGAAAGAAGATTCCACCTAAACATTAGGAAGAACTTCCTGACAGTAAGAGCTGTTCGACAGTGGAATTTGCTGCCAAGGAGTGTGGTGGAGTCTCCTTCTTTGGAGGTCTTTAAGCAGAGGCTTGACAACCACATGTCAGGAGTGCTCTGATGGTGTTTCCTGCTTGGCAGGGGGTTGGACTCGATGGCCCTTGTGGTCTCTTCCAACTCTATGATTCTATAGCCTGCGAACATTCTACCCCATCGTAAATTGATAACAATGCTACCTCTGGACTTTCGGTCAGCTTTAACCCAGTGATTTCTGTTATCTCCTTAAACACCCTTTGCCCCCCCCCCAATTGTACATATTCGTGACTTTCATGAAAAGCGTGAAAGCAGTTCAGACGCTGGTGACTTGGAGATTGTATTACTGCAAGGCACTCCATGTGGAGCTTCCCTTGCACTTCATCAGAAAGTTGTAGATAGCGCAGAATGCTGCAGAACAGTGGCTGTCAGGAGTGAGAGCCTGTCAGCATCTGCCACCACTGCTCAGAGATCTGCCCTGGTTGCCGATTTGCTACTTGGCCAAGTTCAAGGTGCTACTATTGAATCATAGTTGGAAGGGACCCTCAAGGATAATTTTGTCCAACCTCCCGCAATGCGGGGAATCTTTTGCCCAATATGGGGCTTGAACCCACAACCATAATATTTTACAGGATCACCTTGCTTCATGTATGCCTTATCAAGCACTTTCACCTGTGGAATTGGCACCATCACAGTGTAACATAATACTTGCAAGAGGTGCAACATAATACTTGCAAAAAATCAGTATTTTAGTGTGGCAGCACACAAACTTTGGAACTCACGGCCTACTGACAACAGGCAGGTGCCTTCACATGCTTAAAACAATTCTGTTTAGGTAGCGTCTCAAAAAATAAAAGCCAGGACACCCTGTTGAGCTTTCCTTTTTTAAAGGCCCACCTTCTGGACTTTGAAATCCTGGTAATGTTTGAGAATATCCAGACATATGGCAGCGCTAGTTTAGGCAGGTCTGTCCAGACATCTTACATGTGTTTTCTTTCTAACTACGACGGGTTTTAATCGACTTTACAACACAGCACAGCACACAGGTTATCGCGGCTAACTCTTGACAACCCCACCCCAAACCACGACTCTCTGTCCTGGCAGGGGTTCCAAAAGCATGCTCAGAAGCAAAAGCAGCTCTAGTGCACGCGAACGACTGTGACCGGAAACCGTGAGAAGAAGTTAAAATTAGTAGCCAGGGTGGAGAAGTTGCAGCTGCATTTCTTGAACAAGGAAGCTTTTGGCACAGATATACTGCCTGGATTATTTCCCCTCCCAGAGAAACAAAGGACAGAAACATGTTTTTAAGAGAAGGGGAGCCTGGGTTTTATATCCGATCCTACATTCTGTTCAGAATTCACTGAGCATAGCCAGGAACCATAGGCAAACCTCTGGCCTGTTTGTAGCCTCCAGCCTCCTCCCCATTCCTGCCTCCTTTCCATCTTTAGTAAGTGCAACAACCCACTTCCTGGGTAGAGCTAAGGCCTCTTGCCGCCTCTGGTTTCCGCCCCACACATTCACTGCTTCCTGTTTTCGGAAGAACTGTGATGCAGGCTGGGGTTGGCGAGGCGGAAGTGACTTCAAACAGTGAAGAAAGAGATGGTGAGAAGATGCAGTGGGTCTGCTATGAGTGGGCTTTGAGCAAGCCACTATCTCTCAGAACAGGCCCACCTCACCAGCTGGTTATGATACCAGAATGAGAAACTGAGATATTGCAACCCTGGGATGGGGAACCTGTTGCTCTCCAGATATGGTTGGACCCCATCTCCCATCAGCCCCAGGCAGCATGGATGACGGTCAGGGATGATGGGAGCTGTAGCCCAACAATGTCTGGAGGACCACCAGCTCCCCATCCCTGCTGTAACTATTTTCTAGCTTTTTTCGAAGCCTCCATGCAGACATCCCAAGCCTCATTAAGCACTGACTTCCTGGATGAGGCCGTATCCTATTGCTGGTTGAGGTATAGCAGCTGGAAAAGTGGGATTTCCTGGTAGTGGCGTCCCCTTTGGGAATTCCTCACCCGAGTATGTAGTAGGCGGCTTCCTTCCTTACCGCATTTAGGTGCCAGGTGTAGATGGTGTTATTCTAGTATATGTAAAGCCCTGTTTAACTGACCCTCTGTTTTTTCCTTTTAAGGGGTGGATTTTTGCTGATGGGTGTTTTATTCTCAATAATTAAATGTGTCTGTGTCTGTGGCACGGTTTGCATGTAACAGCAAACCATAGGTAAAACTGAGGCATCTGGGAGACAATCATTTAAACTTTGGTTTCTTACATTCCTCCCCCTTTCCCCCCACTAAAGGACACACAAGCCAGGAAGAACTGCTCTTCACTCTCAGCTTTGGGGCAGTGACACTTCCTTAACTATAGTTAAGGTCTGGATTTGCACATAATGCTAAGCTATGGTTAACATTAAGTAAGGTTTATAAACCAACTACAAATCTTGGTTAATGAACAACCTTTTACTATACAGTGGTAACCTCGGGTTAAGAACTTAATTTGTTCTGGAGGTCAGTTTTTAACCTGAAGTTGTTCTTAACTTGAGGCACCACTTTAGCTAATGGGGCCTCCCGCTGCTGCTGCGCTGCTGGAGCACAATTTCTGTTCTCATCCTGAAGCAAAGTTCTTAACCCGAGGTACTATTTCTGGGTTAGCGGAGTCTGTAACCTGAAGTGTCTGTAACCTGAAGCGTCTGTAACCCAAGGTACCACTGTAGTTAATAAACTACAGGTAAGCTGCTGAGCTGGTTTTCACATAGCGCTAAGCCATGGTTTAATAAACTAGTTTAATAAACCATGGTTTAGTGTTATGTGAGAACCAGGCCTGTGTGTACTTATCATTGATGGATTATTATTCAGAGGTACTCTGAACATGGAGATTTAGTTTATACGACTTATAGCAGCTGAGAGACCCATCCTCCATGAACCTGTAATCCTGAAATCTTAACTTTGAGGCTTGTCAAACTTGTCCACGTACAGTGGTTCAGAAACAATTGTGAGATTGGACGATTCAGTTTCGGCATTTTTTCACGAGGAGAAATAACACAGGAAACAAATGGGTGCAACCCGACCCGGAATGTGCAATTGTGCAGTTCTTTCCCCCCTCCCTCAAAAAACTGCAGCTGTGTTCATTTTTCTTCATCATGCTTTGCGCAATTGTGCATGCTCAGCCCTAGCAGGCTCTGTGACGAGATAAGGCAATCTGCCAAAACAGCAGCAAGAGTGGTGGCTACCCAGAAGGTGAGGTTGGGCAATCTTTACCAGAAATTTCTTTCTAGAGGGCATCAAAGGGGATGACGGAAGCCGGAAACCACAGCCAGTCAAGCTCTACAAATGTCAGCCTTTACCACATTTGGTTGTATGCAACAGGCTCCAAGACAGGACATCTGGAAAGGAGCAACCAGCCAGATGTATATTTAAGGCTCTGTGCTTAAGATAAGATTCCTGCATTGCAGGGGGTGGACTGGATGACCCTCAGGGTCCCCCAGACACTACGATACTAGTGAATGTAATGCCACCCTGAAAAAGGGTTGCCAAATGCTGCTGCTGTAGCTCCTCCCACCTCAGTTTTCTCTCTTGGCTCCTTTGCTTCTCACTCATTTGCCTCATCTGCCGTGGAACAAATCAAAAGTCTGGCCTAACTGGCAAAGGGCTTCTGCTCTGCAAGCTTTATGTCCCAGATTCGTTCCCTGACATCTCCAAGTAGTTCTAGGAGAGAACCAAGAAAAACAAGAGAGGCTGAGAGGCACAAATGCATCTGGAGAGACAACGCTGTCACAAACAGACTGAGAACTGGACTCTGACCCTTCTACAAGACTTTGTGTCTCTGCCGTAGACTCTTAAGTGCTATTCCTCAGCCTTGCTTCTCCCATCGCCTAATTGGGGAATAACAGTGACCTACCTCTAAAGAGATGTCCTGAGGGAAAACACAAGTAAATATTGCATAAAGGTAAAGGTAAAGGTACCCCTGCCCGTACGGGCCAGTCTTGACAGACTCTGGGGTTGTGTGCCCATCTCACTCAAGAGGCCGGGGGCCAGCGCTGTCTGGAGACACTTCCGGGTCACATGGCCAGCGTGACGAAGCTACCCTGGTGAGCCAGAGCCGCACACGGAAACGCCGTTTACCTTCCCGCTGGTAAGCGGTCCCTATTTATCTACTTGCACCCGGGGGTGCTTTCGAACTGCTAGGTTGGCAGGCGCTGGGACCGAGCAGCGGGAGCGCACCCCGCCACGGGGATTCGAACCGCCGACCTTTTGATCAGCAAGCCCTAGGCGCTGAGGCTTTTACCCATAGCGCCACCCGCGTCCCCTAAATATTGCATAGCCCTCTGCAATTAAGAATTCTCTGTTAACACAGAACCGCCACATGTTCAGAAGATTTAGGGTCTGATACTACTCATTGTTGTCCTCTTTATTGTTGTCTATCATCGGATGCAAAATGAGTAAAACACATTTATTAATGAAGAGAAGAAAAGAACCGCCAAGACGATTTAAGGAATTGGATGAACGATCAAGGAAAAGTTGACGCACTGGGGGCTTTTTAGTTTAGGGCGGAGAATCCAACTGTAGGGTGGGGACGGAGAATCTAGTCCAACCCTTGCAATGCAGGAATTTTTTTTGCCCAACATGAGCACCTGAGATTAAACGTCTCATGCTCTACATGACAGAACTTTATTTAAAAAATATGCAGAGTGTAGCGCGGGGGGTGGGGATGCTGTGGCCCTCCCATGCACCCCGATCCCTGGCCAGGGTGGCTGGGCCTGATGGGGAGTTGAAGCCCAAGAGCCTCTAGAACAGGCATAGGCAAACTCAGCCCTCCAGATGCTTTGAGACTACAACTCACATCATCCCTAGCTAACAGGACCATTGGTCACGGATGATGGGAATTGTAGCCTCAAAACATCTGGAGGGCCAAGTTTGCCTATGCTTGCTCTAGACTATAGAGGGCCATGGCTTCCCCCGCCCTGTTGCAGAGAAAGTCGAATAGAGAGGACATTTTGTCCCTAACTCCCATAATATTCCCACTGTCTACTGCCAGGCAAAAGAAAGGATTCTCCCCTCCCCGTGCCCCCAGCCGCTGCATGCAATGCACAGTTAATCTATGGAATTCGCTGTCGGACTGTATGGTGATGGCCTCAGGCTTAGATGGCTTTAAAAGGGGATTAGACACATTCCGAGGGGTGGGGAAGAATAACTCTATCAGCAGCCTATTAGCCAAGTTGTCTAAATGGAGCCTCTGTGTTTAGAGCCTGCATGCCCACTGGATTCCAGTGGCTGGCTGGCGGGGGCAACACCATGGGAGAGCTGTTGCATTCATTCCCTGTTTGTGCACTTCCTTGAGGGAAATAGTATTGGCTACTTCAGGGAAGAGGATGCTGGATGGGGAAGCTGCGGCCTTTCAGATGTTGGGCAGCAACTCCCATTTATCCCCATCCCTTCATCTGGTCCAGTACAGTTCTGCTGGCCACAGTCCTATGCACACTTACCTGTGAGTAATTCTGAGTAAACATGGTCAGAATTGTGCTGCACAGCTGCAGTGGGTGTGGGGGAGAATCCCTGGGAAAGTGTCACTTGCATAACATCTATGTGTTACGCTGCTCTCAATGACACAGGAGCAAGGCCGTGACAAAAGCTGGCAACTCAGATCTATGGCAGCAACTGTGGCTCTAAAAGTGAAGTAGACAAAATGGCAGAACCCAAGCTGTCACAAAACAGAATTACGGTATTATATATTTATTAGATTTATATATCACCCTTCATCAAGAGCCCACCGAGTGGTTTGCAACAAAAAGCACACAAAATTATTGAGACTACAGTGGTGCCCCGCAAGACGAATGCCTCGCAAGACGGAAAACTCGCTAGACGAAAGGGTTTTCCGTTTTATGAGCTGCTTCGCAAGACGAATTTCCCTATGGGCTTGCTTCGCAAGACGAAAACGTCTTGCAAGTTTGTTTCCTTTTTCTTAACACCATTAATACAGTTGCAACTTGACTTCGAGGAGCAACTCATAGAACGCAGTGTACATAGTAGCCTTTTTTGAGGTTTTTAAAGACTTTGGTGATTTTTGAAGCTTTTCCAAAACTTCTTTTGCAGCCATTTGGTAAGTTAAGCTTTTAAAACTTTTTTGGGGGGTTTTGGATTTGGGGTTGGGGTGTTTGGAATTCAAGGACTTGGTGTTGGGGAGGGGTTTGCAAGAATCTGGAAGCTTGTGTGTTTTTTTTCTGCATTTTTATGATTTTCTGTGACCATTGGGGCACTCTGCTGTTTTTTTTTTAAAAATCTGGATTTGAATTTGTGTGTGCTGGGTGGCTGGGGGAACAGTTGGGGAGGGGTTTGCAAGAATCTGGAAGCTTGTTCCCCCCCCCCTGCATTTTTATGATTTTCTGTGACCATTGGGCCACTCTGCTGTTTTTTTAAAAAAATTCTGGGTTTGAATTTTGAAATGCTCTTTACAGTATGTGTGACTTTAAAGAGCAGTTAATAAACTCTTGTTGTACCAAATTTGGCTTTGTTTGGACTTTTTTTGACCATAGGAATGCATTAATTGATTTTCAATGCATTCCTATGGGATTTCGTGCTTCGCAAGACGAAAAATTCGCTAGACGAAAAAATTCACGGAACGAATTAATTTCGTCTTGCGAGGCACCACTGTATAATAAAAGGGGGGGGGAGAGACAATAAACATCCACCCCACCCTCATGGTGGAGAATCAAGGGTAATGCAACTCAGCCATGGTTAGGGCCTGCCTGTGGAATTTTGCCACATAAAGAACAGAACAGCAAAATGGTGTCACCTGAAACCACACAAGTCAAGGCGCATAATGCCCAAGTTAATTTCAGTCCCATCCTATTTCTACTTACTCGGAAGCAAGCCCAGCTGAGTTCACTGGGACATATCTCCCATGTAAGTATCTACTGTTCTCCAGGCTTTGGCATTTGAAGCGGAGAATCCCACAAGCACCAACACTCCCTGGCAGTGAAAATCCAACAATAATAAATTCACAGTTTGCTGCCCCTTTGAGACACTCCAAATAAGCTGCCCGAGGCAGCCGCCCCACTCTACTTAATCATAGAGCCGGCCCTGGTCTTGGATGTTATTGTTCTGTCTCCACAATCCCAGCAACAGACATCCCTGCATATCGCTCTGGACTCTCAGTGGTGCCACTCCCAGTAACTCCGCCAGTGCTTCCTTAGCACAAGCATCCTTTAGGAAGCGCTGAGCTGAAACCAGTGGAATCAAGTTCAACTCAGTGCCAGGAATGTTTCTCAGCGACGGCCTGAGGCAAATGCAGAGGGGATGGGTTGAGTGTGTGCCAAAAAGCGGCAGGCCTTGGGTGGGAGGTTTCTTAAGGGCATCTGCCGCAAAGAAGTGAGGAGTTAAAAGAGGCCTTCCATGGTAACTGTGGCAACTTCATAAACACTGACTTCAGTATATTTTTAATGACTTCCTTTGGAAAAACACAGCGGGCGGCTTCTGCCAGGAGCCCTGGTCCGCTGCTCCCACTCCTGCTCCCCTCTGTATTTAATCTTCCATGATGCCTCCCTGGACCTTCTGCCAGTTGCACACGCAAAAATGTCCTCGGTCCTCATGTCTATCATCTGCCACAGACAGTTGCAACTCCCAGATTCTGAGGGAGGCCTCCTCAAAAAGTGCAAACGGCAGATGCAGAAAAACTTACTTCTTTTTACATGTATTGTATATAAAAAAGATGTGGGCTTGAACTACACAAAGGCCAACTTTTTTGAGAATCCCTCTTTTCTGCTGCATTCGAAGGCTGCAGGGGGATGTGATTTGGCTGAATCTGGGAGGAATAGGAGGTGGGGTTTGTGGATTTCATAAAGGAGCCTTATTCCTCCCCCCCATAATTTGAGGGCTGGCGGGGGGAGGTCACCTCCTCCTATGGCCAATGTGCCTTGATCTCCTCACTATCTCTCTCTGTCACTGTATGACTGGCTGGTTTCCAGGCTTGCGCTGCTTTGTTTACTGAGGGTCAAACTAGGCAGAGAGTCTGGCCGTTTGTGACTGATTAAAAAAACCAAAACAAAACAAATCGCCAACTTGAGGGTTCCTGCCTGGATCAGGCCTGTGGTGTGTGGAAATGGTTCCTTATTGGCATCAGGGCCACCCACACCTATTTGTTGAAAAACTAGGAAATCAGCCATGTAAGACCAATCCACATAAGCGAAAGTCACCGTTGGTCTGGCCCTCAGACTGCCCATCCAAAACCAGCTACATTTGGGGACTGAATTACAGGGAGGGAAGAGGGGTTCTGCCCCACCCTCATTACCTTTTTTGAGAGCCCCCTTAGCTATTGTTTTTAACAGAGTCCAACAATATCCAGAGGGCCACAGGCTCCCCGCCATCTTGTTGTACAAGGAGAGCCATTTTGTTCAAAATTCCTCTGGGAAGAGGTATACTGCCTCTGTACATGAGGGGTCTATTTAATTACCACAACGAATAGCCATTGAGAGGTTCATCCCACGTGAATTTGCTTAACAGCCGTTTGAAAATAAAAAAGAAAGCCACCTAAGCTAGTCACCGTCACCACATCTGGCAATCGTGACACCTACCAATTCTTTGGTAGAGACATTTCCTTTTGTCACTCTCTCACTGTTTTGTTAGGCCTGCAGTTCTGTGCTGCTGCTGTCACTTTTCTCTGCTTATTTCATAGTAGAAATTATTACTCTTAAGGGTGTGCCCAACAGATCATCCAGTGTGTATTAGTTACCCGTTAATGCTCTTTTAAAAAGAGAAAGGGTGGGCCATTCCCACCCTTTTCTCACCTGCCTTTGGGTAAAAGTGAGGATTATAATCTGTATTAGCTGAATACTGAACCTGGGGTTGCCAGATACTGAAAAGGGCAGGGCTCCTGTGCCTTTAATAGCTATATGGAAGAGGGAAATTGACACAGTTATGAAAGGTACAGGAACCCTGTCCTTTCTTGCAGCTGGTCACCCTGGTGATAGCTCTGGATTAAACAGAAAACGTAATCTTGTACATGCGGTATTAAGTGCCTCACTCTATTTCTCCAGGCCACTCATCTTTATTATAACCTAATTTGGAAACACTGAAAAGCTAAGAGGGGCTAAGAAGCCTATTAGACTCTTGCAGCAAATACATCAATGAACCCTCTTGCATCCTAAAGGCTACAACATTTATTGTAGTATGAGCTTTCCTGGGCAAGAGCCTAGTTCATCATTTGGATTAGTTTGTGCCAGTTGCTGAAAGTATTTGTTTCCTTGTTTCCTGCGGAGGCTGGAGTTTTTGTGTGTTTTTTTAAAGTATTGATTTAATTTTGATGGTCATTAATTGTTGATGGTTGTTTTTAACTATTTTGTATGTATTTTAAGCTTGACCGTAAGTCTCCTTAGATACTGCCCTGTATTAGGCAACTAAAAAATTAGCAAAATAAAGCCACAATTAAACTCCAAAGAGCCAAGTCCAATCCTTTTGGCAGCTGATAGATTGCAGTCCTTTGGCACATGTCAATCCAGGAGCACCTCTTGATTAATACCAATTGTCCGAATTATGGAGAAACCAAGCACAAATCATGCTGGAGATGGAGGCTTGCCCATGGCAGGGAGATACTCCCAGGTCGCACCCGCTCTGCCTTTCAGGTTGGCATGAGCTCCCCAGAACCCACTGGGGAACACTGCCAAGATTTTTGCCTCATAAATCCCGGCTTTCCCCTGCCTGAACCTCCACCATTGACTCGTCACGAAGCCGGAAACCAATAAACCAAGAATTGCTAGGTGTTTTTTCTCTCTGTCAAATGCACAGAAAACTTTCTAAGATGCCACAGGACTCAGGACACTGCCAATTCCCTCATCAGCCTCTTGGCAGAAGATAGGAAGTCTAGCCATTTCCCCTGCTTTAAATTACTATTTTTTGTCCAGAGCTGGTGATAGAATTAAGGTTGCCAGCTTCTGAACTGGCCCATATAGCTGAACGTAATTGGTCGAAAGCAATATATGCCACCATCACACTCTGCAAGGTTTCATTTCAGGATCCAGCCAGCAGACTGGATCCTGAGCTCCTCCAACACCCTGCAGGCCACTTTGGGCGGGTCCTAATTTGGCCAGTGGACCAGAGGTTTCCCACGCCTGTGCTAATTTATGCACATAAAGTTGCCCTGAAAGATGCAAGAGCTGCCCGGGCTTTTTCTTTCTTCTGATCATGGTGGCACTTATTTTTGTCCTATTCTGTTCTAGCCCACAAAACATCACTCCCCTTCCAGAAGTGGGAATTACGGTAAACCCAGAGATCCCTTTTTCACCCTCTTCTTCTCTTCTGTTAGGCCCCTGTAACTCCTTCTCAAAGTGCTTTGCAATAGGGAGAGCATGTGAGTGGGTGGGTATGTGATTCCTGCGTGAGCACATGCCCTCTGTACATAAAGATCCCCGGTGTTGCAAAAGGCCCTGGGGAAAACCCACGTCTCTGTTAGCAACAGCAAGGAATTCCACCACTCCTAACTTCCTGAGTGTTGTCATCGCTCACCCTGGCATCCTCTCTGTGCTCACCCAGCAGCCCCTTGGCCAGCTACAGCTGGCAGGACGTTAGAGCCAGAACGAGACAAAAGGGGTTTTGAGATGCAGCCAAAACCGCAGGGCCTAGGAGGAGGGGACTCAACAAAATATCCCCAGAATCCTATGCTGGCAGGGGCCACTACAGAGGCAGGGTGTGGAAAATTGTGTATTGTCTGTGTTCTTGCTCACAATGTGGGTTGCATCTGTCAAAGAGGCAGCTGGAGCCAGGAGAAGGGCAGTCCCAGAGAGAGAAGAAAAGAGAGATCTACATTGTACCGAATTACCTGGGGATAAACTGTACTGAACTGAATGGGACCTTTCTAAATAGATATCCACGGAATTGCACTTGACTGTCAGTCAGGGATGGGCAGAAGTGAGAAAAGAGAAACTGAAGCTGAAATCCTATGTACGATTATATAGGAATACGCCCCAATGTACTAACTGAGACTATTCTGTGCATAGGACAGCAGTGTGAGGATAAGGATGATTGGATCACGTCTGAAAAGGGAGAGGAAAAACGATAAAGCTTTCCTGTTCCAAGAGTCAACAAAATGCTTTTCTCTTTATATATAATGGTTTTAGGCTAACAGGCTGGAATATGTCTGCAAAGAACACACGATGGACTTGGGGGGGGTTGTAGTTACAAATAATATGCCCCATCTACCAGCATGCTGACTGGGACATAGGTCTTACTGAACTCACCAGGCTATAAGTTTTAAGCCAAAAAGTTTGGGATTGAGCCACAAAGTGGATGGCAGTGATTAACAAATGGCGCTTTAGGAATAAAAGAATTAAAGAGGAAGGGACAAAACCAGTGCAATCCTACACATGTTTGCTCAGAAGTAAGCCTCGCTAAGCTCAATGGGACTTACTCTCAGGAAAGCATGAATACAGTTGCAGGTCAGAGCTGTGGTCCTATAAACACTTCCTGAGAAATGAATATTGACAGGATTTCTGTGATCAGGTTGCCCATTACACTGTTCTTTGTGGCCCTGTGACGCTAGGGCAAAAAGTAATCTATAGGTCTGGGTGACTCTTGAGTAAAAAGAGACATCTGATGACTCAAGAATATATATATGCGCCACCAATGGAAAACACACACGCTCCACCAATGGGATCATGGAGCTTTCTTGTGGATGAGTTGCTAGCCTAATGTGTTTGTGTTTCTCCTCCAAATCAACAGTGCTACAAGTATATGTTGGAGACAAAGGCAGAGAGAGAGGTGAGCAAAAGGGAGGGAAAAAGGGGGAGATAAGAAATAGGCTTAGGGCTACACACACACATCTAACCCACAGAATTAAATCTGTGTCACAAGTCGCAGATAGGGGTTATATCAGTACGTTATGGGTCTGGAAAGACTGAATGCTGCTGACAGGTGCCGTTGCACATTAGCAACTTCTGAACGGTGCAGAACGGTGCTTCTCCCATCCCTGCAATGCCATGAGGGAAAACGCTGCATTTGCTGACACTTCCCCATGGCCCACAATTCTTCAAGACACTGGCTCCATTTGTGAAGTATGTAGCCCTCTTTGGAACTGCCCGCATGCCCCCTTAGCAACGTTTCTTCACTCTAAGCAAATATTTGAGGCATGATCCAACTCTGCCACAGGTGCAGAGGCTCAACAGTTTCTCTTTCCTTCCCCTCCACTCATCAAGGCAGCATGACAGATCGCTATGGTGGCAGGTGGGGAGGCTGCAGGAGCTCCCCGTGTCCCCATCCTACTCTCCTTCTCTGTGCAAGACAAATGAGAGAGAAACAGGAATCTTCATCTGCTGGACTTGTGGTGGGACTGAATCATCCCCACAGCCATGTCAGACAGTTTAAAAAACAAGTGGAAAAAACAGTGGAAGTTCTGTGAGTGGGTGAATGTGGATTTTTAAAAATCCGAATAAGCATGTGTGTTGAAATAAGCTGTTGTCTATTAATGCCACAAGAAGCTCGTCGCCTTCTGAGGTACCACAGGACGCCATCTTTCGGATGGCTGTTTTCCCCAGCAAAGTTTCTGTCGGGTGATTTGTAACATCTTTGCCCTTTCCCCCACCAGAAATCAGATTAGCCCTGTAGTCCAGCTCCCTTTTCTGACTGGGGCTTTGGCCCAGGCAAGGAAGCAAGAGTTGGGAGATCGTTCTCACAGATTTGCTCGCTCAGAAGAGGAAGGAGGAGGCTGAGGGCAAGCCAGTCGCTGCTTTCAGCTGATGTCAGCCGGCCTCGCTTCCTCTCAGAGGCCGTTGTGTCAGCCCTGGACCGGAGCCCAACAGCAATAGCTCAGGCCAAAGAAATGAAGCGACGGGCTGGGGTGGGGAGGACTCCAGTCAGGCTTAGCTGCTTCCAGCAAATCAGACTCGATAAAAGGGCTTTTTGTGAAGGAAGACAAGGAAAAGAAGAGTCCAGCAATGGATGAAAAGGCAGGGTTGGAATTTCCCCCCTGAGGAATGTCGTGAACAGGCTTGGGTGAAATGCAAACAAGTATGTCGGATGGCGAGGGAGGGGATCAAAACACACAGGTTAGAAGGGGAGATTGCGATCAGGATAACTTGTGCCCATTTAACGGCAAAAAATAGAATTTGCACCTACATGTGCCAGTTGCCTTGAGTAGAATGACACGGTAACTTTATAGAGTCAGCTCTGGTTCCTAGAAATACTGTCTGCCTTTATAGGGATCACTTTGTTTCCTAAACAGTACGACAGGGATGGGAAGGCTCTGGTCCTATAGATGTTACTGGGGAGCCTCGGCCAACATGGCTAATGACCAGGAATGACAGGATTGGTGCTTGGCAATATCAGGAGAGCCACAGATTCCCCACCACTGGCATGCAATATTTTGAAATTCTGAAAGCCGTAGAAATTGGGAGTGAGAGACGTTGCATGGCAGTAGGATATCTATGTGCCAAACTCACCCAAGATAGCCAGACCATCAGAATGAAGAAGGTTCAGTCAAGGTGCAGAGCATTGCATGAGGGGATATAAAACGCACAAACACTATATATCATCATGAAACCAGAAGCTTTTTTTTATTAGGAATTATAGGCACCGGCATTCCAAAGGAGCAGAAAAGACTTTTTATGTATGGAACAACAGCCGCCCGGATGCTACTAGCTCAGAGATGGAAAGAAGACAAGGTCCCTACCAGAGAGGAATGGCAAACCAAGCTGATGGACCATGCCGAAATGGCAAAACTGACTGGAAAACTCAGAAACCAAGAGGACAAAACCTTTATGAAAGAATGGGAAAATTTATAAGTTATTTAGGAGACCACTGTAAGCAGATGGAAACAACTGGCAGGATTTTGATTTCACTTGTAGTCTAATAAATATCACGGACAATATGGATTGATATAAAATAGTATGGAAGAATATGCAGTTGTAAATGTTCAGAATTGGATCCCATGGAGGGGGTGGGGTGAAGTTGCGAGATTCAAAGGAATCCCTGTATATGGATTTATATTTGGATTTTAATAACCTTGTATTTGTAAAATCAAATAAAAATGTTTTTTAAAAAACAATGCAGAGACATAGGTTATTCTGTTGTGGAGATGAACAAGGCGGCTTGGGTGATAATAGCAGAGGAATGCTCCATTTACTAGTTCGCAGAGCAAGCAAGGATAAACCTGAGTTGGCTTTAATTCTTGAACTTTTTGCTTCTCTGTAAAGTTCTGTGGTTTTTTTCCAGGCCCGGCCTACGGAAACAACATCTGCAGGAGCTGAAAGTGGCCATGTAGCCCTCACAGACCTGGAAGCCATAATGACCTCTGGAATGTGAGTCTGCAAGTTTCTTCAAGCAAACACTGGGCGGAATTGAGAGAAGCTCCCGCACGCATGGCCACAAAATGCTTCCATGCACACTGGGGTGGGGAGGAGACAAAGCTTGCTGACTTCCCCTTCTCATGACTGTGTGTGGCACTGTGTGTGGATCTCAGCTGCTGGTTTATGTCTGTTTTGAGATGGTACCTGAAGCTCAAAAAGTCCACAGCATTGTCAAAGTTTCAACCAGTCACTGTAGCTGACATTAGCTGCTGACAATGTCTGTCTCCATGCACTGGAGGTGGATTTCTGCACATCAATGCGCAAGAGCAGCCTAGGCTGGGAAGAAGGGAAGTTGGTAAGCAGAATAAGGGACTGCAGTCTTCCATTGTGAAAACCTTAACAAACTAAATCACGGTTAATTAAAAAGTAATTACCCCTTTTAAACCGCCAAGTCTCCCTCTCAAAGAAACTCCATTCCGCAATGGGGCTGGTGACTGAAGCAGAATTCTCCGCCCTTGAATACAACATATAATTCCCAGAGTTCCTTTTGAGAACCAAGAATGTTAAGTCAATTTAAACCTCGTTTGACTTAATGTAGTATAACGTGGGGCAGATGTGGTTCAAAAGCCCATGTTCCTTACGGACACCAGCACTAATGGCTTGGAGTTGAGTAACAGAAGAACTGAGGAATTTTCTTAATGAGTGATAATTAAAGGCTGACAAAGGATCCCCATAAAGGGTGTATTTAGCTAAGTTGCTCGAGACTTAAAGCTGCTATTTAGTCGCTGATTCCCACGTTGGGGGAATGTTGTGCAAGACGTTGGAAATGGCAGGACAGCATTAATAAGCCGGGAGGCAGATGTCTGTGCTTATGGGTGGCTAGGAACTGGGTAGCATTTCTGAAGCTGGCTGCAGAAAATGCCGCTGGCACCCGGCAACGAAGACGTAGCCTGGATGCCTTGCACGTAGCTGGCAATTTGGCTAAATAACTCCCTTATGATGCACTGAAGAGACAGGCTACTACATTTGTTCGGGGCCCATCCAATGACCCCAGAAGCGTAGTATAGGGTGACTAGCATGAAAGGGCTTTTGTGGGAGGGAACTTAAGGCTTCTGTGTGTAATGTCTTCCAGCATGAACTAGATGCTTTCGAGGCCAACCGACTCACAAAGACGCCATCTCAAGTGGTGAACTTTGGGTGTCGTTTGAGGGCAGCACATTTTGGACTCTTCAACTGACATGGCCAGAGGAGCAGGAAGTTATCTCCATGGCAGCAAGGGAGGCATTTACAGTGGTACCGCGGGTTAAGTACTTAATTCGTTCTTAACCTGAAACTGTTCTTAACCTGAAGCACCGCTTTAGCTAATGGGGCCTCCTGCTGCTGCCACGCCGCCGGAGCACGATTTCTGTTCTCATCCTGAAGCAAAGTTCTTAACCTGAAGCACTATTTCTGGGTTAGCAGAGTCTGTAACCTGAAGCGTATGTAACCTGAAGCGTATGCAACCCGAGGTACCACTGTATTATGCCTGAAGTGTTTCCTCTATGGCACAGGCAGCTAAAGCTTTTATGCCCAAGGGCCAGATTGCCCTGTGGTAACCTCTTAAGGGCCACAAACCAGTGCTGCACAAGGTTGAAAATACTGGTGTAATGAAGTAAGTGTGGCTGCCAGTGTTAGAAACTCAGATATATAAGCTGAGCACCAAACAGTTCCTTAAACCAGGGTTGCAATAGCCAAAACAGAATGCCTAGTTCCTATTTTGGGGGCAGACGGTTCGAAGGTCGTATTTTTCAATACGGCTTTTTGTTTCCTGAAATTGCACAGATAAAATATAACACGTAGAATTCTACAGGATGTGTTGCTAGCGTGTGAAAACAGTCAAGATCCAAGGATCTCCAGAGACGCACCTCCGGATGGTGGAGACGTCAGGTGCCATCCTGGCACCTTCACTTGGTCGCAAGTAGCCGACAACCAGGTGCAAAATGCGCCTGGCGAATTTTGAACACTGCACTTCCACAGATACACCACAAACCCAAGGTCACACACCGTAGAGCCTAAGGCGACGCCATCTTGTGTAAGCTGCAGCCACTCAAAGAGAAGCTTATGCCGCAGTGCAGATGCCATAGAGCAGGCATGGTGAACCTGTGGTCCTCCAGGTGTAGTCTTGTAACACCTGGATGCTTACAGGTTCCTCTCCATAGACACACAGGAGGGTGACCAGATGGGGGAGGCCCTGAGGAGAAAGTTGCTGCCGCTTAGCTCTGGAGGACCTGCCCTCCACCAAGGAATTATTGCCGTGAATATGCCCCCTCTTTCAAAGACAGATCTCACAGAGCAGCTCCAACAGGATCCTGTCAACTGCCAACTATCACCAGACATTCTATCCTAGGACAGAGAGAAAGAGTAAAAAAGAAAGCGAGCGAGCAGGGGGACTACAGATCCTCTTCACCAGCTCAAAGGTCAGCAACCTTTGGTTCCTCCTCTCCTCGAACTCTTTGCATTCCAGCTGCTCATTGCAAGAGCTCTGTACCTAAGAAACAGCACATGAACTTGTGTTTTTCTTCCTCCCTCCCAGTCCTTTTTTCCTTTTGTGTCATGCCCCGGAGACTTTTAAGACTAGGGGCAGGGACTGTCCTGCCACTGACATTCGTGAGCTGCTCTGCGCAGTCTTTTCCAGCTGAGCAGGAAAGTGACCATTCTGCAAATAAATACAGTGGACACTCAGGTTGCGAACATGATCCATGCGGGATGCACGTTTGTAACCCACAGCGGCGCGCCTGCGCACACGGGGTTGGGATTCGGCGCTTCTGCGCATGCGTGACCGCCGAAACCCGGAAGTAACCCGTTCCAGTACTTCCGGTTTTCGGCAGTCCGCAACCAAAAAAAAAACACGCAACCAACCTGAAGCGTCTGTAACCCGAAGTATGACTGTAGACCTATTTCATATATGTATCACATATTAGAAAATGATGCACCACTGGCAGCTGGGGACTCTAATGTTTCAGGTGTTGGCACGCTAGAAAACATTAGTGTTGAGTCTTGTCCCTGGTGAAGAAGTAAATCATGGCTATGGGACCTTCTTGCTTTAGTAGGTGACAATGCCCGTTCCAACCTGATTCTTTTCCTTTTCCACAGCTTGTTTTCTGTGTGTGTTTTAGTCCAAGCAGAGAGCAGGTCCCAGGATATGGCTCAAGACAACTAGTCACCTCCTTAATTCACAAAGCACCCTGTTCCTCAGAGGCCCAAATCACAGCCAAAACTTTAGGCTGCATTAAGCTTTACCTAGAAGCTGTGCAGAAGATTCTCCTCTGGATTTGACATGTCCTATCTTGCTCCATTTACAGCATGCAAGTATGCTGCTGCTGCTACTATAGTCATTTCCTTAGCTCTTTACTTTGTAATCTTCCCTTCTTTGATTCTCTGAAAACATGATATGCCATAGAGCCTAGCTTATTGTTACATGCAAACAAGGACTTATGTGTGGGTTGTGGTCAATGTCAGAATTTGGTAAATGCTGGCATTAACCAGTAACTCTTAAGATTTTTAACGGCCCAACTGGAAACACCAGAAACATCTGTGGGTGTGCAGCTTGTGTTTTTTTGACATTCGTATCCATGGCATGAGAAGCGTCCTTTGAACAACTAAACGATGGGAAAACAAGCATGACATTTGGATACCCTGACGGGTTCAACATTTACTGGCAAAAGTCAGAAATTGCTGGTGTTTTGCTCTTCGGATATTAAGAATGACTGGAAATGGGAACATCTCTTGCTATGAGTCACAACAATCTGCACACACGCAGACACATTTGAGCACACACACACACACAGCACACAACCCATAATCCAGACCACTGTGTGAAGAAACAGAGAAGCAAGCGTCTTGGAGAAATGTCAAAACAAAAAATTTTTTTCCTTCCAGTAGCACCTTAAAGACCAACTAAGTTAGTTCTTGGTATGAGCTTTCGTGTGCATGCACACTTCTTCAGATACACTGAAACAGAAGTTGCCAGATTGGAGAAATGTGTTTACTGAGAAAAGGGTGCCCCACTCCTTCACAGGGGAAGCTTTTCTCCCTTTGGCAGTGGTTGCATTCAAGTGATCACAGCCAACTCCTGATGAAATTTCAGATGAACAAGCAATTGCATGTTAACTACAACTGTGATATTGATCCCCCTTTGAACGGGGAGAAGATTTGCATTTCGGGTCTGCAGCTTGTGAAGCCCAGCCAGCCCAACAGGGGACCTAGCCTGTAACTGGGGCTCTCCTGGGGTCCTCGTCTATAAATAGCCAAAGGTCATTTACAAATGAGAGTCTTAAATCCATCTGTAAAACCAAAAACAACTGCAAACAAGTGTAAAAATACAACAACAATAACCCTACACATTGCAGACAGTGTTCTGCATTCTGTCCTCCATTAAGAACACCCAGGCACGGCACCAGTAGAAACAGAAGCTCAAAAGTGCTTTTTTAGTGTGCAAACACTCCAAGCTTTTGTCCAGAGTTTGTTGGTCAACATCAACCCACAGCCACAGCTCCCGTGTAAAATTATGCACGGGGAAGGCAGGGGAAGGCGACTGCAATTCTCCGGATGCAGCAGTTTGCCGGAGCAAGGCTGAGGGCAGAAGGTGAGGAGGAAATTCAGAGAAGGGGTGGAGGGAAGAGATAAAGAAAGTGTGAAAGGGGGACAAAAAAAGCACAGGAGAAAAGGACTAAGTGCTGCAGCAGACAGCTGATCCTGCTAAACGTTTCGCCTTACAAGGCAATGAGTAAAATTACTGCATATACAGTGCGCCTTTTAATATACAAAACAAAAAAAGGCCTTCACATCACTATGCCTAACGTGAAAGGAATGCTCAAGACCAAGAGGAAGTAGCTGAAAGAAAGCTAGGGTGTTTCGAGGCTAGAGCCCAGGGCCTGCAAGGCTGTGAAGCTCAGTGGGTGGAGCACACACTTTTGCCTGCAAAAGATGCGACCCAGGTTCAATCCCTGCCATTCTCAGAAAGGGATGGGAGCCCTGCACCCTGTCTGATCCCCGGCAGAGCGGCTGCCAGTCAGTGTAGCCAAAACGTAGCTAGGTGGATCAATGGTCTGACTGTATAAGGCAGCTTCCTAGGCATGAATTCAAATCCCTTCAGACATACGTCTACCCTTGAGCAAGCTGCATCTCCTTGGCCTCATTTTTCCATCTGTAAAATGGGAATAGCAGTGACCTAACCGGCGGGAATAGCGAAGCATTCTGCACTTTGTAAAAAGAAAAGCTACTGGAAGGCTCAATCATAAACGGAGCCTAGCTCACCAGGTTAGGTTCTGGCTCCTGCTTTCAAATCCCACACCCTTCAACCAGCTAAGTTGCCTCGGTACAATTCCTTACATGACTATTTCCAGTTGCGTCAGAGCTATGAGTAAAGAGGACAAAGTAATGAAAGAAGGGAGGGAAGCAGGAAAAAGAAAACAAAAGGAATTGGAGGATAATTTGGGAGAGAAGGAAGACGATGAAAGAGTAACACCTAAGTTAGAAAGCAGGCAGGGCCAACTAAGGCAGCAAGAAGCAAACTCAAAAGGGGGCAGTGGCGAGAGAAGCGAAGGAGGTCCTGCAAAACTGAGCCAGGCCCAGCCCAGCAAGCCAGGTGTTTGTACCTTTTTCCGGTGTGGGTCATTCTTGGCAAGGCAGGACCTCTGCAGGGACAGGTAGCCTCCGATCACCTGGATCTCCTCGGCCGTAGGGTAGCGTTTCTTCATGGGCGCCGCAGCCGGGGAAGTGTCGCTCTCGATGCCGTTCTCCACCACAGACACAGGTGCAGCCGGGGCCTTGCGAGGGTTGATGGTGATGGTGTTGCCGCTGCGGCGCTGCACGGCCGGGTGGGGGGACGAGGCGCGGGCCAAGCCCCCCACCCGGACGTCCTCCTTGGCGAGACCGCTCCCCACACCACGCCTCATGGCCTCTGCAGCCTCGGGCGGCTCTTCCTCCGTGTCTGGGAGAAGCGAGGAGCAGGAAGTGGGGGCTGGGGGCTTGACAGCAGGCAGAGAAGGGCTGGCTTCCTGCTTGAGTTCTGGGGGTGGGGAGGACGGGGCCCGGCGCGGAACAACCACAAAGGAGTTCCGAGAGTGCAGGCGCAGGTTGGCCAAGGCTTTGCCCTGGACATCGTCCTCAGCCACCGGAGCTGGTGGAGGGGCCGGCTGGATCTCAAAAGCGGCCTCCGAATCTACACTGTCCTTCCTGGGGCTTCTCTCTGGCGACGCAGCCTCCCGCCCCCAGCTCCTCCCGGTCGGGGAGCGCCTGGGAGGGCTGTCTGGCCAGCCTTCGCCGCTGCTCGATTTGGATTCAAACTGGCTGCGATAGGATGCCACAGTGTAGGGAACAGGCGGGCTCAATCCGGGAAGGTCGCGCGGAGGGCTGCTGTCGAAGTGCTTCCGGGTCGGGCTGGGGTCCGCTGCCACCCGGGCCGGCCTCCTTGCCACGTAGCTGCTTTCCGTTAGGTTCTCGGTACTCAGCGACCTCACCGGGCGCGGAGACACCGACCCGATGTTGCCGCCCTCCTGGCTGAAGTGGCTCAGCAGTTTGCTGACCCTCCCTCGGTGCTGCTCGGGCAGCGACCCCCGGCTCTCGGCCCGGCCGACCGAATTGAGATCTTCCACGCTGCGGCTCAAGGCCGACTTGACGATGAAGACCTCCCCGGCGCGAATCTCGGTCACGCTACCCCCGCGCCGAGCCAGCAGCTCGTTGAGGGATTCCACGCTCCCCGATTTGGCTTCGCCAGTTTGCCGGCTGCTGGCCAGCTGCGCCGGCGGTGCCCCCGGGACCGTCTCGATGATGATGACGTTGTCCGCACGCAAGGTGCGGACGCCTGGGATCTGCCCATAGAGGTCGACGATCTGCTTGGCTTTGGCGTTGGCGAGGTCGCTCTCGGACTCCTTGTAGCGCCGCTTCTCCAGCTGGATGAATGGGTTTTGGTGGATGGGGCCGATCTTCTCCTGCAGCACCGAACTCTCCGGCTCCCCCTCCTGGCAGGGCTGCGGAGCGCTGGAAGCCGAAGCTGCGCCGCTCTCGGTCCCTCCTGGCCCCCCAGACTCGGAGAAAGAGGTGCCGGAGCCCTGCTTGGCCCGGCGCCTTTCGATGATCTCCCGCTTCCAGGCGGGCATTTTGGCCATGCGGTCTTGCTGCTCTCGTTCCCGCCGGCGGGCCTCCTCCTCCTCCTTGCGCCGGCGCTCCAGGAGCTGGAGCTTCCACTCTGGCAGAGCCGAAGCCGAAGAAGACATCTTCGCCTGAGGAGCTCAGGGAGGGAAACCTGGGAAAGAAGGAGGGAACGTGAGAAGGGGAAATCCAGGGATGAGAAAGGAGAAGAGGAAGAGGGAGGGAGAGCAAGTTGGGGAAAGTGAAAGACTCGAAGAGGAGGAGGAAGAGCGATAAAGAGGAATAAAGAGGGAAGCGAAGGGGAAAAAGAGGAGGGGGGAGAAGGAAGGAAGGCGAATAGCAAAATGGGAGTAGATGGGAAAAGGCTTGTGAGAGGGAGAGAAAGGGAATGGGGATGTGATTGAAGGAGGGAGGGGGGAAGGCATGAAAGGAAAGGGGTTAGCTAGGCAGGAAGGAGTTGTAATTGCAGTGAGGAAAGAGGGTTGGGAAAGAAGGAAGGGGGAGCAAGACAGATTCAGGGAAGGAAGACGATGAAGAAGAAAATGGAGGAACTTGGGAAGGAAAGATAACTGTGAGGGTCCGTTCAGGAAGGGGCGTGGAGATGAAAAGCCCTCTTTCGAGGAGCTCCACCTGGGAGTTGCCTTCTTTCCCTGCACGCAACCCACTCATCTTTTTTCCGGCTCACACCCAGACACACACCCCACACCATATGCTGCCTCCCCTGCCTTGGGGCGGTGACAGCTCTCCACGTGGATCTTCACGCAAGGAGCTCAGGCGCCACACCACTGAAGGAAGGAGAAAGGGGGTGGGCAGTGTGGCATGCTGCAGCCATAGTTTTGTAGAGGAGGCCAGAGTGGTTAAAGAGATGGGGAAGAGGATGTCCACCCTGGAGAGCCTGATTCATAATAAGGTAGCTCCCTATGTACCACTGTTCTGAAAACCCACTCAATGGCTATTCATGCTGCAGGTGTGCTTTTTAATTCTTATTGGTGACAGGGAGTAATAAACCAGGGGTGGTGAAATTATTCCAGGCTGTTTAATCCAGATTGGAACAGTGGCACAGACTAATCTGAAGAGGCAAGTGTGTGCACAGGCCAAGGGCTGACAGGCCATCCTCCTTACTTGATCTAAATTAAAACATGCAGGTCTTGGTACCAAGTAGTGGCAAATAATCTCAGATAACAGGGTTATAGTTTGGGAGGCAATTTTTTTGGCTCACAAATTGGGGGTGGGGGAAGGAATTATTTTCATCTGAACCTGAGGAGGGGAATGGTTCGGGTTCAGAAGGTCACCAAGGACCCATGCGATTGGCAATGGGGGGGGGTAGGGGGGAGATTAATATTATTGACAGGAAGTAAGCTGTAATTAAATAACTGGGATAAAATAAATCCCGAACGCCTCCGATTTCTCCTGCCTGTTGGCAGAAACTGATCAGGATGCCCCCCAGTGGATGACTGAAAAGGAAAAGTGGGTTTGTGGGGCTGCAAGAGGCCGCGTGCAAATGAGGTAAAATTAAATGTCAAAATTACCAGAGTCCGAATGCGAGAATTTCAAGCGATTCCAGGAGTTTAAATCCAGCAACGATGGAGGTGCCGAGTTGACTTTGGTACCTAACTCCTCCTCTTAAAAGTTCTTAACTGGGTCAGGAAGCCAGGATCCCTGATGAGGAAATCAGCACAAAGCCCAAGGCGGCGGCGGGGGGGGGGGGAGATGGGCTCAAATCTCAAGCTGGAAACCCAAAAGGATGGAGAGAGGTGGCTGGATGTCTGTAGAACAAGAATTTGTTAATATTCAGAAAATCCCGAGAATTCAGCAGTCCGGGAGCTCGGGAGGAAAGAGGATTATAGACATAAAAAATAAATAATTAAAATGGTGGAGCGTTCCAATAAGTCGACAGAACCCAGGAGTCCGGAGAGGAACCAAGAGATCAAAGGAGCCCCCCCCTTTTTTTAGCCAACTGTAGAGATAATCTATTTCAGTATCTGGAGAGAATCAAAGTGCCCGAGAATTGGAAGGGGAAAAGCAGTGAGTTTCGAGATCAAAAGAATCCTTTCTTCTTCTTCTCCCCCGCTCCACCTTCTGTGGAATTTCTTCACGGCTCCGTTAGAACCCAGGCGTCCGAGAAGGCAGGAGGGTCGTCCGCTCCGAAATCAGAACCCAGATCCGGAGCGGCGGCTTGTCCTCAAGACGCCAAGAGGGGGGGAAAAGCCACCTCCAGTGCTCAGAGGAGCCGGAGGGGAAAGCGTATTCCGACGATACGCAAAAACACGCGAGGAGAGTCTTAATCCAGCTAGGTCCTGGAGGCGTGGGGCAGGCGGCAGGCTGGATCCCTCGCTTGGCCCATGATCCCCGGGAGCGTGGCTGGGCGCGGGCGGAGCTGGTCCTCTGCTTGGCGGTAGATTTCAGCAGCAGATCTCTTTTTCCTCCTTTCCCCAAGCCGAGGGGAAGGGAGGGCAGATCCAAGCGGGTCTGAGTCAGGATTGTTGCTGGGAGGGGAGGAGGAAGGGGGTTTGGTTAGTTCCCTTTTTTTGAAAAAAACAAACCCTCCTCTTTCCTCCTCCCTCTGCTTCTTTCCGAGAAGTTTTCGGGATCGGAGCGACAGAGCGAGGCAGAGAAGAGAGAGAGATCCCTCTCAATCTCTTCTCACATCCGCTTCTTCTAATCCTCCGACGAGCTCCACCTCCAGACCCATTGCTCAAATCCTTTAACCCAGGAAGGCAGGAGGGCGGGGATGGGGGGGGGGGAGAGAAAGAGAAAAAAGAAAGGGTGGAAAAAAAGAAGGGGAAGAGAAAAGATTTTTTTTAAAAAAAAAAAGGAAAGAGAGGAAAAAAGCTAGGGATGGAGGAAGGGGAAGGGGGAAGAAGATGGGGGTCTTTGTGTATAAACAGAAAGGGGAGGACAATGAAGAGGGGCGGGGCTTGGCAGGCAGCAGATAACTGGGGAGGGGGGCGCGGCTGGCGGCGGCTCAAGGCAGGAAGGGAGGAGCTGCCTCGCGGAGAGTCTTGGGCTGCAGAGATTTCCCGTTCAGGAGCGCGGGAGGCCACGCCGTGGATGGGAACCTCCTCCTCCTCCAGAAGAGAGGGTGGTCCGCCCCACCGAGTCGGGCCTGCTCAAGCGTGGGAGCCTATAGTTAGAGCTCAGCTCCTTTCCTTGCCTTCCTCGACCCCCCCCCACGAAGCACATTTTCCTCGACCCCCCCCCCGCATGTAGAATAGAAGCCTTCCAGCCTCCACGGTGCACTAACTCTTCCCTCTGCAACGAAGCGATATCTTTGGTGAGGTTTTTGGGCAGCCTGGTGCTCCTTAAATCGGCGCTAATTGCGCCTGGACGCAGTATTTACTTCCGAGTAGACCGCCCCCCCCCGGGCAGCACCTGACATTGCTATTCGTAGCATCAAGTTTGTTTGTTGATAATCTAATTATTTTAAAAGCATCATGCCAAAGAGCTCTCTCCCACTCCCAGACCCTTGGGCAAAACAGAAAAACACACATACACAAACACAGAGATTGAGCCCTGCAGGATTTATGAAATGCCTGTTTCAGTGGCTTGTCCGCCTTAGGTCGCTGGGCCAGACACCTGTTACACGGTGCAGTCCGTAAGCTGGGAGTGCTGCTACCTGCCGCCGAGACCACGTAACGCCAGTCTTGAAAGACCTACATTGGCTCCCAGTACGTTTCCGAGCACAATTCAAAGTGTTGGTGCTGACCTTTAAAGCCCTAAACGGCCTCGGTCCAGTATACCTGAAGTAGCGTCTCCGCCACCATCGTTCAGCCCAGACACTGAGGTCCAGCACTGAGGGCCTTCTGGCAGTTCCCTCACTGCGAGAAGTGAGGTTACAGGGAACCAGGCAGAGGGCCTTCTCGGTGGTGGCGCCCACCCTGTGGAACACCCTACCGTCAGACGTCAAAGAGATAAACAAATATCTGACTTTTAGACATCTGAAGGCAGCCCTGTTTAGGGAAGTTTTTAATGTCTGACATTTTAATGTATTTTTAATCTGTTGCTGGAAGCCACACAGAGTGGTGGGGTACAAATAATAATAATAATAATAATAATAATAATAATAATAATAATAAACTGCTTGTAACCAGTAGGGAACCTCCAACTTGTGGGTTAGATTCGGGTCCCAAGTTAGGCCTGCAAAGTTCTTTCCTGCAAATAGTGCCCACATACCCCACAGCTGTCAGGTGTGTGTCAGGCACAGATGTTGCTGGACTGGATCCAGATAACTCCCTCGTGCAGCCAGCCCCTGGAGAAGGCAGAGTTGAAGTCACGGCCCCATAGCTGATGGGTGCAGAGTTCAAGCCTGTGAGTCAGCTGTGAGTTAACTCATCTGCGTAGGTCAGCATTTCCCAGCTGTTTTCAGACTACAACTCCCATCATCCCTAGCTAGCAAGACCAATGGTCAGGGATGATGGGAATTGTAGTCCGAAAACAGCTGGAGGGCTGAATTTGGGAAACAATGGCATAGCCCTGCAGAAAGCACTATTTGTTTATTAATTTATGTTTTAAGGAATTTATATACTGCTCAACTACCACGGTCCCTAAGCGAGCGGTTTACAAAGATACAATACAAAAAAGTAAAAATCAGTTAAAATTATAAAACCAAGCTTCAATTAACATGCCTGCTGGAATTTTTTTAAAAAAGTATTGAGTAGGTGCCAGATGTTCAAAGGGTTGGCGGCCTGTCTGACCTCAGCTGGGAGTTTCATGAATTTGGGGACACAGTACTGCACCCACAGCTCGGGGAGAATATGAGCCATGCATCCCAGACATTGGGGGCCGCTAACAGTTACAAATACCTCAGTAATCGGGCTGGGATATAAGGCATTAGGTGGTCCTTGAGGTATCCTCAAGGACCAAATTATTAAGGGCCTTGTAAATTAATACAGGAACCTTGAACCTGGCCCAGTAGCTGTTGTTATGTACTGAAGTTCTCACCCTGGGCCAGCAGGGGGATACTGTAGATAGTTATGCAAATAAGGGATCAAAAGTGACGTTCAGTGATTGGATAGTTACAGAAAATGGTTACTGTTGCGTTCTAGTGGAGCTCTATATAAGCAGGCTGACTGAACCCTTCAGTTCAGTTCTGTCCTGGCCTGTGAATAAACAAGAGCTGCTTGAAGAATCGTTGTGTCGTCTGATATGTTCACCCACAACTTAACAGCTGTCAAGTCAGGCAGTGCAGACTTATGAGCACTGGAGTTGTGGGCTGATGATAATCAACCGTCTACCTGCAGTGTTTTGCACCAGCTGCAGCCTGTGCACCAAGCCAAAGGGTAGCCCCACACAGAATGCATTGCAGTAGTCTAGTCTTGAGGTTCCAGTGCATGGATCATGAGCCTGCGTTCCTTCAACTTATGCTTTTGCAACACATGGTGCTGTCCTACGCATGGATGGTGAGGTAGGTTTACATCAGGCATGTCCAAAGTCCGTATTGGGGCCTAGTCCGGGCTGCCGGGTGATTTAATCCAGCCCCGCGGCAGTATATGTCCTGGGGTAAAATCCTTAAAAAAGTGCAACAACTTTGGTCAGCCATCACGTGTGTTCACTACATCAAATCTGGCCCTCTTTGAGAAAAGTTTGGGCACCCCTGGTTTACATGATAAATGTGGGAGCTTGGTTGATTAAAATTGTGAGGACCCCTGCTTTGGATCCATGTTTTTGTTTGTTGTAGCAGAGCTACAAAGCAAGCTGTGATTTTAGGCACGTGACCGCAAAATGAGCTTTCACACTTCACATGTTTGTTTTTGCAATGACAAACCTAGACAGCATCTTAAAAAGCAGAGACATCACCTTGCCAACAAAGGTCCATATAGTTAAAGCCATGGTTTTCCCAGCAGTGATGTATGGAAGTGAGAGCTGGACCATAAAGAAGGCTGATCGCCAAAGTATTGGTGCTTTTGAATTTTGGTGCTGGAGGAGAATCTTGAGAGTCCCATGGACTGCAAGAAGATCAAACCTCTCCATTCTGAAGGAAACCAGCCCTGAGTGCTCACTGGAAGGACAGATCCTGAAACTGAGGCTCCAATACTTTGGCCACCTCATGAGAAGAGAAGACTCCCTGGAAAAGACCCTGATGTTGGGAAAGATGGATGGCACAAGGAGAAGGGGACGACAGAGGATGAGATGGTTGGACAGTATTGTCGAAGCTACCAGCATGAGTTTGACCAAACTGCGGGAGGCAGTGGAAGACAGGAGTGCCTGGCGTGCTCTGGTCCATGGGGTCACGAAGAGTCGGACACGACTAAATGACTAAACAACAACAACAAATTGCCATCGAGAGCTGGAGCTGGAGTTTTCTTAAGGGTGTTCACCCATTCCATTCAGCAAGTGTAAAATCTGTGTGTCTGTGTACACAAATAGCTGTACACTCATAGTTATTTACCGTACACGCAGAGCTTCACATGTGTACAGTCTGTGCAGACAATAGTTGAGGTGTACAAATCAACAAGAGTATACCTTTTTCACATAAGCACTTGCACCCGTATACCTGTGTAGAGTGTGTTGTGTAAACAAGCCTCTTCTATGACTCTGGTTTCCAAAGACCCAGTGCTGCCTTTTGGCCCCAGTGTTGTGTGTAACTGTCTGCTACAGACAATACACTGGCATGAGCAAGCTCCTCTAGCTCACAGAATAAAAAATCTGTTTATTTTTTAAGGTGCCAGAATACTCTTTCTTCTTCCTGACAAGAACAACTTCTTACTGTACTAACTTCAGAGGGAAATATACACACCAGCTGCAGGGTGTCAGTACAGTATACCTATCTTTGTGGCCAGATATTTCATTGGAGGCTCCCATACACCAAACATTTGGGGTTAAAAGTCTCTGTTCTTGATGCTTAGTATTATGCTGCCACCTAGTGTCTGCCCAATATTACTGCCTCCTCGGGATTCCTTTGCAAAGAGGGTTTGGTGTGATAGGAGACTATTTCAGGTACAGTGGTGTCTTGGTTCTCAAACGCCTTGGTAATCAAACAACTTGGAACCCAAACACTACAAACCCGGAAGTAAGTGTTCTGGTTTGCAAACTTTTTTGGGAAGCCGAACGTGCTGCGTTTTGAGTGCCACACTTCCATTTTGAGTGTTACACTGAGGTCTGTCTGTTTTTGCTATTTTGTTTTTGCATTTTTGTTTTTGCGGCTCTTTTTGTTTTGTTTTTGTGACTGTGTGGAATCCAGTTCAGCTGCTGATTGATTGATTGATTGTGTGATTGCAGTACATTTATTGCTTTCATTTTATGGATCAATGGTTTCGTTAGATAGTAAAATTTGTGTTAAATTGCTGTTTTAGGGGTTGTTTTTAAAAGTCTGGGATGGATTAATCCATTTTGCATTACTTTCAATGGGAAAGCATGCCTTGGTTTTGGAACGCTTTGGTTTGGGAACAGACTTCAGGAATGAATTAAATTTGAGAACCAAGGTACCACTGTACTCCGCACTTCAGTTTGTCCCACTTTTTTTAAAACAAACTCTACATAAATTCTGAGCATGGACAATACTGGGATAAGTGTGCACACTCAAGGCTGTGGTACTGCTCTCACACCACCCCATTCATTTTGAAGGAGAGAATATTGCTGATCGCTTGCCCCTGGCCTCTCTTACTAAAGCTGTGGGATATAATTACAGCCTCATATAAAACAGCATACTTAGCTCTAGTTAATGGATGAAAGGGCTAAGACCATAGAGTAAGCTTTTTCGGTAGACTCAACCAGGTTCTGCCTCCTCACCTCTGGTGGCAAACGGTTAGGAAGGTTCTTTGTTCGCTTTCTTTCCACCTCTTTGTCTTCTTCCAACATGTGAACTTGTCCAGATAGGATGTGTGTGAGCTTGATCGCTCCAAGCTCAGACCACTTGTTCAGAAACGTTTTACTATATTTTGTAACCCAAAATGTCTGCCTGTGTTTTCTTGCTGTGGCATGGAAAAATGCATGAATCTGACCTTTGGAAAGTTTGTAAGTAAAAACCATTTTAACATACCGAACTCTGTGGTCTATTCTATTCTAAGAGGGTAGAAAGGGGAAGTGTTGTAAACGACTTAAAACAGGATATTTAGTAGCCCATACTCCCACACTTTTCTTTGCTGCATATTTTGTGTTTCGAAACTTCTGCTGGGGCTCTCTTTTACGGATCCAATGAATTCTTCTTTTATAATAACCAAATAACTGACACATACCATGCTTGTACTGGCTGCATTTAAACAATCCAAGACCCAGTAGGCCAGAGTTCAAGACCCCACTCAGCCATAAAGCTTACTGAGTGACCTTGGGCCAGTCACTACTTCTCAGCCTCACAGGGTTGTTAAGGGGAAAATATGCGGAAGGGGAGAACCATGCACATCACTTTGAAATTTTTGGCGGAAAACGGGATATAAATGTAATAATAAATCTAGCTGGTAAAAATGTAATTATAAATGTGGAAAGGGGACTGTATGGCCCTCCAGGTGTTGTTGAGCTCGAACTCTATATGAGGTTCTGAACTTTGGCCTTTGTGCAGAACGTGAATATCCCCACTAAAGCTAAACTTTTCACACCCATTTCCATACAAAATTTCAATTTATATTGCTGACCTTTGTTGCTGTAATGCAGAGGCAAGGATACGAAGCTGGGAAAATGCTTCCCAAAGATTTATTTATTGCATAGAAGTTACATCCCACTTGACTGTAAAAAAAGCAAGCAAGCCTCTAAGTCAGGTACCCACAAACTCGGCCCTCCAGATGTTTTTGGACTACAATTCCCATCATCCCTGACCACTGGTCCTGTTAGCTAGGGATGATGGAAGTTGTAGTCCCAAAACATCTGGAGGGCTGAGTTTGGGGATGCCTAGTAGTTCACAAAAAGAAAACAGAGGTATCAATTATCACTATACTTCTGCTTCATCTTGAAGAGTTGCGGCCCTTGGAGAATCAACCTTGGCTTTCAGGCAGGTCTTTGCAAGGCAGTAGCAAGCCCTTTCTGTGAAAACGAAGCTTTATAATTCCATATAATAGGTTCTTCTGCATCTTTTCAGACAACTCTGCGGGACACAAAGCATTTGGTGTTAGCGGCAGCTTTTTTTACAGGCGGAGGATAGCTCAGTGTGGTTGCGAATGGGTGTCCTGGGAGACCTTCCCCGAAACCACATGTGCAAGCCATGACATTTCTGAGGGTGTACTGGTTTTGATCTTCCCCTGCCAACTAGTGGTTGAGAACCTGTGGCTCTCCTGAGGTTGTTGGACTACAAAACTCCCATGAGCCTCAGCCAACATGGCCAATGGTCAGAGTTTATGGGACCTGTAATTCAGCAACATCTTGAGGGCCATAGGTTTTCTACCCCTGGCCTAAACACATGGGTAGGCAAACTAAGGCCCGGGGGCTGGATCCGGCCCAATTGCTTTCTAAATTCGGCCCACGGATGGTCCGGGAATCAGCATGTTTTTACATGAGTAGAAGGTGCCCTTTTATTTAAAATGCATCTCTGGGTTATTTGTGGGGCCTGCCTGGTGTTTTTACATGAGTAGAATGTGTCCTTTTATTTCAAATGCATCTCTGGGTTATTTGTGGGGCTTGCCTGGTGTTTTTACATGAGTAGAATGTGTCCTTTTATTTCAAATGCATCTCTGGGTTATTTGTAGGGCATAGGAATTCGTTCATTTCCCCCCCTTCAAAATATAGTCCGGCACCCCACAAGGTCTGAGGGACAGTGGACCGGCCCCCTGCTGAAAAAGTTTGCTGACCCCTGCTTAAACAACTTGGAACTGGGTTCCTGATGGCCTGCTTCCATACGTACCTGCCCAGTTATTGTTAAAGCCTTCTTCACAGGCTCCGTTCAATGTCCCTACCTTCGAAAGTGGGTGGCAAGCCAACAAGAGACAGTGCCTTTTTAGTCAGGGTGCCTCATGTCTAGAACTCTCTCCCTTGTTTATACAGTGGTACCTCGGGTTAAGTACTTAATTCATTCCGGAGGTCCGTTCTTAACCTGAAACTGTTCTTAACCTGAAGCACCACTTTAGCTAATGGGACCTCCTGCTGATGCCGCGCCGCCGGAGCACGATTTCTGTTCTCATCCTGAAGCAAAGTTCTAAACCTGATGCACTATTTCTGGGTTAGCAGAGTCTGTAACCTGAAGCGTATGTAACCCGAGGTGTATGTAACCCGAGGTACCACTGTAGTTGCCAGTTCCCTTGGAGATTTTACATGAACAACTGGAAAAGTGGGTTTCTCCTCCCCTTTAGCTATCAACGGGATATTTTCCTAAGTTTTGTTCCTCAACCAAACTGCCGACTCTTTTATCTGCATAAGGCCTCATCTGCAATATACATTGAAAGCAGGATCGTACCACTTTATACAGTCATGGATATACAGAGAATCCTGGGAAATGCCGTCTGTTACGGGTTGTGAGAGGAGACCCCATATTCCCTCACAGGGCTACACTTCCCAAAGTCATTTAACAATCCTGCTCCCTTCCCAGGGAACTCTGGGAAGTGTAGCTCTGAGAGGGGAATAGGGGTCTCTTAATAACTCTCAACGTCCTTAGCAAACTACATCGCCCAGGATTCTTTTGGGGGGGGGGAGCCATGGCTGTTTGAAGTGGTATCAGATACTGCATTACATGTCTTGTTTAAAGGTAAAGGACCCCTGACAGTTAAGTCCAGTCGTGAACGACTCTGGGGTTGCGGCGCTCATCTCGCTTTACTGGCCGATGGAGCCGATGTTTGTCCACAGAGTTTTTCCGGGTCATGTGGTCAGCATGACCAAGCCACTTCTGGCGAAACAAGAGCAGCGCACGGATACGCCATTTACCTTCCCGCCGGAGTGGTACCTATTTATCTACTTGCACTTTGACGTGCTTTAGAACTGCTAGGTTGGCAGGAGCTGGGACCGAACAACGGGAGCTCACCCCGTTGCGGGGATTTGAACCGCCAACCTTCCGATCGGCAAGCCCTAAGCTCAGTGGTTTAGACCACAGATGGGGCCTAAAGCAGGGGTGGGGAACATGTGGCCCTCCAGATGTTGCTGAAATAGAGTCAATCCTGACTATTGACTATGCTCACTGGGGGTAACAGGTCACATGTTCTCCATCCTAGGTTTAAATGTTGGTGTGTTTCATATCAACGATTTCATATTTTTATAATGTTTGAAAAGAGGAAATCCTGGTGACTGAGACGGTCCAAATATTTTCAGTCAAGAAAATGACGATTTCTCCATATATATAAAAAAAGAATTATGGAGGAAAAATGTTCTCATTTGCGCTACACTCCTATTTCAGTTCAGAATGTATTGTGATTATTTCACATTTATAACCTGCCTGTCGTCTCCAAGGGGTGCCCAGGTGCTAGCGGTGCAGTAACCCGTCTTCTGTAAAGACTGGGAGGGTGTAGGTGCTGTTATGTTGACTTAGTTGCATTCAACCAAGTCTTCCTCAGGGTAGGCCCGTTGAAGTTTAAGGAACCTAAGTTAGTAATTTCCATTCATTTCAACAGGTCTTCTCTGCGTAGAACTAACTGCCAATGTAAAAATAGTATCGAGTCCCTTGAATCAAATGGGACAGTGTGGTGGCATAAACTGAAGTAAATATAAACCACAATCCAACCCAAATTAACCACTTTTTAATCCCCATTATTTCCAGGAGCAGATGCTTAAATTGCTCCCCAATCAAATCTTATCAAATGGATCTTTTAAACGCTTAATTTTGGCTGGAGAAAATTGTATTCCACCAAAAAAATTATACTGGTCCCATTGGACTACTTTCTCCCAACTCCCAACCAGATCCTTTCTTTCTCTCCATCCTTACTGATACTTACCTGTGAAAAAAAAGCCTTTCTCTTAATTCACAGCTCCTCCTTCCTTTCATATTCCTGTGTGGATAAGACATCTTCTTGGATTTTTTTTTAATGGCAAATGAAGGAGGAAATGAACTTCTTATTATTATTAGTAGTAGTATTTTGATTTCTTACCAACCCTTCCCTGTAAGATCCCAGGGTGGGTTACAGCAATGAAATATAAAAATGTTTTCAACCATTAAAGTCGTAAGTATATGTTGGATGCTAAAAATAAGGACATAAGAATATATCTCCCAGGTGTCTAAGACCAGCATAAAAAGTTATGTCTTCAGCACATGACAAAAAACTAGGCAATGAAGGTGCCAGATGCAAAGACACTTCTGTGGGTAGGGAATTCCACAACCTAGGGCTGCCTCAGAGAATTTCCCTTCCCCTGGGCTACCACCATCACACTGAGCTTCTGATCTATTTTTTATTTTATTTACAAAAATATTTAGATTTCACTCACCCATATGAGTTCAGACAGTGAGGTTCAGCTCCGAGGGCCTTCTGGCGGTTCCCTCACTGCGAGAAGTGAGGTTACAGGGAACCAGGCAGAGGGCCTTCTCGGTAGTGGCGCCCACCCTGTGGAACGTCCTCCCATCAGATGTCAAGGAAATAAACAACTCTCTGACTTTTAGAAGACATCTGAAGGCAGCCCTGTTTAGGGAAGTTTTTAATGTCTGATGTTTTATCCTATTTTTAATATTTTGTTGGAAGACACCCAGGGTGGCTGGGGAAACCCAGCCAGATGGGTGGGGTATAAATGATGATGATGATGATGAAATACAATAAAATGCACATAAAGCAATGCAAAATAAATATAAAAACGACAGCAAGCAATTGAATAAGCCTGTCAGCATAAAGAAAAGACCTTCAAGAGATATCTGAGGTGAGAATGAGCTCCCCAAGCGAATATGTGCACGAGTGAGAAATTTGTTTATGTAAAACCCAAATCACTGTGTTTTAACTGGAAACAGCCACGCCTGAATGGTGGTGGGCGACATTTATTCATATTACAGAGTTGGAAGAGACCCGAGGGTCATCTAGTCCAACCCTCTGCAATGCAGGAATCTCAGCTAAAGAATCCATGACAGGTGACCATTGCAAGGAAAGCGTTTGGCCCTGTCTGTTCCCCCTTTCCACTTACCTGGCTTTGATGCCCCTGATGGGAGTGTTTTCCAAAAACTGCACTGCTGAGCCGGCGATGGCTCCATCACACGGGGTGGGTCCGTGCTGAGGACGAAGAAGTTCTGCTGTGCTGGGTCGTAGACGGGCCATTTTGTTTCGTTGACATGGGAAGGAGTCGGATTGCTGAGTGGGAAGCAAATAAATCATTGTTCAAATAGCACTGGTCCTGTGTGAGGCACACGATACACCACTCTGCTTTCTTAAAACAGTGTTAGACATGTGTGGAGTGCTAATAATAATAATAATAATAATAATAATAATAATAATAATATAATTTATTACTTGTACCCTGCCCATCTGACAGAGTTTCCGAAACAACCATGTTGAGTATCAGTGAAATACTTGGCTCATGTTCATAATTAAGCTAGTGTAATGTTGCCCTTTTTTGAGGGAGGGATAACATGCCTCCCATTTTCATCATCGCCAGCTATATATTCTAAACTTGGGTTAGAGCTCATTGAGCCAAAGACTAACAAGGCTGTGATTTCACAAAAACATGTAGAGGAGGAAGAAAGATGATTTCCAGTTAAAAGAGCAACTGTTTCCTTTTTACAGACCACAGAAACCAATGGATCTGTGATTCCATAATAAGAGACAGATTTGTGCACTTTCTGAGAAATCTGGTATATACAAAGAGTATGCTGTGAAACTCAAGATGGAATGGCATTCCTAATATTTCAGAAAGTCCAAAATATTGGCTATTTTTGATACTAGATGGGAGTGCTATTTCTGATTCTGTTAATCCAATCTCCTTTTTTAAAATTTATTTTAGACTGACCAGGCAGTAATTAAATGTGTTAAATTACTATAATGTAACATATACTATTTTTCTTTCTTTCAAGGTGAATTTTCTTTATTGCAGTCTTATTTCATGGACTTGCATGCATTCCCCCCTCATTGTTTTTCTTTATTTGCAGTCATAAACAGTGGATCATACAGCTGTTTCCCACCCCTCCCACCCCCGTCCCTGCAATGCACCAAATGTCTATTTAATTAAATTTAACTTTTTAGTCATTTCAGTTAAACAAAGTTCCCACCTATCGCCATGTGGTTTTGGCTGTAACTATGTTCTGTCAATGTTACGTATGTAATAAAACTTTGCCTGGTAGATTGAGAAGTAGTGATTTTCTTGTCCGTTTGACTCTCTCGTACACGAGTTGTCAGCTTGTCCATTAAAATATTAATTTCCAGATTTGTGAGAACCAGATCTCAAAACTATACAGTGGTACCTTGGTTCTCAAACTTAATCCGTTCTGGAAAGTCTGTTCCCAAACCAAAGCATTCCTAAACCAAGGCGCGTTTTCCCATAGAAAGTAATGCAAAACAGATTAATCTGTTCCAGACTTTTAAAAACAATCCCTAAAACAGCAATTTAACATGAATTTTACTATCTTACGAGACCATTGATCCATAAGATGAAAGTAATAAACAATGTACTGTACTATAAAATAAATGAAACAGTATTGTAAATGATAAAAATAAAAAATAATTTTTTTTCTTACCTGCACTGATAATAGTCATTGTTTGGATGGGGGGCTTTTATCCATTTTCACAGTCACACAATCAATCAGTCAATCAATCAATCAATCAATCAATCAATCAGTAGCTGAACTGGGATCCACACAGTCACAAAAACAAATTAACTGAAAAAGTCTCAATCTCCAAATATCACCTCAGAACACTGCAATTGGAAACAGAAGGCTTGAATTACAATGAGGGGATGCAAATTAGCAATGCAACAGGAAACACAGGGGGACTCAAAACAGAGCACATTTGGCTTCCAAAAAAAAGTTCGAAAACCGGAACACCTACTTCCAGTTTTGCAGGGTTTGCATTCCAAGTTGTTCGTGAACTAAGCTGTTTGAAAACTGAGGTACCACTGTAATGCAATTGCATTATAGCTAACTTGTGTGTGTGCGTGCGTGTACTTTGTACAAAATTTCGAAACACTCTGCTTTCACACTAATTGGTTGCTAACTATCCCCAACAAAAACGCAATGCAGTGCCTGTCAATTGTGCAACTCTGCACTTGCACAAACAACCCTTCTTGCAATCAGTGTTATCAGTGCATAGCAGCTTTCTGCGGTTTTGCCTGCTCATTGTGACTAGCTATTAGCGATCACCTGCCTTAACCCACAGGAGAAAGAAGTGTGGTGTTATAGAATAAGTAGAATAGCTACCTTAGTATAGAGAAATGCAAGCTAGATCCAGAGAGGTTGAGATAATGACATTATTTATAATTAGCATGCACACAAATTATGATATCAGCTAAAATTTTGAACACTGAGAATATCAGAAATGCTTCCTTATCTTAGTTTGAGCTTGGCTTTTATACAGGCCACCCTCAACTTACCATTGCCAAAACCATAGCCAAAACATATTGGGTTCAGTGGCGGGCGGGATTGACAAAGTCTTTTGTCCTGGACACCCACCCATTTCCCACCCCCTTTTAATTTTTTTGGGGTTTTTGCCAAACGTGTAAAGCTGAATGTGAGACTCTCTGACATTAGTGTCTCTATTTTCCAGGGAGAGTCCCGGATTTACAGAAGCCGTCCCAGTTTCTGATGTGACCCCATAATGTCCTGCTTTTTCTTACGATGTCCTTATTTTCATGGGAGAAATTTTGGAGGGTGTGGAGTTATGTCACCTCTCAAGCCAAGGAGATAAGTAACTATACCAGGGGTAGGCGACCTAAGGACCGGAGGCTGGATGAGGCCCAATCGCTTTCTCAATCCAGCCTGCGGATGGTCTGGGAATCAGCGTGTTTTTACATGAGTAGAATGTGTCCTTTTATTTAAAATGCATCTCTGGGTTATTTGTGGGGCCTGCCTGGTGTTTTTTCATGAGTAGAATGTGTGCTTTTATTTAAAATGCATCTCTGGGTTATTTGTGGGGCATAGGAATTTGTTCATTTCCCCCCTTCAAAATATAGTCCGGCCCACCACATGGTCTGAGGGACACTGGACCGGCCCACGGCTGAAAAAGGTTGCTGACCCCTGAACTATACAACCTTTAGACGACATCTGAAGGCAGCCCTGCATAGGGAAGATTTTAAATGCTTAATGGTTTACTACGTTTTTTATATACAGTGGTACCTCGGGTTACATACGCTTCAGGTTACAGACTCCGCTAACTCAGAAATATTACCTCGGATTAGGAACTTTGCTTCAGGATGAGAACAAAAATCATGCTGCAGCGGCGAGGCAGCAGCGGGAGGCCCCATTAGCTAAAGTGGTGCTTCAGGCTAAGAACAGTTTCAGGTTAAGAATGGACCTCTGGAATGAATTAAGTACTTAACCCGAGGTACCACTGTATGTTGGAAGCCCGCCAGAGTGTCTGGGGCAACCCAGTCAGATGGGCGGGATCTAAATAATAAAATTATTATTATGGAATAGGAAGCCCCTATTTTCATTGGAGAAATGTTGGAGGGTATGGAATGCGCACAAGTTGTGGGTTACCCATAAGTTTCATGTTTTCAATCTCAAAGCAATAAACAAGTCTTTTGGCTAAGTTGTCGTACTCATAGAGAAGTGACTGTCTTTGTGCTGTTGAGGCAAGGGTGACTGAAAGGAGAAACCAAAAAGTTCTCTTACCCGCTTCGGGCAAACTCCGCCCAGTACCGCATGACACGGGAGATAAGCTCCAACTCTGCCTTTGTGTGCTTTTCCTTGGTTCCTTTCAACAGCGTCAAAGTTCCGAAAACATAGGGGACCTCAGCTCCGTGGCTGGCCCCCAGCCATTCAGGCCAAACAGAGCCAGTGCTGCGGTGGCGGAAAGTATAGACGTATACGGGGCTTCCAGCCTCTGTCACTGCTGTGGCGACATCCGTGGCTGGGCAGACGAAAAGGTAATCGCCGCAGGCTTTCACCATGGCTGAACGGTACCTTGCTGGGCCTTCAGGTTCTGCCTGACTGTATCTCTCAGCTGCAGCTTTGATGAAGTCGCTGGTTGTGTTGCGGACGGTGATTTGCAGCCCCTTCAACAGTTGCTCCTGGGTCAAAAGGCAGTCTTTGGTTGTGTTCAAAAAGAGGCTTGCATATAATACGAAGACAGACCCTTCGTCGGAGGTGGTACCGATCACGATAGGCTTAGCCGTGAAGTTCTTGGATTCTAGAAGTTTCCGCGGCTCATCGGTGAGGAACTCCCCATCCGTTGTCGGTGCAAAGGGTGGATTCAGAACCACCGTGGGGTCCACAACAAGGAACTGGGCGGTTTGGAACTCTGATGCGTTCTTTCCCTGCAAGCATCTCACCAAAGCAGGGACCTCTTCTTGAGCACAGCCCATCTTCTTGGCCAGCTTCTGACTTCTTCTCTTGGCCTCCTCAGGATTCAGCCAAGCCCAGGCCGCGACGGAAGCTCCACTCTCTAGCACAGCACGATGGAAAAGAGGCTGGCTCCCTGGTGAGAGGAGGTGAAATGCAACAGAGGCTCCTCCTGCACTCACGCCAAAAATGGTTATCCGAGTAGGGTCTCCACCGAAGGCAGCTGCATTTTGCTTCACCCAAGACATGGCAAGTTGCTGGTCCATCAGGCCCATGTTCCCTGGGACAGCTGGTGGCAACGAAAGGAAACCTAGAGGCCCCAGGCGGTAATTCATGGAGACCACAATGACATTCTCTGCAGCAGCTAGGAATTCCGCATTGTATATCACTAGGGAGCTTGTGCCAATAAAATAGGCCCCGCCATAGATCCAGACAAGGACCGCGGCTGGCTTGGAGGGCCGAGGATGGGGCACCCAGACGTTGAGGTAGAGACAGTCCTCTGAGAGGGGCGTGTTGGCCATCCATGTTTCGGCATCCGGAGGGCCAGAAATAACTATCTGGGGGCAGGAATTGCTGAAGTTGGTGGCCTCCAAGACCTGGCTCCATGGCTGACGAGGAACGGGCTTCTGGAAGCGCAGCTTGCCTACAGGGGGCTCAGCATAGGGGATACCTAAAAAGGCCGTGACGTTGCCAGAGCTAGATGGGAGACGTTTCCCCCGGACTGAACCACTGCTGGTCACCACCACCAAGTCATCTTCAGCAGTTGAACTGGGTCCCACCAGCGAAAGGATGAGGCACAAGAACCAAGGAAGGAGATGGGGGGCCATTGCAGCAGCTGAAAGGGAAACATCCCAGAAATTGCAGAATACACAGAACACGCTATTTCAGAAGAAGAGTCCTGTTGGATCAGTCGATTGGCCCATCTAGATCAGGATGCCCATGGGAAGCTCAAAAACAGGACATGAGCACAACAGCACTCTTCCTTCTTGTGGTTCCCATAACACCTCTGAATAGCCGAGGTAGAATTTCTTATTTTAAAGCCTAGTTTTGGTTTTGAAGGACAGCTACTGGTAGCTCGAAAGTTAAGAGCAGGGGAGTTGTAACCTATTCTTCCTCTGGAGGGGCGCATTCCCTCAGTGGTAATCTTCTAGGGGGGCCACGGGTGGCGCTGTGGGTTAAATCATAGAGCCTAGGACTTGCCGATCAGAAGGTCGGCGGTTCAAATCCCCGCGATGGGGTGAGCTCCCGTTGCTCAGTCCCTGCTCCTGCCAACCTAGCAGTTTGAAAGCACGTCAAAGTGCAAGTAGATAAATAGGTACCGCTCCGGCGGGAAGGTAAATGGCATTTCCGTGCGCTGCTCTGGTTTGCCAGAAGCGGCTTAGTCATGCTGGCCACATGACCTGGAAGCTGTACGCCAGCTCCCTCGGCCAATAAATTTAGTGAGATGAGCGCCACAACCCCAAAGTCAGTCATGACTGGACCTAATGGTCAGGGTTCCCCTTTACCTTAATCTTCTAGGGGCCACCAGCAGTGATCAGGGCTGGAGCCAAAAGTAAGCAGGGTGTCTCTCCATCTCCCTTTCTGCAATCCCCTTTTATTTCTCCCCAACCCTGCTTCCTCTCCTTGCCACCCACACTAAGGGAAGGGCTGTAGTTCAATGATAAGAGCATCTGCTTTGCAGGAGGTCCAAGGTTCAATCGCCAGCATCTTCAGGTAGACCTGGGAAGGACTCCTGTTAGAGACCCTGGGCAGCTGTTGCCTGTCAATGTAGCTTAGGCAAGACTAAGCTAAATGGACCAACCGTGCCACATCCTCTAGGTGAGATATCTCACCTGAGGCAGGTGTGCATCTCCCAAGACAGCACAGACTCACCTCTCTCTCTTTTTCCTGGTGGGTTTTATTTTTTTATCCTTCTCAGCTTGTTTGGTGTCTCCCTTGCTCCCTTGGAAAGGGATTCGAGAGACTGGTTGCAAAGATTCCAAGAACAGTGATTCATCAAGTTATATATACAGAGTGGGAGGAGACTACAGAACAAATGAAATGTTGGAAAGGGGTTGTACTAGGTGAAATGGGGCAGTTGAGAAAGGGAAGTTTTTAATGTATAACATTTTAATGTATTTTTAATCTTTCTTGGAAGCCGCCCAGAGTGGCTGGGGAAACCCAGCCAGATGGGCGGTGTACAAATAATAATAATAATAATAATAATAATAATAATAATAATAATAATAATAATTTGTGTGCAAGAGTTCTCTGCCACAAGGCATGAGATCCTTTTGTACGCAAGTGCAAAGATGCAAGAGTGTATTGGGAAGTTTTTAATGTTTGATGTTTTAGTGTGTGTGTGTCCTGTCTGGCGATATTCCTATCTGGTGATATTTACCCCTCCTTTCCTGAAGTTTGTACTTTACTTCTTTTTATTAGCTGTTTTACAATTCATATGTATTTATTATCTAAACTTCATTTTCATTAAATCTTCCAGTGACTGCTTATATTTCAAATCCTGCCTGCAACTACATGTATGGGTGATACATGTAGTTTGGCAGTTCTTAGTTTGGCAATTAATTTAGCCATTTCAACATAGTCCATCGGTTTCATAAGCCGTTCCTCTGGTGTTTTATTGTGTTTTTATATGTGTTGGAACTGACCAGAGGGGAGATGATGATGATTACTGAGCACCATGCCAGATTTGATGGGAGTGCATAAGCTGCTTTTATTCCATACTGTTTTCAGTTAAGAACTGCCTCTTTCACAACATTTGAACTGCTGCCATTGTTAGGTCCACCCTGGAACGAAGGACAGCGAGAAGCTCAAGAGAGCCTCTTATACCCCTTTGTTGCCCAACTGCAATACAAGAGCCCTGCAGGGCTGCCACTGTGTCTTACTCTCTGGTAGTTGCTGCCAGTACCTACCCACTTACTCCTGCGTATCCAGATGGGTAGGATCCATGATGCACTAAATTGGCACCTGTCAGTCTCAGGAGATGATGGAGGAGTGAGCCTCTGGGGTGAAGTCAAACTGTTTGAAGGTTGTAGCACCTACTGTGGCTACTAATAGGGGAGATACACATTTGTTGCAGCTGGAGAAGACAAAGGCGTCCAGTTATGCTACTGCAGATGCACCATGGCCTTTCTTCTCTCTGCCCTCCTCCCAGAGGTCATTCTCCTCTGGCCATTGCTATGAATACATGACCTGCCTGTCTGCCTCCAAGCACTGTGGTCATCTGCAAGGGATTCCCACATGTCAGGATTGACGTTGCCATTTGCAGACATCTTTGTAACGCAGTCGGCCTGCCAATGGTCGGGGTGCCTGAAGCCCCATAGAGCATATCCTTGGGGATCCTGCCATCTTCCATTGTATGGCCATGACAAAGCCAGCATAGACATTGCTGACACAGGAGTGCAAATGTGCTGGGAATGTGGGCCTGGGAGAGCACGTTTGTTTGAAACTCTTTCCTGGTAGAATCCTCTCCTGGTATGCCCCGCGGATGACTTTAAGGTCCATAAATAGCAACACCCTAGAGGTCCCGGGCCCTAAGGAAGTCAGATTAGCCTCAACCAGAGCCAGGGCCTTTTCTACACTAGTGCCGGCCTGGTGGAATGCTCTGTCTCATGAGACCAGGGCCCTGCAGGATCTGATTTCTTTCCCCAGGGCCTGTAAGACAGAGTTGTTCCACCTGGCCTTTGGCTTGGAATCAACTTGATCCCCTAGCCCTTTTTCTTTTTTTCCTTTCTCCTTCTGTGATGGAACTCCTATTTGGGGACTTTCCTGGTTTTTTTCTGGCCCATGTAGGACCAGTCTGGATAGTTAGCCTTGGTGAAGACTTGACGTTTTCATCACCAAAAAAGTTTTTGATTTGAGTTTCTACTCAAATGAGGCTGCATTTTAATGTTGTATTTTAATCAATTGTTTTTATATCTGGTGTTAGCCGCCCTGAGCCCGATCTTGGCTGGGGAGGGCGGGGTATAAATAAAAATTATTATTATTATTATTTCCTGTCCAGCGACAATTCAAAATCTTCCTGACGCAGCGCATGTGGAAGGCACTGAAGTGCCACTCCTGATGGTTATAAGTTCACGACTCACTTCCATAGAGCAACATGCTCAGCACACAAGCCTGGCAGAGCTTCTTCTTGGTGTTGGATGTTAGCATCACATTCCCCCAAACCCTTTTGGAGAGGTGAGCCATTGCCATAGCTGCCTTGCCAATAGGCTTGTCCAGTTCAGCCTCAAGGGAGAGATTGCTGGTTATGGTGGAACCCAGGTAGACAAAATCATCTACCACCTCCAGCATATGATCACCAATGGTGATGCTGGCGATGTCCTGACTCAGAATGTTGGTCTTCACCAGCCTGGTGGTAGGCCGAACTCCCTGCAGGCTTGGACAAAACGGCCGATGAGTCTCTGTAGAGTTTCCTCGGTGTGCGCTGTCAAGGCTGCGTCTTCTGCCAACAACCTCTCTCAGATGAGGACCTGCCACACCTTGGTCTTGGAGTGGAGACGTGCCAGGTTGGGCAGACCCCCATCACTCCTTGAATGGATGAACACACCATCTTCAGTTGAGCCGAAGGCATCTGAGAGCAATAGGGAGAAGAATGTGCCAAAGAGAGATGAGGCGAGAACACAGAGTCCTTTTCAGCTGACAAGATCAAAGGCCTTTGTAAGGTCCAGGAAGGTGATGTACCAGGATTGTCTCTGCTCTCAACATTTCTCCTGCAGCTGGCACGGTGAGAAAATCATGTTGATTCTTGACCTCCCAGCTCTAAAACCACACTGTGGCTTAGAACAAATGCTGTCAGTGACTGTAGTCTGTTGAGAACTACACAGGCAAAGGCTTTCCCTTACAGTGCTCAACAGGGAGATCTCAGCAGTGTTAGAAACTGAGATTTGAAAGCTAGGAGCTAAATGGCACCACAGAGGTTATGGGAGCAAGAACAGAATGTCTAGGCACGCTTTTTAAATAACAAGAATACAAAGCTGAAAATGAACTGCAGCTATTATGTTCATTTTTCACATGGTCTAGTCCTTCCCCTGCCCCACCCCCCTTTAAGAGGGTTTCTTCTCCAGTTTTCAGAGAGTAGCTGGAAGTGGGGAGGCATAAAAAGGCCCTCCCTTCCTTCCACTCTACAGTTTTAATCTGAATTCTTAGGCGCAGTACTATGCCCAGAGCTCAGAAACTGCTCGCGCTAATGAAATTCCCTGTCGCAAAACGCACCTAGAATAATGGGAGTTTTGAACACTGGTTGTCAGTCATGGCAGTCACCTTAGTTCTGGTAGAAAGTCACAAAGCTGGGGTTGCACATGTCTTGTGGCACAGATTCTTGTTCCCGACACCGGAAAAGGAGGCTGTGCAGGTGTGTTTTGAGGGAGGAATTGAGGCCTTCTGTCAGCGCTTCTGCTGGGATTCTGTCCTATCCTGGTGCTATGACAATAGCTATGAAATACAGTGGTACCTCAGGTTACATACGCTTCAGGTTACAGACTCCGCTAACCCAGAAATATTACTTCGGGTTAAGAACTTTGCTTCAGGATGAGAACAGAAATCGTGCTCTGGTGGCGCGGCAGCAGCAGGAGGCCCCATTAGCTAAAGTGGTGCTTCAGGTTAAGAACAGTTTTTGATTAAGAACTGACCTCTGGAATGAATTATGTACTTAATCCGAGGTACCACTGTAAATAAAAACCCACATGCACGTTTAAGGGTGGTATTCAAGTAAATTTTGTTCAGAGTTAAGACCCATGGCTAAGTTAGGGCCATTAGTTTCAATAGGTGACCTAGACTGTGCTGTGATCATAAGAAGAATGATGATAATGATAACAACATGTTCATTCGACAACGCTGAGTTGAAAGAGGACATCGTGCTAGGGTGATGATGATGCAGCAACAAAAGCATCCAGCAACACGCACAGGTTGCAATATTAATTCCACTGCTTCTACTACGATGATGGTGATGTTGTTGCTAACACCACCTGCTCCGAATTACCGTACTTTTCTGTGTATAAGACAACCATTTTTACCCAAAAATAAAGTATAAAATGGGGGCGGGGGTTGCCTTATACATGGGTAGTGCCTTTTTTTTGATGTGCGATTGGTTGTTGCAGCGAGCAGGAGAGTGTCAGTGGTGATTGGGCAGGTGACAGGTGATTGCGGCAACGTCTGCTGTGTATTGGCTGGTGCTGCGTCAATTGGGAGTGCCTTGCGTCTGCTTTTGCTGATCGGGCAGACGGTAGGTTGCTTTAGTGACACGTGCGATTGAAAGTGGTGCTCTGTAGGGTGTTTTTTTTGCTAACTGTCTCCCAAAGAAGAGTTATAGAAATGTTTTGCTTCCCTCCTCCGCAAAAAAAGCTCAACAACTCTTGGCAATCTCCCCCCATTTTCTTAATTTTTAGTCCCCCAAAATAGGGGTTTATCTTATACATGGGGGTGTCTAATACAGTGGTACATCTGGTTACGTACTTAATTCGTTCCGGAGGTCCGTTCTTAACCTGAAACTGTTCTTAACCTGAAGCACCACTTTAGCTAATGGGGCCTCCCACTGCTGCCGCTGCGCAAGTTCTGTTCTCATCCTGAAACAAAGTTCTTAACCCGAGGTAATATTTCTGGGTTAGCCGAGTCTGTAATCTGAAGCATATGTAACTCAAGGTACCACTGTACACAGAAAAATATGGTAAATGGGGAATTGAGCAACAAACACACATTTAGGCTGCAATCCTAATCCTCACTACTACAAAGATGACCACAATGATGATGATGATTTTGGGTAAAAACGTCTCTTTCCAAGGAAAGGGAGATTGTGCAAAGGGAGAGAACAGCAGAAGCATTGAGCAACACACACACACACACACACACACACACCCTACCATTTCTCCAGAATTATTTCTCCTTCCCCCCAATTATCAACAGACGAAGTATTCTGGCATAAGTGGGGGCAGTAGTCAATGCTAATTCTACTCTGAGTAAACCTATTGAAATTAATAGACCTAATTAACTTGGGTTCATTGATTCCGCAAAGCAGTTAAGTTGAACGCCAGCTTGAAGACTCCAAATTTAAATGAAAATCTCCCAACTCAAATGCAAAGAAAACTGTAGAGGATGGTTAGCAATGTCAACAGAAAGCCCCCAAAACTGGGACCAGTAGAGCAGATGGCAGAGAGGCGGACTCTGGTTTATTTATTTATTGAATTTATATACTGCCCTACCATAAAGAAGGCTGATCGCCGAAGAATTGATGCTTTTGAATTCTGGTGCTGGAGGAGACTCTTGAGAGTCCCATGGACTGCAAGAAGATCAAACCTCTCCATTCTCAAGGAAATCAGCCCTGAGTGCTCACTGGAAGGACAGATCCTGATGCTGAGGCTCCAGTACTTTGGCCACCTCATGAGAAGAGAAGACTCCCTGGAAAAGACCCTGATGTTGGGAAAGCACAAGGAGAAGGGGACGACAGAGGATGAGATGATTGAACAGTGTTCTCGAAGCTGCCAGCATGAGTCTGACCAAACTGCGGGAGGCAGTGGAAGACAGGAGTGCCTGGCGTGCTCTGGTCCATGGGGTCACGAAGAGTCGGACACGACTAAACGACTAAACAACAACAACAAATATACTGCCCTATACCCGGAGGTCTCAGGGCGGTTCACAAAATAAAATCAAAATATAAAACCACAGAATACATAATCAAAATATAAACAACCACCCAACCCCCCAAAAAAACACCCACCACATTTTCAAAGGGCATAGGATGTCAATCAAATCAACCAAAAGTGTGGTTAAGAAGGAAAGTTTCTGCCTGGCACCTAAAGGTATATAACGAAGGTACCAGGTTAACTTCGCTGGGGAGAGCATTCCACAGACGGGGAGCCACTGCAGAGAAGGCCCTGTTCTCGTCTTGCCACCCTCTGGACCTCTCGAGGAGGCGGCACACAGAGAACGGCCTCAGAAGTTGATCCGGGTAGGTTCATATGCAAAAAGGTGATCCTTGAGGTATTGCAGTCCTGAGCCATTTATAGGTCAAAACCAGCACTTTGAATTGGGCCCGGAAACTAATTGGTAGCCAGTGCAGTTGGACCAGGATCGGTGTAATATCCTCAAACTGTTCTGCTCCAGTGAGCAACCTGGCCGCTGAATTCTGCATCAGCTGAAGTTTCTGGACCGTCTTCAGAGGCAGTAGTTAGGCTATCCCTGTCCAGATAAGGGTGTAGCTGGGCCACCATCTGAAGCATAGCTGTCAACTTTTCCCTTTTCTTGCGAGGAATCCTATTCAGAATAACGGGATTTCCCTTAAAAAAAGGGAAACGTTGACAGCTATGATCCAAAGCTGAAGGAAGGCACTCCAGGCTACTGAGGCCACCTGAGCCTCGAGCAACAGCAAAGGAGCCAGGGGGACCCTCAGGCTACAAACCTGCTCCTTCAGAGGAAGTGTAACCCCATCACGAGCAGGCGATCTCCACCCCTTCTGGTCTAGGGAACCACCCACTAACAGTGCCTCACTCTTATCTGGATTGAGCTTCAGGTTGTTGGCTCTCATCCAATCCATTACCGAGGCAAGACACTGGTCCAGTACTTCCACTACCTCATCTGCAGATGTAAAGGAGAAATATGAGCTGGCTGTCATCAGCATACTGCTGACAACCTACTCCAAACCTCCGGATAACCCCACCCAGTGGTGTCATGTAGATGTTAAGCAACATGGGGGATAGGATTTGAGCCCTGCGGAACCCCAAATTGAAGGTTCCATGGGGCTGAAAAGCATTCCCCAAGCAATACCCTCTAGGAACGATCATCCAAGTAGGACTGGAACCACCGCAAAGCGGTGCCACCCACCCCTAGTTCAGAGAGTCGCTCCAGAAGGATACCATGGTCAATGGTATCATTTATGGGCTGCTTCAAAGCAGTTTTAGAAGCAAGAAGACCCTCTCTTGGGCTCAAGAGAGTGAAGCACATTGCACTGGACTTAATATATACCTCGGGTTACATACGCTTCAGGTTACATACGCTTCAGGTTAAAGACGCTGCTAACCCAGAAATAGTACCTTGAGTTAAGAACTTTGCTTCAGGATGAGAACAGAAACCGCACAGCGGCGGCACAGCGGCAGCAGGAGTGGTGCTTCAGGTTAAGAACAGTTTCAGGTTAAGAACGGACCTCCGGAACGAATTAAGTACTTAACCCGAGGTACCACTGTGTATGTATGATACTGCTGGTCATAGTTGTCATCCTGCAATTAAAGAGCCTGTTGTCTTTGTCCATGCAGTTTTCTTGGCAGGGATACTGGAGTGGCTTGCCGGTTCCTCCTCCATGTGGATCACGTTTGGTCAAAACTCTCCACTATGACCTGTTCATCTTGGGTGCCCTGCTCGGCATAGTTCATAGCTTCTCTGAGTTATTCAAGCCCCTTTGCCACGGCAAGGCAGTGATCCATGAAGGGATTTTGAATTATGGTGCTGGAGAAGACTCTTGAGAATCCCATGGACTGCAAGAAGATCAAACCTATCCATTCTGAAGGAAATCAGCCCTGAGTGCTCACTGGAAGGACAGATCCTGAAGCTGAGACTGCAAAACTTTGGCCACCTCATGAGAAGAGAAGACTCCCTGGAAAAGACCCTGATATTGGGAAAGATGGAGGGCACAAGGAGAAGGGGACGACAGAGGACGAGATGGTTGGACAGTGTTCTCGAAGCTACCAGCATGAGTTTGACCAAACTGCGGGAGGCAGTGGAAGACAGGAGTGCCTGGCGTACTCTGGTCCATGGGGTCACAAAGAGTCGGACACGACTAAACGACAACAACAATTAAAGAGCCACCTTCAAAGTCTTACTTCATCACTAGGTATTTGAGGGTGAAGCTGCTCTATTACTCTGCATGACTCAGAACACAACACAAGAATGATCCTGTTGAAACAAAATTTTATTTCCAAGTTTTTACATAGCGTTGTACATGAGATCGGATGGGAAGCTATTTCCCCATCATCGCTTCACCTCAAGTTCCAATAGGAAAGAGTTTAACAAAATCTCCTGGTCTCCAACAATTCCTAAGTGGAGACACCCCTCCTGGTGGAAAAAGAAATGCAGGCCGTAGTATTCACTAGGCCGCTATGGGCTGCCGCCCCTCTCTTACTGTTGCCTCAAAGCGAGTTGCGCTATAAAAGAGGGCCATTATCACTGAACTCAAATCACCTGAGCCATTTAAGTCCCACAGGTTAGCCAGTTAGGTTTTGGTTTCCAAACAATCCAGGGTCCTTTCTCCACAGCTAATAATCGTATTAACCACATTTGACTCTTCTGCCCTGACTTGGGGCTTATGTGTTTGCTACCAAGCCACAGTTGCCTGCCTGACTGGGAAGAGTTCGTTGCCCCTTCTTCCCTTTAGATTTGGTGCCTGCTGTTGTCTCCTCAGAGGCATGGCTGTGAGGTCCAGAACTTGCAGGTGGTGTTGCCTTTTCTGCTCCGGAGGCCTTGGGGGGCTGTTGCACTGAGCTGGGGGTCTGGCCTGAAGCTGGACACAAGGAAAGAAAAACAGCCTGTTGAAGCTTCTTCCTAAAAATGTTTTCCACAGCTACGTTTTCCACACCTAGTTTGGGCCTCCAAACCTTTGCTGCCCACACCTTTACTCCCCTTCAACTTTCCCAAGACCCTTAAAATGGCCGCCACTGCAACAATTGCCCCCTCTTTGTCTGTGCAAAGTTCCTTCCCTTTGTATGAAAACTATCCAAACGTTTCCCTATCATATTTTCCCAACAACTCAAGCCCTTTATTCAAGAGAATTATGAGAAGGCATTGGGGCTTAAGCACTGGCTTAAGTTCAACTGGAAAAGTGTTTACAGTGGTACCTCGCAAGACGAAATTAATTCGTTCTGCGAGTTTTTTCGTCTTGCGAATTTTTCGTCTTGCGAAGCACGGAACTGCACCTCATCAAGCAATGCGCCCGGTTTTAAGAAAAAGGAAACAAATTCGCAAGACGTTTTCGTCTTGCGAAGCAAGCCCATAGGGAAATTCGTCTTGCGAAGCAACTCAAAAAACGAAAAACTCTTTCGTCTTGTGAGTTTTTCGTCTTACGAGGCATTCGTCTTGCGAGGTACCACTGTACTATACTTCCATCAACAGGTGCATTTCACTTTATGACAGCCCAAGGCAGGGCCTTCTTTGCCATGGCGCCCTGGATATGGAACTCCCTGCCACTGGAGATACAGCTGACCCCTCCCTCCCCAAGGAACAGTTTTCAGAAAAGGGCAGATTAAACGATTGGTTGTTTTGCTCTTCCTTATCATGTTTTGTTACTTACTGTTTTAATAATACGACAATGCCTGCCGGTTATAAAATTTTATGGCAACTACTGTCTTGTATTAGAACAAACTGTACTATTATTTGATGAAACGTTGTCTACCACCCTGGAAATCTTCAGCTCGAAGGGGAGGAATATATATATATATATATATATATATATATATATATATATATATATACCACTGATTATATTAAAAACACTTAACATCTTCACTCACCTTTTGCTCCTTCACTAGGGGGCGTCTGATTCTCCAGCAACGCCTCAGGTTGCTCCGACCACAACTTGTAGTTGGGGTTGCTGAGGAAACGCTTGGTGAGGCCACAGGTGAGACAACGCACAATGGTCCACCGCTGATGACGGCGCTCTGGTGAGAGAGGCGAGGAGCAAATGAGTCAGAGAAGCCTGGAAAACAGTGGGTCAGACTCCTGTAGTGGTTCAGAGTGGTAGACTTGTAATCTGGTGAACCGGGTTCACTTCCCCGCTCCTCCACATGCAGCTGCTGGGTGACCTTGGGCCAGTCACACTTCTCTGAAGTCTCTCAGCCCCACTCACCTCACAGAGTGTTTGTTGTGGGAGAGGAAGGGAAAGGAGATTGTTAGCCACTTTGAGACTCCCTAGGGTAGTGATAAAGCGGGATATCAAATCCAAACTCTTCTTCTTCTTCCCTGCCCTGCTATTTCCAGCTTTCCTCCCAAACTTTCAGCTATATCACCAGTTCCCTCACTTTTTCTTTGCCCAGCCTCACTTGTTTCTGTGCTCACAACCCCAACAATCCATCTCTCAATCTAATAATCTGTACATAAAGGGAAGTTAGGAAGAAATATTAATTCTCCAGTGGTCTCTACTTCCTCCGAAGAAGAAATAAAGGAGGATCCCAAAAAAGCAGGGATGAGGAACCCTGCAGATGTTGTTGAATCCCACCAGTCCCAGTTGACATGGCCAATGGACAGGGATAATGGAAGATGGACCTCAGCCACATCTGGAGGGTCACTGGTTCCCTGTAGAGCAGCTATTGGTAACCCAAGTCTTGGGGGCTGAATTTGGCCCTCCACAAATCTCCATCAGGCCCTCGTGATTATCCCTAGGCTCCGCCCCTTACCAACCCTGCTACCACACCCCCTCGGGTGCTTTTGTCTGGCCAGCCAAAGACATGGGCACCTAGCCCCTATGCAGCATATGATCCACTTTCCCAGGGGGAGGCCATGCTACACTTGCAAGTAGGAATGTGTGAACTGGTCCGCCACCATTCTGGGGGAATGCTCAGGGTAATTCAGTTTGTAGACAGTGCCACCCGTACATCTTTCAAGGGGAAAGACACTCCCTTGTTTTGTCCTTCCTGCCTTCCCAACTTGGTGCAGCCCATTCTCGGCTTCGTTGGTGAAGAGGGGAACCTCTGCACCAGACCCAGGGGCCGTTCCAGAGCACAGAGTAACAGCCCACGTAGACCCACAGAGGAGGAGGAGGAAGAAGAGACAGGGCCACTCACTTCTCTGGCGCACAGTGGAGCTGACTCCAGGGACGAGAGGTGAGAAGCAAGATTTGCAGATGGTTCTTTTCACAGATGGATCCCTGCAAGACAAAGGGAAATGAAGGTTAAGTAGCAAACGTGTCAGACAACTGAGTAAAGGTAAAGGACCCCTGGGTGGTAAAGTCCAGTCAAAGGTGACTATGGGGTTGCGGCGCTCATCTCGCTTTCAGGCTGAGAGAGCCAGCGTTTGTCCGCAGACAGCTTTCCAGGTCATGTGGCCAGTATGACTAAACCGCTTCTGGCGCAACAGGACACTGTGACGGAAGCCAGAGTGCACGGAAACACCATTTACCTTCCCGCCACAGTGGTACCTATTTATCTACTTGCACTGGCGTGCTTTCGAACTGCTAGGTTGGCAGGACCTGGGACGGAGCAACGGGAGCTCACCCTGTCATGGGGATTCGAAATGCTGACCTTCTGATTGGCAAGCCCAAGAGGCTCAGCGGTTTAGACCACAGCACCACCCGCGTCCCTGTATCAGAAGCAGGATGTCTGTGAATGCCAGTGGCTGGGGCTTATGGGTACTCACTGTCTTAACACGAGCCGCCGGCTGATGCTGTTCTGCGTGTGGCAATAAAAGCGAGCCAGTTCCTGGTTCTCTGGGTTCTGCCGAAGGACGCAGTGCGCTGCCTGTTGCAGGGGAATGGAAGTAAGTTGAACATCCTCGGCATCACCCCCCACCCCACTGAGAAACTCGGGGCCATACAGATTCCATAAATGCACGGTTTTCCTGCACAACAGGTCCTTGCCAGTGGCAGCACCCGTAACTTATTAAGTCTCTTATGGAAAAAACAGTACAGTCCTGCAGCGGTTTATAGGCCAAACATACCATAGCATAAGCTTCTATGGACCAGAGCTTACAGTGGCAGAAGGATAAAATAGTTAGGCAGTTTGTCCCACTCCAGGTTTTAATTTACTTAGCTATGTGAAAACTATAGTGCTATTTTCACTGACTGCAGCGGTTATTGATGGGCATTGCGCTTGCCTGGCATACATTTGAGAATTAACTGAATCATTGCAAACTACACTGTTTGTATTTTGTTATTATATAAACTCCGCTCACTGTTCCCACCATCACTTGCATCCACTGTGTCTATTACCGTACTTGCCAGCTGAGGATAACCATGGATCTGCTCAGATGGAATAGTGAACACTTTATGCCATTTATACATCACTCTGCCTTTGCAAGTGCTGCAAAACGGGGTGTTGTTTTTTAAGTACAGAGCCAGACACACACATGCAAAACAGTGGCGGAGCTTCATTCTCCGGCACCGGGGGGTGGGATCAGGCAGGGCGGGGCCGGTGCGTGTCCTGGGGGCGTGGTGTGCCGCCCGTAGGGGCGTGGCACACATCCTGGGGGCGTGGTGTCACCCATAGGGGCGTGGCACCTAGCGCAGGCCGGGGGGGGGCCATGGGGATCACACTGCTGGGGGCAGTGTGCTCCCCCCGCACGCCTCTTCCTCCGCCAGTGATGCAAAAGGTATAGAGGCAGGCGGGGAAATCATAAAAGTGAAGCCAAAAGGCCAAGCCAGTTTAGGGTAGAGGCTTTCAGTTGTGCCAGAGAAAGGATGAGGATTCTGCAAGTACAGTATTTTGTGAACAACGTGGTAGTTAGCAAATATGACTGGGGTACAAGGAACACTCTCCCTTACCTGGTAGAGGAAGCTGAGCCTCTGAAATGCTTCTTTGTCTTTTATCATGGCTGACACTGGGAATCGTTACAATATTTTTTTTTAGTGATGGTGCTGACACAAGAGAAGAGAAACCTGCAGTAAACAGGGATTTATTTATTTTTTTTAAAAAACAGGCAGCAATTGTAGCAAACAGCAACCTACGTCATGCAATCTCACAGGGCTATTCCAATGTCTTCAGCTTCTATTTTTGCTGGATCTTAATTGTATATTCTATTTCATCGTAGGCCAAAAATAAAAACAATCACATCAATGGGTGAAACTGTGAACCCAATATACTTTATTGTAACCCGAGAAAATGTGTAAAAAAAAAAAAAATGAGTGGTGAATGTGGAAAACACTCGGAGAAGTGCGAGTATATTTATTTCTGCATTCTTATTATTTAAAGCAAGCAGTTAAGGAAAATCACCCTGCTCTTATTTTAAAACAAGTTCTTTCTCGATTCCACAACGTGCAAGGGGAATTCCCTGGCAATGAAAATAGATGGCAAGACTGAGCCGTGCTGCAAATAAATTGCAGGAAGCGCCATGAAACGTAGAGTGAGTTAGATCCAGATAAACATGCATAAGATACAAGGGCTCTCCCGCAGCGTGCTAATCCATTAAATCCCCTTTATATGGAAATCTGCTCTCTCTCTCCTGGACTTACCCTAAAAGATCCTACCTTTTGCACCCCCAGATTGTTACCCCATCAGCACAACTTACGCAAAGAGGCGCCTCCGGATCAATCGCTTTCTCCCATCAAGCCGTCCGCGTGCATCCTCTTCCTGGTTTGATGCAGCAAAGGCATCTGGGAAATGTAGTCCGCTCTCAGTCTAGTGTGGATTAATGCAAAGAAACATCGAAGCACCAAATGGGAGTCGAGGCGCCAGGTGTGCACAGGGTCCCTCAGAAACAGCAGGCACCATTGAAAAGTTTTAAACAGCTAAGGGACGCTGCTCAGAGACTTTCCCATGGGAAGTATTCTTGAAGTGGGACAATATCGGGTGACGGATGGATTCAGGACAAAGCCAGATGTGGTTTATCCGCACTCCCCCCCCCGGATCTTTGGGAATCCTGACAAGGAACGCCGTCATAATCCAGTGCCAAAATGGGAGGGAATGGTTTCAGAGTGGGAGGAAGAAGCAGGTGGGATGGCTAAGCCAGGCTCAAGTGACGTCCCCCTGAAAAGGATGTCGCAATTCGATCGCTGTCTGAGAACTCCCGACTATTGGAGCCAGGGCCCTCCAGATGTTAATGTTGTAAACATTGGACCAGAAAAGTTGCAAAGCAACTTCAAAAGATGTACAGAACCCGCCCCCATAGGACACTTGTCCCTTACTATCAAGCAAGCTCCATACCTAAGGACACCAAACCAAACTCCAATGTGTTCTGAGGAATGCACTCTGTGCTCAGTGTTGGTGTTGTTTAGTCGTTTAGTCGTGTCCGACTCTTCGTGACCCCCTGGACCAGAGCACGCCAGGCACTCCTGTCTTCCACTGCCTCCTGCAGTTTGGTCAAACTCATGCTGGTAGCTTCGAGAACACTGTCCAACCATCTCGTCCTCTGTCGTCCCCTTCTCCTTGTGCCCTCCATCTTTCCCAACATCAGTGTCTTTTCCAGGGAGTCTTCTCTTCTCATGAGCTGGCCAAAGTATTGGAGCCTCAGCTTCAGGATCTGTCCTTCTAGTGAGCACTCAGGGCTGATTTCCTTCAGAATGGATAGGTTTGATCTTCTTGCAATCCATGGGACTCTCAAGAGTCTCCTCCAGCACCATAATTCAAAAGCATCAATTCTTCGGCGATCAGCCTTCTTTGTGGTCCAGCTCTCACTTCCATACATCACTACTGGGAAAACCATAGCTTTAACTATACGGGCCTTTGTGCTCAGTGTTAGCAGCCTAATAATGGGGCAATTACCATATATTTAAAGCACATTGTTTCTCCCAAAGAATCTTGGGAACTGTAGTTTTCTAAGGGTGCTGGGAATTGTAGCTGCGTGAGATCCCCAGGATTCTTTGGGGGAAATGATGTGCTTTCGGCGTGCTGTGTGCGTGCAGTGATCATAGGTCAGATGAAGATCTTTCATCTCAAGATATTGCCAGAGACTTTAATCAGAGGAGGTGCATGTTTTCCTAAGCTTTTGACCTTCGTTCTGGGGTTCCACTGGGGCACAGCTGATATGGTATCTCCACAGAGATATGCCATCTGGCTAAGAGGCAAAGAGACACCAGGATCATAACCACAGACTTCCCGCTTGTTCCCGAGTCAACAATAGCCGACCTGTTGCTAATCCGGCTGCTTCCAAACCGAACCGGGAATTCGGCTCAGAACCACAAACCCACAACTTCATCATGGCGCAAAGAGGTGAGTCTCTGCTCTGCTCCACCACCCAAGGAAGGGTTAAATGCTGAGGGCCAAACAAGGGAGGTGATGATGGAGATTCGTGACTGGATCTCCATCACTGGATCTCCTGTTTTAAAGGCTCCGTGCAGCCACTCAGGAAGTGGGGGAATTAACCCTCACTCCTGCAATAGTTTTTCTCGCCCACTCTGGCAGCTGGATAAAAAAGGTTATTTAGGGATTTATTTTATTTTGTTTTAATTTTTTTGGTCCTTGGGGCAAATTCTATGATTCTATGAAATAGCAGCTCTATGGAGCGCAACGTCTTTCCTCAGTGCTTTCTATCCTCTCCACAACCCTGTGAGGCCATTTAGGTTGGGAGACTGTGACTGGCCCAAGGTCACCCAGTGAGTTTCATAGCCAGGTAGGGATTTGAACCCTGGTTTCCCAGGTCCTTGTCTGACTCTCTAATCACAACACAACACCAGCTCTCTCCTTCAGCTGAACTTCTGAACAGAATAGATGGTTTGCATGCACCAAGAATGTGTTTTTAAAAGTTGGAGGTACTGGGGTAGGTAGGGGCAGGGAGCCAAGGCAACTGCTATGTGCTTTCAGCACGTAACATTTGGGCAGTCCTTTAGAGGAGAGGAGGGACGTGGGTGGCGCTGTGGGTTAAACCACAGAGCCTAGAACTTGCCAATCAGAAGGTCGGCTGTTCGAATCCCTGCGACGGGGTGAGCTCCCGTTGCTCGGTCCCTGCTCCTGCCAACCCAGCAGTTCAAAAGCATGAAGTGCAAGTAGATAAATAGGTACCACTCCGGCGGAAAGGTAAACGGCGTTTCCATGCACTGCTCTGGTTCTCCAGCAGCGGCTTAGTCATGCTGGCCACATGACCCGGAAGCTGTACGCCGGCTCCCTCGGCCAATAAAACGAGATGAGCGCCGCAACCCCAGAGTCAGCCACGACTGGACCTAATGGTCAGGGGCCCCTTTACCTTTATCTTTAGAGGAGAGGAGAGACAGATGCCAGCACCATCCTGAGAAAGCTCACCCTCTGTACTGCTAAACAGATGGACTTTGCTGCCACCTGCTGGCAAAAGGATTAAGTAACATTGGAGGCTACGGTGCAGTCCTCATTCCAGTTAAGTGGGACTTCATAGAAACATAGACTTGTAGAATTGGGTCATCTACGAGGGTCATCTAATCCAACCCGCAGCAAAGCTGGAATCTTTTGCCCAATGTGGGGCTCGAACCCACGACTCAGATTCAGAGTCACATGCTCCACCAATCTGGCTATCCTTGTTTCATTTGGAAATATTCATTAATTTTCTCACAGACGTTCCTTTTGCCCGCTGCCAGCTCTGCATTTAAGCTCTTCATGCCTTCTTGTCTTTATGGCTCTCAAGATGCATAATCTGGTTCCTTTTCTGCTCATTGTTCTGTGTTTCCTTCTTCAAACGGCCTCCTTGCTGGTTTGTGTCTGTTGCTTCGATGCAAGTTATTTTCCTGCAATACAGTGGTACCTTAGTTCTCAGTACTCAAACAAGTTGGAACCCAAACACTGCAAACCCAGAAGTAAGTGTTCTGATTTGCTAAATTTTTGGAAGTCGAATGTGCTCTGTTTTGAGTGCCACACTTCTGTTTGGAGTGTTACGCTGGGTATGTCTGTTTTTGCTATTTATTTTGCATTTTTCTTTTTGCAGCTCTTTTGTGTGTGTGTGTGTGTATGTGTGTGACTGTGTGGAACCCAGTTCAGTTACTGATTGATTGTTTGACTGCAGAACATTGTTTATTGCTTTCATTTTATGGATCAGTGGTCTCGTTAGATAGTAAAATTCATGTTAAATTGATGTTTTAGGGGTTGTTTTTAAAAGTGTGGAATGGATTAATCCATTTTGCATTACTTTCTATGGGAAAACTCACTTTGATTTGGAACAGACTTTTGGAATGGATTAAGTTTGAGAACCAAGGTGCCACTGTATGTTATTGTTGCTTTTCATGTCCAAATAAAAATATATGATTTATATACAGTGGTACCTTGGGTTAAGTACTTAATTCGTTCCAGAGGTCCATTCTTAACCTGAAACTATTCTTAACCTGAAGCACCACTTTAGCTAATGGGGCCTCCTGCTGCCGCCGTGCTGCCAGAGCACAATTTCTGTTCTCATCCTGAAGCAAAGTTCTTAACCTGAAGCACTATTTCTGGGTTAGCGGAGTTTGTAACCTGAAGCGTATGTAACCTGAGGTACCACTGTACTCCTTACTAGAACAAAAGGCCTCTAAGCTGTTAAGCTGGGAAGCTTTTAATGTTTGATGTGTTATAGTATTTTAATATTTTTTTGGAAGCTGCCCAGAGTGGCTGGGGAAGCCCAGCCAGATGGGCGGGGTATAAATAATAAATTATTATTATTATTATTATTATTATTATTATTATTATTATTATTAACAGTCTAAAGCAGTCATTAAAAAAAAAGTTACATAAAAAACTAATTCCTTTCAGTTGCCATGATGTTGTGCCGAGTATTTTCATGCCTGTTTTTGCTGGGCCTCAGTTCCGCCTCTGAGGAAGATGTTCTGGTGATCACAAGCAGCGGTCCCATCCGTGGTAAACGCCTCATGACAGATTCTGGCGCGGTGACAGCTTTCTTGGGAATCCCCTATGCTGAACCTCCTGTGGGGAAGCTGCGTTTTCAAAAACCCCATCCTCACAGGCCTTGGAACCACACCCTGAGCGCCACCAGCTTTGGCAATACCTGCCACCAAGGGAGTATAGAACTTCCTGGCTATCGTGCGGAACAAAACTCGGAATCCACCCTCTCTGAAGACTGCCTCTTCCTCAATGTCTGGGTGCCTCATCCCCGACCCTCTGCGCCAGCTCCTGCCTTCGTCTGGATCCATGGAGGGGGTTTTCTCAATGGGTCTGGCTCCGTCGATAGGAGCTTCCTAGCTGCCACTGAGAATATCATCGTGGCTTCTATGAACTACCGCCTAGGTGCCTTGGGATTCCTCTCGCTACCCCCAGAGGCTCCGGGGAACGCTGGTTTGTGGGACCAACACCTGGCGTTGAGTTGGCTGAGGGAAAACATGGCTGCCTTTGGAGGGGATCCAACCCGGCTCACCCTGGGCGGTCAGAGTGCCGGGGCCGCCTCAGTTGGTTTCCACCTTCTCTCACCGGCGAGTCAGGCTCTATTCGACCAGGCCACTTTACAAAGCGGCGCCGCGATTTCCCCCTGGGCTTGGGTGATGCCTGAGGAGGCTGTGAACAGAGGGCGAACCCTGGGCCGGTTTTTGGGCTGCACCGAGGGTGATGACAGGGCTGTGGTGCGATGCCTGCGGAAGAAAGACCCAGGGGAGATGATGAAGGACTGGCCTATCCTCAGTCATAAAACCTTGTTGAGTTTCCCTTTCGTGCCCACGACCGATGGGGAATTCCTTCCAGATGCCCCCTCTAAACTTCTGGAAGCTGGGCAATTCTTGGACAAACCCATCCTGACTGGCTTCACCCGTGATGAAAGCACCATCTTCCTTGCAGGAAATGCCCCTGGTTTCAGCCTATACAACGACAGCCTGATTAACTACGAGCAACTCTTGGAAGGCCTCCGTCTGATGGTCCCAGAGGCACCTGAGGTTATCATCAAAGCCGCAGCAACCATCTACAGTCAGGAGGAGCAGGGGGAAGAACGATATCGGAACGCCTTGATCAAAGCTTCTGGAGACTACTTTTTCTTGTGCCCTGTGGCTGTGGTGGCCACCCGTATGGCAGAAGCCCAAAGTCTAGCATTTGCCTACGCCTTCACTCACCAGCCCTCCTTTGTAACCGTCTCCGACTGGGTTGGAGTGCCCCATTGTGCTGAGCTGCCCTTTCTGTTTGGTGACCCACTGTCTACGTCAGGATACACAGAGGCTGAGGGGACCCTGAGCCAAAGGGTTATGAGCTACTGGGGACAGTTTATAAGGACCGGGTAAGTGATCCCTCCAGTCTTTAGCACCGCCAACAGAAGAGCTGGTCCTTGTTCTCTTTGAATAGCAAGCTTCCCTTTTGGGCACTCTTCTTCATTTTGAGAACAAGACTTCGTACGCACTGAACATTCAAAGCACCTCCCCACAAGGAATCCTGGGAGCCGCAGATTACTCTTCACTTAAGCTCCAATTCTCAGCACCTTGAACAAACTAGAGTTCCCAGGTGGGGGAGGAGATGTGCTCTAAATGTAGAGTGTGCATGCAGTCCAAATTTCTTGGCTTTGCTTATCATAACCAGTGATTGCCTGAATTGGCAGAACAGCAACAATCTTTCCTTCCCCCTCCCCACATTTTATATGCCACTTTTCCAGGCAAAGCTTACCCAAAGTGGCTTACGACAGTAAAGAAGTGGGAGGGGGAGGGGAAATAAAAAATTCTTCTAAAAACAGAAAATAAGGAGGAAGGAAGGGTCATCGTTTTATTTATGTATTTTTGAAAAAGCTCTGGGCTTACTATTGTGAGTTGTTGTATTGAGAGTATCGCAGGATCGTAAACGGGTTTGGTTATGTTCTTCAAAACATCCCATGTTATCTTATCAAGGCCAGGAAAAGCAAACTGGCAAAAAGTTAAACATGGCCTTGCTTTTGAGCAGCAGTGCATGTTGATTTAGAGGGTGGCATTCAGTTTTCTTGGAGTGAAGGTCAGCGGCTACTGTGGCGTTTTTAGGATAAACCTATACAACCTGAGCACAAGATGGAGGGGCTTGCAGCATTCACCCCTCAAAAGGTCAAGCTTCTCCTTTCTTCGCAGGCACAGAGCAAGCATGACTCGGTGGTGGACTCTAGATACTTATAAAAAACGCTGTGAAAAGACCTTTTTTAAAAATATATGGCATTTGCCTAAAGCTCACCATTGCCATCTAGTGGCACATTTGTATAATGCGCTTAAAACACACTTAAAATGTTATATTTGCAGCTGTGTAGCTGAGTCCTGTGTCTACAGCTTCCAGTCTGCTTCCAACCTCCTCAAACACAACTCTGGCTACCGTTGTCCTACCCGGCAGCTGAGTGACAGGGGATTGAGGAAAGACCCGCCCATTTGCACTTTGTCACAGAGCAACTTCCATGGTTGTGCTGATTGTGGCGCTTAACTAGTGGAATTTTATTACATTTCTGCACTTGATTTTTATCTCATTCTTATTCCTTTTACTGATTGGCGATGTTTGCTTCCCCTCACAGGTCTCCTGATGATGGAGCATGGCCTGTCTACACAGGAGAGAATTTCTTCCGCATTACCACAGAGCCAGCTCAAGCCGAGGAGGTGTCACCCACCCATTACTGTGGTTTCTGGGTGTGGCTAGCCACGGAAGGATTTAAGGGTCAGGAAGAGCACGGTTTCGGGCCGGTGGGTGGGGGGAGTTGGAAGATACCACAGCCCAGTCAGATAACCCTTCTGTTCAATGTAATTCAGGAGGATCTGTCTGTGACACTGTCTTGCCCCGCCCATGCCAGCCGGTCACTTGATAGGCACCAGCACACTCCGTGATAATGTGCACCAAGTGTTGGGTGCAAGTGCTGCTTTGGGGTGCTGTACACATGGCCTCATCCATGATGAGGGACGCGGGTGGCGCTGTGGGTTAAACCACAGAGCCTAGGACTTGCCGATCAGAAGGTTGGTGGTTCGAATCCCCGCGACGGGGTGAGCTCCCATTGCTTGGTCCCTGCTCCTGCCAACCTAGCAGTTTGAAAGCATGTCAAAGTCCAAGTAGATAAATAGGTACCGCTTTGGCGGGAAGGTAAACGGCGTTTCTGTGTGCTGTTGGGATACTGCCAGGGAGACAAAGTCCATCTGAGCCCCCAAGCTCCTGCCGGACGATCCATCGATCTCCCGTAGACACGCAGTATCAGCTCTTAGCGACACGAAGCCTCAGAATAGATTGCCACATTCTTAGGCTGGTGCACACTCTATCAGCAGAATTCACACAGTGAAAGATGCACAGCAGGAGAGCATATTTACAGTTTATTCAGCGTTGGTCAGAACAAAGAAACCATGACCGCCTGCTCCGGTCTGATCAGGCAACAACAAGGAAAGCGACGACACAACAGAAACATCCTGTGAGACAGGAAATACGCAGACTCTGTGACTCACAAAGCCTGCTCCCTTTTAAGGTGGAACGGAAATATCCTAACATCCTCCCCCTTTCCGTGTAACCTGTAGTACCTGTGGTTCAACCCAATTGCAACCTTTGTACGTAAACCTTAAGTTGTTCTTGGTTAACAACCTTAGACAACAGATCAGCAGGAATTTCATTTCCTGGCATGTAGGACACCTGAATGAGTCCTTTCTGAATACACTCTCTTGCACGATGTAGCTTAATCTGCAAGTACTTGGTTCTTTGCTTGCAACTCTCCGAGTTCAGCAAAGCCAAACAAGATCTATTGTCTTGATACACTTGTATAGGACATTTCACAGAAATCCCGATGTCCTTAAACAGTTGCATCAACCATTCACAATCCATGAGTGAAAATGACAGAGCATTGAGTTCTGCTTCACAGGAACTTAGGCTTACTGTCGTCTGCTTTTTGCACAACCAGTCAAACAGGCAGTGGTTGTACATGTAGCATACTCCAGAAGTGCTTGTACCATCCGTGGTGTCACTTCCAAAACTCGCATCTGCAAAGATTTCAAGACCTCCAGTCTTCTGACTGGTGAACCTCAGCCTGTAGTGCATAGTCCCTTTCAAATACCGGGCTATGCACTTCAGAGCTTTCCAATCCTGAACAGTAGGATTGTTAGCATGTCTGCTAAGCAGGTTAGTGCCTACAGCAATGTCAGGTCTTGAACATCTAGCAATGAAATTCAACTTGCCTAGAATACATCTGTACAGCGTAGTGTCAGAAAACGCTTCAGCAGTACTATCTACCTGGTAACCTGTCACCATCGGTGTGTCTGCTGGGTTTGCATCAACCAAATTCAACCTGGTTAATACATCAGCAATTTTCTGTGTCTGGTGTACCAGAAAATTACCTTCTTGGTCCCTCTCCACCTGCAGAGAAAGATAGTTGGATACCTCACCAAGATCCTTCATGTCAAAGTGCTCCTTCAGCTGAGCTAGGGTGCTTTGGTAGAAAGCCTGATTCTTCCAAAACATCAGAAGATCATCAACAAAACATAAACAATACAGTTTGTTTTGCCCCTCCTCCTTGACAAACACACATGGATCAGCTTTGCCCTGGTGAAAACCTAGAGAAAGCAACGTCTCAGTGAGTTTTGTATTCCAACACCTGGCACTCTGCTTGAGACCATATAAGGATTTCCGCAGTTTACAGACAATTCCCTTCTGTATCTGCATCCCGTCAGGTGGAAGCATGTACAGCTCCTCCCCCAAAACCCCGTACAAAAAAGCTGTATTAATGTCATGATGGGAAACATGCAGTTTCTCCTCCGCAGCGATCTTGAGCATCAGCCGAATGCTCTCATATTTGATGGTGGGCGAGAAGGTCTCGTGGTAATCCTGTCCTGGTACCTGTGAAAAACCTCTGGCAACCAATCTGGCTTTGTGTCTGACAACCTTGCCATTCTGGTCTGTCTTGGCCTTGAAACCCATTTGCTGCCAACCAGTCTCATCCCTGGGACTCCCGGTACCAGCTCCCAAGTTTGGTTCCTGTTCAAGGAATCAACTTCAGCCTTCATGGCATTTAGCCTCTTTAGAGGTTAACTCCTGAACCTCTTTGAAGCTTGAAGGTTCCCACACCTTCTCTGAGCTACTAAGAACAGCAGTTGCCGTCTTAGCAAACTCATCAGCAAATCTCTTTGGAGGTTTGCCTTTGGTCGCCTTTTCAGACCTGCGAACCAGACGCAAGTCTTCTGGACTCATCTCCTCCTTAGGAGAAAAGTGACTAATGGTGAACAGTGGTTCTTCCAGTTCATTGTCAGACGCATCAGATGGTCTGACTGAGGCCTTTGCGCTCTTGTAGTCTGCTGTGTCATCACTGTCGCTGACACCAGCAGCAGCGCCGCCCACTGAACTGGAATCCGAACTCTGATCATCATCATCATCATCATCATCATCCTCATCCTCATCCTCAGTTTCCTCAGCTTTCTCAGCATGATCTGCTTTCTTCACATCACCTTCATCCTCCTCTGGGTAACTCTGGAAAATTCCCACATTTTACCCCCACTTAGGATTGTACTCAACACTCCTTGTGAACTTAATGGACTTAGAGTTAGTCATCCATACTCTGTATGCACCTTTTTCGTACCCCATGAACAAACCATGTGCCCCACGCTTCCCAAGCTTGTTGCTTTGTGGGGTGTGTACCCACATGTCAGAACCAAAGATTCTCATGTGCTTGACGTTAGGTTTCTTACCAAACATCTTCTCATAGGGAGTACAACCAATAGGTGATGACAGTCTCCTGTTAAAAGTGTAAACAAAATTCAAGAGAGCCTCCCCCCAAAACTTCTCAGGGAGATTGGCATCATGCAACAAGGTTTTCATTCCTTGCAGCAACGTTTGATTTGCTCGCTCCGCAAGCCCATTCATCCATGGCGATCTAGGTGTTGAGAAGTCATGCTGGATTCCCTTCTCAGCCAGGAAAGCTTCAAACTGCTGAGAAGTGAACTCCCCGCCTCGATCAGTAAACAGACAGCCGATACGTTTACTGTGAGCATTCTCCAACCAAGCACAGAATGCCTTGAACCTAGGAAATGCTTGCGATTTCTGCTCGAGCATAAACACATGAATGTACCTGGAAAAAGAATCAATTAGAACCATGAAGTACCTTGCTCCTCCCAAAGAGGGCGCAAGAGGACCAACCTGGTCTGCGTGCACTAGCTGGTAGGGTTTGGAAGCCTGCCTGCTAGACTCCTTGCCTTTTGGAGCAACCTTCACCTTGTTCTCTGCACAAGATACACATTTCATGTGAAACTTACAGGGTTTGATGTTCAAACCTTCAACCAACCCAGGCATCTTGGCCAGCGCTTGCCAAGACAGGTGACAAAATCTTCGATGTGCATCATGAATACATCCTGCATGAAGAACCTTGTTAGTTTGTGCAACACAACAAGAATCAGCATTTGAGACAGCAACAGCATTGTCATCATAAGTTATACAGAATAAACCATCCATAAACTTTGCATGCAAAATGTCCTCTTTGCCTTTCCTGATGACACAGACGCTCCTCTTGAAGGATATCTCAAAACCACGCCCAGTCAGCTGTGGGACACTAAGCAAATTGTCCGCAGCACCTGGAACAAAAAGTACATCTCTGATGGTAGTATGCAGACTTGCAAGTTTCACAGTCCCAACTCCTGCAATTTGCAAAGTCCTTCCATCAGCCAGGTGGATCTCACCATCTTGAGGTGTGAAGGAGATAAACAGATGGCGGTCCTTCGCAAGATGGCGACTGGCCCCAGAGTCAATAACAAACCTGGCCTTAGCCTTTGAAGCAGACTTTCCAGCAAGCAAAACCTTGTTTTCCAACGGCGTGGGCTTTTGCAGCTTGCCTTTAGCCTTTGGTGAAGCTGTGCCAGCAAACAAAGCCTTGTTTTCCACTGGCGTGGACTCTTGACCCTCCCTCTGCTTCTGGCCATCTGCAGGCTTTGTCCTTTGTTTATTTCCAGTCTTTGGACAAAACTTCTGAGTATGACCTTGGTTCCCACGAGAAACAGGGCTCTCAGCTGCCGACTCCTTGGCTCCCCCTGGAGGCTGTAATGCTGCCTGGGATGACGTGACAGTCTGCTCCCCCTGCAGCTTGCAACCGGTGCCCTCAGCATCCCTGCATTCACTCGCATTCTGGGAAACAGCCAGGACCTCCGATGCATTCAAACTCTGGGCTGGGATGATTGGCAGATGGGCTTTTTTCAAAGCATTCCACATCTTACGTGCCGTCACGCTGCCAGCAAGCGTGTTTAATTCCTCCAGAGAGACGGACAAGACTATTACGTCTATGGCCCTCAAATTCTGGGCTCTCCATTTCTCTGTCAGAGGAACTGGAGCGGCTTCAGACACAGTATGCCACACTCCAAACTGACGCAGCAAACTCTCACACCATTTTGCCCAGGTCTCATAATTGTGCCGATTTAACTTTGGGCACTCAGTGGCCTCAGAAGCTTGGAAAAACTCCATTCCAGCTTTTTACTTGAGCCGTGAGCCTTTATGCCTTCAAAGACGTCTTATCTCGGCAGCCCATTAATCACGATGCCTCTGGCTCTGCTCCCAGGCCAATTAGCCAGCCGGAGTTCAAAGACTCTTTCACGGCATTCAGAAAAGCCTCTGCTTTCGCTTTTCCAACACATACCTTTCAGCAGTCTGTCGCAGTCTTACTCTCCTGTAAGTGCCGTGAATCTGGGCCCAAAACCTTGTTGTTGGGATACTGCCAGGGAGACAAAGTCCATCTGAGCCCCCAAGCTCCTGCCGGACGATCCATCGATCTCCCGTAGACACGCAGTATCAGCTCTTAGCGACACGAAGCCTCAGAATAGATTGCCACATTCTTAGGCTGGTGCACACTCTATCAGCAGAATTCACACAGCGAAAGATGCACAGCAGGAGAGCATATTTACAGTTTATTCAGCGTTGGTCAGAACAAAGAAACCATGACCGCCTGCTCCGGTCTGATCAGGCAACAACAAGGAAACGAAAGCGACGACACAACAGAAACATCCTGTGAGACAGGAAATACGCAGACTCTGTGACTCACAAAGCCTGCTCCCTTCTAAGGTGGAACGGAAATATCCTAACATGTGCTGCTCTGGTTCACCAGAAGTGGCTTAGTCATGCTGGCCACGTGACCCGGAAGCTGTACGCCGGCTCCCTCGGCCAATAAAGCGAGATGAGCGCCGCAACCCCAGAGTCGGTCACGACTGGACCTAATGGTCAGGGGTCCCTTTACCTTTACCTTTACATCCCATATGCCACCCCTGTCTTATTTGCCGATCTAAAGCGTATTCTTCTGGAAAAGTTATAATCTGTTTTATGATGAGGCTGCGCTTCCAAGCACAACAAGTGTTGGTGCTGACCTTTAAAGCCCTCAACGACCTCAGCCCAGTATACTTGAAGGAGCGTCTCCACCCCCATCGTTCAGCCCAAACACTGAGGTCCAGCTCCGAGGGCCTTCTGGCGGTTCCCTCATTGCGAGAAGTGAGGTTACAGGGAACCAGACAGAGGGCCTTCTTGGTAGTGGCACCCACCCTATGAAATGCTATCCCAACTGATGTCAAGGAAATAAACAACTATTTGACTTTTAGAAGACACCTGAAGGCATCCCTGTTCAGGGAAGTTTTTGATGGTTGATGTTTTATTGTGTTTTTAATATTTTTCTGGGAGCCGCCCAGAGTGGCTGGGGCAACTCAGTCAGATGGGCGGCATATAAATATCATCCTCATTTCTGCCTGCCTGCATATGCAGATGGTGCTTTCTAAGGTCACCTCCTATTGGGGCAGACTTCCTGACATTGTAGGTCTATGCACACAGCCTAAGACAACCTCTTAGGTCCTCCAAGCAGAGAGGTCAGAAATGGGGTTTCACCAAACGCAAGAAACCTGTTAGTGTTGTTATGCTTCCAAGGGGAGGGTGTGCGTGTCCATAACTAAGGTGCCACCACAGAAAAGACTCTCATTTTTATCCCTGCAGAATGAGCAACATTCATTGGTGGAGGCACAAGCAGAGCCCGCCCCCTCCTATCCATCTCAGGGTTGGTATGGGGAGAGTGCCCCCCAATTTTCCATTAGTTTCAGAATGGTTCTATATCAGGAATAACTGGCCCTGCAATGCAAATGGGAATATGATTTGCAACCCCAGCATTTTTCCTACTGCAGCTTCCTTTACCCAAACATGCCTTCCTGTTTTCCAGACTCTGAGCTGATGGATGAAGAAAGTGACTCTGATTGGTAAAAGTATCTGGAAATGGATGATGTAGATTTCCCTTAAAAATGCAACTATCCTCGTTCTTCAACTATCCCGAATCTCAGCCAAGCAATGTGGCAGGTCGATTTTACTTTGTGTGTGAATATCTTGAGGATCTCACTTTTCAAAGACAAACGAGAGAGAAAGAAGTGTTTTCAGATGCATTCAGTCATTAACAGCAGCTTTAAAATATGATTTCAGCCTTTGCTCTAAGATTCCACAGCCACAAACAAATAAAAGAAGCCAGCAGCAACTTTTGAGAACTTTTGGAGTCCGGTGATTATTTCCCTTTTTATTATCCATCCACCAACAATTTTTCCAGTTAAAAAGGGGAAAAAAGTAAATTGCAAAGTGAAGTTACAATTCCTGCACCTGCTCTTCCTGTTTCTCGGTTCCTCTTTCAGACAGACACTCCGAAACAAACAACCCTCCATTTACAGGCCACATCTTCAGTCCGATTCATGCAGGGATTTCTCCTGCCCTTCACTCACTCTCTGCAAATACTTCTGCCTCTTGCTTCCCTGTTCCTCAGCTTGGATTTCCTCCTGCTCTCTGCTGGGGGACTCTCCCTCTTACTTCACATGACGCCTTTTGATCATTCAGCCAATCAGGGCTGTGTCAGAATTCTTCTTGCACCCAGGCACTCCCTGGTCCCCCCTGAGCAATTCCTGCCAAGCCTCCCTCAGCTGCTTCTCTCTCTTGAATCAGATATACAGTGGTACCTCAGGTTACATACGCTTCAGGTTACATATGCTTCAGGTTACACACTCCACTAACCCAGAAATAGTGCTTCATGTTAAGAACTTTGCTTCAGGATGAGAACAGAAATTGTGCTGCGGCGGCGCGGCCGCAGCAGGAGGCCCCATTAGCTAAAGTGGTGCTTCAGGTTAAGAACAGTTTCAGGTTAAGTACGGACCTCCAGAACGAATTAAGGACTTAACCCGAAGTACCACTGTAACCCTATTTCCTCCCATCAATTCTCGCTGTGTGCCTTGGCGTTACCAGAAGTGAGGCTTCCTGAAGTTCCATCATTGCCTTTCCCAGATTCCCAGAATCATGGAATTGCAGAGTTGGAAGGGAGCCTGAGGATCATCTTAGTCCCACCCCATGCAATGCAGGAATACACAACTGTCCCAAGCGGGGATCGAACCTGCGACCTTGGCATTATCAGCACCACACTCTAACCAACTGAGCTATCCAATGGACAGGGTAGTAGCATTTATTTACCCAGGTCTCATTGCTTCTTTTTCTTAAAAGTGAGAGTGTAAGTACAAATAAACTTGTGACACACTTGGTGGAAGGCCAGCAAGCCGAGGGGCCAGCAGCCAATTGCTTGCTTTAATGTTACTTAACACACCGCCAAAAGCCAATAGGAAAGGTGGAATAAAAATATTTAAAATAAAGAACCAAAATATGTTCAGGAACCCTTCTCTTCTGAGCGCTGTGAGGTTGCAGATCTCCCTTCAAACTCCACATCAAAGTAAGTCTCTGTTTCCCAACGCCTTTGATCCCAGCACTGGACTTCCACTTTGCCAGTGCAAGGCTGTGGATACGGGAGAATCAAGACTGCTTTGGGCTGCTGATGCTGTGAACCCCTCCATCGTAGGCTCAGGTTGTGTCCCTTCTAACTCTCCAGTTCTATGATTCTAAGATTCTAATGATACTGTGGTACCTCGGGTTAGAGACGCTTCGGGTTAGAGACGCTTCAGGTTACAGACGCTTTGGGTTACAAACTCCGCTAACCAGGAAGTGGTTGCTCCAGGTTAAGAACTTTGCCCCAGGATAAGAACAGAAATTGCGCGCCAACGGTGCAGCGGCAGCAGCAGGAGGCCCCATTAGCGAAAGCGCGCCTCAGGTTAAGAACCGTTTCAGGTTAAGAATGGACCTCTGGAACGAATTAAGTTCTTAACCCGAGGTACCACTGTACATGTAAATAAACCATACATCATAAAGACACCACAGTCTCTGCTTGACCTCACTTCCGAAAGGAAACACAAACTCTGGGTCAGTGCCTGAAACCCCTGGAATGTTGCACTGCTTCAAGACTGGGGTGGCATGCAACAATAATTAAAAGTAGGACTTGAGCACAAAAATGCTCTCCCCACCTGGTATTCAGAGTCCCACTGCCCCCATTAGTGTGTGTATGTGGGGGACAGCATAGTCACCATTCCCCTGATAGCCTTAGACAGGGACTCTTCTTCTCCCAAAGCCACAAGGTTGCATATCAAGGATTGGGAATCTGCTCTGTTACTCCGTAGCAAAGCCAAGCCTCCATTTCCCCATATGCTTGATCCAAGACATGAACTTCCACCTTGTCAATCTATAGCATCCTCCCACTCTTTGGACAGAGCCCGAGAGGTCAATGCTCTTTTTAGTTAGCACAGTTACCCTCTGCCGCTGGTGGTTGTTTGTGAACATTGCAGGGAACACACTGGTCCCTTCTGCAATTTGTTCTCCCCTTTGGCCTGAGCTAGGATCAGGAGTGGAAAACAACTCATGAAGGAGACGGGAGGTGAGTCCTTACAATTAGGAAAACCCATTTGCTTTTGAAGAATTGGTTTGGATTTAGACTTCCTAGGCCTGCATGCATCTAATTCTGAAACAATGTCAATGGTTGATTGTTCAAGTCTGTTGCAGGAATCTATGCAATTCCTGTATTTAAGGCAACCCTGGCCGATCTTTTCCTTGGACTGCTATTTCTCTGAACTACAACAGCTACACATAGCTTTAACCCAAGCCTTTGGGGTGTGGGTGTGAGAAAGCGGGGAAAGCGGGATGTGATGCCCATTCTGTCATTTAGGACCCAGAAGCCCTCCCCTCTTTGCAGGTTTTCCAAAGGTCTAGTGACTTGCTCTTGAATTATTTTGCTTCAGGTGGGTGATTTAGGTTGCACTCCCAATCACACTTACTAGGAAGGAAGTGTCATCAATCCCAGAAGATCTTACTTCTGAATAGGGATGGTGAGTCTGTCCATATCAGTCTCTCTCCGGTTCTCATTTTCCCAACCATAAATTCGGCTCTCCACATTTTGCATCCATTTGCATTTATAAAGACATTGCCACAGAAATTAAGTAGCAGCATAGTAGGAATTTCTCATAATATATATATTTTTATAAGCAGTTTTGACTGATCAACATTTTTTGGGGGAAACAATTTGCCTAATATAATGCATTTCTATGCTATTTTCACTAAGATCCTCACTTTTCCTTCCACCTTCTGCTAATACATCCATTTATGTAAGCATCGTTGGGTTAGATAACTGTATCACAAAATTCAGACACAAAATTCAGAATAGCTGTGTTTCAACTTTAAATGCATACTGGATAGACAGAATTTCTCCTCCATTCCTAAGAAATGGGTCCCAACAACATCCCTGTGATATGGCAAAGGCTGCAATCCTAACCATGTCTAGTCAGGAGTAAGTTCTATTGAATTAATGTGGCTTATGCACAGGTACAGCTTTCATCTATGTATGTTTACTCAAAAGTCCAGCTGAGTTTCCGGGGGCATTTTGCCATCAGACAGCCTAGTATGTCCCTGTGACATAAGTCCTGGGTGAAAAATGTTAATAAAGGCTCTCTATTACCTATCCACCATCAGCCTCTGTTTCTGGAAAGAGCCTTGTTCTGGAAAAAGAATTGTTGCTTTAAGAAACATTGGGAACACTGGAGAAAGCAAAACAGCAACTGCATCAAGGGAACACACAGAGTCAGAACTCAAACTTGTGGATAGATGTACAAGGCAATCCCTGTGCATGCTTACTCAGAGATAAGTTTCACTGCGTTCAATGGAGCTTTTATCAATATAAACAAGTTATATTAAGAGTTATGGAATCCAAAGGACATTTCCAAAAGGGGAGTTGAAACCTTGCAATATTCATTGGTCTCTTGATCTGCAGTGAAAGGATTAAATTAATGACCGCCACCTGATGCACTTCCAAGCATATTTGCATCCCTGCTGCAATTTAGGGGGGAAATAGGAATATCGACATACATAAAGAATGTAGAAATGGGTGGTTAAATTTGATTCCTAGACAGAAAAATGGACTATAGGGCAGGAAATGGCTAGAGTAACTGGTCTCCCAAACCTCCTGAATAGCTGAGCATTGGAACACATAAACGTGGAGAAAATGTGTTAAATTTGTTCGATTTTCCACCTTTCTAACAATGTTAATGGAGCCTGGTGCTGAGTCAGCCCAGGTTGCTAAGTGAGGGAGCTCATGGCTTGTTTGCAGACGGCATCCAAGGTCCATGATCTGTGTTGCCCTTGTGGGACCTTGGGGAAGAACCGCAGAGCAGGACTTGATGTGAGCAGGCCAGAGCAGTGGATCATTGAGAGAGAAATGACCTGCCTTTTATTGAATGTAACTTTTAAAATCTCCTTCTAGCTGCTGCAATGCCTGGTATCCTCTCTTCGCTCCCCTACATCTACATTCTCCTCCTCTTTTCACCTGCCTCTGGCTCTGCCCCTGGCGATGACACCGTGGTGGTCACCAAAAGTGGCCCCATCAAGGGCAAGCATGTTTCAGTTGGCTCCGGCTCTGTGACGGCTTACCTGGGTATCCCCTATGCTGAGCCCCCTGTGGGGAAATTGCGTTTCCAGAAGGCCCTTCCACATCAGCCATGGAGCCAAGTCTTGGAAGCCACCAGCTATGGCAACTCTTGTCACCAGTCTATTTTTTCTGGCATCCCTGATGCAGACGTGTGGGCACCCAATACGCCACTGTCAGAAGACTGCCTCTTTCTCAACATCTGGGTTCCCCACCCACGTCCCTCTACACCAACCCCTGTCCTTGTTTTCATTCACGGAGGGGGATTTTTCAGTGGGACATCTTCCCTGGACGTGTACAAAGGGGAATCCTTAGCCTCTACCGAGAGAGTGATAGTTGTCAACCTGAATTATCGCCTGGGGATGCTAGGCTTCCTCTCCATGCCACCAGCAGCTCCAGGAAATTGGGGCTTGCTAGACCAACAGCTGGCTCTGAGATGGGTCCATGAGAATGCCGCTGCCTTTGGAGGAGATCCGACTCGGGTGACCATATTTGGCCACAGCGCTGGAGCAGCAGCAGTGGGTTTCCACCTCCTTTCACCAGGCAGCCAGCCCCTTTTTGCCCAAGCTGTGATTCAGAGTGGATCTCCCAGTGCCATCTGGGCTTGGGGGAGTCCTGAGGAAGCCAAGCAAAAATCCCTCACTATCGCCCAGCTGGTGGGCTGTGCTGATGGAGATGACAGCGCTGTGCTGAGCTGCCTACAGGCCAAAGATGCCGCAGAATTCTCTCCACAGGAAATGCTCTTCTTTGAGAAAAGCAAATATCTTATCGATCTTCCTGTGATACCAACAACAGATGGAGATTTCCTGCCTGATGACCCTCAGAAACTTCTGGAGCCTGGGCACATCAAACTCAAGCCAGTTCTCATTGGTTTTACCTCCGACGAAGGGAACACCTTTATGCCGTTTAGTTTTCCTGGCATCGAGCGCCACCAGTTCACTCACGAGCTACTTCTGAAAGGGATACAGATGGCAATACGAAATGCAACGCAAGAAGATGTCCAGGCTGTGGCCCTGGAGTACAGCAAGGAAGGCCAGGATCCAGTTCAGTACTACAGGGCCTTGTCACAGTCCTTTCGCGATTACTTCTTTTCGTGCCCAATGGATGAATTCTCTAAGAAGCTGGAAGAAGTTGGGAGCCCTGTGTACGCTTACTACTTCAAGCACCACACCTCAGGCTCTTTTTGGCCTGAGTGGGTTGGGGCACCCCATGATGCTGAGCTGCCTTACTTGTTTGGAACCCTCGAGAAAGCTTTGGCCGCCAATCAAACTTACACAGAAGCTGAGGCTGATCTGAGCCGTAGGGTCATGCGATACTGGGCAGAGTTTTCCAGAAGTGGGTAAGGCATTACCTTTTCCTCGCTTGCCCTTCACCTTTATACAGAAGGCAAGCCCTTTCAACCCTTAAATCTACCTTCCCCAGCCTGATACCCTCCAATATGTTTTTGACTGCCATTCCTATTATGCCTATTGAACATGGAGCCAGTGGGAGTTGTAACTGAGAACATTTGGAGATCACCAAGTTTGGGAAGTGTACAATGAGACCATAGAATCATAGAACTGTAGAGTTGGAGTCATTTAGAGTCATTTAGTTCAACCCCCTGCAATGCAGGAATCTCAGCTAAAGTATCCATGACAGATGGCCACCCAACCACTGTTTAGCAACCTCCAAGGAAAGAGAGACCAGAACCTCCCAAGCAGAGGTGTTGTATATGGTTGTGTGTGTGTGTGTGTGTGGGGTTTGCTGGGGCAATCGCTTCAGGCACAATTTTTTTTGGGGGGGCCACATCTCCCACCACTCTCCCTGAGCCAGCCCTGCCTCGCTTTACAAGAGCTTGCTATCTTCATCTCAAAATGAGAAGTCTTTAAAGTTTATTTGAAAAAGAATTACAGTAGTTTAACAATTACAGAGTAGTTTAAACTCTGTTGCAGCGTTGAATAACTTTAGTAGTAGATTTAAGAAAGATATGAAACCTTAGATAAATCAATAATTAGTTAATCTAAGACAAAAACGTGTATTGGCAACAGATAATAGATAATTGAAATAAGGAATGGACGGGAGGTCGGGTCTATAGTCAAAGGACCGCTTTTTGTTTTATTGATTTGTAACTAATATTGTCTATATCGTGGTTTGGTTTGTATTTCTTGTCTTGGTTTTCTTTTTTCTTTTTTGGTGTATCAATAACAAAAAAAAAAAAGAAAGACAGAAAGAAAAAAAGAGAGCTTGCTTTCATCTCTCCTCTCAGTCTCCTCTTTTCCAAGCTAAACATACCCAGCTCTTTCAAGTGGTCCTCATAAAACTTGGCTTCCTAACCCTTGATCATCTTGGTTGCCCTCCTCTGCACACACTCCAACTTCTTAAATTGTGGTGCCCAGAATTAGACACAGTATCCCAGGTGTGGTCTGACTAAGATACTATTGGTACTATTTCTTCCCTTGAGTGGGACGCTATACTTCTGTTTATGTAGCCTAGAATAGCATTAGCCTTTCTTTGTGTGCTGCTGTTGAGCTTGCGGTCCACTAAGACCCCTAGATCCTTTTCACATGCACTGCTAGTAAGCCAGGTGTCCCCCATCTTATATTTGCGCACCTGGTTCTTCCTGCCTAAGTGCAGAACCTTACATTTCTCCCTGCTGAAATTCATTTTGTTGGCTTGGGCCCAGTTCTCCAATCTGTCAAGGTCATTTTGAATTCTGATCATGTCTTCTGTGGCATTAGCTAACCCTCCTGGTTTGGTGTCATCTGCAAATCTGACGAGGTCCAAATGTGTTCCTGTGAATATCTGGCCTTCAGAATTCTCCAGCTCTCACTGGCTCTGTTTTGTTCCTCAAGTGTTTTTTTGCCTGACTGGGATATATCCCCAAACTCTGATAATGCCTTTTGCCTGGATGGAAGATGGAGAGCAGTATATTGGTGTTTAGGGCTACAAATTTGTTTTACATCCTCTGCAGGAAACCAACGGGGTCAGCTGCCGGTGAGGTAGAGTGGCCGCTCTACAATGCCACACAGCAGAACTTCTTCCACCTAAGCACTGAGCCAACCCAGGTTGTGGATAGGTCACCTGTGCAACACTGCACTTTCTTCAATACACTGATAAGTGAGCTCTGTTCTTTGCCTTGCAGTATGGGTGTGAGTGGACTGCGGTGGGGGCTAAGACCTCATAAAACAAATGCTTCTAATGACTGTACTGTAACTGGCATCACCTACAGCTGAAAGGAGATGCTACTGGCCCTGGGCTTCTAGAACAGGGATTGCCAATGTGATGACCATGGGTGCAATGGCGTGGTTGCCCATGGCTGCACTCTCTACCCCTCCATCCTTTGGCCATAAGATGGTAAGTGAGGTTACCTATTGTCCTGTGAAAAGCCAAGAACTGAAGGAGGAAAGATTGAGACTCTTTCCCACTTCCTCTCTCACTTCTATGAGAAGAAACCAGAGCTGGGTTCTAGAGTCTTCAACATCTCATTTCCAGTGTGGTGTAGTGGTTAAGAGCGGTAGACTCGTAATCTGGTGAACCGGGTTCGATTCCCTGCTCCTCCACATGCAGCTGCTGGGTGACCTTGGGCCAGTCACACTTCTCTGAAGTCTCTCAGCCTCACTCACCTCACAGAGTGTTTGTTGTGGGGGAGGAGGGGAAAGGAGAATGGTAGCCGCTTTGAGACTCCTTCGGGTAGTGATAAAGCAGGATATCAAATCCAAACTCTTCTTCTTCTTCTTCCTTCTTCTACAGACAAATTGAAAGAGGATTCTGCTGCTTCACACAAGGAGGAGGACGGGAAAAAGGAATCCACAACCCAATAGAGGGCATCTCCATGAAAGGTCATTAGGACTACAGAGGAAATGTTGGAGCTGGGGAGTATAGAGAGATGAATGAATGAACAGAGAATGAATGGGTAGACAATACTGAGCAGTTGAGAGGAGGACATTTTCTCCCCTCTCTGTCATCCAGCTTAATGGTTTGCATGGCCCACAGCTAAAATGCCTTCTTCTGCAACCTGTGCCTGGAACTATGTTTTAAATGCGAACATGAACATCTGTCCATTTCCCCACATCAGGAAGGCTTTGTGCTGCAGCCCAAAGGGAGCTGAAGTAGACGAGTGCTTTCTCCTGTTACCCTCTTCCTCAGCTCTCCACATTTCCACATGCTGAGATGTGGGTGGCGCTGTGGTCTAAACCACCAAGCCTCTTGGGCTTGCCGATCAGAAGGTCGGCAGTTTGAATCCCCACAACAGAGTGAGCTCCCGTTGCTCTGTCCCAGCTCCTGCCAATTTAGTAGTTTGAAAGCATGCTAGTGCAAGTAGATAAATAGGTACTGCTGTGGCAGGAAGGTAAACAGTGTTTCTGTGTGCTCTGCTTTCTGTCACGGTGTCCCGTTGTGCCAGAAGTGGTTTAGTCCTGCTGGCCATAGGATCCAGAAAAGCTTTCTGTGGACAAATGCCGATTCCTTTGGCCTGAAAGCGGAGATGAGCGCCACACCCGATAGTCTGATTTGACAGGACTTAACCATCCAGGGGTCCTTTACCTTTGCCTTTACCATACATTTACACATCAATTTGCAATATATATATATATTTAAGTGCTCATGAAAATTCATCAGTATTATAGTGCTAATTTATTCTAATACACTTTTTTTTGTCTGCAGTTTTGCCTAACACACACATTTTTTTGGCTAAACGCATTTCTCTCATTCATGCCTATATTGCATTCTGACCAAACCACACTCATCTTTTCAACAGGTGTTGCTTGACACTGTGTCCCTCAAGTATAAAGCATCATTACCAAGTGACCTAGAAGACAACCTGACAAGATATTCTTGGACTTCCATGCTGATAAAGACCCACTGCTTCCTGCGATCTTAACATGCTCACAACCAATTGAAAACACACCTTTTAATGTGTCTGCGAAATTTTGAACTTCTAGCAAAGTAACTGTTGTGCCGTTTTGAGAAGTGGGTTTCAATATCTTTTGCAGATGTAGATTCCTGAAACATCTAATATACATTTCCTTTCGATATTAGCAAAGTTTAAGTTACTTTTGCTTTGGTCCTGATGAGTGATAGTTTGATTCCTTTAGTTCAAAGCTAACAACTTCATTCTTCCACCTGTTCCCCCCAAATAATCATCATAATACACACCACAATGCCATGCCTCTTTCACAGTAAGATAACCTTCAGGCTTCAGGAAACAAAAACCACCAGTTTAGCCATTTCTCACGAGGGTTATATTCTTTCACCAACCAACGGAACAAAGTAAATGACATAGGAAACAGACAGGAACTTGTGGGAAAGAAACAATAGAACAAATCCATGTCAGTGTTATAAGAAATTGCTCAAACTCTTTCCTCTCCTTTAGGATGCATTGGCTAAAATGAGTACAAAGCCACTTGATTTTCAATGGTTAGCTAGCTCTCCAAACTCCAGTAATAAACTCAACACCCTCAAGGAACCAAAACGTGCTTTGCTTCAGGACACAGATGCCCCTCTTCTTCCCTTTCTTACTTTACTTTCAGTGTCAGTTCTGTGGCAATATTGTCACACACACTTTCTGCAGACTTTTGGGAATAGTTAGGGATTCTTTTACTCTTTAAAATCAAGGTGTGTTGGTGTGGCAAGAGCTGCTGCCTGCCTTTAGGGTAATTTTGCTGTCTGAAGCGGCATCCATATATTCTGAAACTTTCATTTCATGCAATAAACCAGTCTTTCTTTGCTCCTCTTGTATATGAGTTTTCTTGCGGGGAAAAGGTTAACACATATTCATGCCATAACTCTAGCAAAAAGATCCTGAAATCCTTTTGGGCTTAATATTCGGAGTCTGGATAGAAGACATGTGGTTGCAGGCAAAGGAAAACACTTCACATCCACCACCATGATGTCTGATGTCAGGTGATTAAGAGTTGGGTAGCCTCATCTACAGGGACACGGGTGGCGCTGTGGGTTAAACCACAGAGCCTAGGACTTGCCGATCAGAAGGTCGGCAGTTCGAATCCCCGTGACAAGGTTAGCTCCCGTTGCTCAGTCCCTGCTCCTGCCAGCCTAGCAGTTCGAAAGCACAACAAAGTGCAAGTAGATCAATAGGTACCGCTCCGGTGGGAAGGTAAACGGCATTTCCGTGCGCTGCTCTGGTTCGCCAGAAGCGGCTTAGTCATGTTGGCCACGCTGGCTCCCTCGGCCAATAAAGCGAGATGAGCGCCGCAACCCCAGAGTCGGCCATGACTGGACCTAATGGTCAGGGGTCCCTTTACCTTTACCTTAACCTCACCTACAGTCCTTTATGGATCCAGCTTGGCTGGTTTCCCTATCCTTGAGGCAGATGTGCGAAAGAACTGGGGCGTACCGGGGAGGGAACCTAAAAACAAACAACCAGCAACTCACATTTTCCTAGAAAAGAGAACGTGTTCAAAGCCAGGGTCCCGAAGGTGAATGACTGTAGCTTGTTTGCTGAAAGAACCCCAAGGTCAGCAAAGAGAGCTGTACTCTTCGTGCTGGTTAGCAGAACAGCTTTTTAAAAAATCTCTTTTGGGAATTGTTGGGCAGTAGAGAGAGGCCAAGGGAACAGCACCCTCCTACTGTGCCCTTAACTGAAAGTTTATAATAAATGTGGTTGCTATGTTATAGACAAATATGTGTGCCACACAATTTGGCGGTGTGGTGCAAGAACATTTATTTAAGCTGGTGTGTGTGTGTGTGTGTGTGTGTGAGTGTGTGTGTGTGTGTGTGTGTGTGAGAGAGAGAGAGAGAGAGAGAGAGAGAGAGTCATAGAACAGAATCATAGAGTTGGAAAGGAGCATGAGGATCATCTAGTCCAACCCCCTATAGTGCAGGATTCTTCCACCCAATGTGAGGTTCGAACCCACAACCTTGAGATCAAGAGTTTCATGCTCTACTGATATGTACTAGATAATTATTATTTTTTAGTGGAACACTGCCTGCTTTACTTATTTATTTAGTAGAGCATTTATAAACAAACATATATGGCAGAGTGATGCGATATTGAGCAGAGTTTGCCCGGTAAGGCATTAACTGTCCTTCTCAAATGCACAATGGCTATTATCTTCCAGAGGGTGGTCACATTCAGATGGTGATTCAGTCTCCAGCAAGAGTTCAGGTTCAATGCAAGAGTCAAGTTAAAAATATACCTTCCCCCCAAAACCGGAAGTGTTTTTGCCTGGGTTGATGGGAGAAGAGATTACAAAAGCAGACCAAAGACTGTTTATGTATGCCACCACTGCAGCAAGAATTCTTTTTTTAATAATAATTTTTATTAATTTCAACATATTGATTATCAATCATACAATAGAACTTCACTTCTTATACAATCTTTTTGGACTTCCATCAGCACCTCTGATGATCCTCCATTCTTATCACTTCTTCTGCATTTCTTAAATTCATATTGCCTTTAATTATCTTAACTAACAATTCTCCTCATTACCTTTTTTGCAATATTTCAAATAGTTCATCTTACAAAACTTCTTGCAAACCTACTAGCATAATCTGATCATCACAGTTACTTTTCAAATAGTCCATAAATTTACACCAGTCTTCTGTGAATCTCTGGTCCCGCAGGTTTCAAATTCTTCCTGTTAATTTATCTAATTCTGCATAGTCCATCAGTTTCATCCTCCATTCTTCTTTTGTCGGTAACTGCGGCAAGAATTATTTTAGCCTAAAGGTGGAAATCACAAGAATTACCAATGATCGGGGAGTGGCAGATGAAGATGATGGACTATGCGGAGTTAGCCAAACTGACTGTGAGGATCTGTAACCCACCAAGTCGATCAGAAATTCTAGAGACTGTTTGGAGTAAATTTATTGAGTACCCAAGAGACTATTGCAAAAATGTGAAGACACTAGCAGGATTGATATGAATCTTGCCACATAATATAAAAATAGTATCTGACCATGGATAATAGAAGGACTTGAGATATATTGAAGGACAGAAACTGACAGCAGAAATGTGTATATAATTTATCAGGAAATTAGAAACCAGTTGAAGGGAGGGAGGGAAGTCATGAGCTCGGTGGAGCAAATGTTTTAGAAATGGCTATTATAATGTTGTTATATTTTATGTTTATATTTTATTAATGAAAATAATAAAAATTATATGAAAAAAAAGAGAGTCAAGGTTCCTGGCAGACCCAGGAAGTTCAGGATAGGGACTCATACACACAGTCAAGGTGTGCATAAAATATTCATCTGAAGCACATTCAAAGCACATTTCTTTGCTTAAACAATTCTGGGCACTGCAGTAAACCTCTCCCAGTGTTGCAATTCTAGGCTTGCCATACGTCAGGAAAATTCCTGACATGTCCTGGTTTTCGGGTTTAAAAATGGCATCAGATGGGCAAAGCAGTGGTAACAGCTCAAAAAGCTGTTAGGAACTCCCAGGTGTCATGAATTTTACTTTTTGAAGTTTGGCAACCCTAGCTGGAGCTCCCTCTTGCAATGCACCCCAGTTGCTATTGCAACATCTCTGCTGCCACCTGCTGGTTGGAGTTCCTTGCTAAACTGCTATCAAATTATGGATCTAGAAGGACCTTACTCATTGTTTGCATCACCAAACTGACTGTGAAAAAAGCCTGATGGGACAGGCTGCCATTGGCGCATCTGGACCTTTGGAGAAGCTGGAGCATTCTAGATTAGAATCTATTTGTGTATTAATCCCTATTTTCTTAATCTGTTGCTGATCCACTAGTTGTTAGTGGAATAAATCTCATTGCCTGCACATGCCTTAGGAATGGGTGTATATTCTTGGAAAGCTGCTTCTGAAAAATCCAGATTGTAGTTCCAGGTCGCTCTTTCCCTGTATTTGTGGACATTTGTATCACTCCATGGCCAAAGGACAGAAGGATTGAAATAACTTTGGGCTGAATCCTTTTAAGTTCTACTCAGAGTGGACACATGGAAATCAATGGTCCTATCATAGTCATGTCCTTTAATTGTAGTGGGTCTCCTCTGAGTATGACTTATTTTGGAGGCAGCCCTTTGTCTTTCCCCCTGACCTTCCCCCAATTTATGTAAAAGCAAAATCTCTCTGACCCCTGACATACATTCGGATCCTGCCAAGATGTAGCCTCCTCCCACTGGGTGAGCAAAGCCAGTTGGTCATTGACTTTTGCTTACGTACAGATGGGCAGATGCTCCCACGCCCAGGTGTTTTTCATAAGAGTCTCTGGATCCTCAGCAGTACCTAACTTTCCTCTTCAGAGTGAGTTGCAGGGGATACTGAGGAGCAGGAGAACCCCATCAGGGTGAGTCTGTAAGGAACAGAAATGCGATGTGAGCTGGCCATGGGGGTTAACTCAGAACATTACCAAAAACTGGAACCACAGCAACTCTAGATCACAAATCAGAGTGTCTCTTAAAACGGATGAGAATGGGGAAATGTTCTCTGTAGAACAGGTAGAAGACCTGCCATTGGAAAGGAAATCAGAAACTTGAGTTCTAGCGGTGTCAATGTTGTTGCTGTTTTTACCTTTTTCTGGGTTGGGTTTGTCTTTGGCAATTTCAGTGATAACCCCTTCTGTCAAACTGTACAACAATAGATCTGGAGAAACCTTATTTGTGGAATAGCTGAAGTACAGCTTGGAGATGCTTTGAGTATCCAGGTGTTGATTCCCCAGGAGATTTGAGCAAGGTGAAGATACTTCTCAGTGTCTCCATTTAAGGTGTACTGTAGCTACACCTTATCATGGACAGATGTGCACCTTAAAGAGTTTTTATTGTGTGTTTTATTGTGTTCTTTTGTAGGAAGGGACATACAAAAAGCAGATTTGTTTGATACTGAGCTTTCCATTTGGGTTTCTTCTTGTATTCAGGCTTGGTTGCATTATTCAAATGTCCCATATTCTATTGTTTCCCACCCCACCCTTATTTCTGATTCGTTCAGCTGCAGCCGCTATGCCTTGTTTCCGGGCTTCACCCTCCTCCTTGTGCCTCCTCCTCTTCCTCCTGGCTTCCAGCTCTGCCTCTGAAGATGATACTGTGGTGGTCACCAGCAGCGGTCCCATTAAAGGCAAAAGACTCCCAGCTGGCCCTGGCTCTGTGACCGCCTACCTGGGCATCCCCTATGCTGAGCCCCCCATAGGCAAACTGCGTTTCCAGAAGCCAGTTCCACATCAGCCGTGGAGCCAGGTCTTGGAGGCCACCAGCTTTGGCAATTCTTGCCTTCAGGTAAACATTGAAAAAATGCCATTTGCAGAGCTATTTGCTGCTAACACACCACTTTCAGAGGACTGCCTCTTCCTCAACATCTGGGTGCCCCATCCACGGCCAGCCACACCAGTGCCCATCCTCCTTTGGATCTACGGCGGGGGTTTCATCATTGGCACATCCTCTTTGGATATGTACAATGGGGCCTTGTTAGCAGCTACAGAGAATGTCATTGTGGCCTCCATGAATTACCGCGTGGGGACCCTGGGTTTCTTGTACATGCCGCCAGATGCCCCAGGAAATGTTGGCTTGTGGGACCAACATCTGGCTCTGAAGTGGGTGAGTGAGAACGCAGCTGTGTTTGGCGGTGATGCAGCTCGGATAACTCTCTTTGGCGAAAGTGCTGGAGGAGCCGCAGTTGGTTTCCACCTGCTTTCACCGGCAAGCCAACCCCTTTTTGCCCGTGCTGTGCTTCAGAGTGGAGTTCCCAATGCCCCCTGGGGTTGGAAGAATCCTGAAAATGCCCTAAGAGATTCAGCGATGGTGAGTGGCCTCGTGGGGTGCCCTAAAGCTAACCACAGTGCTATGGTAAGCTGCCTACAGGGGTTGGAAATGAACAGCAAAATGTTTGATGCCTTGCAAACTTTCTTCTCATTGACAACGGATGGGGAGTTCCTCCCAGATGATCCCCCAAAGCTGCTGGAGAGTGGCCTTGTTCATGGCAAACCCATTCTCACTGGCGTCACTGCTGATGAAGGGTCAACTATGGTATTTTTTATGTTTCCTAACATGACATTGAAGGATGCAATACTGACCCGGGAGCAGGCCCTTAAAGCAGTCAATGGAACTTTCAAAGGAGGAACCAAACAAAATGTTGACCAGGATGTGCTACAGAAGTACACTGAAGGTAGCCATGGGTCAGAACAATATCGTTTGGCCATGAGTCATTATATGGGAGATTACTTCTTTGTGTGCCCTCTGCTTGAGTTTGCTGAGAAGGTGGGGAAAGATAAGAACCAAGTTTATGTTTACTCCTTCGACCACCGCAATCCCGACTCTATTTGGCCTGAATGGGCGGGGACACCTCATGGAGCTGAGGTACCTTACTTGTTTGGAAGCGTGGAATTAGTGTTGCAAACAAACCGGTCGGAGGTGAAGGCCGCTGAAGCCGAATTGAGCCGCCAAGTGATGCGATACTGGGCAGAATTTGCCAGAAGCGGGTAAGGCATTAATCAAACACTTTCGGATCATCTGTGTCATTGATGGCACCTTTGCACAGGTTGTGAATGTGGTTCAGCTTGGATGTTGTGGGTTGTCCACCTCCCAGCATGTTTCCTTTGCTAAAAAGCTTCCATTTTGTGGAGGACGGGTGGGATTCTTTCTGTCCAGTCATTGGGTGTCTCCCTCCCCAGTGCACCCCTCTCACCTGCTGGGATCTGTGCCATCCCTGAGGGCTTTTCCCAGACTGGAATATGTCGTTAAAGTGAGGTAATATTTCTTGCATGCCTCGATGGAGAGATTGATGTTTTCATGGCAGGAATGTAGCCTATTGTACAAGGCAAGAGTCCCATCCATTGACCGGCCCACTTTTGGCTCCCTAAAGCTTATGTATGAGGTAATTTGGCCCCTGCTCTGAAAGGCGTACTCCACCTCTGCTATAGTTATCATGGACAATGCCTGACTGCACCTGTGAGTAAGCTTCTACCACAGCATGTGTGATCCTGGGTTGGAAGGCACCATTTTGAGAAACACAGTCATTTTTCCTAATGAGAATCTGTTGCCCATATACAGGATTGCTGTCAGCAACTGGAATCCTTGCACAGCTGCCCACTTCTGATGTTGGCTATGGGGCAACTTTTATTTGTGGCACAGCACTCCCGACAGCACTGGGAGCAGGGTTTAGACAGCATTTAAATTTTGATGTGGCTTATCTGTTTATTACATTACACAACACTGGAAGCTTCACCCTGCAAGCCAATGTGAGGCCGAGATATGGCTCTGATTTCTTTGTTTCCTCTACAGGAATCCCACTGGGTCCATGGGAGATGAGGCACAGTGGCCTGTCTACGATGCCGCAGAGCAGAAGTTCTTCCACATTGGCACAGATGTGGCAGCCCAGCTCAAACGGATGTCGCCTAGCCCACAATGCGATTTCCTGAGCTCCTTGCATTCTAAGGCCACACAAACAGGTGTGATCAGGGCCCTTTTTGGAAAGGAACCATATGCAGTTCCCGGCTCTGGATTAGAATCACAGAACAGAATCACAGAATCATAGAGCTGGAACAAACCCCAAGGATCATTTAGTGCAAGCCCCTGCAATAGAGGAATAGGCAGGTGGCTCGTGAGGGAATGAGACCCGTGGCCTTGGCGTGATCAGAACCATGCCCCCAGTGCAACCACTACGAGAAGGGATATCACTGAAAGTAGGCAATACTTCTGTGAGGGCTGCACAAAGAGGTGGCATTGTGGGGCATATGTTCTGGGCCCACACCCCAGGAGAGGGATCACGGACAGGATCCCTCCCCACCTGCTTCTCTTCTTCACCGTTGAAACCTGCTTGTACACCTGCCTGTCACCCTGGCTCAGACAATGGGTGGGTGGGTGAAAAAGCAAAGCAGTGGATGTCCCTGTCTGCTTGCCTCTCCATCTGGCAAACAAGCCGGTGGTAGCAACGAGGAGAAAGGTGAATAATACCAGCCGGTGAAAATGCCAGAGTGGCAGTTGACTTGGTAAGAGAATGGGCCTCATGACGTGTGCTTTGTTCAAGGGCCCTCCGAAACTTGGAACCACTGCTATCTTCTGTGAGCCCAGAATGTTCTAGAACAAGGCCCAAATATGTCCCTTTCTAAGAAAGAGTTGCCTCAGCATACCAGGCACCAATGCTGAAAGCGGATCATCATCTAGCTGTTCTTTCTCACATCACGGTCCTGTTCAGTTCTCTTCATGGCCACTTCAAGAAATTGAGGAAGGTTTTCTTTTATCAAAGGTTCTCCACAAACTCCCCACAACAGTATTATTCCCTCAGTACTCCAAGGTTCCTCTTCTCCTCTCCCCTCACTGGCTTAACCACCCTCCAAAGGTCATTCTCCCAACACCACAAATCCCTTAGCCCCAAACCCTCAGCCTTCACTTGCTTACAATTCAATTCTTTTCCTTGTTTTCCCAGGCAACTGGCCAATGAAACATATTAAAACAGCAAGAACATTAAACAACCTAACAAAATGACACGAATAGATAAATGATCTTCCACACATATTTTCATGAGTCCTTTTCCACCGGCAGCTGCAGGAATATGAGGAACTGAATTTAAGAATGAAGAAATGAGAAACTGGGAGAACCAAAATTGGCAGATTTGTCTATCTTTAGTGGCTACAGGTCAGGGATGATCACCACAGGCCAACAACATCTGGAGGGTCACAGGTTCCCCATCCTCTGCTTTTTAAAAAAGGCCTCATCAGTTTCCACAGCATTCTGGTACAGGAGACATGATGGCTGCATGCTGTGGAAAAGGAAACCTTGTTATTGTCATTGTAGGAGTAGCGGTAATGGTTTTTTTTAAAAAAATAAATAAATTGGTAAAGTGAGGGGGGCAAGGAACACCTGTTCCCCTCAGCCACCTCTGAGAGCTTTGCCCCCGAAGCAGCTTAAGACCCCATCTTCAGTGGGGCATGAAGGGTACCATAAAAATGTGGGGATTCTGCTTTTGCTTAAAAACAAAAGTCAGGAGACTGAGCAATCTTCTGCATGGATAGTTGTTTGACCTTCTGCTTATCCGTTCTTTCCCTCTGTCCCACCTTTGTCTTTCGCAGAAAAATCTCCAGAAGTTCCTGCTTCATCTATTTTGGAGAAAGATGTGAACAGTGCGACAGAAACTTAGAAAGGCAGAAAAGGAAATATCTTGCAGCAAGTGAAAAGGGAAGCTCTGAAATGGGGAAAATCATGCCTTAGAAACAGTTTCAGCTAGGCCTGCTCCTTAACACAACTATTCACAACGTAGCTGTTCATTGGGACAAAACTGACTGAAGAAAAAAATAAATGGTGTGATAGGCAGTTGATGAAAATGTAAATCCCACTCAGGCATTTGGTACTCTGGGCAACTGAGTGCATGAATGGGATCTGCAGAAGACATGGGCTCATTTAGGCTTTCCATCCCCAAGGAGGCAGCCACCTGCATAGAATAATAGAATCAGAGTTGGGAGGGGCCCAAGGGTCATCTAGTCCAACCCTCTGCAATGCAGGAGTCTCAGCTCAAGCATCCATGACAGATGGCCTATAGGACTCCTTTATGCTGATGTCAGTCATGCATCCCTAGGCAGCATGGCTTAGCCTGTGCATTCTGGAGAGGCTCTTCAAATGTTCAGTATTAACAGGTAGCGAGTGCTTAAGTGGGACTGAAACTGAAAGGAATGAAGTGAGTACAGCCTTGTTCTCTCAGAGGGCAGCCGGATTACCCCTTTGTCATTGCTCACATTCATAGGTTTTTCCAACCACCACAAGAAGATATCAAGATTAGGAATCCTTGAAGCTTTCGTTCTGTCTGAATTTTTCATTGAACCAACCTAAGTGTGTCTGTCCTGAAAAAAATTTGCAGATCAGAAGACAGGCAGACTTGGGTTTTCACAGTTCACTAAATATTGCATACTGGGTTTCAGCTCAGATACATACCAAAATGCATATTAAAAAGGGATGTGCTTAGTTGAAATGTGTAGATAAAGGCAGAGTTTGTGAGGAAATATATACGTTCAAAAATAATGCAAGTGTTTGGTGTTTTGTTGTTGTTAATGTTGTTAAAAGGAATGACAGGAATCTATGCAGGTCTTTCCAAGAAGCGAGGTTCCCAGATGTGCTGGGAGTGTAAAATATTTGGCAGCTGAGCCAAATGCTATTGTGTGACACACTCACTTTGCCATTACTGTTCCTTTGGCCTCTAATAAACCACCCCATTTAATAATAATAATAATAATAATAATAATAATAATAATAATAATAATAATTTATTTATACCCCACCCATCTGGCTGGGCTTCCCCAGCCACTCTGGGCGGCTTCCAACAAAATATTAAAATACAGTAATGCATCAAACATTAAAAGCTTCCCTAAGCAGGGCTGCCTTCAGTTGTCTTCTAAAAGTCTGGTAGTTCTTGTTCCCTTTGACATCTGGTGGGAGGGTGTTCCACAAGGCGGGTGCCACTACCGAGAAGGCCCTCTGCCTGGTTCCCTGCAACTTGGCTTCTTGCAGTGAAGGAACTGCTAGAAGGCCCTTGGCGCTGGACCTCAGTGTCTGGGCAGAATGATGGGGGTGGAGATGCTCCTTCAGGTATACTGGACCGAGGCCGTTTAGGGCTTTAAAGATCAGCACCAACACTTTGAATTGTGCTCAGAAATGTACTGGGAGCCAATGTAGGTCTTTCAAGACTGGTGTTATGTGGTCTTGGCGGCTGCTCCCAGTCACCAGTCTAGCTGCTGCATTCTGGATTAGTTGTAGTTTCTGGGTCACCTTCAAAGATAGCCCCACATAGAGCGCATTGCAGTAGTCCAAGCGAGAGGCAACCAGAGCATGCACCACTCTGGCAAGGCAGTCTGTGGGCAGGTAGGGTCTCAGCCTGCGTACCAGATGGAGCTGTGCCTTGGACACAGAATTGACCTGCGCCTCCATGGACATCTGTGAGTCCAAAATGACTCTCAGGCTGCACACCTGGTCCTTAAGGGGCACAATTACCCCATTCAGGACCAGGGAGTCCTCCAAACCTGTCCGCCTCCTATCCTCCAAAAACAGTACTTCTGTCTTGTCAGGATTCAGCCTCAATCTGTTAGCCGCCATCCATCCTCCAACAGCCTCCAGACACTCACACAGGACCTTCACCGCCTTCACTGGTTCTGATTTGAAAGAGAGGTAGAGCTGCGTATCATCCGCATATTGATGGACACCCAGCCCAACCCCCCTGATGATCTCTCCCAGCGGCTGCATGTAGATGTTGAAAAGCTTGGGGAAAGGACAGAACCCTGAGGTACCCCACAGGGGTCTGAACACTCACTCCCCCCCAGTTTCTGAACACGGCCCAGGAGGAAGGAGTGGAACAACTGTATAACAGTGCCCCCAGCCCCTCTAGACAGTCCAGAAGGATGTTATGGTATCAAATGCTTCTGACAGATCCAGCAGAACTAGGAAACAGCTCTCACCTTTGTCCCTAGCTCGCCAGAGATCATCGACCAGTGCGACCAAGGCAGTTTCAGTCCCATGATGAGGCCTGAATCCCGACTGGAAGGGATCCAAATGGTCTGCTTCTTCCAGGCGTGCCTGGAGTTGTTCAGCAACCACTTGCTCAATCACCTTGCCCAAGAATGGAAGATTTGAGACGGGGTGATGATTGGCCATATTGGCCGCATCTAAAGATGGTTTTTTAAGAAGCGGTTTGATAACCGCCTCTTTCAGCGGGTCTGGGAAGGCTCCCTCACAGAGAGAAGCATTCACCACCCTGCGAAGCCCATCGCCCAGCGAAGCCCATCGCCCAGCCCTTCCTGGCTAGCTTTTATTAGCCAGGATAGGTAAGGATCAAGGAGACAAGTGGTTGGTTTCACTTGTCCAAGCAGCCTGTCCACATCCTTGGGGGTAACAGATTGGAACTGATCCCATGCAACTTAACTTACATGATCTATATTTTAAATAGCATGGAAAGAGTTTACCAGCCACATTCTTTTTTAAAATTGAAAGGTTTTCTCAGCAGCATTAAAACTAAAGAAATCCTAGTGACAATCTCCACCATCTCCGGGTAAGTGACCTACTGGTTAACCAGTGTATCAGTAGAACCAGGCTACTCAGTGCTTATGCTGGAACAGAGACCCAACGAGTTCCTATCTCGTTGGATTACATTTGCTATTATCTCTACCCATTCTCTTCTGGTGGGAGTTGCAGCTGAACAATAGATGGAGGGCCGCAGGATCTTCAGCCCTGGCTTCATACAACCAGAGGGAGAAAGCTCAGATTCATTACAGGTATAGTTGTAAATCTGTATAGAAAAGAATAAACCTCATAGAGTGGTGGAAGTATAAAGTGCAGGAACAAAAGTAGGGATAAAACTAGGTTTGAACCCAGCATGCCTCAAACATTGACACATTGGAAAGAGTTGCATGCCAACAGGATTGCGGTACTTATACAGTATTCAGCTTCCTTGGAATGATGGACAGCAAAGACGGTGGTGCTTTTAGGATATATGAATAAATATCATTGCCTGTAATGATATCTTAGGAATGGTTGCATATTGTTCGAAAGCTGCTACTTAAAAATCCAAAATGCAGTTCCAGGTTTCTTAAATGAGGGGTTGTTGTGGTTCCTATCCAGAAGACAATATAAGAAGAATAACCCCTATGAGCCAAGCCCTCTTGTAGTCCCATGCTGTCCAACCATGGTAGAGCTCAGGGGCAGGAGTGGCCAGCCAACCAGTCAAGTCTCAGGGTGGGTGGGTATTTGCCTGTTCACCCCAGTCCTAAAGTCAGGAGTATCTCAGTTCACATAGTCAAACAGTCCAGAGGATCAAGGAAGCTGAGAGTCCAGGGTCACAAGAAGCAAAAAGCAGCAAGGTCTGGCCAGGAAAGATAGATGTTGTTTCTAGCAACTGACTGAGGCTGGAGCCATCTGGTTCTCCTCACGAGCAAGAAGGTTGATCAGCAGCAGTTGAAGTCACTCTGCCTTCTGCTCCTTCAGGCTGCTGCTCAGCAGGTGAAGCCGACTCCTGGCCCATGACAAGCCCTTTGTGCTGACAGAAGAAGAAGAAGAAGAAGAAGAAGAAGAAGAAGAAGAAGAAGAAGAAGAAGAAGAAGAAGAAGAGTAGTAGTTTGGATTTGATATCCCACCTTTCACTCCCCTTCAGGAGTCTCAAAGTGGCTAACATTCTCCTTTCCCTTCCTCCCTCACAGCAAACACTCTGTGAGGTGAGTGGGGCTGAGAGACTTCAGAGAAGTGTGACTGGCCCAAGGTCACCCAGCAGCTGCATGTGGAGGAGCGGAGACGCGAACCCGGTTCACCAGATTACGAGACTACCGCTCTTAACCACTACACCACACTGGTTTTCACTTAAGCACTGCATCTTGTTCTGAGAGCCAGGCTACTGGTTGGTTGTATTTGTGGACATTGGTATTACTCCGTTGCCAAAGGACAGGAGGATGGCAATAACTTTGGGCTGAATCCTTTTAAGTTCTACTCAGAGTGGACACACGCAAATCAATGGTCCTATCATAGTCATGTCATAGAATCATAGAATCATAGAATCATAGAATCATAGAGTTGGAAGAGACCACAAGGGCCATCGAGTCCAACCCCCTGCCAAGCAGGAAACACCATCAGAGCACTCCTGACATATGGTTGTCAAGCCTCTGCTTAAAGACCTCCAAAGAAGGAGACTCCACCACACTCCTTGGCAGCAGATTCCACTGTCGAACAGCTCTTACTGTCAGGAAGTTCTTCCTAATGTTTAGGTGGAATCTTCTTTCTTGTAGTTTGGATCCATTGCTCCGTGTCCGCTTCTCTGGAGCAGCAGAAAACAACCTTTCTCCCTCCTCTATGTGACATCCTTTTATATATTTGAACATGGCTATCATATCACCCCTTAACCTCCTCTTCTCCAGGCTAAACATGCCCAGCTCCCTTAGCCGTTCCTCATAAGGCATCGTTTCCAGGCCTTTGACCATTTTGGTTGCCCTCCTCTGGACACGTTCCAGTTTGTCAATGTCCTTCTTGAACTGTGGTGCCCAGAACTGGACACAGTACTCCAGGTGAGGTCTGACCAGAGCAGAATACAGTGGCACTATTACTTCCCTTGATCTAGATGCGATACTCCTATTGATGCAGCCCAGAATTGCATTGGCTTTTTTAGCTGCCGCGTCACACTGTTGGCTCATGTCAAGTTTGTGGTCAACCAAGACTCCTAGATCCTTTTCACATGTAGTGCTCTCAAGCCAGGTGTCACCCATCTTGTATTTGTGCCTCTCATTTTTTTTGCCCAAGTGCAATACTTTACATTTCTCCCTGTTAAAATTCATCTTGTTTGTTTTGGCCCAGTTCTCTAATCTGTCAAGGTCGTTTTGAAGTGTGTTCCTGTCCTCTGGGGTGTTAGCCACCCCTCCCAGTTTGGTGTCATCTGCAAATTTGATCAGGATGCCCTTGAGTCCATCATCCAAGTCGTTGATAAAGATGTTGAATAAGACCGGGCCCAAGACAGAACCCTGTGGCACCCCACTAGTCACTCTTCTCCAGGATGAAGAGGAACCATTGATGAGCACCCTTTGGGTTCGGTCAGTCAGCCAGTTACAAATCCACTGAGTGGTAGCATAGTCAAGACCGCATTTTACCAGCTTCTTTACAAGAATATCATGGGGCACCTTGTCAAATGCCTTGCTGAAATCAAGGTAGGCTACATCCACTGCGTTCCCTTCATCTACCAGGCTTGTAATTCTGTCAAAAAACGAGATCAGGTTAGTCTGACATGACTTATTTTTCAGAAATCCATGCTGACTATTGGTGATCACAGCATTCCTTTCCAGGTGCTCACAGACTGTTTGCTTAATGATCTGCTCCAGAATCTTCCCTGGTATTGATGTCAGACTGACTGGGCGGTAATTATTTGGGTCCTCTCTTTTCCCCTTTTTGAAAATAGGGACAACATTTGCCCTCCTCCAGTCTGCCGGGACTTCGCCTGTTCTCCAGGAATTCTCAAAGATGACTGCCAGTGGTTCTGAAATCACATCTGCCAGTTCTTTTAATACTCTTGGATGCAGTTCATCTGGCCCTGGAGACTTGAATACATCTAGACTAGCCAAGTATTCTTGTACTATCTCCTTAGTTATTCTGGGCTGTGTTTCCTCTGCTGAATCATTTGCTCCAAATTCTTCAGGTCGGGCATTGTTTTCTTTATCGGAGAAGACTGAGGCAAAGAAGGCATTGAGGAGTTCAGCCCTTTCTGTGTCCCCTGTTTGCATTTCACCATCTTCTCCTCTGAGTGACCCCACTGTTTCTTTGTTCTTCCTTTTGCTACGAACATACCCATAAAAGCCTTTGTCCTTTAATTGTAGTGGATCTCCTCTGAATATGACTTATTTTGGAGGCAGCCCTTTGTCTTTCCCCCTGCACCTTCCCTCAAATTATGTAAAAGCAAGGTCTCTCTGACCCCTGACATACATTCGGATCCTGCCAAGATGTAGCCTCCTCCCACTGGGTGAGCAAAGCCAGTTGGTCATTGACTTTTGCTTACGTACAGATGGGCAGATGCTCCCACGCCCAGGTGCTTTTCATAAGAGTCTCTGGATCCTCAGCAGTACCTAACTTTCCTCTTCAGAGTGAGCTGCAGGGGATACTGAGGAGCAGGAGAACCCCATCAGGGTGAGTCTGTAAGGAACAGAAATGTGATGTGAGCTGGCCATGGGGGATAACTCAGAAAATTACCAAAAACTGGAACCACAGCAACTCTAGACCACAAATCAGAGTGCCTCTAAAAAATGAATGAGAAAGGGAGAATAGGTGGAAGATCTGCCATAGGAATGGAAATCAGAAACTTGAGTTCTAGCAGTGTCAGTATATATACCCACCTACCCACACATACCCCTTTTTGTGGGAGGTTTGGAGGTCTTTGGAGATTTGAATGATAACCCCTTCTGCCCAACCGTACAGCAGTAGTTGTGGAGAAGCTTCACCAATAGTACAGTTTGGCGATGCTTTGAGTAACTGGGTGTGGATGCCCCAGCAGATTTGAACAAGAAGGGGACTCTCTTCAATTTCTCCATTTAGGGTGTAGCTGTTAGGATGCATGATCGAGAGATGGCTTGTGTTATTTTATTTATATTTATTGTTTATTTATTTAATAAAAAATATTTTTAAAAACCTGCAAAGTGGTTTTCCAAAACAAAAAACAAAAACAAAAACAAAAAAACAAAAACAAAAAACAAAAACAAAAAAACCACAAGCAGTAGAATCAAGAAAAATTAACAATCCTACTTTAAAACATACAAAAGCTAAAATATTAAGATTGAAATTACTTCAACTTCCTAAGCATCTAGGTATGCTTGCCTAAAGAAGAATGCTTTTAGCAGGTGCCCAAAAAGAGTCTAGCAAAGGCACGTGCTTTGTTGCAACAGGCAAGGAGTTCCAAAGTGCAGGTGCTGTCACAGTAAACAATGCAGTACAGATATAATGTGGAACCCGTAGTAGTGCTTGAAACTACTGAAGGGGAAGTTTTATTTATTGTGATTTCACCATGCTCTGTATTATCCGAAAAGGAAAACATTTATTTAAGAAACAGGACTGCACAGCAGCAATCTAGTCTCATCATGACCAGTGGGACTTATTCCCGAGCCCACGGTGCATATGATGGGCTGCAATCCTATGCACCCCTTGCATCCAACTTGTACCTAAAACTGCACAAGCCTGCACCAGATAATTGTAGAGTTGGAAGGGACCCCTGAAGGTCATTTAGCCAAACCCCTGGGGCAATGCAGGAGTATCCACTAGACCATCCCTGACCGATGGCCATCCTTCTTCTGTTTTTCTCCTCAGCCAAGAAGATACAACAACGGAGACTGGAGGTGGGGAAAAATATAAATTTTGACAATGGGGCAGATTTGTCAGGTGCGCACAGGCACAGCTTGAAGACTTTACACAGAGAGGAACCCCACCTGGGTTTCCCCGCATGTCACGTAACAGGCAGGGAGTCAGCTCAGATAGTGAGACATTGGGGGGAGGGGAGGACAAAAGAGAGGACAAAAGGGCTCTGGGACCACCCTCCCAAAATATTTACTTGTCTTCAATGTATTGTTACCGCTGTTATTCTATGGTACAGATCCTTTTTAACTTAAATACTTTCTCTAAAATTAGAACGGCAGACGTACAGTGGTACCTCAGGTTACATACACTTCAGGTTACATACGCTTCAGGTTACAGACTCCGCTAACCCAGAAATAGTGCTTCAGGTTAAGAACTTTGCTTCAGGATGAGAACAGAAATTGTGCTCTGGCGGCGCGGCGGCAGCGGGAGGCCCCATTAGCTAAAGTGGTACTTCAGGTTAAGAACAGTTTCAGGTTAAGAACGGACCTCCGGAACGAATTATGTACTTAACCCAAGGTACCCCTGTAATCAGTAGCATAGATATCAAAGGAAAGGTGAGAGAATAGTCCCTAATAGATACAAGGGAGACACAGATACACAAGAACATAGAAGTAAACAACCCAGCCTTGGGGAGAGGGATGGGAATGTACAGTTTGCTGTACTTAGCCTTGAGATGGGAGACCGAAAGGGCTTAAAAATAAAAAAATAAAAGTCTTGTGTCTAGGAATATTTTTCTGCAAAAGCACCAGACAGCGTGTCAAAAGTGTGAACTTCATTAACAGACCCTACTTAAAGGAATTGGTCAGTTAGCCACAGAATTGCTTTGCTGATTTTTCTCATCTTCTTTTAATTACACAACTGCTTTTGGGAGGTCCTAGCTTCATGCAGGGAAGATTGGGGGCAAAGGCGAGGCTGCCCTGCTGAGTGCTCAGGGCAGCATTGAGCTGCTCCTCCTGGTGCCACGCATGGGCAAAACTGGGCGGTGGCACTGTCACTGTCCCATGCGCTCCGCTTTTGGGGGAAGCAGAGGCTTTTCCAAGGGGGATAGGGGCCTGAAGGGGGTGCGCAGGACAGGCAGCGGCCTTGGCAGGCTTTCCCAGCAGCCCAGAAAGTTGGCCTATGTGAAGAAAATTAGACTAGGCCGAGTAGATTTGGCCTTGCCTTGCCTTTGCCCCGCCCCCAACCCAGCTGGCCAATCGGCTGCATGCAGGAGGCGGGGTGAAGGCAAGGCAAGGCCTAATCTACTCAGCCTAGTCTCATTTTCTTCACATAGGCCGACTTTCCAGGACCCGGGAAGCCCAGCAGAGGTTAGGGCAGTAGGGCGGTTCATAAAAAAACCTTTTTTTAATTTAAAAAAATGCCTGCCCCAAAGGTCTTATAGCTATATCTGAAATTTCATGAATATCAGTTAATATCCTGCTCCACTGAATTGAAATTTCAGCCTTCACTACATACGAAAACGGCTGAGTAAACAGCTATTTTTGTGGAGGAGGGTCAAGATATTAACTGATATGCACGAAATTTCATATACAGTGGTACCTCGGGTTAAGAACTTAATTTGTTCCAGAGGTCCGTTCTTAACCTGAAACTGTTCTTAACCTGAAGCACCACTTTAGCTAATGGGGCCTCCCGCTGCTGCCATGCTGCCGGAGCACAATTTCTGTTCTCATCCTGAAGCAAAGTTCTTACCTGAGGTACTATTTCTGCGTTAGCGGAGTCTGTAACCTGAAGCGTATGTAACCTGAAGCGTATGTAACCCAAGGTACCACTGTATAGCTATATAATCCCTAGTGTAGTAAGATAAGACCTTTGGAGCAGGCATTTTTTTTTAAAAAAAGTTTTTTATGAACTGCCCTAGTAGGGCAGTAATTGTTCCTTGATAATTTGTCACCACCCTCCATAATGGCACCTGGGGTGGCCTGCCCCCCCTGCCCCCCTTCCTACGCTGCTGCCCCATGCCACCCCTATTTCTGATTCTTTCAGCTGCAGCCGCTATGCCTTGTTTCCGGACTTCACCCTCCTCCTTGTGCCTCCTCCTCTTCCTCCTGGCTTCCAGCTCTGCCTCTGAAGATGATACTGTGGTGGTCACCAGCAGCGGTCCTATTAGAGGCAAAAGACTCCCGGCTGGCCCTGGCTCTGTGACCGCCTACCTGGGCATCCCCTATGCTGAGCCCCCCATAGGCAAACTTCGTTTCCAGAAGCCGGTTCCACATCAGCCGTGGAGCCAGGTCTTGGAGGCCACCAGCTTTGGCAACTCTTGCCTTCAGTTTAATAACGATTCCTTCCCTGATCGACCCATATGGACTCCAAACACACCACTTTCAGAGGACTGCCTCTTCCTCAACATCTGGGTGCCCCATCCACGGCCAGTCACACCAGTGCCCATCCTTGTATGGATCCATGATGGGGGTTTTAGCATGAACTCAGCCTCAGCAGATGTCTTAAATGGAGGCTTATTAGCTGCTACAGAGAATGTCATTGTGTGCAACTTGAATTTCCGCATGGGGACCCTGGGTTTCCTGTACCTGCCGCCAGCTGCCCCAGGAAATGTTGCATTGTGGGACCAACATCTGGCTCTGAAGTGGGTGAGTGAGAATGCAGCTGTCTTTGGTGGGGATCCAGCTCGGTTGACTCTCCTTGGCTCAGGTGGAGGAGGAGCTTTAGCAGGTTTCCACCTGCTTTCACCAGCAAGCCAACCCCTTGTTGCCCGTGGTGTGTTTCATAGTGGAGTCCCCACTGCCCACTGGGTCTGGAGGAGTCCTGAAAAGGCTGAAAGAGAATCAGTGATGGTGAGTCAGCTCATGGGGTGTCCTAAAACTAACCACAGTGCAATGGTCAGCTGCCTACAGGGGAAGGACATTGAGAGCCATGCACTTTCTGAACTCTGTGGTATCAGATCAATAACAACGGATGGGGAATTTCTCACTGATGAGCCCCGAAAGCTCCTGGAGAGAGGCATTCAAGGCAAACCCATTCTTACTGGTGTCACGGCTAATGAAGACTCATTCCTGGTATACCTTATGCTTCCTAGTGCTGAAGTAAATGATGGGATCCTGACCTGGGAGCAGCTCCTTGAAGGGGTGCTGGAAACTCTGAAAACAGAAGACATTGCCAGGGCTATAGCCCTCAAATATGCTGAATACTTTCAAGGGCCAGAGCGGTACCGTTTGGCCTTGATTCAGTATTTGGGAGATTATCCCTTTTTATGCCCAATGATGGAGTTTGCTGCAAAGGCCAGGGAGCTTGGGAGCCCAGCTTATGTTTATTCCTTCAGCCACCGCAGTTCTGGCTTTCCTTGGCCAGAGTGGATAGGGACCTCACACGGAGCAGAGATCCCCTACTTATTTGGAAACTTGGCAGCTTCATTGCGGAAAGACCCATCGGAGACGGAGGTGGAATTGAGCCGGCGAGTAATGCGATACTGGGCGGAGTTTGCCAGAAGCGGGTAAGGTATTAACCTTTCTGTGCCAAGGACTAAGTATGCCTGCCCATATATACAGACATGCCCTTTAATACGTTTAATGCCCCTCTCCATTCGATAACTGATTGGCGGGATTTCAGGACTGAAAATATTCTAGGGATGACAACTCGATGCTGACAATCATGTAAGTGCTGGATGCTTCACCCTTAAATCAGTCTGAAGTTGTAATGTGGCAATGATTTCTTTGTTGCCTCTATAGGAATCCCACTGAGTCTGCGCCGAATGAGGAACAGTGGCCCATCTACAACGCCACAGAGCAGAACATCTTCCACATCACCACAGAGGCAGCCCAGCACAAATGGATGCCACCTGGTCCACGATGTGCTTTCCTGGCCACTCATCTAGCAAATGAATTAGAAGCAAGTGAGTTCTCTAAAAACTCCATATGGCAGTATTGTTCCTTCAGAGCTCCAAGGTTCCTGCTCCTCTCCTGACGCCATCACTGGCTTAACCTCTGGGTTTATGGAACACTAAAAATACAGCGAGAATATTAAGCTACCAACTGAACCACATCATATTATCTGCTACACAAATTTTCATGAATCGCCAGTTGAGCGAAAAATGCAGAGAACTGAAATTAAGAACAGAGAAATGAGAACCTGGGAGAACCAAAATGGGCAGATCTGTTCATCCATAGTGGTTAGTGGTCAAGAATGAGCATTACAAGCCAACATCTGGAGGGTCATGTGTTCCCTATCCTCCTTTTTCATTTTTTAAAATTCATTTTTAGTCCCCGCAGCGTTCTGGTACAGGAGATGTAGCACCCTGCTTGTGGTTAACGCTTAGCTGGAATTAAATATTCAACGCAGCAATAGAGAAATTAAAATAATAATTTATTTGTCAGACAAATAAATGAGAGACACAGTGGTATATTGTTACCAAAGCTCTGCCCACTCCAGCCCTGATGGTCAGCACTTATATTTCCTCAGCCCAGCCCCCTTGCTCCTCCTTTGGCTGCCTCTGTCCAATCAGCCTGGTTGAAATTCCTATTGGCTGTTTGCTAGAACCAATCATAAAAGATACACCCATTTCCTATTACCTTTTATGGGAGACAAAGAGCTATATTTCCTTCTATCTATAAATGGCAAACAAGTAGCCATATATCTTACATTTGCCTCAACAAGGCACCTTAATTACCAGATCACCTCTTGCCCTCCTTGCCCTATTGCCCTCCAAAACAGATGGCTAAAACAGATGGTGCATGGTTTTTTAAAATTTTATCTTAAACAGAGGTCAGAGATCTTGGGTTCACATTCTCACACACCATCAATGAAAGATCTCCTTCTTTGGAGGTCTTTAAGCAGAGGCTTGACAACCATATGTCAGGAGTGCTCTGATGGTGTTTCCTGCTTGGCAGGGGGTTGGACTCGATGGCCCTTGTGGTCTCTTCCAACTCTATGATTCTATGATTCTATGAAATAAGAATCTAACATAAGAATCTAACATTTCTTACTTTCTAAATCCTTTGCATAATTACATTTAAGCCAGTATATTTCATACATAACATATATAGATTTTTAGAAGCAAAGGCCTTTTCAAAGTAAAACTTCTTCAGTTTACACCCCCTTTCCTGGCCAGCTGCTTTTCCCATTAGCTCTTGCCCTTTAACCTGTGGCTCAAGTCTCTAATGGGAGACACATGGTATTATATTTTGTTAAACAATGAATCCTACTATTTACCAACTCTTAATTAGTGCTTTTGCAGCTTGATTGTATTCTGTAGGGTCAGTAACCTAGTAACCTTTGCTCTCAGCCTGTAATTCCCTTTTTACAACTTTGAGAATTTTGGCTCCTGCTATAAATCAGGGGGCCCTTGTCCAGGAGGATAAACATCTGCCAAAAGTCTTTTAGACAGCTGGTCTTCTGCCTGGCATTAAAAACACACAAGCATCTGCAAATATATATATATATATATATATATATATATATATATATATATATATATATATATAAGCTCATTTTAAAATACAAGTCTTGATCAGATGCCTCATAGACATGATGGCTAGAGCCTGCGGATCAAAAAGCTTTGCTGTCATCAGTGTAGGATTCACCATGATGAGACATTTTCTTTAAAAAGTGAGCGGAGGAAGGGAATACTTGCTCCCCTCAGCCACCTCAGAGTACTTTGCCCTTGAAGGAGCTTAGGACCCTCTCTTCAATGGGGCACAAAGGGTACCATAACAATTCAGAGTGGGAAGATTTCGGCCTGCTTTTGATTTAAAACAGGAAACTAATCAGATCTCCTGCATGAGGAGCGATCTTCTGTTGATCAGTTCTTTCCTCCTACCCTCTCTTTTTTTCCATTTGCAGGGAAATCTGAAGAAGGCTGTGTTTCACCCATTCAGGAGAAAGATGTGAAGAATGAGGCCCGAGATGGCGAAAACCAGGCCTCAGGAACACTTTAGCTAGGCCCACACTTCGCTGGATCTGGAGCCATGTACAAAACATAGCATAGCTATTCATCTCAACAAATCTGAATGAAGGAAGAAATTACTGTGATATGAATTGAATAAAAATGTAAACCCTCTTCAGGCATTTGGTATCTCCAGAATACTTGGGTTTCTTCAAGAAAAATGGGGATCTGGAACAATGCCAATCACACATTCCATAGGTAGGATGGCCAGTGAGACTGGCCTGTGAATTTTGGATAGCCTCTTCTCACACTTAGTATATATGGATACTGACTCCTTGATTGGCAGAAAATCTGAAGGGAATGGTGTGAGGATAGCCTTATTCTATTAGAGGTTAGCTGGATCAACCCCATTGCCTCCATCCCATTTATAGGATTTTAATGCTTCCACAACAACATATTCATAATAGGGATGCTTGAAACTTCTTTTCCACCTGCATTTTTTAATTGAGCCAATGCTATTGGCATATCCTGGAAATGATATACAGATCAGAACACAGATATCATTTGATTTTCACAGTACACTAAATACCGCAATCCAGATCTCAGCTCAAAAACAACAAAATGCATATAAAACAGATACGTTAAGTCTAAATATATATAGAACGCACAAAACATGTACAAAATGCACTACAATGGGAGGGAAACACTTTCAAAAGTAAATCAAATGCTGTGTAGTTTTTAAAGTGATTTTGTTTTTACACTTTAGGGTGGGTTGAAGTGATGAACAAAACTTAAGTGAAACATGCAAGACTGGAGAAGAAATCAACTGATATATTCATCCCCAATTCAGTAATCACTGAGTCACCTTCCCATCAGTGGTTCTCAACCTGTGGGTCCCCAGATGTTGTTAGACTACAACTCCCATCATCCCTGAGCTCTGGCCTTGCTAGCTAGGGGTGATGGGAGTTGTAGTTCAACATCTGGGGACCCACAGGTTGAAAAAGGCTGCCATCGATGCTTATGTCTCCTCCTCCCCCAAATCCTTCCTAAGCAATCTGAGACTCTGTCATTGTGCCTGTCTTTGCTCATCCCTCTTCATAACTCTTCTGGTTCTAGGAGAACAGGGGGCGGGAGAGCTGGTCGCAATAGGAGTGGCTTCTTCACCAGCCTGACTCTTCTCTACCTATTGGCTCCCCTCCTCTCCAGCTCCTGCTTCTGCCTCTGATTCTGGGCTTCCCTCGGCCACAGACTCTTCCTGCTCACTGAACCTTGTTACCTCTTCAGATTCCAACACCTCCTCCCCCCAGTCTGCTCCTTCTTCTCCATCTGACCACTCATTGTCATCCCACCACCAATCCCCGGCCTTGATCCTTCTTCCCTTGGGGTTGCCTACCTGGTGCCTTCTACCACTTCTCTGTGTCCAGCCAGTCCATGGATTGGGTGCTGACAGAAGAGTCACACAATTATTCACTTAAGCACTGCATCTTGTTCTGAGAGACAGGCTACTCGTTGGTTGTATTTGTGGACATTGGTATAACTCTGTGGCCAAAGGATAGGAGGAATGCAATAACCTTGGGCTGAATCCTTTTAAGTTCTACTCAGAGTAGACACATGGTCCTATGGTCCTATCAGTGGTCCTATGATAGTCATGTCCTTTAATTGTAGTGGATCTCCTCTGAGTACGACTTATTTTGGAGGCAGCCCTTTGTCTTTCCCCCTGCACCTTCCCCCAATTTATGTAAAAGCAAGGTCTCTCTGACCCCTGACATACATTCGGATGCTGCCAAGATGTAGCCTCCTCCCACTGGGTGAGCAAAGCCAGTCGGTCATTGACTTTTGCTTACGTACAGATGGGCAGATGCTCCCACGCCCAGGTGTTTTTCATAAGAGTCTCTGGATCCTCGGCAGTACCTAACTTTCCTCTTCAGAGTGAGCTGCAGGGGATACTGAGGAGCAGGAGAACCCCATCAGGGTGAGTCTGTAAGGAACAGAAATGTGATGTGAGTTGGCCATGGGGGATAACTCAGAACATTACCAAAAACTGCAGGCACAACAACCCTAGACCACAAGTCAGAGTGCTTCTAAAAAATGAATGAGAAAGGGGGAATATTCTTTGGAGAACAGGTAGAAGACCTGCCATAGGAACGTTAATCAGAAACTTGAGTTCTAGCAGTGTCAATGTTGATTTTTTACCTTCTTTTGGTTGGGTTTGTCTTGGGTGTTTTGAATGATAGCCCCTTCTGCCCAACTGTACAGCAGTAATTCTGGAGAAGCTTCACCCATAGAAGGGCTGAAGGACAGTTTGATGATGCTTTGAGTAACTGGGTGTGGATACCCTGGCAGATTTGAGCAAGAAGGGGACTCTTTTCAATTTCTCCATTTAAGGTGTAGCTGTTAGGATAGATGTGCATGATCGAGAGATGTGATATAACCAGTTACCTGTTGCATTCATAACTTATCTGTTACATTCATAAACAAAAAATCTTTTAAATAAATAAACTAGGAATGAATAGTATAGTAATGAATAACTATATGGGATTAGGATGCTACAGGGACTAGAAACCATCAAAACATCAGAAAAAGCTGGAAAGAGTTCCTTGCCACCTTAAAGGGTATTTACAGTCCTATAAAAGCTTCTGTTGTTCTATGTCCTATTTTTTTTAAATTTATTTTTTGCAGATAATGTATATGCCATTTGATTGTTAAAAGTCACTCAAAAAGATAAACAATAACAGTATCAGTAAGAAGAATGAACAACAAAAAAATTATTTTTTTTATAAAAAAGTTATCAGTAAACTATAAACAGATTAAAACTCTCACACCCATATTAAGATATTCGTTTTCGGTTACAGACATTATGGTTAATGATGGTGTTGAGGAGAAAGGGTTTTGTTTTGTTTTTTAATATAAATGTGTGATATTATTGCAGCATTGTGATGTTGAAGTGTTGTATCTTTCCCACATTTAAAAGAATCTGGAGAGCCTTTTAGGGCAAAATAGAAATTGATTAAAAAATAAACAGTTTCATCAAATGGGGCCCATTGCTAAGGCCATACTGAACATGTGGTCAGTTGGCCGACATTCACTGCCCATATGAAAACCCCATTCTCTTCAAAATATGGAAGAGTAAAAGGTGTGGGGAACCTCAGGTGTGGCGGATGCTGAATGAGATCCTTGAGGACTTCATAGACCCTAGGGACTTGTCACTATGGTTAACCTAGTTCTGGGAGAATCAGAGAAAATTATCCCCACCCCCAACATCATCATCATCATTTCAGATTTCCATATTTTGGGGGCAACCAAAGATGGGGGATATTGCATACATTTCTGTCTTCTAAATAAAATAGCAGCATGCCATACTGCATGCAAATCCCTTGGTTTGCCTGTGCCAACGTCTGGAAGGTTGGCCTTCCTGTCACTCCTGACTGTAACACATCTTAGTCAGTTATTATTTTGCAAAAAGAGCCTGAAGGTTTTGTGAATTTACACATACAATGATGCCTGCCTGAATGGAATTTTTTTTTGAATGAACCTAGTCTCCAGGCAAGATGACTAAAGAGGGACAGCTATCTGATGGCTATCTGAAATAATCTTAAAACATCAGCAGGTGAGGCAGTGATGTAACATTTACTGGAAGAGGAATGTCAGCCCTCAGGGTGGTTAGAATCATAGGAATGTAGAGTTCGAAGGGAACCCGAGAGCCTTCTCGTCCGTCCACCTCAGAATGCCTTCTAGCTCTATGATTCTTTGGAACTGCCTCCCTGTTCCATATACAGTGGTACCTCGGGTTAAGTACTTAATTCGTTCTGGAGGTCCATTCTTAACTTGAAACTGTGCTTAACCCGAAGCACCACTGTGGCTAATGGGGCCTCCTGCTGCCGCTGCGCCGCCGGAGCACGCTTTCTGTTCTCATCCTGAAGCAAACTTCTTAACCCGAGGTACTATTTCTGGGTTAGCGGAGTCTGTAACCTAAAGCGTCTGTAACCCGAGGTACCACTGTATTCCTCTGCCCTTTACAACTCGCATGGCTGCTCCCTGAATTTTGTAACTCTATCCCTGCAGGCCATGTGCAAATGTGGTGTAAGGCTGACAGTTCTTGAATAAACGAAGTTTAGGAATGATTGTTTCCTATTGAAAATTTGTACCAATGCCTTGGTCAGTATTTTTTTTCTGGGGGGAGGGATACCCCTAAACATTTTGTTAATCTAATGGGAGAAGAAACTATTGATTTTTCTTTAAATTAGTTTCTTCACTAGCACGGTGAAATGTCAGTTCTGTTGCTACCCGCAATGGCGGCCTCATTTCCTGTCATGGTATTTCCTGAGTCTCAGACGGAAGCGAGCGTTTAATGTGTGAAGCAGTGTGGAATTTGAGTACTCCTGAACATTTTTTCTAGAAAAAAAGAACTGGCCTTGGTCCCTGCTTTCCATCTTCAGTGCCCAGTTGTATTCCTCACTTGCCTGTAGGTTATGTTAGCTGAAGCTGGTGAGAAGTCTGACAACACTTGGAGGGTCACAGGTTCCCAATCTTGTTTTACATGGTTATCTTAGAGTAGGCACCCCAAGAAGAAAAATAGAATATTTATGTTGTGTTTCCCATGCCACTCCTATTTCTGATTCATTCAGCTACAGCTACTATGCCTCGTTTCTGGACTTCACCCTCCTCCTTGTGCCTCCTCCTCTTCCTCCTGGCTTCCAGCTCTTCCTCTGAAGATGATACTGTGGTGGTCACCAACAGCGGTCCTATTAGAGGCAAAAGACTCCCGGCTGGCCCTGGCTCTGTGACCGCCTACCTGGGCATCCCCTATGCTGAGCCCCCCATAGGCAAACTGCGTTTCCAGAAGCCGGTTCCACATCAGCCATGGAGCCAGGTCTTGGAGGCCACCAGCTTTGGCAACTCTTGCCTTCAGTTTAATAACGATTCCTTCCCTGATCGACCCATATGGACTCCAAACACACCACTTTCAGAGGACTGCCTCTTCCTCAACCTCTGGGTGCCCCATCCACGGCCAGTCACACCAGTGCCCATCCTTGTATGGATCCATGGTGGGGGTTTTAGCATGAACTCAGCCTCAGCAGATGTCTTAAATGGAGGCTTATTAGCTGCTACAGAGAATGTCATTGTGTGCAACTTGAATTTCCGCATGGGGACCCTGGGTTTCCTGTACCTGCCGCCAGCTGCCCCAGGAAATGTTGCATTGTGGGACCAACATCTGGCTCTGAAGTGGGTGAGTGAGAATGCAGCTGTCTTTGGCGGGGATCCAGCTCGGTTGACTCTCCTTGGCTTAGGTGAAGGAGGAGCTTTAGCAGGTTTCCACCTGCTTTCACCGGCAAGCCAACCCCTTGTTGCCCGTGGTGTGTTTCATACTGGAGTCCCCACTGCCCACTGGGCCTGGAGGAGTCCTGAAAAGGCTGAAAGAGAATCAGTGATGGTGAGTCAGCTCATGGGGTGTCCTAAAACTAACCACAGTGCAATGGTCAGCTGCCTACAGGGGAAGGACATTGAGAGCCATGCACTTTCTGAACTCTGTGGTATCAGATCAATAACAACGGATGGGGAATTTCTCACTGATGAGCCCCGAAAGCTCCTGGAGAGAGGCATTCAAGGCAAACCCATTCTTACTGGTGTCACGGCTAATGAAGACTCATTCCTGGTATACCTTATGCTTCCTAGTGCTGAAGTAAATGATGGGATCCTGACCTGGGAGAAGCTCCTTGAAGGGGTGCTGGAAACTCTGAAAACAGAAGAGGTTGCCAGGGCTATAGCCCTGAAGTATGCTGAATACTTTCAAGGGCCAGAGCGGTACCGTTTGGCCTTGATTCAGTATTTGGGAGATTATCCCTTTTTATGCCCAGTGATGGAGTTTGCTGCAAAGGCCAGGGAGCTTGGGAGCCCAGCTTATGTTTATTCCTTCAGCCACCGCAGTTCTGGCTTTCCTTGGCCAGAGTGGATAGGGACCCCCCACGGAGCAGAGATCCCCTACTTATTTGGAAACTTGGCAGCGTCACTGCGGAAAGACCCATCGGAGACGGAGGTGGAATTGAGCCGGCGAGTGATGCGATACTGGGCGGAGTTTGCCAGAAGCGGGTAAGGTATTAACCTTTCTGTGCCAAGGACTAAGTATGCCTGCCCATTTATACAGACATGCCCTTTTAATACGTTTAATGCTCCTCTCCATTCGATAACTGATTGGTGGGATTTCAGGACTGAAAATATTCTAGGGATGACAACTCGATGCTGACAATCATTTCAGCAATGTCTGCTTTAAGTACTGGTTGCTTCACCCTTAAATCAGTCTGAAGTCGTAATGTGGCAATGATTTCTTTGCTGCCTCTATAGGAATCCCACTGAGTCTGCGCCGAAAGAAGAACAGTGGCCCGTCTACAACGCCACAGAGCAGAACATCTTCCACATCACCACAGAGGCAGCCCAGCACAAATGGATGCCACCTGGTCCACGATGTGCTTTCCTGGCCACTCATCTAGCAAATGCATTAGAAGCAAGTGAGTTCTCTAAAAACTCCATATGGCAGTATTGTTCCTTCAGAGCTCCAAGGTTCCTGCTCCTCTCCTGACGCCATCACGGGCTTAACCTCTGGGTTTATGGAACATTAAAAATACAGTGAGAATATTAAGCTACCAACTGAACCACATCATATTATCTGCTACACAAATTTTCATGAATATATATATATATATATATATCGCCAGTTGTGTGAAAAATGCAGAGAACTGAATTTAAGAACAGAGAAATGAGAACCTGGGAGAACCAAAATGGGCAGATCTGTTCATCCATAGTGGTTAGTGGTCAGGGATGAGCATTGCAAGCAAACAACATCTGGAGGGCCATGTGTTCCCCATCCTCCTTTTTCATTTTTTAAAATTCATTTTTAGTCCCCGCAGCGTTCTGGTACAGGAGACATGATGGCTAGAGCCTGAGGATGAAATGCTTTGCTGTCATCAATGTAGGATTCACCACGATGAGACATTTTCTTTAAAAAGTGAGCGGATGAAGGGAATACTTGCTCCCCTCAGCCATCTCAGAGTACTTTTCCCTTGAATGAGCTTAGGACCCTCTCTTCAATGGGGCACAAAGGGTACCATAACAATTCAGAATGGGAGGATTTTGGCCTGTTTTTGATTTAAAACAGGAAACTAATCAGATCTCCTGCATGAGGAGCGATCTTCTGTTGATCAGTTCTTTCCTCCTACCCTCTCTTTTTTCCATTTGCAGGGAAATCTGAAGAAGGTTGTATACCACCTGTTCAGGAGAAAGATGTGAAGAATGAGGCCCGAGATGGCGAAAACCAGGCCTCAGGAACAGTTTAGCTAGGCCCACACTTTGTTGGATCTGGAGCCATGTACAAAACATAGCATCGCAACAAACCTGAATGAAGGAAGAAATTACTGTGATATGAACTGAATAAAAATGTAAACCCTCTTCAGGCATATGGTATCTCCAGAATACTTATGTTTCTTCAAGAAAAATGGGGACCTGGAACAATGGGAATCTGGCACACTTAGTATATATGGATATTGACTCCTTGATTGGCAGAAAAACTGAAGGGAACGGTGTGAGGACAGCCTTATTCTATTAGAGGTTAGCTGGATCAATCCCATTGCCTCCATCCCATTTATAGGATTTTATTGCTTCCACAACAACATATTCATAATAGGGATGCTTGAAACTTCTTTTCCATCCTCATTTTTTAATTGAGCCAATGCTATTGGAAATGATATGCAGATCAGAACACAGGTATCATTTGATTTTCACAGTACACTAAATACTGCAATCCAGATCTCAGCTCAATAACATAACAAAATGCATATAAAATGGATACGTTGTCTAAATATGTACAGAACGCACAAAACATGTACAAAATGCACATTTCGTGGGAGGGAAACACTTTCAAAAGCAAATCAAACGCTGTGTAGTTTTTAAAGTGATTTTTTTTTTTTTACACTTTAGGATGGGTTGAATTGATGAACAAAACTTAAGTGAAACATGAAAGACTTATCTGGAGAAGAAATCAACTGATATATTCATCCCCGATTCAGAAATAACTGAATCACCTTCCCATAGATCAGCAGTTCTCAACCGGTGGGTCCCCAGATGTTGTTGGACTACAACTCCCATCATCCCTGAGCTCTGGCCTTGCTAGCTAGGGGTGATGGGAGTTGTAGTTCAACATCTGGGGACCCACAGGATGAGAAAGGCTGCCACAGAGGAGATGTTTCCTCCTCCCCCAAATCCTTCCTAAGCAATCTGAGACTCCGTCATTGTGCCTGTCTTTGCTCATCCCTCTTCATAACTCTTCTGGTTCTAGGAGAACAGGGGGCAGGAGAGCTGGTCGCAGCAGGAGTGGAAGACACCCTGGCTTCTTCACCAGCCTGACTCTTCTCTACCTATTGGTCCCCCTCCTCTCCAGCTCCTGCTTCTGCCTCTGATTCTGGGCTTCCCTCGGCCACAGACTCTTCCTGCTCACTGAACCTTGTTACCTCTTCAGATTCCAACACCTCCTCCTGCCAGTCTGCTCCTTCTTCTCCATCTGACCACTCATTGTCATCCCACCACCAATCCCCGGCCTTGATCCTTCTTCCCTTGGGGTTACCTACCTGGTGCCTTCTACCACTTCTCTGTGTCCAGCCAGTCCATGGATTGGGTGCTGACAGAAGAGTCACACAATTATTCACTTAAGCACTGCATCTTGTTCTGAGAGACAGGCTACTCTTTGGTTGTATTTGTGGACATTGGTATTACTCCATGGCCAAAAGATAGGAGGATGGCAATAACTTTGGGCTGAATCCTTTTAAGTTCTACTCAGAGTGGACACATGGAAATCAATGGTCTTATCTTACTCATTTCCTTTAATTGTAGTGGCTTCCCTCTGAGTATGAATTATTTTGGAGGCAGCCCTTTGTCTTTCCCCCTGCACCTTCTCCCAATTTATGTAAAAGCAAGGTCTCTCTGACCCCCGGCCTACATTCTGATGCTGCCAAGGTGTAGCCTCCTCCCACTGGGTGAGCAAAGCCAGTCGGTCATTGACTTTTGCATACGTACAGATGGGCAGATGCTCCCTGCCCAGGTGTTTTTCATATGAGAGTCTGGATCCTCAGCTGTACCTAACATTCCTCTTTGGAGTGGGCTGCAGGGGATACTGAGGAGCAGGAGAACCCCATCAGGGTGAGCTGGCGATGGGGGTTAACTCAGAACATTACCAAAAACTGGAACCACAGCAACTCTAGACCACAAATCAGAGTGCCTCTAAAAAATGAATGAAAAAGGGGGAATGTTCTTTGGAGAACAGGTAGAAGACCTGCCATAGGAATGTAAATCAGAAACTTGAGTTCTAGAAGTTTCAATGTTGTTTTTTTACCTTCTTTTGGTTGGGTTTGTCTTGGGTGTTTTGAATGATAGCCCCTCCTGCCCAACTGTACAGCAGTAATTCTGGAGAAGCTTCACCCATAGAATGGCTGAAGGAGTCTGTTGATGCTTTGAGTAACTGGGTGTGGATGCCCCAGAAGATTTGAACAAGAAGGGGACTCTCTTCAATTTCTCCATTTTAGGTGTAGCTGTTAGCATAGATGTGCATGATCGAGAGATGTGATATACCCAATTACCTGTTGCATTCATAACTTATCTGTTACATTCATAACCAAAAAATCTTTTGAATAAATAAAATAGGAATGAATAGTATAGTAATGAGTAACTATATGGGATTAGGATGCTACAGGCACTAGAAACCAACAAAACATCAGAAAAAGCTGGAAAGAGTTCCTTGCCACCTTAAAGGGTATTTACAGTCCTATAAGAGCTTTTGTTGTTCTAATGTCCTATCATTTATTTATTTATTGCAGAAAATGTATATGCCATTTGATTGTTAAGAGACGCTCAGAGTGTTTTACAAATAGATAAAGCAATAACTTCATCAGTAAAAAGAATTAACAACAATAATTTAAGATTTTTAAAGAAAAAAGTTATCAGTAAACTAAAAACAGATTAAAACTCTCACACCCATATTAAGATATTCGTTTCCGGTTACAGACGTTATGGTTAATGGCATTGAGGAGAAAGGTTTTTTGTTTTGTTTTTTAAAACATAAATGTGTGATATTATTGTAGCATTGTGATGGTGAAGTGTTATACATCTCCCACATTTAAAAGAATCTGGAGAGCCTTTTAGGGCAAAATAGAAATTGAAGAAGAAGAAGAAGAAGAAGAAGAAGAAGAAGAAGAGTTTGGATTTGATATCCTGCTTTATCACTACCCTAAGGAGTCTCAAAGCGGCTAACATTCTCCTTTCCCTTCCTCCCCCACAACAAACACTCTGTGAGGTGAGTGGGGCTGAGAGACTTCAGAGAAGTGTGACTGGCCCAAGGTCACCCAGCAGCTGCATGTGGAGGAGCGGGGAAGCAAACCCGGTTCCCCAGATTACAAGTCCACCGCTCTTAACCATTAAAAAATAAACAGTTTCATCAGATGGGGCCCATTGCTAAGGCCATACTGAACGTATGGTCAGTTGGCCGATATTCACTGCCCATATGAAAACCCCATTCTCTTCAAAATATGGAAGAGTAAAAGGTGTGGGGAACCTCAGGTGTGGCGGATGCTGATTGAGATCCTTGGGGACTTCATAGACCCTAGGGACTTGTCACTATGGTTAACCTAGTTCTGGGAGAATCAGAGAAAATTATCCCCACCCCCAACATCATCATCATCATTTCAGATTTCCATATTTTGGGGGCAACTAAAGATGGGGGATATTGCATACATTCCTGTCTTCTAAATAAAATAGCAGCATGCCATACTGCATGCAAATCCCTTGGTTTGCCTGTGCCAACATCTGTTTGGCCTCCCCGTCACTCCTGACTGTAACACATCAGTTATTATTTTGCAAAAAGAGCCTGAAGGTTTTGTGAGTTTATACATACAGTGATGCCTGCCTGAATGGAAATTTTTTTTGAATGAACCTAGTCTCCAGGCAAGATGACTAAAGAGGGACAGCTATCTGATGACTATCTGAAATACTCTTAAAACATCAGCAGGTGAGGTGGTGATGTAACAGTTACTAGAAGAAGAATGTCAGCCCTCAGGGTGGTTAGAATCATAGGATTGTAGAGTTCGAAGGGAACCCGAGAGCCTTCTCATCCGTCCACCTCAGGATCCCTTCTAGTTCTAAGATTCTATGGAACTGTCTCCCTGTTCCATATACAGTGGTACCTTGGGTTAAGTACTTAATTTGTTCCGGAGGTCCGTTCTTAACCTGAAACTGTGCTTAACCTGAAGCACCACTTTAGCTAATGGGGCCTCCCGCTGCCACCGCGCCGCCGGAGCCCGATTTCTGTTCTTATCCTGAAGCAAAGTTCTTAATCTGAAGCACTATTTCTGGGTTAGCGGAGTGTGTAACCTGAAGCGTATGTAACCTGAAGCGTATGTAACCCGAGCTACCACTGTATTCCTCTGCCCTTTACAACTCATACTGCTGCTCCCTGAGTTTTGTAACTCTATCCCTGCAGGCCATGTGCAAATGTGGTGTAAGGCTGACAGTTCTTGAATAAACGAAGTTTAGGAATGCTTGTTTCCTATTGAAAATTTGTACCAATGCCTTGCTCAGTGTTTTTTTCTGGCGGGATGCATACCCCTAAACATTTTGTTAATCTAACAGAAGAAGAAACTATTTATTTTTTTAAAAAATTAGTTTCTTCACTAGCACGGTGAATTGTCAGTTCTGTTGCTACCCAATGGCAGCCTCATTTCCTGTCATGGTGTTACTGAGTCTCAGACGGAAGTGAGTGTTTAATGTGTGAAGCAGTGTGGAATGTGAGTACTCCTAAACATATTTCTAGAAAAAAAGCACTGGCCTTGGTCCCTGCTTTCCTTCTCCGGTGCCCAGTTGTATTCCTCACATGCCTGTAGGTTATGTTAGCTGAAGCTGGTGAGAAGTGAAGTCCAACAACACTTGGAGGGTCACAGGTTCCCAATCTTGTTTTACATGGTTATCTTAGAGTAGGCACTCCAAGAAGAAAAATAGAATATTTATGTTGTGTTTTCCATGCCACTCCTATTTCAGATTCGTTCAGCTGCAGCTGCTATGCCTTGTTTCCGGACTTCACCCTCCTCCTTGTGCCTCCTCCTCTTCCTCCTGGCTTCCAGCTCTTCCTCTGAAGATGATACTGTGGTGGTCACCAGCAGCGGTCCTATCAGAGGCAAAAGACTCCCGGCTGGCCCTGGCTCTGTGACCGCCTACCTGGGCATCCCCTATGCTGAGCCCCCCATAGGCAAACTGCGTTTCCAGAAGCCGGTTCCACATCCAGAAGCCTGGCTCCACAGAAGCCGTGGAGCCAGGTCTTGGAGGCCACCAGCTTTGGCAACTCTTGCCTTCAGTTTAATAACGATTCCTTCCCTGATCGACCCATATGGACTCCAAACACACCACTTTCAGAGGACTGCCTCTTCCTCAACCTCTGGGTGCCCCATCCACGACCAGTCACACCAGTGCCCATCCTCCTATGGATCTATGGTGGGGGTTTTAGCATGAACTCAGCCTCAGCAGATGTCTTAAATGGAGGCTTACTAGCTGCTACAGAGAATGTCATTGTGGCCTCCATGAATTACCGTGGAGGAATGTTAGGTTACCTGTACTTGCCGCCAGCTGCCCCAGGAAATGTTGCATTGTGGGACCAACATCTGGCTCTGAAGTGGGTGAGTGAGAATGCAGCTGTCTTTGGCGGACATCCAGCTCAGTTGACTCTCCTTGGCCTCGGTTCTGGAGCAGTCTCAGTTGGTTTCCACCTGCTTTCACCGGCAAGCCAACCCCTTGTTGCCCGTGGTGTGCTTCATAGTGGAGTTCCCACTGCCCGCCGGATTTGGAGGAGTCCTGAAGATGCCGAAAGAGAATCAGCGATGTTGAGTCAGCTCATGGGGTGTCCTAAAACTAACCACAGTGCAATGGTCAGCTGCCTACAGGGGAAGGACATTGAGAGCCATGCACTTTGTGAACTCTGTGGTATCATATCAATAACAGCGGATGGGGAATTTCTTACCGATGAGCCCAGAAAGCTCCTGGAGAGAGGCATTCAAGGCAAACCTATTCTCACTGGTGTCACGGCTAATGAAGACTCATTCCTGGCATACCTTATGCTTCCTAGTGCTGAAGTAAATGATGGGATCCTGACCTGGGAGCAGCTCCTTGAAGGGGTGCTGGAAACTCTGAAAACAGAAGACATTGCCAGGGCTATAGCCCTCAAATATGCTGAATACTTTCATGGGCCAGAGCGGTACCGTTTGGCCTTGATTCAGTATTTGGGAGATTATCCCTTTTTATGCCCAATGATGGAGTTTGCTGCAAAGGCCAGGGAGCTTGGGAGCCCAGCTTATGTTTATTCCTTCAGCCACCGCAGTTCTGGCTTTCCTTGGCCAGAGTGGATAGGGACCCCCCATGGAGCAGAGATCCCGTACTTGTTTGGAAACTTGGCAGCATCATTGCGGAAAGACCCATCGGAGACGGAGGTGGAATTGAGCCGGCGAGTGATGCGATACTGGGCGGAGTTTGCCAGAAGCGGGTAAGGTATTAACCTTTCTGTGCCAAGGACTAAGTATGCCTGCCCATATATACCAACATGCCTTTTACTATGTTTTTAAAAATAAATGAAGCAATTATCTTGTTGCACACCATCCCAATATCTAAGTGGTACTAGATTTCAGGGTTCCAGGTGTTTCACCTCGGTTTGGTTTCCTTGGGATGAAGACTGCCATGTCTTTAGGATATATGGTTTATTTACACACACATAGATATACAACCTGCTCCTATGATGGAGAGGTTGACAGCATTAACCCCCCAGTAGGTCTTGGACCCCAAGAATTACAAGGAACGTCAGCATCATGCAGGCTACCCTCCCCCAGACTCACAACAATATTTTCAGCTGCTGATTTTATTTATACTTTTATTTTTTTATTTTTTGGATTACTTTTTGTAAACTTCTGAATCTTATTATTTTAAAATATCTATTCTGTTCCTGTAAACTGCTTCGACGTCTGACAATCCGATTAATTAAATAAAAATAAGTAAATGGCGTAACCTGGATCATTAAACCATCGTAAAAAACAACAACATGTGCACATACGTTTCAGTGTATACAAATCTAAAAGTTCCCATTTGGTAACTGATCTGTGGTTTTCAGAACTGAAAAAGTTCTAGGGCTGACTACTTGCTTCTGACTTCCATGTCAGCTCTGTCTACTTCAAGCATTAGAGCCTCACCCTGAAATGAGTCTGAGGCTGTAATAAAGCTCTGATTTCTTTGTTGTGTCTACAGGAATCCCACCGGGTCTGCGCCGAATGAGGAACAGTGGCCTGTCTACAATGCTACAGAGCAGAACATCTTCCATATTACCACAGAGGCAGCCCAGCACAAATGGATGCCACCTGCTCCGCGATGTGCTTTCCTGGCCACTCATCTAGCAAATGAAATAGAAGCAAGTGAGTTCAGGGCTCTCTTTGGAAAGGGAGGATATGGTGATACCCAGCTCTGGATTGAGAACCTACAGCCCTTAGTTGCTAGATGAAAATATGGAGAAGGGATTTTATTAAAAGGGGGCATTTTTCTCTTATCAGAGGTCCTCCACAAACTCCCCACAGCTATCTTGTCCCCTCAGGGCTCCAGGGTCCCTCCTCTCCTCCCCACTCCCTTACTGACTTATCCTTTGGCTTTTCTAGGCTTCAGGCCTTATCAAACATGAAAATTAGAGCCACCACATGAATAGTTACTGTCAGGTGTCTGTTGCGGTTGCTCGAGAGTAACCAGGCAGGACTCCAACCTGTGTTTTACAGGCTTTATTTTGGTGCAAACTATTTACAGTGAAGAGCCCGGAAGCTCATATCTGGCTCAATCGCTAGCAGAATCCGGGAGTGGTCTTTCTTTGGACCTCCCCCAACATAAGAGTTTTGTTACCCCCAACCTTCTCCTCCCCTCTTTGTGCCTTAGGCTACTGTGCAGGATGGGCAAGGGCGTGTTTCCCTCCTGTCCGGCTTGCCCAGGAGTGGCGTTAAGGCTCCCACCAGCATCCTCTGGTCCTTGCACCTCTTCCCCACTGGAGGTGGGGCTTTCCTCCTCCCCGGAAGAGGAATTGCTTCGCAAGATTTTTGGAGGCTCCCTGTAACACAACTGCCCTTCTATTTCTCGCCTCTTGAGCCGATGGCAGTTCCCTGACAGTTACGTTATCTGCAACACAACATTTCATGAGTTTTGTTTTTTTTAATTGCCAATTGCTGGAGAAATGTGGACAACTGAATTATAAGAACAGAGAAAGGAGAAGCTGGGAGAACCAAAATGGGCAGATCTGTTCATCCACAGTGGTCAAGGATGAGCATTACAGGCCAATAACATCTGGAGGGCCATGTGTTCCACATCCTCCTTTTTCATTTTTTAAAATTTATTTTTAGTTCGCGCAGCATTCTGGTACAGGAGACACGATGGCTGGAGCCTTGCTATCGTCACTGCAGGAGCCACCGCGATAAAGCATTTTTAAAAATGTGAGCTGGGGAAGGGAATACTTGCTCCCCTTGGATGCTTCCTGTGAAGCAGCTTAGGACCCCATCTTCAATGGGGCATGAGGAGTACCATAAGAACGCAGGGTGGACGGATTTGGGCCTGCTTTTGATGGAAAACAAAAACCGGGAGACTAATCAGATCTCCTGCAAGAGGAGTTTGATCTTCTGTTGATCAGTTATTTTTCACAACCATTGTTTATTTTTCCTTTTGCAGGGAAATCTGAAGAAGGTTGTATTCCACCTGTTCAGGAGAAAGATGTGAAGAATGAGGCTGGAGATGGCGAAAACCAGGCCTCAGGAACAGTTTAGCTAGGCCAAACTCTGAGGGATCTGCAGCCATGTACAAAACACACGGTAGCATAGCTATTCATCGCAACAAACCTGAACGAGGGAAGAAATTACTGTGATATTGTCAGAGGCTCAGGAGCAGAAGAGCAGGGGAGAGAGCAAATAGAGAGCGGAGGAGAGGAATCAGAGGGGAGCGTAGGGGAATATGACAGTGGACCGAGAGATTCCATGAGCTTCTCCAGCGAATCAGAAGATTCCCAGGAGGGGGCGCCTATGGTAAGGGCGAGGCGAATCCCAGAGGGGACGATCCATAAACAGGGAACCAGAGGGGAGTCCCAAAGGAGTAGCGGAGAAGTAGGGCCAGTTCCCCCACCAGAGCACAGTGGGGGAGAAGAGGCATGGGAGTCAGGACCAGCGTCTCCTCCATCGGGGAGTGGGGAGACGGAGGGAAGGGCAGGTCCAGCTAGCCTCCCCGAAAGGGGGAGCAGTGACACAAGTGTAACGGTCAGAAGGAAAGTGGGAGGCTGCGCGCGCGCGCCAAGTTCAAATGTGGAGGAGCGCGGGACAGCAGAAAACCCGGATTGGGAGCCAGGTCCTAAAGCCCGAAAGAGGGGGGAGGAGGAGTCGGGAGAATCAGCGTCAGAAGAATCTCGGAGGGCAGAGACTCCGACTAGCAGAAGGACCCAGAGAAAGAAGGAACAGAGGAAGAGGTGGAGTAAAGCTAGAATCTTAAGCTGGTGTCAGGGGGGCGGAGATTCAGATGGGACTTCTATGATCTGACGGATAGATGTAGCGTTGCGCGCTGCACGTCTGGAAATGAGACTGAACTTCAATAAAGACTTTTGAACTTGAGCAAGAAGCAGCGTTGGTCTTGTGTGAGCTGGGACCTTGGGCAGCGCTGACAGTAAGTCCCATCTCAAATAAACTCTGCGAGCTCACGGAGATAGGCAAAGATGACGACTGAGGAAAAAGTCAAGCAATTGCAGGAAGCGGTGTCAACGCTCTACGCAGAATTAGCTGCGTCTAGGAAAAAAGAAGAAGACACAGCTGCGCTCTGCCAGGATCTGCAAGCCAGGTGGGACAAATGGGGAAAGGAGGGGCAGCTGGGAGCCAAGCCGGAGGGAGTTAGCCTCGGGAAAAGGGGGGCAAGCCTTGTGACCCATTTTGACGGGAACCTGCAGCAGTACCCTAACTTCAGAGCAGAAGTAGTCTTCGCGCTCAATTTGCTTCGGAAAGATTTTAGAGATGAGGAGGAGAAAGTGGGTTTCATAATCACTCATCTGCATGGGGAAGCTAAGTCGTGGCTGCGAACTTTGCTACGCGAAAATGACCCCGCCCTCAAAGATTCAAGCGCTTTTATTGGAGCCATGGACGCTTGCTTTAAATCAACGGTGGATGTGGATGTCGCTAGAAGGGAAATGCATGGATTGCGACAAGGGAGAGCGACGGTGCGCCAGTATCATTCCCGCTTTTTTGGGTTAGTAAATGTGCTGGGCTGGCAGAAGGACTCAGCTGCCGTCAGGGATCTGTTCTGGGAGGGGCTGAATGGAGCCGTTAAAGATGAACTGGCGAGGGGGGAGAGACCCCAAAATACAACAGAAGTGGTCCAAAGGGCGCTTGCAATTGGGGTGCGCCTGGAAGAACGCCCGTGGAGCAGGGAGGAGGGGCGAAGAGCAAACACGTCAGTTAGAACGACTCCCTTCCTACCCAGAGAGACAGAGCGCGCTCAGTCCACGCCTCCTCTCATAAGTGGAGAGGAGCCAATGGAAGTCGGAGGTGCAAGGGCTCAGACAGCAAGCAGAGCCCAGACACCAGGAGCAGTCAAGGCGAAGGCTCCTAGAGGGAGCAGGAAGTGTTACATCTGCGACAGTGCACAGCACATGGCGAAAGAGTGTCCCCAGAGGCTCCAGAAGCACACTGCAGCCTCAGCAACTGTTAAAGGAGGAATTCAGCAGGGAGTTGAGCAGCAGGGAAAAGGCGACGCCTGGTTGGAGATGGAGGCTCTGGGGCTCAACCAGGCGAGTCAGTGAAACAGTCCCCAGAGATTTTGCAGCCCACAGACCCCCTCCCACCCAAACCAGTGGTGCAACTCACTGCATCGCTCCAGCTGCCCGATGGGCTCACCCTGGAGGTCCCTATTACCATTGACTCTGGTAGCAACGCAGACTTTGTAGGGTTGGACTTCGTCAAGCAGCATCGCATAGCACTCCTGCCAGCCACGATGCCCCTAAATGTTGTCACGGTAGATGGCAGGAAGATACTGGGAGGAGAGGTGGTACAGCAAACACCGCCTCTGGTGATGCAAATTGGAAACCACCGCGAAGTCATCAGTTTCAACGTCACCCACCTGTCGGACACGCCCATAGTGTTGGGCATGAGTTGGCTGGATAGGCACAGCCCGGCATTAGCGTGGTACCAGCGGCAATTGACCTTCTGCTCTTCCTACTGCGCAGCGCACTGCATCCAGACCTGCCAGGAAGGAGAGGGGCAAGAGGATGCACCGCAGCTACACCTAGGCGTGGTGCAAGCGGTGCCCAACAAGTACAAGGACTTTTTGGAAGTCTTCTGCGAGAAGGAAGCAGACAAGCTGCCTCCCCACAGACCCTACGACTGCAAGATTGACCTCCTGCCAGGGGCGACGCTGCCAACTGGGAAACTGTACTCCATGTCTGAAGACGAAATGCAAGAACTCAGGGAGTTCATAGATCGCAATTTGAAGCGGGGATTCATCCGGGAATCCAAAGCAGTGGGGGGCAGTCCCGTGTTTTTCGTGAAGAAGAGAGACACGCCCGAACGGAGGCTCATAGTGGATTATAGAATCATCAATTCCAGGACAAAGCCCACAGCATTCCCCATGCCCAAAATTGACGACCTGCTCGCGACGGTGAGGAAGGGACGGATCTTCACCAAGTTGGATTTACGAGGGGCCTACAACCTTATACGCATGCGGGAGGGCGACGAGTGGAAGACAGCCATGTTTACGCCTTTAGGAACCTATGAATACAGAGTCATGCCGTTTGGTCTCCAAAATGGCTCCCATTGTTTCCAAGCTTTCATGCACCACGTGCTAGCGGGACTCCTCTACAAGAAGTGCGTCTGCTTTTTAGATGATATCCTGATCTTTTCGGACTCGCAGGAGGCGCACGAGGAGGACGTCAAGGAGGTCCTGCAGAGACTACGGGAGCACAGACTTTACGCCAAACTGGAGAAGTGCCAGTTCGACACGACAGAGGTGGATTTCCTGGGCTACAAGCTGTCCGACAAGGGACTTGCCATGGACAGCGCCAAGGTCCGCTCAGTGTTGGACTGGAAGAGCCCGCGCAACCGGAAGGAGGTCCAGAAGTTCGTCGGTTTCGCCAACTTTTATCGCAAGTTCATCAAGGGGTTCGCGACGGAGACAGCGGCCATCACGGACACCCTCAGCTCCAAGAAGAAGAAGTTCACCTGGACGGACCAGGCGGAGCAGTCCTTTCGGAGGCTCAAGCGTCTCTTCGCGTCCGAAGAACAGCTGCTACACGTAAACCCCAGCAAACCGATGAGGGTTGAAACGGACGCCTCGGACAGAGCGGTGGGGGCGGTCCTGTTGCAGCAAGATCCGCAAGGGGACTGGAGACCGTGCGCATTCTACTCCAGGAAGCTCAGCACGTCGGAGCAGAACTACACCATCTGGGACAGGGAGTTGCTGGCCATTCATGCAGCTTTCAAGGCGTGGCGGCACTTCCTCGTCGGAGCCAGACACACGGTGCAGGTTCGCACGGACCACAAGAACCTGGAGTACTGGCGCACGGCGAAATTCCTGAACCAGAGACACATCCGCTGGGCGGAGTTCTTTGCAGATTTCGATTTCCGGATAGAATACATCCCGGGAGACAACAACGTCATGGCGGATGCGCTATCCAGGAAGCCGCAGTATCTCGAGGAAGCGGCACCGGCAGCGGCCAAACACATTTTCGCACCAGAGGTGTGGGCGTGCGCTTCAGCCGCAGTGGACCTGGACGCGGTCCGTCGTGCGCTACAGGCGGATTCGTTTGCGCAAACCAAGATGGAGGAGGTGCGAAACGGCACAGCGAGGGACGACGAGTTCCAGATACGCGACGGACTACTCCTCCGCAAAGGGGCTCTCTACGTACCGGGAGAAGACCTTCGCGCGAGAGTCTTGCAGCAGCTGCACGACGCGCCCAGCGCTGGGCACTTCGGCAAGGACAAGACGGCGGAATTAGTCACCAGGGACTTTTGGTGGCCCAAGGTGCGGGGAGAAGTTGCGGATTACGTTTCCAGGTGTGACACCTGCCAAAGGGCCAAGCCAGTACACAGGAAGCCGGCGGGTCTGCTGGAACCGCTGCAGACGCCGCTCGAACCATGGGAGAAAGTGGCCCTGGACTTTGTTACAGATCTGCCCAGTTCGCGCGGCAAAACAGCAGTACTCGTGGTTGTAGACCTCTTCACCAAAATGGCGCATTTCATTCCGTGCGCGAAGGTGGCCACAGCGGAACAGACCGCCAAGCTGTTCATAGACCACGTGTTCAAAGCTCACGGCCTGCCGCGGTCCATCCTGTCCGACCGGGGCCGCCAATTCATCTCGAACTTTTGGCAGAAGCTGCTGGGCATCCTGAACGTCAAGATCAACTTAGCGTCGGCACGACACCCGCAGACCAACGGACAAGCGGAGAGGGTCAACGCCATCATGCAGCAGTACCTGCGATGCTACGCCAATCAACAGCCCTCGACCTGGGTGGACTACCTACTGCTAGCCGAGTTTGCCTACAACAACACGAAGCACGGGTCTACAGGGGTGACACCGTTCTTCGCCAACAATGGGCGCCACCCCAGAACCTTCCCGGGGTTGGAGACCGAGGCAGAGGGGGAGCCACGGGGGGCAGAGCACTTAGCCGCAGAGTTACAGGAGGTCCATGAGCAACTCCGAAGGCACTTGGAACTCGCGAAACACGCCTACAAGATGCAGGCAGACAGGCACAGGAGGGTTGGGGAAGACATACAGGTAGGGGACTGGGTCTGGTTAGCAGCTCAGGCAGTGCCGGCCAGAACGCTAGCTAAGAGGAAGCTAGGACACAAGCAGCTGGGACCTTACCAGGTCGCGGCACAAATCAATCCAGTGGCCTACCGGTTGACACTCCCGGAGGGCTCCAGAATGCACCCAGTCTTTCACAGGTCAGTGCTCACGCCTTACAAGGCGCCCCACAGGTTTCAGGCGCCAGGGACCGCACCAGCTCCACGTAGCCCATCGCCAGCAGGGGAGGGACCACAGAGGGCGACGCCACTCAACGAGGTCACAGAGATTTTGGACTCCAGATGGGGGGAAGAGGGAGTTGAATATCTCCTCGCCAGGGAGGGTACTCCGGCCAGCGCCAACGAGTGGGTGCCGTGCTACGCCGTGGAGGAGCACTATCTCAAAGACGAGTTCCATTCGATCTTCCCACACAGACCCATGCCGGCGGAGTATTTTGACGACTGGCTTTTCACACCCACACTGTCAGCCAGCACGTTCCAAGGTTTCTCCTCAGATGAGGAGCCGACGCCGGGGATGAGCTCCCCGGAGGGGTCGCTCTCGGGGTTTGCCACGGACCGCTCCTATTGGTGGGACACTCAACCAGAAGTGGGGTGGAGCAGGGAACTGCTGAGGGGGCCCTTGCACACAGCCTCACCCGAGGGACCGGGGGGAGACGAGGACATGGACGTGTGGGGGGAGGATCTTGGTTTTGAGCACGACAGCAGAGAAATGGAAGCAGAGGAAGTCGACGTCGACGAACCCATCGTGGGGGGGCCTGATCCCGCTGGACGGTTGCACACCAGGGAGAGAGAACGGAAGCCAGCACTCACACCCCCAGCGCTGGAGCACCTGGAACCCACACCCGAAGAGGGGGAGGGGGGAAGGGGGGGCTTCGAGGGGGGATGGATGTCAGAGGCTCAGGAGCAGAAGAGCAGGGGAGAGAGCAAATAGAGAGCGGAGGAGAGGAATCAGAGGGGAGCGTAGGGGAATATGACAGTGGACCGAGAGATTCCATGAGCTTCTCCAGCGAATCAGAAGATTCCCAGGAGGGGGCGCCTATGGTAAGGGCGAGGCGAATCCCAGAGGGGACGATCCATAAACAGGGAACCAGAGGGGAGTCCCAAAGGAGTAGCGGAGAAGTAGGGCCAGTTCCCCCACCAGAGCACAGTGGGGGAGAAGAGGCATGGGAGTCAGGACCAGCGTCTCCTCCATCGGGGAGTGGGGAGACGGAGGGAAGGGCAGGTCCAGCTAGCCTCCCCGAAAGGGGGAGCAGTGACACAAGTGTAACGGTCAGAAGGAAAGTGGGAGGCTGCGCGCGCGCGCCAAGTTCAAATGTGGAGGAGCGCGGGACAGCAGAAAACCCGGATTGGGAGCCAGGTCCTAAAGCCCGAAAGAGGGGGGAGGAGGAGTCGGGAGAATCAGCGTCAGAAGAATCTCGGAGGGCAGAGACTCCGACTAGCAGAAGGACCCAGAGAAAGAAGGAACAGAGGAAGAGGTGGAGTAAAGCTAGAATCTTAAGCTGGTGTCAGGGGGGCGGAGATTCAGATGGGACTTCTATGATCTGACGGATAGATGTAGCGTTGCGCGCTGCACGTCTGGAAATGAGACTGAACTTCAATAAAGACTTTTGAACTTGAGCAAGAAGCAGCGTTGGTCTTGTGTGAGCTGGGACCTTGGGCAGCGCTGACAGATATGAATTGAATAAAAATGTAAACCCTCTTCAGGCATTTGGTATCTCCAGAATACAGTGGTACCTCATGTTAAGTACTTAATTCATTCCAGAGGTCCGTTCTTAACCTGAAATTGTTCTTAACCTGAAGCACCACTTTAGCTAATGCGGCCTCCCGCTGCTGCTGCGCCGCCGGAACGTGATTTCTGTTCTCATCCTGAAGCAAAGTTCTTAACCTGAAGCAATTTTTCTGGGTTAGCAGAGTCTGTAACCTGAAGCGTATGTAACCTGAAGCGTATGTAACCTGAGGTACCACTGTACTTGGGTTTCTTCAAGAAGAATGGGGATCTGGAACGGTGCCAACCACATTCTCTAGGTAGGATGGCCAGTGAGACTGGCCTGTGAATTTTGGATAGCCTCTTCACACACTAAGTATATATAGATACTGACTGTTTGAGTGGCAGAAAAACTGAAGGGAATGGTGTGAGGACAGCCTTGTTCTAATAGAGGTTAGCTGGGTCACTCCCTTTGCCTCCATCTCATTTATAGGATTTAATGCTTTGACAACAACTTATTCCTAATAAAGATCCTTGAAATGTTTGCTCAGTCTGCATTTTTTAAATCGAGCCAATATAATTTGCACATCCTGGAAACAGAACATAGGTATCATTTGGTTTTCAATAGCACACTCAATACTATGATCTGGTTCTCAGTGCAAAAACATACAAACATAACATAACAAAACAAACATAACAAAATGCATATAAGATAGATATGCTAAGTCAAAACATGCATAAAATGCACAAGTATGTACAAAATGCACATTTTGTGGGAGGGAAACTGTTTCAAATATAATGCACAGGTTCGTGTAGTTTTTAAAGGGCTTTTATCACACATTGGGATGGGACGAACTGATGAATAAAACTTAAATGAAGCACGCAAGACTTATCTGGATAAGAAATCGACTGATAATCGACTGATCTGTAATTCAATGACCACTACTTTCAACACTGGCAATTTGAGGGCAGCAGCCTAGCTTCCTGGTTTGCATAACTTGTGGCACATACAGCCCTAATCTCCTACTGAGGGGAATGCTGACAGGCTAGGGATGAGGGGAAAATTCCATTTAGTTTGCATTGAAAGGCAAGTTTACCTAATTCACACTTTCTGTTGCAGCATACCAACCAAAGCATAGACATCCTTCAAAATGTGCAATTCTCTGAATTTTGCAATGCAATTTTCCAGTCAAGCAATGTTTACAAAAACACATATTACTAGGGTAAAGTGTGCGTAGAAAGGCATATATTGGAGAAAATGACATACAAAAATGTGTTATATTAGGGGAAATTAGTTTGCAGAGATATGAGTATTGGGCAAAATTGCATAAAAATATATATATTAGGAGAGACACTCGCACTAAAATGCCCATGAATTTTCACGAGGATGTTCTTTTAGAAAATGACCAACTTTAAGAAGGGAAGAAATGAGAAACTGAAATGGACAGATATGCCCATCTTTTCCATGGTTTCCAGGATGAGTGGTGTGTGTGTGTGTGAACACTCGCTAAAACTCCCCATCACTCCAGCATCAGCCTTCTAAGGCAATAGTCTTTCTCTGCCCTAATGCTAAGGCTGACCCTAGATCCATCAGGAGTTTTTCTCATTCTACAGAAGCAAATTTGTCCGCTTCAGTTTCTCATTTTCCTACAGATTATTTGCTACATCATCATCATCATTTATATCCCGCCCATCTCTCTGGGTTTCCCCAGCCACTATGGGAGGCTCCCAACACAATATTACAAACACGATAAAACATCAAATATTTAAAAAGTCCCTAAAGAAACCGGAGCATAAAATCTGGAACAGACACACAGAACATAAAAGCTGGAACAGACTTTGAGTTGCACATTGCTAATCTGGATCCTGCTAAAGTCTACATATGAACAACACCCAGGGGCGGATTTAGGTTTGATGAGGCCCTAAGCTACTGAAGGTAATGGGGCCCTTTATATGTCCAGCTGTTCTTTGTCAACAACAAATTGTTGCTGTTTTTTGTGTTGAATATATATGATATATATTCCTTATGAGGAACGGCTAAAGGAGCTGGGCATGTTTAGCCTGGAGAAGAGGAGGTTAAGGGGTGATATGATAGCCATGTTCAAATATATAAAAGGATGTCATATAGAGGAGGGAGAAAGGTTGTTTTCTGCTGCTCCAGAGAAGCGGACACGGAGCAATGGATCCAAACTACAAGAAAGAAGATTCCACCTAAACATTAGGAAGAACTTCCTGACAGTAAGAGCTGTTCGGCAGTGGAATTTGCTGCCAAGGAGTGTGGTGGAGTCTCCTCCTTTGGAGGTCTTTAAGCAGAGGCTTGACAACCATATGTCAGGAGTGCTCTGATGGTGTTTCCTGCTTGGCAGGGGGTTGGACTCGATGGCCCTTGTGGTCTCTTCCAACTCTATGATTCTATGATTCTATGACCTAATAGGTATCTAAAGTCATTTGCACATAATGAAATATTATCATAAATTTTGGAAATGTACATCCAGGTTTTTTCCCCTTTAATTTTTTTGGGGGCCCCCAAGAGAGTGGGGCCCTAAGCTATAGCTTGTTTAGCTTATACGTAAATCCGGCACTGATAAAACCCAGCAATAGAGTAGCCGTGTCGGATCAAACCTGACACTGTGCCAGGTCTGCGTCTTCTGGAAGCTGCTGGGACCTGAGTGCATTTTTTTATTTTTTATTTTTTTGTTGCTGCTTTTGATGAAGGCCCCACAGAGACCTTGGCCTTCCAATGAGAGTGACAGAAAAGCAACCATATTGCTTAAACAGAGCGGGAGCACAACATGTTTGGCCAGACCAACGCTGGAAGTGTGTCAAAGGTCCCTGCATTAGCACTTATACAACAGGATCCCAGGTGCTCATTTTCCTCCCCATCTCAGATCAATTACGGTACAGTGATACCTCGGGTTAAGAAATTAATTCGTTCTAGAGGTCCGTTCTTAACCTGAAACTGTTCTTAACCTGAGGTACCACTTTAGCTAATGGGGCCTCCCACTGCCGCCGCACGATTTCTGTTCTCATCCTGAGGTAAAGTTCTTAACCCGAGGTACTATTTCTGTGTTAGCGGAGTCTGTAACCTGAAGCGTCTGTAACCCGAGGTACCAGTGTATTGATAGCTGGAAGTTCCCTTGCATGAAGAATCACTTATACAGTGGTACCTCAGTAACAGACGCTTCAGGTTACAGACTCCGCTAACCCGGAAGTAGTACCTTGGGTTAAGAACTTTACCTCAGGATGAGAACAGAAATCTCGCAACAGCCGTAGTAAAGTTGCTGATTGTCTGTATCCACAGTTTTAGGCAGCGAGGCTTCTCCCCCACCTGTGGTTGTCAGCAACTGGTATGCTGAGATTCCACTTGTGGGTTTCCCCACAGGCATCCGGTTGGCCACGGGGAGAACAGGATGCTGGGCTAGAAGGGGCACTGTCCTGATGCAGCAGGCTCTTCTGATGTTCTTAACATTTGTTGGCGATTGTAATACTCAGCCATCGAATCATAGAACTGTAGAGTTTGAAGGGACCACAAGGGTCATTTAGTTTGACTCTTTGCCATGCCCAACATGGGGCTCAGACCCATGACTTTGAGATTCAGAGTCTCGTGCTCTTCCGATTGAGCAGCATAGTTAAAATACAGTGGTACCTTGGGTTATAGATGCTTCAGGTTACAGACTCCGCTAACCCAGAAATAATACCTCAGGTTAAGAACTTTGCTTCAGGATGAGAACAGAAATCGCACAGCGGCAATGGGAGGCCCCATTAGCTAAAGTGGTGCTTCAGGTTAAGTACAGTTTCAGGTTAAGAATGGACCTCCGGAACTAATTAAGTACTTAACCCGAGGTACCACTGTACAGTGGTACCTCAGGTTACAGATGCTTCAGGTTACAGACTCCGCTAACCCAGAAATAATACCTCAGGTTAAGAACTTTGCTTCAGGATGAGAATAGAAATCATGCTCCAGCGTTGCGGCAGCAGTGGGCGGCCCCATTAGCTAAAGTGGTGCTTCAGGTTAAGAACAGTTTCAGGTTAAGAACAGACCTCCAGAACGAAGTAAGTTCTTAACCTGAGGTACCACTGTATATGGATTTTCCCCCTCATCACCAGGCACAAAGGGAACTAGAGGATGGAATCCGGAATCATTCAAACCCCCTCACCCCCATGCAATTCTGATGCTTGCTCTGACGCAAGACCCAATTGAATGACTAGTAGTTAAAACGTTATGTAATTCTTGGTGACTTAAAATGTCAGCGGTTGTGATGGTGAAACAACATTCATTAGAAGAAAGAATGTCACATTTCAGGACAGTTGTACCTGGTGGCTTAAGGGCACCCGGACGTGGGCATGAAACATAACACAGGAGCCTTGCAATTCCTGGAAGATGCTCTTGCCACACGGGCCTTACAATACAAAAGGAGCACCAGCGACCAACACATCAGTCTCAAAGAGGGCGGAGGGAGTGTAAGAACTGCAGAGGTGGAACTGCTTTCCTCGCAGCACCCCCAAGGAGCAGTCTGAAGCCTCCATAAGTGCCCCCTTCTTGCATCCAGAGCAAACGATATTGGGTAAGTATACCACTGCAGAGAATGTGCGGTTGTGTTGTGGATGGAAATATCTTTTATGATTAAGGTTTCGTTAAAAGTTTTCATAATAGATTACATTAAAAAGCAAACTGATCTAAACAAAAATAAAAACAAAGAGAAAAGGAGAAAGAAAGAAGGTCCTCTCTCACAGGTATGTATTAGTCCTTATCCCAAACAGAAGGAAGTGAAGACTCCCAGATTTCACTTGGGAGTTTCCCAATCTTCTCCCAGACTGGGAGATCCTCACTTCCTTGCCTCTCACACAGTATCCTTCAACAACCAGTATATTGAGAATTCTTGACAAGATGAAATCAACAAGCCATTTCTTTCTTTCTCTTAAAAAAACCCCTGGTATTGTTTCCTTGGTCTCCCCCCCTCCAATCCTGGGTTGCATTAATGTCCTGACCATTGGTCATGTTGGCTGAAGCTGATGGTAACTTATATCCCACAGCACGTGGAAGGTCACAGATTCCTCATCTTGTTTATATGGTTAACTTGGGTTGCATTCACATTGCAGTTTTCTTTCATGCTGTTTCCCTGTTAATTTCTGCACCTCATTTGAGCTTTCACATGAAGGGCACTTCTGGGTAAAAAAGGATAAAGGTGAAGGACCCCTGGACGGTTAAGTCCAGTCAAAGGCGACTATGGGGTTGGAGGGAGCCGGCCGAGGGAGCTGGCGTTTGTCCACAGACAGCTTTCCAAATCATGTGGCCAGCATGACTAAACCACTTCTGGCGCAACGGAACACCGTGACGTGTGCCAGAGTGCACGGAAACACTGTTTACCTTCCCACCACAGCAGTACTTCTTTATCTACTTGCACTGGTGTGCTTTTGAACTGCTAGGTTGACAGAAGCTGAGCAACGGGAGCTCACCCCGTCGCAGGGATTCGAACCACCGACCTTCTGATCGACTAGCCCAGGAGGCTCAGTGGCTTAGACCACAGCGCCACCCACATCCCTGGCACTTCTGGAAATGTAGCAGAATATGGTGCAAGTTTAGCATCACTTTTCATGCTGTTTGCTTCTGGGTGGGAAAAAATCAGTTTGCAAATAAAGTAGAAATGCACCAAACTTTATTTTGCAAATAAAGTAGAAAAGCACTAAACATGCACCATACCCCACTAGATTTCCAGAAGTGGTTGTATGTCACGTGAAAGCTGAAATACAATGTGGAAAACAAGAGTCTGGGAAACATATGAAGAACAGAATAGACTGCCATGTGGCTGCAGCGTTTCTAAAAGAAATATATAATAATATATTGTTGTGTTTGCCACCCTAACTCTATTTTTTATTCTTTCACCTGCAGCTGCTATGCCTCGTTTCTGGACTTCACCCTCCTCCTTGTGCCTCCTCCTCTTCCTCCTGGCTTCCAGCTCTGCCTCTGAAAACGATACTGTGGTGGTCACCAGCAGTGGTCCTATTAGAGGCAAACGGCTCCCAGCTGGCCCTGGCTCTGTGACCGCCTACCTGGGCATCCCCTATGCTGAGCCCCCCATAGGCAAACTGCGCTTCCAGAAGCCCGTTCCCCATCAGCCGTGGAGCCAGGTCTTGGAGGCCACCACCTTTGGTAACTCTTGCCACCAGGCAATTATTGATTTCCTACCTAATTCAACCATATTATTTCCCAACACACCACTTTCAGAGGACTGTCTCTTTCTCAACATCTGGGTGCCCAACCCACAACCAGTCAAACCAGTGCCCGTCCTTCTATGGATCTACGGTGGGGGATTTATCAGTGGCACAGCCTCGCTGGACATCTACAACGGGGCATTCCTAGCTGCTACAGAGAATGTCATTGTGGCCTCCATGAATTACCGCGTGGGGAGTTTGGGTTTCCTGTACCTGCCGCCAGATGTCCCAGGAAACGCTGGCTTGTGGGACCAACATCTGGCTCTGAAGTGGGTGAGTGAGAACGCAGCTGTGTTTGGCGGTGATGCAGCCCAGATAACTCTCTTTGGTGTAAGTGCTGGAGGATCCTCAGTTGGTTTCCACCTGTTTTCACCGGCGAGCCAACCCCTTTTTGCCCGTGCTGTGCTTCAGAGTGGAGTTCCCAATGCCCCCTGGGGTTGGCGGAATCCTGAAGATGCCCTAAGAGTTTCAGTAAATGTGAGTCAGCTCATGGGGTGTCCTACAGCTAACCACAGTGCTATGGTTAGCTGCCTACAGGGAAAGGAAGGCAAGGCATATTCTGACCTGGGACCTATGTTTTCTTTGACAACCGATGGGGAGTTCATCCCAGACGATCCCCAAAAGCTCCTGGAGACTGGTGACATTCAGGGCAAACCCATTCTCGCTGGTGTCAGTGCTGACGAAGGGTCACACATGGTATTAATGCTATTTCCAAGCATCATAGGAAACGATTCAATACTTACCAGGGAGCAGCTCTATGAAGGGGTGAATCAAACAGTAAAAAATGGAACTAAACAAAATGCTGTCAATGCCGCAATACTGAAGTACGTCCAAGAGAGCCACGGGCCAGAACAGTACCAAATGGCCTTGAGTCAGCTTTTAGGAGATTACTTCTTTGTGTGCCCACTGGCTGAGTTTGCTGCAAAGGTCGGAGGAGCTGAGAGTCCAGTTTATGTTTACTACTTCGACCACCGTTTTCCCACTTGGCCCAAGTGGGCAGGAACACCCCACGGAGCTGAGCTGCCTTACTTGTTTGGAATCATGGCATCCGAGTCGCAAACAAACCAATCGGAGGTGGCGGCTGAGGATGCTGAATTGAGCCGTCGAGTGATGCGATACTGGGCAGACTTTGCTAGAAGCGGGTAAGGCATTAATCCCTCCGCGTCGTAAAACAAACATTTCCTGCTTATCTGTGTCCTAGAGGCTGCCTTTGATCTCTGTGCAAGTCGTGAATGTGGTTCAGCTTGAAATGTGCACCCACTTCCCAGCATGTTATTGTTGCAAAAGGCTTCTATTCTGTAGAGGCAGAGTAGGAAATGTCAGTCGAGGGGGGACAGAAAGGTGATTCTCCAGGCCTCTCTATCCAACCATCATGAGCCTTCCATCCCAGACCACATCTCTCACTTGTTGGAGTCTGTCTGTCTATCATCCTCCTATTAGGTGCAGGTCAATTCTGTGTCCAGGGCAGCTGTTTACCAGCTCCATCTGGTACGCAGGCTGCGACCCTACCTGCCCACAGACTGTCTCACCAGAGTGCTGCATGCTCTAGTTATCTTACACTTGGACTACTGCAATGCACTCTATGTGGGGCTACCTTTGAAGGTGACCCAGAAACTGCAACTAATCCAGAATGCGGCAGCTAGACTGGTGACTGGGAGTGGCTGCCGAGACCATATAACACTGGTCCTGAAAGACCTACATTGGCTCCCAGTACATTTCCGAGCACAATCCAAAATGTTGGTGCTGACCTTTAAAGCCCCAAATGGCCTCGGCTCAGTATACCTGAAGGAGCATCTTCACCCCCATTGCTCAGCTCCGAGGGCCTTCTGACAGTTCCCTCACTGGGAGAAGTGAGGTTACAGGGAACCAGGCAGAGGGCCTTCTCGATGGTGGCACCTGCCCTGTCCTCCTATCAGATATCAAGGCAATAAACAACTATCTGACTTTTAGAAGGCATCTGAAGGCAGCCCTGTTTAGGGAAGTTTTTAATGTTTGATGTTTTGTCATGTTTTTAATATTCTGTGGGGAGCCACCCAGAGTGGCTGGGTAGACCCAGCCAGATGGGTGGGGTATAAATAAAAAAATATCATCATCATCATCTATCTTGTATTATTTATTGATTACCCACTCTTTACTCTCTGGTTTCTTTGTTGCCCCAACAGGAATCCCACTGGGTCAGAGGGAAGTGAAGTGAAGTGGCCCGTCTACAATTCCACAGAGCAGAACTTCTTTCATATCGGCGGAAAGGCAGCCCAGCCCAAACGGAGGTCACCTGCCTCACACTGTGATTTTCTGGCATCTCTTTTTTCAAATGCGAGAGAAGCAGGTGAATTTGGGGCTCCTCTGGGGGTGGGAGTGTATGTAGTTGCTCAGCTGTGCTCCTGTTGTGACCTCCAAGACAAGGAGATAAGTCACTACACAGCCTTTAGAAGACATCTATAGGGAAGTTTTTATTTATTTTGAAATGCTTTGTTGTGTTTCTATATATAATGGAAGCTGCTCAGACAGGCTGGGGCAACCAAGTCAGATGGGCAGGGAATAACAATAACAATAACAATAACAACAACAACAACAACAACAACAACAACAATAATAATAATAATAATAATAATAATAATAATAATAATAATAATGGAATCCAGAATGCTCTAGAAAAGGGATGGGGAACCTAAAATATGGGTCCTGTATATGTCTCTAACTGGCCCTTGCAGTTCTCTCCAGCCCACACCCACTCCCCTTGTTTTTGCCTGGCCTAGAAAGTGTCCTTGATTGTTGATACAGTGGTACCTCGGGTTAAGAACTTAATTCGTTCTGGAGATCCGTTCTTAACCTGAAACTGTTCTTAACCTGAAGCACCACTTTAGCTAATGGGGCCTCCTGCTGCTGCTGCGCCGCCACTGCACAATTTCTGTTCTCATCCTGAAGCAAAGTTCTTAAGCCGAGGTACTATTTCTGGGTTAGCGGAGTATGTAACCTGAAGTGTCTGTAACCTGAAGCGTATGTAACCCGAGGTACCACTGTAATGCCTTTTGCTGTCCTGGATAGAGGATAGAGGGGGAAGTGTGAAACTCCCCACAGCAGTATGTTTCATTTACTGCTTCAAGGCTCCTCCTTTCTGCCTCCCACACTGGCTTACCTGCTCTCCAGTGGTCACTCTCCCAACATCCCAAATCCCTTAGTAACAGTTATGAAACATGAAAACAACAGCAAGAACATGAAGCGCCCAAACAAAACCACACAGATAGTTATGTTATCTGCCACAGACATTTTGCAGGAGTTTTTAAGAATGGAGAAATGAGAAACCGGGAGAGGCAAATCGGGACTATCAGACCAACAACAACTGCAGGATCTTAAGTTCCCCATCCATTTCCCCTCCCTACTTTTAGAAAAGTTCCCACAACATTCTGCTACAGGATGCATGGTGGCTGAAGGCTGTGAACCAGAAAGCCTTGTTATCATCACTGTAGGAGTAATTTTTTTTTAAAAAAAGTCTGGCTGCAGCATTCTGCCTCAGCTGGAGCTTTCGACCCAAGGGCAGCCCCAAATACAGCACATTACAGTAATCCAGCCTTGAGGTTACCAATGCATGGACTACAGTAGACTGGCTATCCCTGCCCAGGAATGGCCATAGTTGGCAAATCAGACATAGTTGGGAAAAGGCACTCCTAGCTACAGAGGCCTCGAGGAGCACCTCTATACTACTCACCTGGTTTTTTAGTAGGAGTGCAATGCCACCCAGAACAGGTAACTTGCCAATTTCTCAAACATGGGAACCACCTACCCACAGAGCCTCCATCTTCCCAGGTTTCAAACAAAGTTTATTGGCTCAAGAGAGTATACCAGTAGATTAATATGTCAAGAGACTAAGATTTTGGGCATGAAGATTTCGTTCTTTCTATTGATCAGTTCTTTTCCTCTTTCTTTCTTTCTTTCTTTCTATTTTAGAAAGCCTTTTCTGAGGTCTCTGAAGAAGGCAGCACTTCACCCATTTTGGAGAAAGGTCCGAAGAATGAGACCCAAGACAATGGAAACCACACTTTAGGAACAGGTTACCGGTAGCTAGGCCCACAATCTGTGGGACCTCTAGCCATGTTACGAAACACTACACAACTGTTTGGGATGTAGCTGTTCAAGACAGTTTGGTTCACTGCCACAATATCACAGATTGGTCGCTCCAATCCGCACTCGCTGTATTGTCACTTTTGAATAAATGTTAAAAATAAATGTTAAAAAGAAAACAAAGGATGCAGTAGTTCATGGGGGGGGGCAAAGCTGAGTGAGGAAGCAGACAAACTGCTGAGATATGAATGGAATGAAAATGTAAACCGTATTCAGGCATTCAGTTCCTCTGAGTACCAGATGCATGAATGGGGTCTCTAGAAGACATCTGTTTCCTCCCCGAGAATGGAAATTCTGATTAATCAGGATTCCTATCCCCAGAAAACTCAATGCATCTTGGGCTCTTGCACATGCATGCCAATTGTGCACACACAGTTCTGATCTTGAAGAGAGGGGAATACGCAGCGGGTAGGGGTGGGGGAGAAATTCAAGTCAGTTTTCATTTAAAGGCAAACACACTTAATTCACACTTTCTGTTTGTTTGTTTTTAAATGATATTTATTAAGAATTTTAAAATTACAAAGAAATAGAGAAAAAAAGAAGGAAAAAATAAAAACAATAGAAAGACAAACAGCAGTCAAACAATACAAATCGATAAAAGTCAAAATCAAAAAACAAAAACAAAACACATAACACATCAAAGTCACAAAACAAGAATAAACCACAAAAATTTAAAAACAGATCCAATATTCCCAAATCCTTAACTGTCATGACCTTATTTCATCGACCTCCTCACACCTCCCTTTTTTGTATTCTAGTTGTTAATTATAACAGCAAATCCTTTCCATTTTTCATAATATCCTGTCATTAAATTACCCTGATCTATTTTGACCTATATTACATAAAAAACCCTAAAATTTAAAACTTAAATCTTATCTATACCAATTTCTCCTAACCTTAGCATATTCTTGCAAAGTTCTTTTTAACATTTCTGCTAAAGCCAAATAATTTCATTCCAACATTTTTCTAATATTCATTAATTTTTCAGAACAATCTTAAATAATTTTTTTAAAAAAACTTTCTTCCAATCTTCATCCAACGTCTCTTCCTCCTGGTCCCGGGTTTAGTCAGTCCTTTCTATCCCATCCATCTAGTTCATTAACCTGGTAATCTTATGTCCGAGGCCCTTAAGTCTCTTCCATGTCCCTTCCGCAGATCTTCTTCATATTTATACCTGTACTTTACTTTGTCTCCTGCTCCTTTCACTCGTGGAAACTCCAACTTAACAATATTTTTGTCCCTTCTCGACAGATCAGCCCCTTTTCCATAGTTCACACTGAACTCCATGTGATTTTTAAAGACATGTTTCAAACCCCCTCCAGAGTTGAGGACCCCCACATCCCCAAACTCCTCGCGGCCCATTGCCAGACTTGAAAAGTCAAAACATCCCTGCATAGGGGGGTCTATCCAGCCCCCCATCTCCAAGCCAAATACAACTCTATCTCTCCAAATCTGGCTTTTTCCAAGTTCATTTGTCAGATCCAACAACTCATGTTCCTGCTGGGCCACAGCTCCCTCCATCTCTGCCACCCGAGGTCCAACAACAACCTCCTCCCTCATCTGATCTGTCAGAACACAAGTTGGTTCCTGGGTGGGTTCTATATAGATACCCACTGCCTGTCCAAAGTTTCTAATCGCAACAGTTATCAAATCCGTCTTCTCATGTAACTGTTCCAGTAAAGCACTTGTCTTGCAGAAAGCACGCACCAGAGCCTCTGAGTACATTGTTATGCAAGGTCAGAAGTCTGTTCCCACGGTCTTAATCTATTTGCAGCTGCAAAGCTCCCCAGTTCAAATTCTTAATTCACACTTTATGGAACAGCATGCAAACCGAAACAGATAAGCCTTCCAAATCAGCCCTTCTCCGGATTTTGCAATGCCAGTCTCCAACAAAACGCACACCCTAGGTTAAGGCATGTACTGGAGAAACTGTCAAGAAAAAAAAGTGTGATGTATTAGGGGAAATTGCTGTGCCAAAATATGAAGATTATTGCATTAAAAAAAATTGTATGCATACCTGCATAAAACTGTACGTATCAGGAGAATTTTGCACTAAAATGCTGATGGATTTCCATGAGGTTATTTTAAAACAAATCACAAACAGGTGTGGAAAACTGAAGACTGGGGGGGGGGGGAGATAGAAACAGGGAGAAACTGAAAGTGATAGATTTGCTCATCTGTGGGTTAAACCACAGAGCCTAGGGCTTGCCGATCAGAAGGTCGGCTGTTCAAATCCCCGCGATGGGGTGAGCTCCCATTCCTCGGTCCCTGCTCCTGCCAACCTAGCAGTTCAAAAGCACGTCAAAGTGCAAGTAGATAAATAGGTACCGCTCTGGTGGGAAGGTAAACGGCATTTCCGTGCGCTGCTCTGGTTCGCCAGAAGCGGCTTAGTCATGCTGGCCACATGACCCGGAAGCTGTACGCCGGCTCCCTCGGCCAATAAAGTGATATGAGCGCCACAACCCCAGAGTCGGTCACAACTGGACCTAATGGTCAGGGGTCCCTTTACCTTTACCATGGCCCTCAGGAGGAATTGTGTGTGTGTGTGCACGTGTGTGCATGATGGAACTCAATCTCCCCATCTCTCCAGCATCTGCCATCTAAGTTGATTGTCTCACTCCACCTAATGGTCCTGGATACACCACCAGCCTTTCTCATTCTACGTAAGGTACTTATTTCCAGATTATTTGTTACCTTAAAGAAAGCTGAGGTCATTTCAATCTGTTTGAGTATTATAACCTCTGTATGTTTTCAAGTAGGGTTGGAAATTTTTCTTGATTAAGGAAAAGAAACCAGGGACTTTATCGAACTGGCAGAGAGCAGGAGGAGGGGCTGAGTGAGTGGAGCAAATACTGAACTTTGCCCTTTTCTGAACCTTGGGAATCACAAGTGGGGTGGCTACTATCGTGCTCAGGTTCTGCTTCAGAGTTTCTCACAGGCCTCTGGTTCGCCACTGCGAGAACAGGGGGAAATCTTTTAAGTTTTCATTTAACGAGATGTATATGCCACTTCTTCAGTGGAAAACCTCCAAGCGGTTTGCAAAGGGCAATCTGAAACATTCATTTAAAAAGTACCCCAAAAGAGCAAACATTAAAAACAAGGGAACACCATTTGAAAAGATGCTGGTAAAGTCTGCAATCTTTAAAACTTTATACGTAAAATAAAACTACTTGTTAAAACTGCGTGTTAAAATGACTCGCCTGTGACAATTACTGGCTGAAACAAGAAAGTTTTCGCAGGCGCCAAAAACAATGCAGCAAAGTCTTTCTGACTAATATTAATGGGCAGGGCGTTCCAAAGTCTGGGTACTGGCCACCCTGGAAGATCAAGTCTTCGCAACTGCAGAATGAACACCAACTGATAAAAGGTTCTTCAAGCCACTGAGGTAGGGCTGCCATGTTTCAAGAAGTAAAAATATGGGCAGAAAAAGTGATACTCAGACACATGTGTACTGCTTCTATTTGCCAGCCCATGCGCTAACCCCCCAGCCCTGGAGCCAGCCCGAAATATGGAGACATGACAACGACATATGGGATAAAATTAGGCCACAACTTTATCGATTTCAGATGTAGGAAACCTTGGCTTAGGTATTGGACGGCAACCCTCTCAGCCCCAGCTGTGAAGGGGACTGTGAAATGAGATTTTACACAGCGTGCCCCCCACTTCCCCTGATGTTGGTAGTTCGACCTTTCGCCGCCACTCAGGGCCAGTGACTCCTGCAAACGACCCTTTAACGGGCCCTGCAGATGATGCCACATGGGGATGCATAATAATGCTACCTCCCCATTCTGAAGAGAGCCAGTGTGGTGTAGTAGTTAAGAGCGGTGGACTCATAATCTGGTGAACCGGGTTCATGTCTCCGCTCCTCCACATGCAGCTGCTGGGTGACCTTGGGCCAGTCACACTTCTGTGAAGTCCCTCAGCCTCACTCACCTCACAGAGTGTTTTTTGTGGGGGAGGAAGGGAAAGGAGAATGTTAGCCGCTTTGAGACTCCTTCGGGTAGTGATAAAGCGGGATATCAAATCCAAATCCAAACTATAGGATACTGATCAAGGTCTAAAACCGCCAAAGTTGTGACCATTGCTAGTGGGGGAGGAGGTGGAGTGCTGGCCAGTAGGCAGAGAGGTGTCACCCTGGAACAGGAAGCCTGCACCGGGTCGTAAACCCCACCCACTGCTTGATGTGTGAGCGGTAATTGCAAAAAAAAAAAGGGGAATCAGCCTTGCCATTCCCCTAGACCTGCTCATCTTTACTGGAATAATATTCCTTCTGTATGAAGATTGGTAAGGTGAGAATTGGTACTGTTAAATAGTGGGTAGACATGGCAGACGACACAGCGATTTCTCCAAAGCAGCTCTTTATATTGTAAGCTGGAATAGAACTGAACAGCAAACAGCTCAGCCGGCCTGCTTTTATAGGCAGCTAGCTGTCAACATTGTAGCAACAACAACCCAGGGTTTCCCGCCTAAAATAACTGATGTGGACCTGAGTGAAAACTATCTGCAGTATCCCCCTGCTGGCCCAGGGTGAGAACTTCTGTACATAACACCCCTCCCCACCGAGATAAGGCATTAGTTAGAATCGTAATGGTTTCCTTATATACAGCACTACACGTAATGGTTCAATTAGGCACAAAAGCATATCGGTTACATTTCCCATGCTTAGACCAACAGTGATACATGTCCAACAACATAGTCCTTTAAATAAGTTGGGCGCTTGGAAACTCTGCCAGACCGCCGGGGACTGGTAGCCAAGTCCGGGGGGCCACACAATTCTTGCTGAGGCTGTGGTGCGACCCTAGGTGGCGTTGAAACCAAATCCCCTGGATCCACTGCTGTGAGTGGAGCCTCCGCAAGTGGAGTGGTCTGAGTCTGTGGTAAGTCTGGCAGACCCTCTGAAGCGGCTTGGTTCGGCTCCACGCTGGCAGTTTGCGAGGGAGGTGTAGGTGGAGCCTCGCCATCTGTAAGTGTCTCTTCTGGAGCCACAAGCGCAGTTGGGGGCACCACGGTAGTGTCCAAGTCCCCAACCCTGCGCCTAAGCTGGTCTATGTGCCGGCGCCACAAGCGTCCGTCTTCGAGTGCCACCTGGTACGAGCGAGGTCCAGTGACTCCCACTACTGTGGCCGGCACCCAAGGAATGTCCCCCACATAGTTCCGGGCAAAGACCTGGTTTCCTGGAACAAATGACCGTGGCGCGTTGGTACAGCCTGGGGGTTCGGCCACGGCAAAGTCCGGGTGCAGCCGGTCGAGCGGTGACCTGAGGCGGCGGCCCATAAGTAGTTCAGCAGGACTCCGCCCTGTGGCCGCATGAGGGGTGATGTGTTGCACGAACAAGTATTCGGCGACCCGCTCGTGCCAGTCTCCCCGGTCCAGGCGCGCCAGTGCCTCTTTTGCCGAGCGCACCATTCTCTCCGCTTGCCCGTTGCTGGATGGATGAAAGGGTGCCGTTAGGGCATGGCGGATGCCCAGTCCCAAAAGATACCGCTCAAAAGTGCCTGACGTGAACTGCGGTCCGTTGTCGGAGACAAGGACATCAGGACACCCATGCGTCACAAACAGGCCTCGCAGCACCCGGATGACGGCCTCGGTAGTGGTGGAGGGCATCAGGGCCACCTCCAGCCATTTGGAATAGGCGTCCACCACTACCATAAAGGTCCGGCTGTGAAAGGGGCCAGCCAGATCGATGTGCACCCTCGACCAGGGTGTCTTTGGCGTCTCCCAGGTGTGTCCCTTAGCTGCCGGTGGTGCAGGCCTCGATTCTTGGCACGCTTGACAGGCGGACACCCAGGCAGTGATGGCATCATCCATGTTAGGCCACCAGATGTAACACCGAGCCAACGCCTTCATTTTGACAATTCCCGGGTGGCCAACGTGCAGAGCCTCCAGGACGCGTTGACGGAGTCTTTGGGGAATCACGACGCGGTCTCCCCACAGCAGACAGCCACGATGAGCCGAGAGTTCATGTTGTCTGGTTGCGAAGGGCTGGAACTCCGATGCAAAAGGCCCTTGTGGCCACCCCCTCCACACCCAGTTGAGCACACGGCTGATGGTGTGATCCTGGGCAGATGCGGAGGCCACAGTGGCAGCCGATACAGGCGCTGCCGGAAGATCCTCAATCAGGAGGAGCGATGAAGCTGGAGCCGGGTCTTCCACAAACGCTGGAAGAGGGCAACGGCTGAGGGCGTTGGCATGGCCCATCGATTTCCCCGGGCGATGGACGAGCCGGTAGTGGTAGGCAGCCAGGAAAACAGTCCATCGCAGCATGCGCGGTGAGAGGACCGGTGGAGTTGGACGATCACCGGTGAGGAGGCCCAGGAGCGGCTTGTGGTCAGTGATGAGGTCAAAAGTCCTGCCATAGAGGTATTCATGGAACCTCTTCACTCCAGCCACAAGTGCCAGTGCCTCCTTGTCAAGCTGGCTGTAATTCCGTTCCGTTGGAGATAGTGTCCTGGAAAAGTAGGCGAGCAGTGCTTCTCTTCCGTCTGGAAAACGGTGACTAAGGACAGCGCCGATGCCAAAATGTGAGGCGTCACAGGCAAGGACCAGCGGCCTGGCTTCACTGTACTGTACCAGCACACTGTCCGATGAAAGGAGAGCCTTGACCGCGTTGAAGGCCGCTGCCTCCCGATGACCCCAGGACCAAGGCATCTTTGTGCTGAGGAGTCGGTGAAGAGGCTCAGCCACCGTGGCTTTGTGGGGCAGGAACATGTTATAAAAGTTCAGCAGCCCCAGGAACGCCTGCAACTCCGTCTTGTTCTTTGGGATGGGGGCCTGCTGGATAGCGCGGATCTTGGATGTGGTCGGGTGAAGGCCGGAGGCGTCGATAAGATAGCCCAGGAACTCTACCTGTGGAACGGCAATCTGGCACTTCTCCCTCTTTACCTTGAGCCCGGCCTCTTGGAACCTGGTCAGCATGGCACGGAGACGCTCGAACAGCTGCTGGTGTGAGTCTGCGGACACCAAGACGTCATCAAAATATGGTACCACGCCCGGAAGCCCTTGCAGGAGACGCTCCATAAGGCTTTGGAAGATGCCAGGAGCCACACTCACCCCGAACTGCAACTGGCGGCAACGGAATGCCCCTCGGTGGGTGACGATCGTCTGGGCTTCAGCAGTGGCATCATCGATGGGCAGTTGTTGATAGGCTTGGGCAAGGTCCAGCTTAGCGAAGACCTTACCCTCATCCAGGGAATGCAGCAGGTGTTGGACAACAGGAACCGGATAAGCGTGCTGCTGAAGTGCCTTGTTGATCGTGCACTTGTAGTCGGCGCAGATTCTCACTGACCCGTCTGGCTTGACAGGCGTGACGATGGGGGTTTCCCACTTGGCGTGGTCAACCGGCTCCAAAACTCCTTGGGCGATCAGCTTGTCCAGTTGTTCGTCCACCTTAGCCTTGAGAGCAAAGGGAACCCGGCGTGGCTTTAGCTTGATGGGGGCGTTAGAGATGCAGTTGATGCCGGTGACTTCCAGGCCGAGGGCATCAAACCAGTCTAGCCCTAGGAGGCTTGGCCACTGACCTTCAACCACCACCAACCGGAGCAGGCCTGAAAAATCCTTGAAGGCGATCCGGAACCGGCCAACGCCTACCACGGGAATGTCGTTTCCCTGGTAGTCTCTCAGGTGTACGCGGTGAGAGTCGAGTTGCCTTTTGGACACTCTGGGTACCAGTCTTTTGATGGTGCTCCAAGACACGATGGACAGGGCAGACCCGGTGTCGATCTCCATGTCACATGGAGCTCCTTCAATGAGCACCGTGACGTTCAGCTTGCGTCGTGTAGGCAAGTCGGTTTGGCCAATCGTGGTTCCAGACGGGCAGCGGCAGTTGGTGAGAGCAAAACAGCTTTCCTTGGCAGACTGGAGTGAAGACTTGGATTTGCGAGTCGGTGAAGGGGGGGTGTCAGACGGAGCCGATCGGCAGACCTTAGCGATGTGGCCCCTTCTGGAACACTTCCTACAGATGGTGTCTCTGAATCGACACTTGGCACGGGAATGGTTGCCTCCGCAGCCGGCACATTCTGGTTGGCCCTTGGACTTTTGTTGGAACTTCCTGCGCTCCCGCTTTGTCTGGTGCACATCATCGTCTTCACTGGAGGATGCCTCATCACTGCTGGCCTCTTCATGATGCACTGGAACTGGCTTCCTAGCAAGACACGGGCTGCTGGACTTGCGGATCTCCTGGGCGGAGCGTTCAGCAGCTTCTGAGGCCACAACCTCCTCAATGGCTTTCTGTAGCGTGAGGTCTGGCTTGGCAAGGAGACGCCGTTGCAGATGGATGTCCCAGACCCTGCAGACAATTAGATCCATCAGGTCATCGTCTAAGTCTCGGAACTCACAGTGCATTGCAGCCTGTCAGAGGGCAGTGGTGTAGTTGCTGATTGACTCCCCCTCTGCCTGGTTCCGGTGGTAAAACGCATGGCAGGCAGCAATCTTGGATGGCTTTGGTGCGTAGTGGTTGCGGAGCTTCTCTTGGATCGTGTCCCATGGTGTTGCCTGGACTGCTTCAGGCGCAACCAATGCTCGGGCCGTCTCAAACACCTCAGGCCCACAGAGGCTGAGGAATAGGCCCCGCTTCTGTTCCTCTGATACTGCTGTCAGCTCGTTGGCTTGGAGGTAGCAGTCGAACCGAGCGAGGTAGGAGTCCCATGATTCAGAGGCTGGCGCAAATGGCGGTAGAGGCACAAGTGAAGCCATGATTCCGATGCCGGAGAGAAGGGCGATGGATGGAACACCGTGCTCTAGCCAGAACGGTCAGCTCTGAATTGGTTCTGTCCAGTGATTTCGCTCAGTGATTTCGCTCTGTGATTCAGCTCAGTTCAGAGGATGGCCGCATCTGGCTGTGCTCTGATGTCCACTAATCCCATCCTCGTTGCCAGTGTTAAATAGTGGGTAGACATGGCAGACGACACAGCGATTTCTCCAAAGCAGCTCTTTATTTTGTAAGCTGGAATAGAAACTGAACAGCAAACAGCTCAGCCGGCCTGCTTTTATAGGCAGCTAGCTGTCAACATTGTAGCAACAACAACCCAGGGTTTCCCGCCTAAAATAACTGATGTGGACCTGAGTGAAAACTATTTGCAGTATCCCCCTGCTGGCCCAGAGTGAGAAGTTCTGTACATAACAGGTACCATCAAAAACATTGTCACAAAGACACGTGTATGTTCTTTATTTTGTGAATATTGTTGTCGACATACAAAAATGAATTTGGTGCACGTCCATACATTTTATATGTATGCCACATTTCCACAATTTAAACCATGCTCCATGTGGCTTGAAACATGAGGAAAATACAGAACAAAAGTAGTCAGAAACAATAAATAAAAACGTCAAAAAATACTTCCCTTAACCTCACTACAAGACCACCACATATGATAAAAATAACCTTCTTTCTCTTTACATTTCCAACACTTATTTGATTTGGATTTATACATTTTTTTTTGGTCAATTTATCATCGATATATCAATTTCATATAATTTTCTCTTGGACCATAACATGCTGTAAATTTTATATCCATATTCCACAATCGTTCCCATGCTTCCATATCTATATTATGATCAATAGCTATTGCCCATTGTATCACTGAGGATTTTACTTGCTTCAAGGAGGATTGCAACTGACCAGTCGGGGGGGGGGGCGACGGCGCAGGAAACACCCCCAGCACTTCAGCCATCTTGTCCTTTACCTCAGGCAGCAGCAACCCTTGATATGGCCCTGATACAGGACATCTCATTGGGGGGACATTGCATGCTCAATAAATAAAGATCCACCTGACCTCACTATTCAAACTCAACCTGGCTTTTGATGTTCTTCAGTGCTAGTCCACAGTTACCTGTGTTCACATGTACAGTGGTACCTCGGGATAAGAACTTAATTCGTTCTGGAGGTCCGTTCTTAACCTGAAACTGTTCTTAACCTGAAGCACCACTTTAGCTAACGGGGCCTCCTACTGCTGCCGTGCCGCCACAGCATGATTTCTGTTCTCATCCTGAAGCAAAATTCTTAACCCAAGGTACCATTTCTGGGTTAGCGGAGTCTGTAACCTGAAGCATATGTAACCTGAAGTATATGTAACCCGAGGTACCACTGTACTTGTGTTATGTATTGAAGTTCTCACCCTGGCCACCAGGGGGGACTGTGTATGTAGTTTTCACTCAGGTCCACGTCAGTTAATTTAGGCGGGAAACCCTGGGCTGTTGTTGTTACAATGTTGACAGCCGGCTGCGTATAAAAGCAGGCCGGCTGAGCTGTGTTTGGTTCGGTTCAGTTCCAGCTTACTTATAAAGAGCTACTTGGAGAAATCTCTGTGTCGTCTGCTTTGTCAACCCGCTACTTAATAACTTGCATTTCCTTATGTCCAAATGGCCGGAGACTTTGCATAACCATGAAACCCATGTTGTTGTTGTTGCACGCTACAGCTCTCCCTCTGTGGCCTCTGATGTGTACTCTTACCTAAGATGCCTCGTCCCCTGGAGAAGGCAGAGCCTGGCGGTCACTGCCCTTTGCGTACACACATATTGGTAGCTGCCTTCTCACTGGGTGTTTTTTGCGAGAGCTGGAAGTGTCCTATAAGCCTCAGTACCCACCTTTCCCCTTTGGATTGAGCTGCAGAGGACACCAAGGAGCAGCAAAACCCCACCGGGGATAAAGGAGGTGAGTCTTCAGGACGCAGAAGGTTTAGATGCCTCCAAGAGTGGGATGAGAAGTGGGGAACAAACCTTGGGAGTGGGGGAGAGGACAGTAAACGTGGCACAAGAAAGGAAGTCAGGAATCCTGCATTCTAGCACCATAGCTTCTTGCTTCGTTTTGTTCCAGTTGTTTAACATTTGGGAAGTTAACCCTGTATCATGCTGTAAGTCTTGGACATATGCGTGTGAGGGTCTGCAGATTGGGACTTGTGCCCTCAAACGAAAAAAAGAGAAAGAGGTGAACAAAGTCAAGGTATGAGGGGACTGCAACGTGTTTGTTAAGGAGTTCAAAGTCAGTAAACTGAGTTGCCCACTCTCAGCTTTAGTGGAAAGTCAGATGTTGGAAGATTCCAGCTCAAGGAATTACACAACCGGCCTTGCCATTCCCCTAGACCTGCTCATCTTTACTGGAATAATATTCCTTCTGTATGAAAATTGGTAGGTGAGAATTGGTACCATCAAAAACATTGTCGCAAAGACACGTGTGTGTTCTTTTTTTGTGTGAATGTTGTTGTCGACATACAAAAATGAATTTGGTGCACCTCTGTACATAAATCATTTTATATGAAGGCCACTTTCCCACAATTTAAACCATGCTCCATGTGGCTTGAAACATGAGAAAAATACAGAACAAAAGTAGTCAGAAACAATAAATAAAAAAGTCAAAAAATACACATCCAAACTGAACAATTTTCACATAAACCACAACATCTAAAATAATGATACAAAAAAACCACCACCAGCAACAGAACCAATAGCAGCAACCCCCCAACATCCCTCCCAAACAATAGATATATGACCCCTCTTATTGGACTTCTGGGAATGTTTGCTTGCTGATAGAGTTGTACCTTGGTTTTAGAACAGCTTACGTAGTTCCTGAACGTTTTGGCTCCCGAACATCGCAAAGTGACTGTTCCAGTTTGCAAACTATTTTTGGAGGCAGAACATCTGACAGGGCTTCCGTGGCTTTTAATTGGTTGCAGGAGCTTCCTGCAGCCAATCAGAAGCAGCAATTTGGTTTTCGAACATTTTGGAAGTCGAATGGACTTCCGGAACGGATTCCGTTCGATTTCCAAGGTACAGCTGTACATTTAAAATGTTCCTATGCTTTCAGGATCAGTGCTGGTTTTTGTGGGCTCCAGGTAGAGATGTGCATTGATCCCCCTGTCATGGCTCCTTTCCTCCCTCCCTCCCCATCAAATAAAAATACTGTTGGATCAAGCCAATGGCCCATCTAGTCCAGCATCCTGTTCCCACAGTGAGCAACCAGAAGCCTATGGGAAGCTCACAAGTAGGACCAACTGTTAAGTTGTGGGTGAACATATCAGACGACACAGCGATTCTTCAAAGGGCTCTTGTTTATTCACAGGCCAGAACAGAACTGAACTGAAGGGTTCAGCCAACCTGCTTATATAGATCTCAACTACAAAGCAACAGTAACAACTTTCTGTAACTATCCAATCACTGAACGTCACTTTCAATTCCTTATTTGCACATGTGGACCTGAGTGAAAACTATCTACAGTATCCCCCTGCTGGCCCAGGGTGAGAACTTCAGTACATAGCAACAACAGTCCACCTGCAATTCCCAGTACTCACATGGAAGCTGTCCCTCTGATGCCAAGTTTTTTTTAAACGCACCTATAATCCACTGATATCCAGAAGGGGACTGGGTGGAGAGAAGGGTTTTCACCTGTCTTCTCCCACACAATACAGTCGATATGCTGGGGTCTATTTATTTTATTTTATTTTAAAAGGGGGGGGGGCTTGTGTATGTCGCTTTGGATCAGAGCCAAGGTGTAACTGTGCCTGGGTCACCTTTTTTTCAGCTTCTGCAATGCCTACTCTCCTCCAGGCATACTTGGGCCTCTTCCTCTCCCTCTCCCTCCTGAATTCAAGCTCTGCCTCTGAAGATGACACCGTTGTGGTGACCAGCAGTGGCCCTATCAAAGGCAAGCGAGTCCCGGTTGGCTCTGCCTCCGTCACTTCCTACCTTGGTATCCCTTATGCTGAACCCCCCCTGGGGAAGCTGCGCTTCCAAAAGCCCCTTCCCCACCAGCCATGGAGCCATGTCTTGGAGGTCACCAACTTTGGAAAGGCTTGCTTCCAGACGACCGATTTTCAATGGCCTTTCAACAAAATGTGGGTTGCCAACGCGCCGCATTCAGAGGACTGTCTCTTTCTCAATGTCTGGGTGCCTCACCCCCGGCCTTCTGCACCGGTTCCTGTCCTTGCCTGGATCCACGGCGGGGGATTTCTGGTTGGTGCCAGTTCCTTAGACCTGTACAATGGAGCACTTCTGGCTGCTACTGAGAACGTCATTGTGGTTTCCATGAATTATCGGTTGGCGTTCTTCGGCTTTCTGTTCCTCCCGCCTGAGGTCCCAGGAAACATGGGGCTGTGGGACCAACAGCTAGCTCTGAAGTGGGTGAAGGAGAACGCAGCTGTCTTTGGTGGGGACCCTCTTCAGCTGACCCTCTTTGGCCACAGTGCGGGAGCAGCCTCTGTGGGGTTTCACCTCCTCTCACCTGCAAGCCAACCCCTTTTTGCCCGCGCTGTGGTGCAGAGTGGAGCTCCCAATGCACCCTGGGCTTGGAAGGATCCTGAGCATTGCAAGTTGCGCTCCTTGCAAGCGAGTCAGCGGCTGGGCTGCGACGATCGGAATCACAGTGTGGCGCTGCGCTGCCTACAGGAGAAGGAAATGGATAGGGGAATGCTCCAACTTTTGATGCATCGCTTCTACCCCACCACAGATGGGGACTTCCTTCTGGATGAGCCAAGGAAACTTCTGCAGAGTGGGCTCCTTCAGGCAAAACCACTGCTCATAGGCATCACCGGGGAGGATGGGTCTGTCTTTGCACTAAGCGGTCTTTCGGATCACATAGAAGATGACAGAATGTCAACTTGGGAGCAGCTCTTGAAGGAAACAATGACATTGTTCGAAATGTCTTTGGAAGAAGATGTTGCCAAGAGTGTAGCGCTGAAGTATGCTGAAGATGGCCATGGGCCAGAAAAGTACCACGGGGCCATGGTCCAACAGTGCAGAGATTATTACTTTTTGTGCCCATTGGCTGAAGCTGCTGAAAAGATGGCAGCAGGTGGGAGCCCTGTGTACACCTACTCCTTCAACCACCACATCTCTGGCTCCATTTGGCAGGAGTGGATGGGAGCAGCCCATGGAGTTGAGGTGCCTTACCTGTTTGGAACTCTGTCATCGCTACAGAGGGTAAATCAAACAAACACGGAAGCTGATGCCCCTTTGAGCCTCAAGATGATGCGCTATTGGGCGGAGTTTGCTAGAAGCGGGTAAGGCATTCACAGCTCTTGTTCTAGAGCCTCAAACACAACTCATTCCATCAACTTGACCCTGGTTGTTCTAGACATGGTTTGATAGTCCTTGCTCTGGGCATTCTACACCCAAGGTTCTGCCTGAACCTCCCACAGTCTTTCCTTCCTTTCCTTGGTATCTTTGACAAGGGCACTGCCACATCAAGTTTCAGTCTAGAGGGGTAAGTTTCAGAGAAAAGCTCAAAGGCCTAACTCAGGGATGGAGAACTTGTGGCCCTTCAGATGTTGCTAGACTACAACTCTTATCATCCTTGACCATTGGCCATGCTGGCTGGGGCTGATGGGAGCTGGAGTTCCCGTCAACAAATAGCTGGACAGCTGGACAGTTCCCAGTCCCTGTCTTAAACAAAAGACATGTATCTTCCTTTGGTGTTTTTTCCCCTTCTTCTCACTGGCAAACTGCCTGTTAATTGGAAAAAGCCCCTAGCTCAATTCCAGGGACATAGGGGTCCAGTTATGTATAAGGAGCTTCCCAAACCATCTCTTTCACCCTCTTGGGGTCTTGAGACCTTCTGAAGAAGCAAATGCTATTAAAAATAATAATAGACAGGGATTCCCCCCCCCAGTCTGAACTGGCAACCCAGTCAGATGGGCGAGGTACAAAAATTATTATTATTAATAATAATAATAGCTGGCCTTGATATGTTTTAATGTGACTGATATGCACTTTCGATTTGTTTATCTGTTTTTTTAAAAAACCCTACTGATACTTTAAAAAACAGCAACATGTTATATCATATTTTTTATTACCACTGGCAATTTCAGGGCTATGGTGGGATGTGAGTTGAAATAACCAACTAACCTTTGCAAAAGATGGTTGAAGATGGAATGTCAGATATTTTGGCTGACACATTTGGCACTGATGAAACATGACCGTGATTTCTAGGCCATAAGTTGATTACCATAGCAGGGTTCTCATTTGATTTGATTTGATTTTTTGGTTGATGGAAGGAGAAAAGCAAGCCTCGAATTTAGCGAGGCAACGTTTTTTGGATTTAGATTTCCAGGAACTGTTGCCAGAGATTAATACACAAAGAACATGTACCTTCTACCCATGACAGAATGTTAGGAGCTCTCTCCTGCCATATATAACAAAAAGCACATTATCAAAGTGTTGGGGAATACTTACCTTGGCAAAAACAAACAGTGTTCCTTTTCCCAGTACATTTCTGAGCACAGTTCAAAGTGTTGGTGCTGACCTTTAAAGCCCTAAATGGCCTCGGTCCTGTATACCTGAAGGAGCGTCTCCACCCCCATCATTCTACCCGGACATTGAGGTCCAGCACTGAGGGCCTTCTGGTGGTTCCCTCACTGCGAGAAGCCTAGTTACAGGGAACCAGGCAGAGGGCCTTCTCGGTAGTGGTGCCTGCCCAGTGGAATGCCCTCCCACCAGATGTCAAAGAGAACAACAACTACCAAACTTTTAGAAGACATCTGAAGGCAGCCCTGTTTAGGGAAGCTTTTAATGTTTGATGTACTACTGTATTTTAATATTTGGTTGGAAGCCGCCCAGAGTGGCTGGGGAAGCCCAGCCAGATGGGCAGGGTATAAATAATAAATTATTATTATTATTATTATTATTATTATTATTATTATTATTATTATTTCTAGGTACATTAGGGCAATCAGAGGGATTTCTGTGGAGCAGGTCTAATGTCAATGTGAACCACCAGCTGCAGTGTATTTCATATTGCACCGCTTTGTATTCCATATAGATTTTTACTATCTCTAACCCAATTGATTTGGTTATGTATTGTTTTAATTCTATTAGAATTTAATTACTATTTAACGACTATATTTTATATGATATTGTATTTTATCTGTGTGTGCTTGTTTTTATTTGTGTAAGCCACATTGGGTTCTGATCTGGGGAAAAGTTAGGATAGAAATAAAAATAATATAGTTGCCGAGACAGAATTCCAAAACACAGTGGTTGGGGAACAAGATGGATTGGGCAGAAGAGGACCTACTGGGAAGCTAGACTCACAGGATCATATTTGATATAGCTGGCCTCCTATCTCCAATCCATCTAATAAAAAGGAATGGGCCAAATCTCATATGGTTGACTGCCAGCACAATTCCAAGCAATGAAAGGGGGGCCCTGAGGAATTGAGTCAAATGACAAATGATAGGGTTTCACTTATTTTGTAGTGTGCTATTATTGCAGTGTGGGACGCGGGTGGCACTGTGGGTTAAACCACAGAGCCTAGGACTTGCCGATCAGAAGGTCGGCGGTTCGAATCCCTGCAACGGGGTGAGCTCCCGTTGCTCAGTCCCTGCTCCTGCCAACCTGGCAGTTCGAAAGCACGTCAAAGTGCAAGTAGATAAATAGGTACCGCTCCGGCGGGAAGGTAAACGGCGTTTCCGTGCGCTGCTCTGGTTCGCCAGAAGCGGCTTAGTCATGCTGGCCACATGACCCGGAAGCTGTACACCGGCTCCCTCGGCCAATAAAGCGAGATGAGCGCCACAACCCCAGAGTCGGGCACGATTGGACCTAATGGTCAGGGGTTATTATTGCAGTGTGGATGTGCCATTTTTGTTTTTATAATGCTATGAGTGATTTTCTCTCTCTTTGTTTTGTGCTATTGATGGCCTTTGGCTTAAAAAGAAGATTTTAATCCCTGTGCCACATTTTATTTCTCGCTGACACCACCCAGGCCCTACCTGGTACAATACTGCCCTACCTGATACAATACTGAGACCAGTCAGGTTTAAATTGGAACATAAACTTCTGTTTATTTATTGCAGTTTAACAAACGTGTGCTTTCATAAACGGTATCAGTCAATTACAATCATAGGGTGCCTATCCAGATCTATAACTTCTGCTACCTGCCCTCCCTCACTAAACCACCTCTCAGATATTTACTTGTCTTCCCATCACCTAACTGTTCCAGACTCGGCTTATTTCGCTACACTAACTCAACCTCCCCACAGACTCTATCCCAATTCACTCCCACTCCAACCAACCACCCAACTCCCAATGAACTCCCCTTTTAACCCTCCCAGAGCTGGTTTTATAGTCCCTCTGACTCCACCCCCCTGAGTTCTGATTGGGTAACTTGTTTAACTATTTCACCTCCAGCACTCTCATATGTTAACGTCACAATGGCCTTTGGCTTAAAAAGAAGATTTGGATCTGGACTGTGGTTTTTTGTTTGTTTCCAGAGCCAGTGTGGTGTAGTGGTTAAGAGCGGTAGTCACCTAATCTGGGGAACCGGGTTCGTGTCTCCGCTCCTCCACATGCAGCTGCTGGGTGACCTTGGGCCAGTCACACTTCTCTGAAGTCTCTCAGCCCCACTTACCTCACAGAGTGTTTGTTGTGAGGGAGGAAGGGAAAGGAGATTGTTAGCCGCTTTGAGACTCATGAAGGGGAGTGAAAGGCGGGATATCAAATCCAAACTCTTCTTCTTCTTCTTCCTCCACAGGAACCCCACTGGGTCCGTGCCCAATGAGGTGCAATGGCCGCTCTACAATGCCACAGAGGAGAACTTCTTCCACATCAGCGCAGGGCCACCTGAGATCAGGAAGCCATCTCCTGCCCACCACTGCAATTTCCTGGCAGCTCATATATTCAACTCAACACTCTCAAGTAAGTCCAGGTCCTTTGGCTGAAGAAGTTTGGGCTCAGTTCAGCAACAGTTAGTACTGACTTAGGTCTTGTCACATTTATAGTGTTGCTGCAGTGGGGTCCCATGCCAGTTCCTCTTTGTAGCATTTTTTGGCAATATTTCCAGTGGACAACAAGGCACACAAGTTCTGCCCGCTCTGTCTATGTCAGAATCAACTTTCCTGCTAAGGTAGTGTTTCTCTCGCCTCTAGAGATGGGGCAGAAAGTTCACATTGAATGACGAGCCTTCCTAATTCTAATTTTTTTTTAAACAATGCGAGAACCAAAACACAGCCACGCTTCAAAATTTGCACTTCTTTGAATTTTGTAATGCAGTTATCCAGCTTTTCCCATTAGTGGGAAGTGTGCATCTATTAGTGCAAATAAATTACAAAATTGCATTGTTTTGGGGGCAAATTGTATTGTAGAATTGCGTACATTAGGAGAAATCTGCATTACAACATTGATGAATTTCCATGAGGAATTTGGTTTTGGTGTTTTATTGTGTGTAGGGGGGCAATGCAAACTGGTGTGGGAATGTGGAGAAATGAACTGAGAATTGGAAAAAAGGAGAAACTGAAACTGACATATTCATCCATCCCTAGTCCATCTCTTCGGCCTTTTCTTTCATCTAGCTCTCTTTTTATGGTTCCGTTGGTGAAGGGCTTGCCAGTTCTTATCTCTACCCTAGAGTTATTGCCTTCTTTCGTATCAATGGCAGCCCTTCTCTCTAGTCACCTTGGCTTATGTCTGCTTCCTGCACTTCCTTTCACCGCCACCTCTCGCTATCTATTCCTCCACTCCCTCCTGCTTCTCCCTGGCTCCTTCCTGCTGACCACTCGCTCTACCCCACCAGGATGCAACCATCTTGGTAAAGGTAAAGGTAAAGGTAAAGGGACCCCTCACCATTAGGTCCAGTTGCGGACGACTCTGGGGTTGCGGCGCTCATTTTGCTTTACTGGCTGAGGGAGCCGGCATACAACTTCTGGGTCATGTGGCCAGCATGACTAAGCCGCTTCAGGTGAACCAGAGCAGCGTACGGAAACACCGTTTTCCTTCTCGCCGGAGTGGTACCTATTTATCTACTTGCACTTGACATGCTTTTGAACTGCTAGGTTGGCAGGAGCAGGGATGGAACAACGGGAGCTCACCCCGTCATGGGTATTCGAACCGCCAACCTTCTGATCGGCAAGCCCTAGGCTCTGTGGGTTAGACCACAGCACCACCAGTGTCCCTGTCGTCTTAGGTATACCCCTTTTAAAATTATCAAAACTTGGGTAAGGAGGGAGCAGCAGAAGGAAAGGAATGAACCCCCCCAAACTTTTGGTTGAAAGTGATTGGCTGTCCATTGTGGATGCATTTCAGTTAAAAATGGAAGTTGAGTTGTACCCAGTCTCTTGCATGAAGGGTTGTTTGGCTCTCCATGGACCATCATTTTTCCAATTGCTTTTTTTATTTTGCAGAAAAAGTCCAAGAAGACTCTTCTGAATCCATTTTGGAGGAAGATATGAAGAATAAGACCAGAACTTAACAAAAAAAAAAGGCAGAATGCAAAAATAGCTTACATCAAGTGTGAATGGAACTGAGAGGGTGAAGACATGCCTAGAAACACTTCAGCAAAGCCCTCACTTTGTAGGATTGGTGCCCATTTGCAAATATAATGGTTTGCTCTTCATTGTGAGACAATGTTGAATGAGAAATGGAACTTAATGCCGGGTTAGAACAAGATAAGCCATTGGGACCATCATTTTCGAATGCCACCCCATTTTCCTCCACAACATCCACATGTTAATTATGAGGGGGGAAATGACATATCCAGCAGCTATGAATGATAGTGGCTTCTTTTCAATCACTTTTGCTTTATTCTGCAAGCAACAGGTTATTTGGCAGCCTGAATTCACTTCCTGAATTTTGCAAAGCCTCGTATATTGAGGAGCTGTGCCTTGGAGCTAAAGGACAATTAATTTCTCATTGTTACTATGTTACTATGTAACACCAGGGAAGGAAGGTAACTCCCACCCGGTGCTTTCCCTGCTTCCTTGCATAGCATGAGCACTGTGATCTGGGTGGAATTTGAATCTGTGGGTATCTGCAGAACGTACATAGAGCTGAAAGAGGAAGTTGGAAGAATACTCTTTCCCACTTCCTCTTTCAACTCTATGTGCTTTTCAAAGCTCAGATTAATTCTGCTGGATCCACTTAGATCCATGGGGTCTACATGACTTATAAGATTGGTAGTTCCATGAGGAGTTTTTCCATGCCCCAGAATTATTGCCATTCATGGTGTCCCCATGGCCAGAACAGGGACAGGGAAACATACATCTCTGTGAAATCAGGATAAGAGGCAAGCTGATGTAGACATCGCAGGGGAATGGATGATGCCAAGCGAAGTCTAGAACCATTTTGTCAGTAGGGGCTTTGTTTTCCTGAAGATTTCTGGTCTGGATTAATTAAAGTATGTAATGTAAGTTCTGCCCATGTTGCGTTCTCACCTTGTGGTTGGTGGATCTTCTCTCCTGTTCTTTCCCTACCTTTTGATCTGTTCTCCTTCCACACATCAGTTCCATTGGTCCTGGGAATGCTTATCAAATGCTCCTGAGGCAGCTGCTGAAATCTCCCAGAAGCCAGTTATTCTCACCCACTGCTAGAACAGAACGCTCAGTTGCTCCGATGTCTATGAAGGGTGCTCAGTTTGCCAGAACAATTTGAGTTTATTTCAAAGTCAGGGCATGTGTGGTACACATGCAGCTTCCAAATGATTGAACTGCAGAGAGCTGGGGGTGGCTCAGAAGTACAGGTCCTCAAATGCCATTCCAAGGCTCCTCTCCAACATCAAGAACAAACCTCTCTGAGGTGCCTCAAATGAACCTGAGGTCACACAAAAGATTACGGATTGCTCTGGTTAAACCTTTGTGTACTTCTAGCTGACAGACTGCATTCGGCGCATGTGATGTGTAAATAAATATTCTCTTCAAGGCACTGTTCTTATTTGTTTATTTACTGAGAAAGATTTTCTAAGCCACTTAATCAAAGAGCTCTCTAAGTGGTGCACATAATAAAACTGTAGGACTTCCGGGTTGGCGCCATTGTTTAATGGCGGATTCCCTCCGAGCTCCGGAGGAAATCGGCTCCGTAGCGTCTGGGTCTGGCCGCTGCGGCGAAGCGGGGACCCTTAAAATCACAGGCGCGGATGCCTGTGAACACAGAGACTCGGCGGGCACCATTTGCGCCCCCCCGATCCGCGACGGAGCCTTTTTAAAGGCTTCGGAACGGAGGCAGGGTGAGGCGTGGTGCTGAGAGTACTCCCTCGCCTACGGAGTGAAGCCGCAAGCCATTGACAGAGAGCGCCAACTTCTTTCAAGACCGACTGGACTCTAAAATATAAACCCGTGAGTAATACGGAGATTGGAACGTTAAAAAATTTTAATTTTGGATCTGGAACGAGCGGGAAGGGGCTAAAAAGGAAGTCACCCCCCCCTCTTTGTAAACAATTTAAAGCAAAGGACTGGGCAACTAAGGTCGAGAGAACCTGTTTTTTAGTGAAAAGATCTTGATTTCACGGTTTTGACACTATAAGGATTTACTGGAGGATAAAAAGAATTTGGGGACTGGAATTTCACCCCCCCCGAGACCCGGGAACGTCCCAAGAGAAAGTCTGTTGCATGGAAGATTTTGACAGCTGTCAAGAGAGCTGCTAGTCAGCTAGTTGCCAGCTGGAAAAAGAGAACATTGTTTCTGCTGTTTTTGCTGGTTCACCTTGGTATAACTTTGTTGAAAACAACGAGGGCTGATACAAAATAACTGGACTTTTGGTTTCGAGCTGAAAGGAACATTAAGGAACTAAAATCCCCCTAGAGGGGTAATAGGGATACTACATTACAAAAATGACTGGAGTACGTAAATTCCAAGCAGAACTGGACAGAACACTCGCTCTCTTGGGAAACTTGAAAGATGAATACAATGTTTTGTCTACAAAGGTATCACTACTACACTGGACAGTAAACAACAGCTTTGAGCTTGATAAGGACTTGAAACAGGAAGCCTACTTAACTGAACAGATAAATGAAACTGAAAGTGCAGAAATGATGGAGCAAGGTGCTGTTTTTGAAGAAAATGAAGGAGAAGCAGGAGACGTGCAGGAGTTAAAGGAGAGTTACAATATGAGGCCTGACATGATGATAAAAAAGGACAATAAAAATTGGATGTGGAAAGCCTGGTCTGAATGGGAGCCTGGAAAATGGAGAGATCTCCCTTGGAGGAGATCTGAAGACCTGAGGATTACAAATCTGCGGAAGGTGAAAGCTGGAGCCTTGGGGACATCTGGATCTGTAAGAAATTTGAAACAAGAGTTGGAGCCCCCCACAGGCTTTGCTTTTAAGCATGGAAGACTGGCTGGAAGCAACAAGGATTCTGCTGGGCTGGAGCCCCTCCGAGACTTGGGGTTTAACATTAAGGACCATCAAAGAGACCGGCAGAAAGGAACTGAGAGAGATAAAAGGGCCTCAGATGTGAGGTCTCCAGGCTAAATAAATAACATAAAGACTGATGGACATTGGTCGGGGACTGGAACCGGGAAAAGGGTGGGTGGAGGTTGGGAATCCAAAGGGCACATAAGGATAACTTGTTTTCTTTTTTTTTATTTTTAATTAGTGGTAAGGAAATTGGGTAAATCGTGGAAGGGAAATTCTGGTCAACTTTAGGAAAAAGGTTTAAGAACAACTAATGAGGTATAAGTATTGATGTGTGTTTTTAATAAGGTAAAATTGGTTTCTTCTTTTTTAAATTAATTGAAAATAAGATTGTTAAAAATAAATGGAGGAAATGGAAAAAAGAAGCAAAGTAAAAAATGGTATGTTAGAATAAATGTATAAGTTAAGGTAAAGAAATAAGTTAAGGACTTGCTGAACTGACAATTTAAATTGGAATACAAGAAGGGGAGGTGTGAGGAGGTCTGAGAAATAAGGTTAAGAACAATAAGTATTAGTAACTTTATGTGTTTTTTCTATTTTTCTTTTGTTGTTTAATTTTGTTATGTATTTTTGTATTTTTCTTTTGTTCTGTTTATTTTTTGTTCTTGTTTGTTTCTTGAAAATGCTAATAAATATTTAATAAAAAAAACATAATAAAACTGTAGGTCAGTGTTTCCCAAACTCGGGTCTCCAGCTGTTTTTGGACTACAACTCCCACCATCCCTAGCTAGCAGAACCGGTGAGCAGGGATGATGGGAACTGTAGTTCAAAAACAGCTGGAGACACAAGTTTGGGAATCACTGCTGTAGAGAAAACACAGCCCAAATCCACAGGGCTATCATTAAAAGGGGGGGGGTCATTAAAACACACATTAGCCTCAGCAAAACTTAAAAAACCAGTGCAGGTATCTAAACTATATGTCTGAGCAGACTTGCAGTAATAGTAGTAGTAGTAGTAGTAATAATAATAATAATAATAATAATAATAATAATAATAATAATAAAAAATGCATTTTTATTGTTGTAATACACTGCTAAGATTCTAAGGGAAGAGCCATAGCTCAGTGGTGGAACATCTGCCTTGCATGTAAGGTAAAGGTAAAGGGACCCCTGATCATTAGGTCCAGTCGCGGATGACTCTGGGGTTGTGGCGCTCATCTCGCTTTATTGGCTGAGGGAGCCGGCGTACAGTTTCCAGGTCGTGTGGCCAGCATGACTAAGCCACTTCTGGCGAACCAGAGCAGCCCACGGAAACGCCGTTTACCTTCCTGCCGGAGTGGTACCTATTTATCTACTTGCACTATGATGTGCTTTTGAACTGCTAGGTTGGCAGGAGCAGGTACGGAACAACGGGAGCTCACCCCGTCATGGGTATTCGAACCGCCAACCTTCTGATCTGCAAGTCCTAGGTTCTGTGGTTTAACCCACAGCGCCACCCGCGTCCCTTCGCCTTGCATGTAGAAGGTCCCAATCTCAACGCCCAGCATCTACAGACAGGGCTGGGAAAGGCTCCTTGCCTGAAACCTCAGAGAGCCACCACCAGAAAGTGTAGACAGCAGCTTACAAATATTCTGAAATCAATAAAAGGGTAAATAATGACTGCCTGTCCGCTTCTGGGATGGCCGTATCTTATGGCTAAGGACCAGCCTCCAAGTAGGGGTCACCACTGCAGCTTGATGGAAAGGAAGCATGGTATAATTCATTTTGCAGTAGGAGAAAACCAGGGGTAGGTATAGGCATAGACTTTGAAGATGCAACTTCCTTTGTCTTAACCAGTGGCGTAGCATGGGTTGCCAGCCCCCGGGGCTGTGCACATAAGTGGGTGGGTGGGAGGGAAACAGACGGAGTACACATGCACATCCAATTGCCTAATGGCATCTGCATTACTCAGGAGATAGCAGCTGCAGAGATAAGAAAAGAAGAGTCGTTCTGTTGTCTGGAGAGGTTACTTCCTGGTTCACACAGAGAAGCAGTTTTCAACGGAGCCCAGCAGTGGAAGCATGCAACTGTATTGAGGCAGCACCAGGTGTTGAAATTTTGTGCCCAGGGCAACCTTCCCAGTGGGGCCCCCATGCTACACCACTGGTCTTAATGCGGTTGGCCTTAATGCACTCCTGGGGGCCTCTTCCTGTGGGTATACACATGCAAGTATCCAGGAGAAGACTGAATCCCCAAAAGTCGAAGCAGCCATGCTAAGCCAGTAATGATTCCCTCCTCCACCCCTTGGCTAGGTACTAGGGTGGAGTCATCGTTCCTGCGTCTGGAGCACACATGTTAATTATTTCTTTTTTACTTTACTACCTTTATACCCTCCCTTTTCTTCACCACAGCGCCTTGCCTGCCAGAGATCTAGCCTGGAAGACCAGCATGACGAGGGGTTTCTCCTTCACAGCCTGTGTTCTGCTTTGCCTTGTCCTCTCAGGTATGTTCTAAATCGCAATCGGCAAACTCCCCACTCCCACCTGGGTTGAATCAGACAGGCTGGGAAATAAAACAAGCCACGTCCCTCAACACTGGGACAGGGCTTAACTGGTTTCCAAGCACACCTGAAATCAGATTGACCCTGCCCCTATGCCCAGTCCCACAACACTTTCTGTCTCATTCCCCTAGTCTTGGTGCCTTCTGCACCATGGGTTCCATGATACCTTCTCTTTTGCCTAACACCTACCGATTGTAGGGTTGTAAGATGAATGCTCTGGTTCCCCCTGTGTTATTGTCAGGCTGTTGCCAGTGACTCCCACTGCTGGTTGCCCCGGAACGTACAAAGACAAGGAATGTTCTTACCGTCTGCTTTTTATTTGGTATTTACACAGAAAGGCTACAGAACCCAGCCTCTTGGATAATGGCATTGTCCCGAGTGACTCCACCCTCTCCCCATCTCTCCCACTTCCTCATTCATCATCCCTATGGGTGCTGACAAGTGCCCTCTGCCTTTGAGCTCTTTGCTCACCTACTTTCAAGGCTTGCTGGCTTCTGGGAGATGGTGGGTCTGGAATGCTTTCTAGTGATAGCATGTCAGCCAGCTGCTCCAGCTCTGCCTCCTTCTCCTCTCCCATTATTTCCCAGCTTCCCCCCTCATCTGCCTCTGAGCTGTGATCTCCCTCAAACCCCTGTTGTAATTCTGAACTGTCTTCCTCTTCTCTGGAAGGGTCAGGCTGGGGAGGCGGTCTCCACCATTCCTCCTCTGCCCAGTCCCTGACGGTTATTTTGCCCTGGGAGCCATTTTGTGCCAAAGAGGATTCCACCAGCAGGGACAGGGCAGCAGCAACACTTGCATTGTCCCCATCCTTGTCTTACAAGCATCTAGTTGTACACACGTAGATTCATTTCGTACGGGGTGTTCACATGGCGCATTCAACAAATGTACGATCTGGTTAGTACCAGTACTAACACAAACATTTGAGCTGCATGCCTGTGCTGTTATTCACATGTAGCATTAGGCAAGGATGTGGACTATGCAGCTGTGTATGGAATAACTGAGCCATACAAATAAATAATCAAAATGTTAGCGGTAGGCTTCCCATCTAGAAGCCTAAAGGTAAAGGTAAAGGGTCCCCTGACCATTAGGTCCAGTCGTGGCCGACTCTGGGGTTGCGGCGCTCATCTCACTTTATTGGCCGAGGGAGCCGGCGTACAGCTTCCAGGTCATGTGGCCAGCATGACTAAGCCGCTTCTGGCAAACCGGAGCAGCGCATGGAAACGCCGTTTACCTTCCCGCCAGAGCGGTACCTATTTATCTACTTGCACTTTGACATGCTTTCGAACTGCTAGGTGGGCAGGAGCAGGGACCGAGCAACGGGAGCTCACCCCGTCACGGGGATTCGAACCACCGACCTTCTGATCGGCAAGTCCTAGGCTCTGTGGTTTAACCCACAGCACCACCCGCGTCCATCTAGAAGCCTACAACCCTACAATTGTCTTCAGTGAAAATCACAGACCCTCCAAGTGTCCCTATTTTTCCCGGATTTACAGAAGCCATCCCGTTTTCTGGTTTGATCCCAGAATGTTTTCCTGCTTCTCCTTACGACATCCCTATTTTCATTGGAGAAATGCTGGAGGGTATGGCGCAAGCCAAGGAGATAAGTAACTATATAACCTCTAGAAGACATCTAAAGTCAGCCCTGTATAAGGAAGGTTTTTTATGTTTACTGTTTTATTATGTTTTTATATATGTTGGAAGCTGCCCGCAGTGGCTGGGCAACCCAGTAAGATGCGTGGGGTATAAATACAACAGCAGCAGCAGCAGCAGCAACAACAGAATAGGACATCCCTATTTTCATTGGAGAAATGTTGGAGGGTAGGGGGTCATACTGTTTTGAATGCCATTCCCAACATTTTGCCATTGCAGCCTACAGCCTGAAGTGCCGCTACTGTATGCGGGATACCCCCGAATTTGGCTGTGCTGACAAAGTAAGCGTATGTTTCCCAAGACCTAACGAACAGTGCATTTCTATCACTTTCTATGAGGGTAAGTTGAACTCATGTCGGGTGGCTATGAGCAGTGCTATACGCTTTTTCTGAACCGTTAGGGCGATTTCCATGCTTTTGTAGCTAAACATGTAGTATCTGTGTACAAGAGGGAGGAATTGGCAGACCTGGGGCGGGGTGAGGCGTGTCCTAAGTTTTGCAGAACAACAACAGCAAAAGGACATTGAGAATTCCCCCCACCGCCCACAAATGTAATAAATATTTTTTTAAGAAATGAAGAGAAAAATCAAAGAAGGCTGGAAGGACAGAGCAGACTCAACAGGCACAGCATGTTTTGTTTGAAAAATAAAATGGGAAAAGCAGGTGGGAAGGAGAACGGAACGGCTGGAGAAGAAGGGAGAAAAAGATATGTAGATAGGAAAAAAGGACAGAGAGAACTCTCCCGTAGTCTGGATAGGTCACACATATTCCCTCCTGGGCAGCATTGAAAGCACATCTCTCCCCGCAAATAACTCTGGGAAATTTAGTATGCCCCTCCCAGAGCTACAGTTCCCAGCATCCTCAACTGCAGGACCTCAGAATCTTTGGGGAAATAATGTTCTTCAAATGTCTGACGTGCACGCAGGCTGGATCAGTCCAGAAGAGCCACCGATAGCCCTCTCCTCTACGAATTTGCCTGATCCTCATTTAAAGTAGTGATGAGCAAGACAGTGGACTAGGGGCAGTAGCTTCCTAAATGTTCCCGGGGAATTGGTCTATTAAAGTATGAAAACCTGGTGCCTCCTTCCCAAAGCCTGGGAAGCTTCTGTCCAGATTAGGGGGGTGGTGCGGGGCGGTGGGATGCTCAGATGGGGTCCAAGAGTCCTCCTACCACCTTCTCAGGGGTGTACGAAAGGGGGGCGGAGGGGGCAGGTCGCCCCAGGTGCCACCCTGGGGTGTGTGTGACAAGATGGCCCACTGCCTCCCCCCAGCTGTAGAGTGGACGAGGGTGCATGCTCAGTCAGTATGGGCGCTGCGTGTGGGGTGTCCATACGGGCTGCCACTCACACAGCAACAGTATGGGCTGCCTCGCGTGTGCAGTCCGTATGGTATGCTGCGTGTACATAGTCCATATGGGATGCCACTTGTGTGGCATCTGTATGGATTGCCACTCACACGCGGCATCTGTATGGGCTACCACTCGCATGGTGACTGTACGGACTGCCACATGTGCACAGTCTGTACAGGATGCCACATGTGCGCAGTCCGTATGGACGTTGCGCACACGCCACTGGGCGGTTCATCCCGCCCCCTCGGCATCCCGCCCTGGGTGCTGGAGAGGGGTCCTTCGTGACTGCACCTTCCCACAGCCCACCCGGCTTTGGGAAGGAGGCAGAAGGCTCCAGCATCCTGTCAGAGGCCTAGCACTCCTTGCCAAAACCCAGGGAGCTTCTGCTTGGCTTAGGGAGAGAGGCGCAAAGCTCACGTTTGCAGCCTTAGGGAGAACCCGGGGAGCCAGTGTGGTGTAGTGGTTAAATGTGGTGGACTCGTAATCTTGTGAACTAGGTTCGCGTCTCCGCTCCTCCACATGCAGCTGCTGGGTGACCTTGGGCCAGTCACACTTCTCTGAAGTCTCCCAGCCCCACTCACCTCACAGAGTGTTTGTTGTGGGGGAGGAAGGGAAAAGGAGAATGTTAGCCGCTTTGAGACTCCTTCGGGTAGTGATAAGGCAGGATATCAAATCCAAACTCCTCTTCTTCTTCTGTAATCCCATCTGTTGCTTCTCTCCTTTTACTCACCTTCCCAATCTTTTTGCAGGTAAAAAAGTGAGCTACCGGTCGGAAGGCTGCACCAACAGTCACAGGGACTGCATGCATAACATGAGAGTCCAAAAAGGAACATCTATAAAAACTGTTTGTTGCAAGCGTGATATGTGCAACCACTCGATGAGTTATCTCCACTAGTGCTTAAGGAAAACTCAGGCAAAATCCGAAGTGTGGGTTCCCTGGAAATGCAGCATCCTTAGATATTTTCAGCTGAAACAGCAGCATGCTCTGTGAAAGTGTGTGAGCATGCTCAGATTGGGAGTGGGGGTGAGATTGAGCTTTGCCAATGAACTTTGCCTGTAAGCATTAAATTTCTCTTTCTTTTCCTTCTTGTCACCATTTCTCCCTCTCTCTCACACCCTTGTAGAGATTAATTAGACTTGGACCTTGCAGATAGGGGTGGGAGATTTGTCAGTTTGGGTACGCAGCTTCTCACCTTCCCAATCTTAAATTTAGTTCTCCACACTTCTGCAGTAATTTGCACATTTATTCACTTTTCACACCCTCCTAGAAATCTATCAGCATTTTTGTGTGAACTCCTCCTGAATAACACACCTTTGCATGCAGTTTTGCTTAATTGTACACATTTTGGAAAGAATTTACCCAAATATATTTGAACTTTGTACGTTATTTTCACTAATGTGTTCATTTTTAACCACACTTTCGCCTAGTATATGCATTTTGGTAAACATGGTTTGGTGGGAGAACTGCACTGCAAAAATTGGGCAAGTCTGAATTTTGAAAGGTGGCTGTGCTTTGGCTCTCATATTGTTTCAGAAAATTCTGAGGCTTCTTTGGTTTCTCTGTGTTAAATTGTCCTTTCAGTGTATGGTGTGTCAGCACCCTCATGACTGGTGATAACATTTAAAAAGCTCATAATTAACTTTTTACAGAATTGCAGCTATCTAGTGGAAGCAATTATTTTTCTTGCAGTAAACCACAGTTTAACTTCCTTCGTTTCTGTGGGATGTAGTCCATTGGAACAGTCAAATACAACATTCCTTATTTCCCCAGAGTGGGCACAGGCAGGGGGAATGTTACTCCAGTCATTGTAACTTCCTGTTCCACGGGTCTGGAGCATTCTGCCTCTGCATGTGACCCTGGCCCTGGCCCTGGCTGACTCCATAAAAGAGCCGAGTCACGCAGCCATTTTCTCTCTCTTGCTCTCCTCTCTTGCTTGCTGCTCTCCTGCAGCCATTTTGTTCTCTTAATGTAATTTTGCTGTTTGCTGGCTCTCAGTCAGCAGCACCTGAGCTCAATCTCCATGTGAGATGAACTCATAGATTGTTAGGTAACTACGAGGCAAAGCCTGCCTTTCAGGGATCAAATCGTGAACTGAAATGTGAGTAAACTTCTTGTTACTTTTAAGGAAAGACACTTGTGTCTTTATTCTTTTAAGAGGGATAAAAGGGGACACCAGGGATAAGCCATCTGGGCAAGCCAGATTATATTACTTAACTAAAGAGATTCAAACGAATTCTGCAAACTAGCTTCCTGCTATATTGAGGGGAATCTGCTCTGTTACATCACTCACTAGCAGGAGTGATGGAAGGATAATACTGATTCAATATATCCTTTCCTACTATCCTTAACATTCCCAGAGTTTCTGGGGTGGGGGTGGGCATAAAAATCAAGGAAGCTAAACAATGTTGCAGTGCAAGAGAAATAAAGTCTAAGATGCATCACATCAGAAATGAAATGGGATTATTTCACCACATCAGCATAAAGAAAGAGAAGTGTATGGGAAGCTTGTAAGACTTGTTGCAGATACTTATGTTTAAATCCAGCCACTTTCTTGAATGAGATCAGAAACTGGGAAAGAAAAGGATGTTTAGAAAAAACCTCATTAATTACATAAATTGGGCAAATTTTTAAATTTTGCCATGGCGGACAGAAAAATGGATAACATTGTTTTTGGCAGAAGACGAACTGCAGCAGAATAGAAACAGAGCTGCAGGTGATACCTGCAGGGTATGATGGAAAACAGAGCCCTTCTTACATCCCTAGCTGCTAACACCACAGAGAGCTGCCCAGCAGCCCCTGTTTCTAGACTTTACCTTCATACAGTACCAGCAAGAAAAACTGGCACAGTACGGTAGTCCTACATCGCCACCTCCCTGAGAGCAGCATCACTGCTGCTTGTTGAGATGATGCTAGGATGTGCAAGAGGCAGTAGTAAGGATGCACCAGCAGAACCAACCACAGTGTGGCCCAACCTTACCATCACCCTTGCACCATCCTGGTAAGGGAAGGTGATGTCATTCTCAGGAGGGCAGGGCAGGGCAATGCCTAAACTGTTGGGAGATTCCATTCCACCTTTTGTTGCAGACATGGGATTATTGTGTGTCACATGTCTGTTTACTTTCCAGCACAGTTTGCTGGGTCCTGTGAGTGGAACGTCCGCTCTGTGTATTGCTTTTGTTTTGCGTCTCTCTCCGGGAAGACGTCAAGGAGAGACGACATGTTTCTTTGTCCTGATTTATGTAAAATAAATCCGTAGTTTTAGTATGTATCTACAGCCTCAAGCCTCTTCTGTTGTGCAGTTTACTCTGCTAAGTAAAGTGCTCAAGCTTGAGTTGCTGGCCAGAGGCCAATGAATCTCCACGGCGAAGCTTGAGAGGGAGACGATCCAGCTGGGGCCAAGCCAGCTGGCCTATCGACCCCCAGATGCCGACATCGAGGTTATGTGCCCAGATCCGAGGCTTTACACTGGAGTAGGACTCCTGCTGGCTGCTGCAGTGTTCCAGGAAGGAATGAGGTATGTTGACCATTCAGTAGAACCAGCTGTTTTTCAAATTAATAAAGGGGGGACAAGACACTGTCTGCTTTCATAAGGTTTCCAAATGGTTTCTTTCTTGACCTCCCCTGCAAAATGAGTGAGCCACGTGTAGTCATAGCTATGCTATTCTGTCTGGCACCAAGGGAAAGAGAAAGGGGGAGGCATTTGATTTATGCTCAACAAAGGATTTAACAATGTTTTTATTATGCTCTCTCCCCTAGGCTGAGGTTTATTTAAATTATCTTTGGACTGGACCAGGAGTATGAAAGAGAGGGGTCACCTCGTTGGGGAGTTATTTATAGCTGCAGCCTTCACACAAGCTGGTGAACATGATCTCAAAGGAATTGAATGTGACTTTGCAAGCATTGCAGAGAACTGAACAAAGGAGGATGGCAATGATCTATCTCAACACACCAGGTCTGGGGAAACATTTATGAAGACTACACACGTGAAATGGATTTTATATTTTTGAAATGTAACAGAGGTACTGCGTAAGGGAATTAGAAAGGTCAGTTGTGAGAATGGGCTAACATCAAGAGCAGGATGAAGAGGAGATTAAAGAAGAATGAAGTAATGGGCATATGTTTGCAAGAGGAGCGGGAAGCCTAATTTTTTAAAGAAATTGTATTAAATTTAAATAATTGGGACTGATTTGTATTAATTTGGAAAACCAATAAAACATAATATAAATAGATCAATATTTTCAATAACACGTTCTGTAATTTGCCCATTTCTTTCCCCATATATATATATATATCTAGTTTCAAATCTAGCCAATACAATAAAAGCACGTAAGGAGGAACCATGCTCAATGATTCAACATTTCATCTGGCAGAATCATAAACATGTTTACTCAGAAGGAAATCTCACTACGTGCAGTGGAGTTTATTCTACAGTCAGCGTGGATAGGGTTGCAGCCCTAGCCATATGTCACCCGCACACTAAGAACCTTCATTGGAATTGTCTTCATTGTCGCAGCAGTCGACTGTAATTTGCAAATGACTGTAAGGAAATACCCATTCGGTTCCACATCTGTAAGCATCTGTATAACAGTCCTTCACTTTTTTCACCAATTGCTGACCTGGAATTGTGGAGAGAAGAGGGCATCTTTGTGTTATCACATCTATTAAATCTATTAAATAATATATGTGCCACTGTCTGGATCAAACAGTGGCTGACCCATATTTTTTCAGCATTGGGGAGGGTGGGGGGCACCTGCCAATTTTGGTTCCTCTCAGTTTCTCCTTTCTCCATTGTGAAGTTCAGCTCTCCACATTTCCACATCAGTCGGTGGATTAAAAGGGGGGAATAAAGAAAGTTCAAGTGAAAATGAATCAGCATTTATAGCAGATTGCTCCTTTTTTCGTTTGCAGTTCTGCTTAATAGGCACAACTTCCCTTAATATAAAACACTTTGTATGTTACCTTCACTAATGTGTGCATTTTTATACGTACTATAGCAGGGGTCAGCAAGGTTTATCTTGCCTGGGCTGGATCAGTCACACAGAGTTCCCTCCATGAGCAGGGCGTGCCCACGATTTTCAGCGTCTGCATGTGCGCAGACATGATTTTCGGCATCTGCATCTGCGCAGATGTGATTTCCAGCGCCGTGGAAGTGAGTCCCCGTGCCACGATGTGCTGGTGGCTTGGTTTGGGGGCGGCTCATGGGCCGGTCAAATGACCTCCATGGGCTGCTTCTGGCCCATGAGCTTTAGGTTGCTGATCCCTGTACAGTGGTACCTCTGGCTAAGTACCTAATTCGTTCCGGAGGTCCGTTCTTAACCTGAAACTGTTCTTAACCTGAAACTGTTCTTAACCTGAAGCATCACTTTAGCTAATGGGGCCTCCTGCTGCTGCCGCACCGCTGGAACACGATTTCTGTTCTCATCCTGAAGCAAAGTTCTTAACCTGAGATACTATTTCTGGGTTAGCGGAGTCTGTAACCTGAAGCGTCTGTAACCTGAAGTGTATGTAACCCGAGGTACCACTGTATATGCATATTTGTACATGATTTGGCTGGGCAACTGCCTTGCAAAATCTGAAGTGTACATTTTGAAGAAAGGCTGCACTTCAGTTCACACCTTGCTTAGGAAAGCCTAAATTAGAGACCTTCACCTGCAAATGTGAACTGAATCGAATCTGACTCCCTGTGTTTGTCCCTCATATATCTCAGGACATATGAGACGAGGGGCAAAGAGGCTCCCCATAAAAAAATAAAAATAAAAAAGAGGCCCAGGCACCTTCACTAACACAATGTATGCAAGGGCAGAATTTTACTGTTCCCCATTGTGGGAAATGTGCCATGAGATTCTCCTTGTGGCAGACTTCCTCTTAACTGGTGGTTCGGCTACAACAATCGTGTTCAGTTGAGCTCTGCCCTATTGCAATAGTTACAATAAACGCTGGGTGCCTCCTGGATACTGGACTTCAATTACCGTATTTTTTGCTCTATAAGATGCACCAGACCACAAGACGCACCTAGTTTTTGGAGGAGGAAAACAAGAAAAAAAATATTCTGAATCTCAGCAGCCAGAACAGCAAGAGGGATCGCTGCACATGAAAGCTTCTGTGATAGCTGCGCAGCCTGCATTCGCTCCATAAGACGCGCACACATTTCCCTTTACTTTTTAGGAGGGAAAAAGTGAGTTTTATAGAACAAACAATACAGTAATTCCCTTGGTTCTGTGGTTCATTTAAAAGGTGGTCCCTCACCTGGGTAGCAAACAAAGTGGTGTAAGAGTAAATTACACCACAACAGGAATGGCAACTTTTCACTAGCATAGGAGAGAACGTCACTGGGTTTGAAGCTGAATTTGCTCCCAAACTTTGGTATCCCCAGTGCTTTCAGCAATGGATAATCAAATCTGCCCCTCCTCTGCCCTCAAATTCTGCTTCTCGCTTGTTGGTCACCCCAGAGTGTGACAGAAGGCTGAACGTGTGTGACAGAATTTGAGGAACCAGTCCTCTATAAAGAGATCGTCTGATAGCACAACCGTTACTTGGAACCAGGACTTCTTTGAAATACAAGAAAAATAAAAATGTTCATCCATCAAGAAGTCTCAACACGGATTTGAAAACAGTGGGGTGGTCCCAATTGCCACCCCTCTTTGTGTGTGACCTGTTGCACTGCCTCCCCTGCCGGGACACAGTTTGTAGCTTGCTCTCCTTCCATTACACTGGTTTACAAGGACCCATGGGCTCCACCACATTGAACATTTCAAAGAACGTTTTAGCATCTTTATCTAGGTTGGTCTTTTAATGCACTTTGCTGTTGTGTTTACAGCTATGTAACCAGCTTTCAGAGAAGGCCTCAGTCTATTTGCACATGACTACTTGTGATAGACGTGTTAAACCACAGAGCCTAGGACTTGCCGATCAGAAGGTCAGCGGTTAGAATCCCTGCGATGGGGTGAGCTCCTGTTGCTATGTTCCAGCTCCTACCAAACTAGCAGTTCGAAAGCACGTCAAAGTGCAAGTAGAGAAATAGGTACCGCTCCGGCAGGAAGGTAAACGGCATTTTTGTGCACTGCTCTGGTTCACCAGAAGCGGCTTAGTCATGCTGGCCACATGACCCGGAAGCTGTACGCCGCCTCTCTCGGCCAATAAAGCGAGATGAGCGCCGCAACCCCAGAGTCGGTCATGACTGGACCTAATGGTCAGGGGTCCCTTTACCTTTTTTACTTGCGTTAGACAGGGATGCATACACACATACACACAGAACCACTCAATCCAGGCGAGCAAGAGACCTTATCCGAATTCCAAATTATTGCATTTGAGCCAGGAACTTCCCTCTCTAAAGAGGGTCTGGAGGAAGGCCGATGATGCATGTGTTCTGTAGAGGAGGTGTGGCCTGAGGAAAGTCCTAACAATCAGGCAGAGAGACTGGGGAGGGAAGCCATCAGTCTATGTGCCTGAGGTCACCCCGCCCACCTTACTTTAGAGACTGGAAATGATTTATTGTTTTGAAATGATGTGACTAGCATCTGAAGGGACCTCCACCTGCTGTTGTTCCAACCTTTCTGCCCATCCAATATAATATCCACTGTGTGCTGCACTCTGACAGCATGACACTCCATTGTGGCTGGAGAAATAATTGTGGGTGGTGTATAAATAATAAAAGTATTATTATTATTATTGACAGATGTCTTCTTGAGCCATTCAAGCTTGCCTCAGTGAGAGTCTGAAGAGTCTGAACTAAAGATTATTGTGCAGCAACATTGGAAATATTGGTACCCTTCTGTCATAATACAGTGCTACCTTGGTTCTCAAATGTCTTGGTACTCAAACACCGAAAACCTGGAAGTAAGTGTTCCCGTTTTTGAATATTTTTCAGAAGCCGAACACCCGATGCAGCTGTAGGCTACTGTTTCTGGGGCGCCTGCACTAATCAGAAGCTGTGCCTTGGCTTTTGAACATTTTGGAAGTCAAGCGGACTTCCGGAACAGATTAAGTTTGGCACTTTTGTTTTTGCTATTTATTTTGCGTTTTTGTTTCTGAGGCTTTTTTGGTTAATTTGTTGTTGTGACTGTGGAATCCAGTTCAGCTACTGATTGCTTATGTGATTGTGGACATGGATAAAAGCCCCTCATCCAATAATGACTATCACCAGTGCAGGTAAGATTTTTTTATTTTTTATTTTTTAAAAATCATATACAGTAGTGTCTTATTTATTTTATAGTACAGTACATTGATTATTACTTTCATTTTATGGATTAATGGTCTGGTTAGAGAGTAAAATTCATGTTAAATTGCTGTTTTAGGGGTTGTTTTTAAAAGTCTGGAACAGATTAATCCATTTTGCATTACTTTCTATGGGAAAGTGCATCTTGGTTTTGGAACGTTTGGTTTTGGAATGGACTTCCGGAACGGATTAAGTTTGAGAACCAGGGTACCACTGTAATATCAAACTTCTGAGTAGCATCATTATAAAGTCAATGCTTTTATCACTCTACTCTTACAAAGCCTCAAATTTTCAGCCAAATCAGTTCTTCTGCATTAGTCCTCAATGTAGCTGCCTTTTGCACTCAAACCAGGGCTCCTGGGTGACTAACTAGCATATTGTGATGTAGGCAAAAATCTATTTGCCCAAACTCCACCTTCTACACAAGCAATAAAGTCGCAGGAAGCATGACCTCCTTTGCATCTCAACAACGGCGGCAAAGGATGGGTGCAAAAAGAAAAGAAATATCCTGGAAGGGCTCCTTACTTTTATATCGTTTCTCCGTCATGCTGCCCCCATGTGAAACTTCACAGAATCCTTTTATAGGAAGGCATTTCTGTGTCGTATCCGCAACTGTACATTTCAAGCAGATGATCCCATGTGTTGTGAAAGACAGACGTTATATTTGAGTCTCCTTGCATACCCTCTTTGGAGGGGGAATGTTCATTGTAGAAAACGGCATCACACCAGGTGTGAAAAAAAGGGAGTGGGGATCCTCCATAATGAAACAGGGCATTGCAGCTGGGAGCCACCGCACTGTGCCCTGGCCTCAGTTCATTGTTGAATAAATTGGGGGTATGGGTAATCTACATATGAACCTTCCTCTTGTAGTTGGGACTTACCTCCTGGGCAGAGATCAAAGAAAATGTAAGCAGCAAAAAGCCAAGAGAGAGCCAGTCATGGCCCCCAAGACCCTGGGAAGAAACTGGGTCCCATTGAATGGCCTTTTTGCATAGAAAGAGTGAAGCAGCTTCTTCTCTGGTCCTTCAGTGAGATCAGGCAGGGCTCCTGGGAAGTCTGTAACAAGACAAGCTGCCCCCAGCAAGATGTTATTCAAAGTAAGGAACAGATGGACCAATAGTTGCTATATAAGGTCAGATGGGACCTTATTGGCTCCTCAGGTTACCTAATCCTTCTGGACATGAAAGTTCTGGGGGTGGACTTGAAAGCCTCAGGCCATTTGCAGGAGTATCATAGAATCATAGAGTTGGAAGAGACCACAAGGGCCATCGAGTCCAACCCCCTGCCAAGCAGGAAACACCATCAGAGCACTCCTGACATATGGTTGTCAAGCCTCTGCTTAAAGACCTCCAAAGAAGGAGACTCCACCACACTCCTTGGCAGCAAATTCCACTGTCGAACAGCTCTTACTGTCAGGAAGTTCTTCCTAATGTTTAGGTGGAATCTTCTTTCTTGTAGTCCGCTTCCGCTTCTCTGGAGCAGCAGAAAACAACCTTTCTCCCTCCTCTATGTGACATCCTTTTATATATTTGAACATGGCTATCATATCACCCCTTAACCTCCTCTTCTCCAGGCTAAACATGCCCAGCTCCCTTAGCCGTTCCTCATAAGGCATCGTTTCCAGGCCTTTGACCATTTTGGTTGCCCTCCTCTGGACACGTTCCAGTTTGTCAGTGTCCTTCTTGAACTGTGGTGCCCAGAACTGGACACAGTACTCCAGGTGAGGTCTGACCAGAGCAGAATACAGTGGCACTATTACTTCCCTTGATCTAGATGCTATACTCCTATTGATGCAGCCCAGAATTGCATTGGCTTTTTTAGCTGCCGCGTCACACTGTTGGCTCATGTCAAGTTTGTGGTCAACCAAGACTCCTAGATCCTTTTCACATGTAGTGCTCTCAAGCCAGGTGTCACCCATCTTGTATTTGTGCCTCTCATTTTTTTTGCCCAAGTGCAATACTTTACATTTCTCCCTGTTAAAATTCATCTTGTTTGTTTTGGCCCAGTTCTCTAATCTGTCAAGGTCGTTTTGAAGTGTGATCCTGTCCTCTGGGGTGTTAGCCACCCCTCCCAGTTTGGTGTCATCTGCAAATTTGATCAGGATGCCCTTGAGTCCATCATCCAAGTCGTTGATAAAGATGTTGAATAAGACCGGGCCCAAGACAGAACCCTGTGGCACCCCACTAGTCACTCTTCTCCAGGATGAAGAGGAACCATTGATGAGCACCCTTTGGGTTTGGTCAGTCAGCCAGTTACAAATCCACTGAGTGGTAGCATAGTCAAGACCGCATTTTACCAGCTTCTTTACAAGAATATCATGGGGCACCTTGTCAAATGCCTTGCTGAAATCAAGGTAGGCTACATCCACTGCGTTCCCTTCATCTACCAGGCTTGTAATTCTGTCAAAAAACGAGATCAGGTTAGTCTGACATGACTTATTTTTCAGAAATCCATGCTGACTATTGGTGATCACAGCATTCCTTTCTAGGTGCTCACAGACTGTTTGCTTAATGATCTGCTCCAGAATCTTCCCTGGTATTGATGTCAGACTGACTGGGCGGTAATTATTTGGGTCCTCTCTTTTCCCCTTTTTGAAAATAGGGACAACATTTGCCCTCCTCCAGTCTGCCGGGACTTCGCCTGCAGTACCTGCTGACTTCTCCAGTTGTGTGACGAGAAAGGAACCTGATTTCCTTTTTTTTTTATAAAGAATATTTATTAGATTTTCCAATTTTTTAAACAAACAAACAAAAACAGAACAAACAAAAACATTAAAAAAGACATAAAGTTCATAAATCATACTTTTAAATAACGAATTTCTCAGACCTCCTCATACTTCTCCTCCTTGTATCCCAATTAAGGTTATTTGTTCAGCAAATCCTTCATTTAAAGCATTACAGCTTATAACATTACCTCATTTTTCAAACCCTTCCCCCCCCATCTTTGTTCCTTTATATCATTACAGCTAGAAACCCCTCAATTTCAATCCAACACCATTTAACTTTCCTTAGTTTTACAGTATTTCTGTAAATAGTCCTTAAATTTTTTCCAATCTTCTTCAGCCGACTCTTCTCCCTGGTCACGGATTCTGCTCGTCAGTTCTGCCAGTCCCATACAGTCGATCAGCTTCATCTGCCATTCTTCCAGAGTGGGTAGATCTTGCGTCTTCCAATACTTTGCGATGAGTATTCTTGCTGCTGTTGTAGCATACATAAAAAAAGTTCTGTCCTTCTTTGGCACCACTTGGCCAGACATGCCCAAGAGAAAGGCCTCTGGTTTCTTCAAGAAGGTATATTTAAATACCTTTTTCACTTCGTTATATATCATTTCCCAGAAAGCCTTAATCCTGGGACACGTCCACCAAAGGTGAAAGAATGTACCTTCATTTTCCTTACATTTCCAACATTTGTTGTCGGGCAAATGGTAGATTTTTGCAAGCTTGACTGGGGTCATGTACCACCTGTATATCATTTTCATAATATTCTCTCTAAAGGCATTACATGCCGTAAATTTAATCCCGGTGGTCCACAACTCTTCCCAGTCAGCAAACATGATATTATGTCCAACGTCTTGTGCCCATTTAATCATTACAGATTTAACCGTCTCATCCTGAGTATTCCATTTCAGCAGCAAGTTATACATTTTTGACAAAGTCTTAGTTTTGGATTCTAGCAATTCTGTTTCCAATTTAGATTTTTCCACCTGGAAACCAACTTTCTTGTCCAAATTGTAAACCTCCATTATCTGATAATAGTGAAGCCAATCTCGCACTTTATCTTTCAGTTTCTCAAAACTCTGCAGTTTCAGTCTGTCCCCCTCTGAGAAAGGAACCTGATTTCCACCACTTCCTTCTCTAGGCCAGTGTGATGCAGTGGTTAAGAGCGGTAGACTCGTAATCTGGTGAACCAGGTTCGCGTCTCCGCTCCTCCACATGCAGCTGCTGGGTGACCTTGGGCTAGTCACACTTTTCTGAAGTCTCTCAGCCTCACTCACCTCACAGAGTGTTTGATGTGAGGGAGGAAGGGAAAGGAGAATGTTAGCTGCTTGGAGACTCTTTTGGATAGTGATAAAGCAGGATATCAAATACAAACTCCTCCTCCTCCTCCTCCTCCTCCTCCTCCTCCTCTTCTTCTTCTTCTTCTTCTTCTTCTTCTTCTTCTTCTAGTACAAGGTTTCTAGTGTCTCACATGCTGACTATAAAATACAGCTACATTCATAAATTGAGCTAAACGCTAAGTGCACCTTCAAACACATTCATGTGTTTTCTCTGCTAGCCCGTCCAATAGCCTGCATTTCATTGACCAAAACTGGCTTTTAGTCTCACTGTATGCTGAAAAGGTCAATAAAGTGCAGGTTTTCGGGTAAGGTTTTAAAAAAGAAACCAGAAAAGCATTCCAAAGGATATAACTTTATTGCATCTGTTTATTGTTTATCTTTTAAAATCTCAACGCAGCTTAAAAAATATCAAAAGACAGACGGTGGTATTCAATGTTAGTCCTACTTAAAGTAGACCCATTGAAATTAGTAGACATGGCTAGCTTACCTTCATTATGTTCAGTGGGCCTTCTCTGGGTAGGACTTAGTTGAATATGTATCAAACATTTAGAATACATTATACAGAATGAAATGTAAGTATCATAGAAGTGTTCATCCACCGAAAAGAATTAAAATGAAGGAATTCTAAACCACTAGAAGGTGAACACTGAACCTGGCTAGAATCATATCACATGCTGATTAAACAGAGATCCCCAAACCTGAGTAAACAAGGACACTTTCACCTTGGTACATAAAAACTAAAAAAGAAAAATTGAAGGCAGCAGGCAACCTTCCAAAATACCATAGTTGAACAGGCACCTAGAGAAGGACTGAAGAGGTAGCCCTGGAGGTATTTAATAAATTTAAATAGTTCACATCAATCAGCAACTGATGTGCCAAAAGCTGAAATGGAATGTTATCCTAACATAATCCAAAAGAACAGTTTTCACTGCATTCTTGGGACTGAGCTATACATGGTGATTGTCTTTACCCTTTTCCTTCTGCTCCAGGCACAAAACATTAAAAGGCAACGGGTACATCTGCTATATCAAAAGGAACAAAGTACATCTCCTTCTGCCCACTTCATCCTACCTTGGGACAAGGTAGTTCTTCCTCCAGGCTGGTAATGACCTAAGTCTCACTGCATGTGTCTTGTGCTGTTGAGCACGTGTCCCACTTCTGGGCTCCCCAAAGACATCAGGTTGGCCAATGTGAGAACAAAATGCTAAACTAGGTAGCCTTTGATCAGATGCATCAGGGCTCTTTTAATGTTATTAATAGGGCTGTGTAAAGACCCCACAATCTCATACCATCCAACATGTCCCAGCCGAAAACTGGGATGTACGTCTTCTAGGTCATGCTCCTGCACAAGTTACCTGACCAGTGAGATACCGCAGAGCTAAAAAATGTTCGTTTCTGTGTGTCATGCTCTTGCATGAGTGTATGGCCCCCCAAAACAGGATTTCCCGATTTAATCAGGACAGTTGAAGGGCATGCAATTAGCCCTGTGATGTATGGCCCCTGGTTGCGCCAGTTTACACTGTGCTGCCCTGATGGACACCCTCCCCACCTGGATCTGTCTCTTCAGCAGTTCAGGGGCAGAGCTGAGGGTTTCTGGTGGTTTTCTAAAACCCTATTTAAACATACAGTTAAATACAGTGGTACCTCGGGTTACCGTATTTTTCGCACCATAGGACGCACTTTTTCCCTCCTAAAAAGCAAGGGAAAATGTGTGTGCGTCCTATGGAGCGAATGCAGGCTTTCGCTGAAGCCTGGAAAGTGAGAGGGGTCGGTGCGCACCGACCCCTCTCGCTCTCCAGGCTTCAGGAAGCTATCCGCTAGCCGTGCGAGACCCAGCTCTCCCACGGCTAGCGGAGCGCTGCATTAATCGCGAAGCTTGGGGCGTGCGGAGCTCGGCGCGCCCCAAGCTTCTGGGTGCCGGCAAGGTCTCCGCTAGCCGTCTAGACCTTGCCAGCACCCAGAAGCTTGGGGCGCGCTGAGCTCTGCAGCCCCAAGCTTCGGGATTAGCGCTCCGCTAGCCATGTCTAGGCTGCGGATAGCAGCCTGCTTCCCGGAGCGTCGGGCGCCCTGAAAGCAGAGCGCCCGGCGCTTCGGGAACACATCCGCAGCCTAGGCAACCCTGCGGGAGATCCCGCAGGGATGTCTAGGCTGCGGATAGCAGCCTGCTTCCCGGAGCGTCGGGCGCCCTGAAAGCAGAGCGCCCGGCGCTTCGGAAACACATCCGCAGCCTAGGCAACCCTGCAGGAGATCCCGCAGGGATGTCTAGGCTGCGGATAGCAGCCTGCTTCCCGGAGCGTCGGGCGCCCTGAAAGCAGAGCGCCCGGCACTTCGGGAACACATCCGCAGCCTAGGCAACCCTGCGGGAGGTCCCGCAGGGATGTCTAGGCTGCGGATAGCAGCCTGCTTCCCGGAGCGTCGGGCGCCCTGAAAGCAGAGCGCCCGGCGCTTCGGGAACACATCCGCAGCCTAGGCAACCCTGCGGGAGGTCCCGCAGGGATGTCTAGGCTGCGGATAGCAGCCTGCTTCCCGGAGCGTCGGGCGCCCTGAAAGCAGAGCGCCCGGCGCTTCGGGAACACATCCGCAGCCTAGGCAACCCTGCGGGAGGTCCCGCAGGGATGTCTAGGCTGCGGATAGCAGCCTGCTTCCCGGAGCGTCGGGCGCCCTGAAAGCAGAGCGCCCGGCACTTCGGGAACACATCCGCAGCCTAGGCAACCCTGCGGGAGGTCCCGCAGGGATGTCTAGGCTGCGGATAGCAGCCTGCTTCCCGGAGCGTCGGGCGCCCTGAAAGCAGAGCGCCCAGCGCTTCGGGAACACATCCGCAGCCTAGGCAACCCTGCAGGAGATCCTGCAGGGATGTCTAGGCTGCGGATAGCAGCCTGCTTCCCGGAGCGTCGGGCGCCCTGAAAGCAGAGCGCCCGGCACTTCGGGAACACATCCGCAGCCTAGGCAACCCTGCGGGAGATCCCGCAGGGATGTCTAGGCTGCGGATAGCAGCCTGCTTCCCGGAGCGTCGGGCGCCCTGAAAGCAGAGTGCCCGGCGCTTCGGGAACACATCCGCAGCCTAGGCAACCCTGCGGGAGGTCCCGCAGGGATGTCTAGGCTGCGGATAGCAGCCTGCCGCCCGGCGCGAGGGGCGCCCTGAATCAGAGCGCCCCTCGCGCCGGGCATACATCCGCAGGGTGGGGAGCCCTGCAGGAGTTCCCCGCAAGGCTCCCCAAGCTGCGGATAGCAGCCTGCCGCCCGGCGGGCGGGGCGCCCTGAATCAGAGCGCCCCTCGCGCCGGGCAGACATCCGCAGCGTGGGGAGCCCTGCAGGAGTTCCTCGCAAGGCTTCCCAAGCTGCGGATAGCAGCCTGCCGCCCGGTGGGCGGGGCGCCCTGAATCAGAGCGCCCCTCGCGCCGGGCAGACATCCGCAGCGTGGGGAGCCCTGCAGGAGTTCCCCGCAAGGCTCCCCAAGCTGCGGATAGCAGCCTGCCGCCCGGCGGGCAGGGCGCCCTGAAGCAGAGCGCCCCTCGCGCCGGGCAGACATCCGCAGCGTGGGGAGCCCTGCAGGAGTTCCCCGCAAGGCTCCCCAAGCTGCGGATAGCAGCCTGCCGCCCGGCGGGCAGGGCGCCCTGAAGCAGAGCGCCCCTCGCGCCGGGCATACATCCGCAGGGTGGGGAGCCCTGCAGGAGTTCCCCGCAAGGCTCCCCAAGCTGCGGATAGCAGCCTGCCGCCCGGTGGGCGGGGCGCCCTGAAGCAGAGCGCCCCTCGCGCCGGGCAGACATCAGCCAGCCCCACAAGCTCGGGGGACAGCAGGGAGGCGCAGCGCCACTATCCCGCTGTTCCTCGACCTGGTTCGGTTTCCCTGACCTGCTTTTGGGGGGGAAATAAAGGGAATTTTTTTTCCCTTTATTTCCCCCCCAAAAAACTAGGTGCGCCCTATGGTCCGGTGCGTCCAATCGTGCGAAAAATACGGTACATATGCTTCAGGTTACATACACTTCAGGTTACAGACTCCGCTAACCCAGAAATAGTGCTTCAGGTTAAGAACTTTGCTTCAGGATAAGAACAGAAATCGTGCTCCAGCGGCGCAGCGGCAGCAGGAGGCCCCATTAGCTAAAGTGGTGCTTCAGGTTAAGAACAGTTTCAGGTTAAGAACGGACCTCGGAACGAATTAAGTACTTAACCTGAGGTACCATTGTATAGGGTTTTAAAATACATTTTGAAGTGAGTGCACCAGAAAAGGATTGGATCCTCCTGTTTACCAGCTTGCAAGGTGTGAAGTCTGATCCTTATTGTACCTCCCCAAGTGGCTTCCGAGGCCTGGATCCCTGGATTCCAAGGCCTGTGAAAGGCCTGATTTTGTCAAGATTTGGGCCTCATTTGAATGTGGTGCACTGCTCTGGCTATTAGCTCTGGCTATTTGGATGACCATGTCATTAACTCTATTTTTTTTAAAAAATAATTTTTATTAACAGGCCAATCAAATCACATTAATTCCAAATCACATTAATTCCAAATTATACAGCCAAATTTTTAAAATTTTGTTGGGGGTACCCATACTTCAAGCTCCGAAAGGGATCCAAACATCACTCTTGCTGCTGCCTTAATTACACAGTTCTGTCCAGTTCTGTCCAGGTAGTCTCTTTGTTATTTTCCTCATCTTCTTGTTGTTATCATATATTCCTTTCTTTGTGATCTCTGATAATCTTTGAATAAGATTGTGGCACCTTTATTCTTTTTAAGAGGGATTCAAGGGAACTTACCAGGAACGTACAATTCAATCTGAGACAGATTGAATTGTATAATAGTGATAGGCTCACACGAGCTTGCAATCAGTTATCTGCTGTGCGTGGGAAGGGGAATGTAAACTCTGCTAAGTAAAGGAACTTGCTAGAGCAAGTTAGGAAGGATATTAATAAACAATATATCCTCTCCTGCCGCCCTGACCATTCCCACAATACTGAACTGCTTGGAATGCTAAATGCAGACTGAACCAGAGAGAGCAAATAGAGATACAGAAACAGACCAGACTGTAACAAATGAATTAATAATAAGAGATGTACCATATTTTTTATTGTTGTAAGTTGTTTTTAATGTTGTTTTTTACCTCTTTAACATGGCCGGGGCTGAAGGGCAGGCACCGGTAATAATAATAATAAAATGTTTAGAAACAGAGCTGTACAGGTAAAAAAAGGTGGATCTCAGGTCTGCCGAACACCCACAGTTTCTGTCTTGCTTGCCCTTCAATTGCAAAAACCAAGGGCAGCTGACAGCATTCCAACTGCATATTGCACCAACATGCAGGGCACAGAATCCGGCCTGTGATGCCACCGGCCTCTCTGATGCTGCTTGCTCCCCGGCTAGAGAGAAGATGGACAAAGCAAGAACAAGGCCCAGGATCTGGCTATGCATGGCACTCTGCAGTGTCCACTAGAAGACCTGCTGCCTGCCAAAGTACTTAGGAAGGTAGAACAATCATCAAACTCTGCATAAGCCAGCTTTCATTGGGTGGACAAGCAGAGTCCCCAGGTCCCGAGCGCCCCCCCCCCCGTTATGTGGAATAACAACTCAAGACAACGTGCTATGGGATTAAATTGGCCACAACTTTATTAAATTTCAAATGTGGGTAGACCTTGGCTCAGGCATTGGGCATTCTCCCTCCCCAGTCCCCAGCCGGGGACCTAGGGAGCATCAGGGTTATCCAGTGTTTGTGTGGGGGATGGGCCGGCTCTGGAGAACATATGTTCAAGCAGAGATAGCCGCCCCCGCCGCTGCAGGGGAGAGCAATGACGACCTTTCAGCGTATGGTCAAAGCCTCCCTTCAGAAACCCCTTTAACGGGGAACCCTGGTATCGCCGTTGCAAGAGGAAGATGGACAAAAGGATTCTGCCGAAGGCCTGATACTGCCAAAGTTGTGACGTTTTGCTATGGGAAAGGCGAAACCTGCCAATGCAGGGAAATTCCTTTCCGGCCCTTTGACAGCGACCTTAACGTAGCAGCGCCCACATACCTGTGGAGAAAAGTTAACCTGCAAAACCTGTGAAGAAAGTTAACCTGCAAAATAAGGCATTAACTGAGGGTGGGTAGGGTGGGAGAAGCTCTGGAGGCAAGGGAGGATTCCCAGGTAAGATCCTCCCTCTATTGTGTGGGCAGGTAGTCCCTCCCCCACCTGGCCTGATCTCCTTGGCAACGCTTCCCCCAGGTGGGATTGGACAACTGACTGGGGTAGGCGGAGACCTCCAGGTATCCCACCTGAGGGAAGGCAAAGCCAAGCCTATGCTGAATGGAGCCGCTCCAGATCCTGGGGCTGCGCGCATCCACGGAAAGGTCTGTTACGAAAAAGGAGCAATGCAGAAGCGAGCTCCAGGTGGCTGGGATGCAAAACAAGATGTTGATGTTATGGGACTGTACCATGGGAACCAGGGACGGTCTATTCAGTGCACTGAGCACCGGATGTTAGCTCAGAGTGGCACATGACCCTGTACTGGAAGTACATGGGTGGAGTTTTTCTCTCTCTGCAGCTGGTGATGAGAGGGTACAGACATGATTTCTCTGTACTGCTGGAAAGACAGAAATAAAGGCGTGTAAATATATTTCTGTCTGTCTCTTTCCCCTCCCTGGCAATGGGAGGGGGGGAGGAGTGGTGTGTTCTTCTTCACGTTGGGAAGAATCGCCGAGTAAGACCTCGCCTTGATCTTGCCGGGAGTCGCAGACAGGAGGTCAACAAGGATTCAAGCCGGGCACCTGGAGGGTGGCCAATTCCTCTGACTTTTGGTTTTTATTGGCTTGAATCAACAAGGTCGCCCCCCGTTTTATGCGGGGAGCTGTCATTTTCACCTCCAATAAAAAGGTACATTGTGGAGGAAAAAATGGCGGCTGCTGGATGGTGGTGGCAGGGGCATCGCAAGGGGTGTGTGTGGAGTGTGGTGTGCCCCAGGTGTCATGCCTGGGTGTGTGTGTGTGTGACAAAATCTCCCTGGCCAGATCGGTGTGGCGGCGCTCCCACCCCCAGTGGGCGGATGTTCACGATTGGTGCAGTTGCCGTGAAAATCTGCCCGCTGATTGTGCAAATACGCTGGGGATGCACCCCCTGGCTGGCAGCACTCACAACCCTGGTGGCCAACGCCGCACGCCAGGCATATTTGCATGGTTGGCAGGCGGTGCAGCCACCCCCAAGAGGTTCGGTGCACCCATGTGGGCGGATCGCCCCACCTCTGTGGGTGGATCGCACAGCCCCCAGGTGCATGTCATGTTTGCCGCTCTGGGTGCCCAAGCGGTTTCCTCTGCCACCGGGTGGCGGCGACAAGAGTGTGTTTATTTCTTCTAAGTGCCCAAGGGAAGTGTGCTTACCCTTGTGCTAAGGATACCATGAGGTGGCGCAAACTGCGGTGCTGTATCTATAGGTGCGTTCAAAAATATGCATAAACAATGGCAATGGAATACTGTATGTGAAGAAAGGCTCAGATACACACAAGGCTACATACAGTCCCAGGTCCTGTGGTAATGTTTGTGCAGGAACAGGCACCCATGGAAAATCCATTCAGATTCATGAAAGCTGATTAGGAGCTCCATGCCTCCAGTGAAATGAGGACGAGCCTCAACTTTTCACCACTCTGAACATGGTGCGCAATGGACATTAAGGAGTCACTGAAGCTGAGTGTATTTGCGAAGAGAACAGCCAGCATTTAAAATCATGTTTATTTAGTTCTTCACAGGATTTATAGGTGGCACTGAAGGCTGAAGCCTTATCCTTGCCAGGGAATCGTTTGCCTGCGTCCCCAGGGCCGAAGAGAGAGCAAAAAGCACCAGGAAAGATTCTTCTTTGGAGAAAAAAAAAAGTTTTATTGAAATCTGTGCACAGAGGTGGCCAGTGGGATCGTTCCCAAAAGACTGGCCCATAGATACAAATAAACAAGCATCTTTATACCTGAGAGTCTGCCCATCTCTTCCCACCTCTTCAAATTCTCCAATCAGCTAGCAAGGTTAAGCTTATTTCCTTATATGGTATATAGCTATCTGGCTAGCTAAGCCCACCTCCTTCCCTTGTTCGTGTGCTCCTCTCTTGCGTTACTGCAGCAAAGAGCATGCGCAGAGAGCAGTTCCTGGTTTGCAGAGCTCAAGCAATTGCAAAGAGGAAGTAGCTCCCAGCTTGCAATTGCGGTTTTTTGCTAGCTGCTTAACCACAACTGCAGAAGTTAGCTTAGGTGCAGATAGTATTGAGATTAACCCTTTCAATTCCCTCCTCTTCTTTTGGACAACCTATCTCCTAGGTTCGTCCTGGTCTCTTGGGTTTATAATCCTGGGGGAGAACAATAAGGGCCATGATATTTTTATTTTATTTTTTTGCATCACACCTTGTAAGCATTGCACCAAGCAGGGTATACAGAGGCAAAGAAGCAAAAGGATTAATAGCGGCCTTGCTAATAATACCACAATATGCCTGAGCCAACTGCCATGAGGCAGCCAAGAATATAACCAACCCCATAGATCACCTCCTGTAGTTTTCAGCGGGTTCCTGGCTATCATTGTTTCCATGTGATCAATGGTGGCTGAAATGCTGACATTATTATCTGGGACATATCTATTTTATTGCTGAAGGGCCCACTGATACTCGTGCTCTATCAGCTGCCTTGCTTCTTGGGAGGTTGTGTCCCACCTCTCTGAGGAGGAGCCTATTATCTTAACCAATTTTCCCACCTCTCCTTGTGGATGCTTAATACTCTCATGATTTCTTCCCAACACACTGTATCCGAAAGGGGCTTCTCCCTCTACATATATTAACATATACCCACAGGAATATATATCCACCCTTGCAGAGGCCTGACACACGGCTGGCCCCAATATCAAAAGTCCTGGCGGTGCCTTAAAATTTGCTGGGAAAAAAGTCTCTACGTTGGGGACGCTGCCCGCGGGCGTCCCTCCCATCCACTTGTCCAGCCGTCTGGCGCTCTTCTGGAGATGGTTAGCTTCAGAGGATCATCAGGATTTGGTGTAACTGTCCAATCTAAAATAGCCTTCTTCACTTAAGTGTGGTGGACCCAAGGGGTGAGGTCAGCAACTTTAACAGCAGTGGGCCTGGGTCCACCTGTTAAGAAAGAGAAAAAATCTCGGGAGAATTACTGCACATAATTATCAAACTGCACATTTTGACTAGCATGGGGGGTTATTGCAAAACTGAGTGGACAAAGGCTGGTCCATTGTCAGATCCTATTGACCTAGGTAGTCCATAGCGGGGAATGATCTTCTATAACAGGCACCTGGTTACCTCGGACGCCCCCTCAGTTCTGGTAGGCCAAGCTTCAACCCATCCTGTATACGTGCAGACCACCACAAGCAGGTAGCGGTATAGTCCACAGCGGGGCAATTCAGTGAAATCCACAACAAGGTCTTCCATGGGTGCAGTTCCACTATGCTGAATCCCCGGGGGAGCTAAGGGTCCGGTTCTGGGATTATTCTTTTGACACAGCAGGCACTTCCTGGAAATCTGGGCTGCCAGTTGATAAAGGTGGGCTATGTAGAAGCACTGCTTCAGCTGTCTGGTTGTGGCATCTGGTCCCATGTGGGTGGACTCATGGTATCTCTGAGTAATCTGCCGAGAAAGGGACTCTGGAATCCATATTCTGTCATCATGAGTAAGGTACCATCCTTCTTTGGACATGGTCAGCCCCTGGGCATCTGCAGTGTCCCTCTCCTTTTGGTGTATATTGGCTTATCAGCGGTGTTCAAGATCCTTCCAGGGACCAGTGCTCCAATAACTGACGCGGGAGCTGGTTCCCGGGCTGCTTCCTTGGCCACCCTGTCTGCTAGTCGGTTTCCTCTGGCCACTTCTCCTAGTCCAGTTTTGTGTCCATAACAATGGATAACTGCCACTGCCTTGGGCTCCCATACAGCATCCAGAAGGTTCAATAAGGCTTGTGGGTGGGCCACCTGGTTTCCTCTGGAGGTAAGCAAACCTCTTTCCTTCCATAAGGCTCCATGGGCATGTAAAGTCAGAAAGGCATACTTAGAGTATAAATGTTTATCTTCTGTCCCTTTGCTAGGGTCAGGGCTCTGGTGAGCGCTGTTATTTATGCCAGCTGGGCCGACGTTCCAGGCGGGAGTGGCTGCACTTCGATCACTTGGTCTTCCAAGGCTACCACTGCATAGCCTGCCTTCCGCTGTCCAGCCTTAACAAAGCTGCTTCCATCCACAAACCATGAAGGCCAATGGGGGTTTGCTTCATCTTTGAGGTCAGGCCTGCTAAAATATTCTTCATCATCTTTGCTTGGGAGAGGAAATAGGTACCCTTCATGTCAAGCAGAGCTGGGACTGCATGCGGGGTCACACAAACAGTGTCTTGGCCAAAAATAAATTTGTCTGCTTTGTTCAGTAGGGTGGCTACTGCCACAACTGCTCTCATGCACGGCGGTAAGCCTTGTTCTGTAGGCGTCAGGCGCTCAGATAGGTATGCCACTGGCTGTTGCCAGCTTCCCAATTTTGGCACAAAACCCCTTTCGCTGTCCCTTGGTCCTCATCCACGAATAGAGTAAAGGGTTTCTCAGGATTTGGGATGCCAAGCGCTGGGGCTTGCTGTAGTGCCCTCTTCAAATCCACGAAGGCTTGCTGTTGTTCTGTGCCTCAAACAGAGGGGTCTCTCTCAGTTCCTCTGGTTGACTCATGTAGAGGCTTGGCAATGATGCTGTAATTAAATATCCATATCCTACAAAATCCTGCAGACCCCAGAAAGCCACGGAGTTCTTTGGTTCTGGTATCAGGATAATAGCCTGCTTCCTTTCTTCACTGGTAACAAAAGGGTGTTCCACTATGATTGGCATTGCCTCAAGATCCTATGTTGGAGCAGTCGCTCTAGATGCACCCACACTCCTTCAGTCGCCCTTCGTGGGATGGGATACTTATTTACTGCAACAGGATTGACAAATGGCTTGGGCTTCACAATTATTGGTGGGATATTCTTTGCCATTCCTGGGGGGTTCACTTGTTCCAGAATACTGGCGGGGATGGGTCCCTCCTCTTCTTTTACCATCATGAGGCGCCAGTACTCCCTCAGGGGTGCCTCCACAACCAGTTCCCCAAGTGACATAGTGGACAATGTGGCTTCTCCCGATGGCTTAAAAATAATTTGGGCTTGCAACTTTACCAACAAATCTCTTCCTAATAATAGAATAGGGCATTCTCTCTTCCAGTGCCCTTCCTGTTGGCAGATGGCGCACTGATTCCTCCCCAGACGGCTTCGCCCTCCTCCCCGGGCACTTCCTCTTTCCTGAGGGGTGGGTGTGGTAGCCTGTAATGCCATCAACTTCCTTGTTTGATACTTCTCCTTTTTTCTCTGGGCCTCCTCATCTCTCTGATTGTAAGTGGTTTGAGCTATTTCCAACATCTATTCCAGCCCATGGCCGATGAACCCCTCAGGCTTCTGGATTTTTTCTTTTGGCGAATATCGGACGCTGCCTGAGCTACAAAGGCAGCCTTTATAATGGGGCGTTGGCAATATCATCTGGGTTCTCCTCAAAGGTAGGGTTCTAATTTCTCCAATTGCACACATCAGCACTTGAAAAAGGCACATGTTGGACTGTATAAGTGCATGGTGGTGCTTCCCCACCCTGTCCTGGGGGGCTGGTGGGTCATACACTCTGCGTAGAGGCATCATTGCAGTCCCACCCTTTTTCTGTGCCTTATGGGACTTATGGAGGGACGCCCTGGTTGCTGCTTCTATCCATTCCTTCTGCCATTTCTTCCCTTGTGTTGGGGAACATCCTGCTGCTGCCAACAAATGGGAACTAACATCCACTTCTTTCGCATAGGGTTGTACATACTGTTGCAATCTCAATTGTCTGATACTGTGTCCACATTTTTCCTTTCTTTGCTAACTCAATTAGTCCCTTCATAAACTCCTCATCATCCTCTTCCTCTTTGCTCTCTAATTCATCAACCTTGGAGGGTTCAGGCTGAGGGCCGGCTCCTCCCTGGTCCTGGGGCCCTGGGCCTGGGGGATTCGCTAGAGGGGCAGTTGGTGGAGCATAGGGTGGCGGCGGTTTAATGACTTCCCCCTCTTCTCCTTCCGGTTCTGGTATCACCGGGGGGGCCTTTCTGACTTCCCTGCCGGTCGGACTGCACATATTGTATTTTGTGGGGCGTCGCCTCGGCAGGCTTTCAGCCACGGTGGATTCTTTTCTACATTGGTTTTCCAGGTAGAAATATAAGGGATCTGGTCTGGGTGGACGTTCAAGATATTTTGATATAGTGGGTTGATTAGTTGCAAATTAAATCTGCCCTCCGAGGGCCAATTAGTTCCTTGGGTGGGCCAATCAACCTCACATAATGTCCTCATCCTCTCTCTTCTCAATTTGAACCCAATCATCATGCTTCGTAGCTGCTTTCCAGTTGGTTAAAAAGCATTTCAGAGGACTACGTTAGCTTGCCCCAGACCCCCCCCCCTTTTTTTTTTTTTCAGATACTCCGCTCCTAACCGGGCTTAAGATCCTTTCACACACCAACCACTACAGACTGTGACTTGGCGAACTCTCGTTGCCAAGAAATGCACAGCCCTGCAATCGCTCGGCCAAGGGGACGCTAAGCCCCGGCCCACACTTGACAATTCAACCACTGGAGTATCTGACTTGCAACATACAAAACACACCCCAATATAATTCCAACATGCAACACACAAAACACACCAAAATAATTTTCCCTCTGTTTCCCCTTTCCCCAACCTTACTGGCGGCACTCTACTGCCACCTCTGTTTCCCCTTTTCCCTTTTCCCGTCCCTGTCTGGCGGGGCGGCACCTTATTGCCACGGCCAGTTCCCTTGTTCCTTTTCTGGCGGCACTCTACTGCTCACAGCCAGACCCTTTATCCCTTTTCTGGCGGCACTCTACTGCTCACAGCCAGGTGAAGCTGTCCAGGCTTCCTACCACGCCCTTTCCCTTAGGGTTACCTGTTCCGCTGCGGACCCCTCCTTCGGCCGTCCTCTTTTCTCCCTCGACCAGGTGTCTCACTCCGGAGCGGTGTGGCCGGCTCCCCCCACGAACAGGCAGGGGTGCGCACTTGGAGCCGCGAACGCCGGTCCGGGGCTGTTCACCGAGGTCGGGCCTGGCCCTCCCCGGCCCCCTGGGGTGGGGCAATTCCCGGCCAATGCACCAAAATGAAGGCTGAAGCCTTATCCTTGCCAGGGAATCGTTTGCCTGCGTCCCCAGGGCCGAAGAGAGAGCAAAAAGCACCAGGAAAGATTCTTCTTTGGAGAGAAAAAAAAGTTTTATTGAAATCTGTGCACAGAGGTGGCCAGTGGGATCGTTCCCAAAAGACTGGCCCATAGATACAAATAAACAAGCATCTTTATACCTGAGAGTCTGCCCATCTCTTCCCACCTCTTCAAATTCTCCAATCAGCTAGCAAGGTTAAGCTTATTTCCTTATATGGTATATAGCTATCTGGCTAGCTAAGCCCACCTCCTTCCCTTGTTCGTGTGCTCCTCTCTTGCGTTACTGCAGCAAAGAGCATGCGCAGAGAGCAGTTCCTGGTTTGCAGAGCTCAAGCAATTGCAAAGAGGAAGTAGCTCCCAGCTTGCAATTGCGGTTTTTTGCTAGCTGCTTAACCACAACTGCAGAAGTTAGCTTAGGTGCAGATAGTATTGAGATTAACCCTTTCAGCACTACAACACAATCATCAGGGTGTCTTACAATATTAAAGAAGAAGGGATGCAATTTTTCATCTAGAGTAATCGTATGCATGTTTAATCAGAAGGAAATTCTACTGAGTTCTATGGTGCTTAATCCACAAGAGGTGTTGGTAGGATTTCAGCCTTAACTGTTACGTTTGTCTTCACCCACACTCTACCATTTGCTGTTGCAACTGTCTTTGGCACAGCAGCGTTTCTCATGTTCAATATCATCTGCATGATTTATCCATTTGGTTTCACATCTGGAATTATCTATATAACAGCCCTTGGTTATTTTCACCACTCTGCCATCTGGGATTGTGGAGAGAAGAAGGCATCTTTGTGTTACTTATGAGGTATTTCCTAATACAGTGGTACCTCGGGTTACGTTCTGGAGGTCTGTTCTTAATTTGAAACTATTCTTAATCTGAAGCACCACTTTAGCTAATGGGGCCTCCTGCGGAGTCTGTAACCTGAAGCCTCTGTAACCCAGGATACCACTGTACCTCTGCTACTGTCAGGATCACCTGGTGTAAGACCCACCTCACATTTTTTGTATATAGTGCATTAGGAATGGACCACCCAGTGATTTCAGCAATGGAGAGTCAGATCTGCTGATACATACTTTGCTGTTCAGTTTTGAATCTTGCTAGTTTGCCATACCAGAGTGTAACAGAATGTTGGGAAGGTGTGACAGAATACAGCAGAACCAGCCTTCTTTATAACACCATTTGCAGAGAATAAGGGTCAGTTGGGCCCAGGGCTTTTTCAGGTTCTTCCTGAGCCCAGCTGTCATTCCTGCTTGCATGGCCTGTTGTATCAGTTTACTTGTAGTAATTTGCACCCTATTCCACTAAATAATAATGATAATGATGATAATGATAATGATAATGATGATGATGATGATGATGATGATAATAATAAAAAATAAATAATAATAATAATAATAATAATAATAATAATAATAATAATAATACCCCACCCATTTGGCTCGGTTCCCAACAAAATGCTAGCCAAGACATTTTTCTGCCTGAGGTGAACCACAGAACAACTCCCCTTGGGAACTGTCATTTGTTAATGGTCCATGGGGTTACGAAGCGTCGGACATGACTAAACGACTAAACAACAAGGGTAAACCACCCTGTTCATCTTCAGATGAAGGGCAGCATACAAATTTAATAATACTAATAATATAAAGCAATTATTCACCTTCCTGCTACTTTTTCTTTAGTGAACCTTAAAAAGGCTATTGAAATGAACGGGTTGAAGATAGCATCCCCTGCACAATTTCCTTTCAGCTGAATACCTTCTGCAACACACACACACACACACACACACACACACACACACACACACTCTTTCCCCCTCAGTTGGATGGTGCAGGGAGAGAACGAGTAGAGGGTGTGTGAGTGAGTGGCAAGGCCTCTGTTGAGGTGCCCAGTGGGAAGCGAGGGGTCACTGAGTGGGGTGCATATATCTGCGCAGGAGATGGGGGAGTTGTCAAGATAGAGGTGGTTTTTAATTGCGTTGAGGGACCAGACCATATCCCAATTTGTATCACCGGGATGTTGGAGGATATTCCATTAACATAACAAAAACTATCATAGAGATACTGACATTTTCAAAAGTAGTGGCTCCACAGTACTTAGCTAATTCAAAACTACCGGAGTAGAGGATTGCAACTATACAATCTGAGCCTATGCATGTATACTGAGAAGAAAGTGCTACTGAGGTTGGGTTGCTGGTGGCAATGGCAGCTGCTGCTGCTGTTGGAGGGGCAGGAGGCTCCCCCTCTATAGCAGGACCCCAAATTAGCGCTCAGGGAAGGCAGATCCTTTCTGGTGCCTGGCCCTGCTGCCCAGCACCCAAGTTCAGGAAGGCAGCAGCTGGGGATTAAAGAAGAAGGGCAAGGAGGAGGAGCAGCAAATCTTGGCTGCTGCTCTCGCCCCAGTGGCAGAGTGGGCAGGGGTTTCAGGAGTGAGCCAGTCCTCAGCGCACTGTCTGGAAGAGGGAGAGAACAGCTGGAGGGAGAGAAGTTGCGAAAAGGAGGCAGTGCAAGAGCACATTGCTGGTGGGGAGGCTGTGCCACACAACAGCCCTTTGGCGAATAGCAGACACAGCAGTTGGCCTTGCCCCGCCCCTGTAAGCTCACCCTACGCTATAGATCACGGCAGCACCAAAAAAACACCCTAGTGGTGGCATTTTGCTGCTCCTGGGTCCTGCTCTATTTCACTGCTTGAGGAATTTTCCTCAGTCCACCTCATGGCAGGTGGCCTCAGACTATTTGCACATGACTGCCTCTGGTGGACAGGGACAGAGGTATAAATTGGTGTCGCCACATACAGATGCATATATACACAGGCACAGAAAAGAAGCTCCCTGCAAGTTCTCCTTACCTTTGTACTCTTTCTCAATAAAGCATCCCCCACCATTCCCCACTGAGCAGATTCCGTCTGCAGGAGAGCATGGCAGCCCTGGCTTCTCCATTACGCATCTTTGGCAGTTGATTCCATGCACTGTGAAACACAGAACTTTTACTCTCTGTGCAGATGGCAGCGAATCCGTCCATTAATAATGTGGCAGATGCGCTCCCGCCAACTGCCCCCAATTAAATATAGTGCATCCTCCTCACGGTACACCAATTACATGAATTTCTACAATTTACCAATAAACCAACCCTTTTAATTAACCGGACTTGTGTGTTATCAGCTGCCACTCACACAGAAACTGCTCCTTTTATTCCTCCCTCCCCCCAAAGCGCTGTTCCTCCCCACTTTGTGGCTAGCTGGCTCCGTAGTCCATCAGAGAGAGGCTTCAGCACTCTGCTGGGGTTTCCGAGGGACTCCACCACCGGACTCTGGTCTGTCTCTGCTGTCCATCACACAGACATACATGGGCTTTAGTGGAATGTTCGCTGTGGAAAACTGTCTTTTAAAAATCTTAATCCAGTACGCAACAACAGCAGCAAGAATACTTCTCGCTAAGTATTGGAAGACACAAGATCTACCCACCGTGGAAGAGTGGCAGATGCAAGTGATTGACTACATGGAGATGGCAGAAATGACTGGCAGAATCCGCGACCAGGGAGAAGAATTGATGGAAGAGGATTGGAAAAAGTTCAAGAACTATCTACAAAAATATTGTAAAATGTTTGAGTGTTAAAATGATGTGGGATGTGAAGGTAACATGGCATTTGGGATATGGTTAAAAGAGCTATGAAAAGAAGAGTTTTAAAAAGGAGAAGGTGGGTATGACTAGAATAATATTATGTCAAAGTATATAAGGTGGAGTAAAGGAGCAAGATAAGGGAAATTAGAGACATAATAAGTGGAATTATATAATTATAAACGAGGTTGGAAAAAGGGTTAGAATTTGCTGAATTTGACGGAATAAAGAGGAATACAAAAAAGGGAGATGTGAGGAGGTCAGGAAAGAGGGATATGGAATTTTGAAACTTAAAAGTGGAATTTTCCTTTCTTTTTCGTCTTTTTCTTGTTAAGTGTGTATTTTTTGTCTGTTGTTTTTGTTTTTGTTTTGTTATATATGGTGTGATTTTCTGTTTTTTATGTTTTTATGTTTTGTAAAACTTTAATAAACATTTATTAAAAAAATAATAATAAAAATCTTAATCCATTGTGCTTAAATTAATGATGGAATCCATTGTACTGGAATGGCATTGCAGCTGAGAGCCACCAGGATCACAGAACTGTGGCGTCGGAAGGGATCCTCGTGGGTCATCTAAGACCATTGATACAACTGGCTCAGGTTTGTCTACACTGACTCTTCACAGCCTTTCCCAGACCTATCTTTTACTAACTGAGGTTACCGTATTTTTTGCTCTATAAGACACACCAGACCACAAGACGCACCTAGTTTTTGGAGGAGGAAAACAAGAAAAAAACATTCTGAATCTCAGAAGCCAGTACAGCAAGAAGGATCGCTGCGCAGTGAAAGCAGCAATCCCTCTTGCTTTTCTGTCTTCTGGGATAGCTGCGCAGCCTGCATTTGCTCCATAAGACGCACACACATTTCCCCTTACTTTTTAGGAGGGAAAAAGTGAGTCTTATAGAGCAAAAAATACGGTAGGTTGCAGGTATTTGTGACAGTGAGTTTCATACATATATATATTGCATAATGTGTTCTCTGTGTTATCTTTCATTCACAATGTGCATCTTGTGTCTTTATAGTCAAGTAATAATGGTACATCACCCTTGGCTCCCCTGGGGGGACGAGAAATATAGAAGCATAAATAATCAATAAAATAAACATGTGTGTGTGCTGCACACATTTTTTCTTTCCAAGTTACTATAATTGTCATTTACAATATGACCGCACACATCCTTCCTTTGTTTCCAGTTCAGAATGTAGAGTGGGATTAGTCACTGTTGAAGAAATTGAGAGTGCAGGTAATCTACATGCAAACCTTCCTCTTGCAGGTGGGACTTACCTTCTGCGCTGAGTCCAAAGGAAACACTTGCCAAAAGCCAAGTAAGAGCCACCCATGGCCCCCAAGGCCCTGGGAAGATGCTGCACCCCATGGGATGGCTTTCTGGAACAAAGAGAGTGAAGTTGACTTCTTCTCTGGCCCTTCCGGGTGGGGTGGGGGGAGTTCAGGCAGGGCTCCTCTCAGAGCACAAGTTGCACCCAGCAAGAGGCTAGGCAAAGTAAGGAACACACTCACAGGTAGTGGCTCTATAAGACTCCTCTGCTCGTGTGGCCTTCTGGAGTTCAAAGTTGTTGAGGGCGGAGTTGAAAGCCTCTGGCCAACTGCAGGGCTACTGCTGCTGCAGGAAGTTGACCAGCAAACCCCATAGGCGCCTAGAGAAGGACTGAAGAGGTGGTCCTGGAGGTACCGTATTTTTCTGTGTATAACATGCCCCCGTGTATAAGACGCCCTCTATTTTTGGGGACTACAATTTAAGAATTTGGGGGGAGATGGACCAGAGTACAGTGGTACCTCGGGTTAAGTACTTAATTCGTTCCGGAGGTCCGTTCTTAACCTGAAACTGTTGTTAACCTGAAGCACCACTTTAGCTAACGGGGCCTCCTGCTGCCGCCGCGCCGCTAGAGCACGATTTCTGTTCTTATCCTGAAGCAAAGTTCTTAGCCTGTAGCACTATTTCTGGGTTAGCGGAGTCTGTAGCCTGAAACCTGAAGCGTATGTAACCCGAGGTACCACTGTAGTTGAGATTTTTTTGGGGAGGATTGACCAAAGTTGTTGAGGGTTTTTTTCGGGGGGTTGCCCTGAGTTGTCCAGCTTTTTTGGGGGGGGGGATGCTGAATATCACTCACACCACTCACTAACACTGAGACTCACGCACATCACCAATCACCAAAGCAACCAATCGTCTGCCGCTCGCTGCCAGCAGCCAGCAATTGTCGCAGCACAAGCCAATGAAAAACAGCCCTTGCCGCAGCCACTGATCACCCACCCAATTGCCGTAGCAACAGCCAATCCTAAGCAGCCTTTGCTGCATACACCAATCACCCACCCAATCACCAGTGACAAGCTGCTGCTTGTGGCTGAAACAAATCGCCCGTCCCCCCTCTGCACTATCCATGTATAAGACGACCCCTGATTTTTAACTTTCTTTTTGAGTAAAAAACCCTCGTATTATACACGGAAAAGTACTGTATTGAATTAATTTAATAGTTCATGTGAATCAGCAACGGATGTGCCAAAAGCTGAAATGGAATGTTATGCTAGCATAAGCTCAAAGAGCAGTGTGTCTTGACCCTTGTCCTTATCGTTCTGCTCCAGGCACAAAACATTAAAAGGCAAAGGGTATATCTGCTATATCAAAAGGAACAAAGTACATCTCCTTCTGCCCACTTCATCCTACCTTGGGATAAGGAAGTTCTTCCTCCAGGCTGGTAATGACCTAAGTCTTGTGCTGTTGAGCACGTGTCCCACTTCTGGGCTCCCCAAAGGCATCAGGCTGGCCAGTGTGAGTACAAAATGCTAAACTAGGAAGCCTTTTATCTGATCCACCAGGGCTCTTTTAATTTTACCAATAGGACTGTACTAAGACCCCACAATCTCATACCCTCCAACCCTCCAACATGTCCCAGCAGAAAACCTGAATGTACGTCTTCTGGACTGTGCTCCTGTGCAAGTCATATGACCTTCAGGAGAGCACGGAACCAAAAAATGCATGTTTCCGAGTGTCATGCTGTCACATGAGAGCATGGCGCTGCAAAACAGGATGTCCTGATTTAATTGGGACAGTTGAATAGTTTGTGATTTGCCCTGTGACCCCCGCCCCTCAAACTGTGGCCCTTGGATTGGGCCAGTTCACCCTGTGCTGCCCTAGTGCTACCTGGATCTATGTCTCCAGCAGTTCAGGGGCAGATCTAAGTGTTTCTGGTGGGGTTTTAGTGTCGGGAACTCGTCCTACACTCGTCTAGGACCCTGGCAGAGACACATGCCCGACTGGCATGTTCTCTCCCTCGTGGTCTTTCATTCAGGAGCTTCATAAGCTTTCTTCTGCCCAAACATCACAGCGATTGATGCCTTGGAGACATCAGCACACTCAGGGATCCTCAGAGTCTTTGCAGCTTGTGTAACAGACCTCAGCAACTCAGCATTTGGGCTAATCTACTTTATTTACATATAAACACACACGGAGCACTGCAATATGGCTCCCTCTCTCTCTAGCGTCAGACAGCAAAGAGAAAAAACAAAGGACAATAGTTCCACTTCACGGAACACAGTAACACAAACATCCTGTCTCCGTCACTTCCCACTCTGTGGAGTCAAAACATACACCGTCATGTGATAGACAAAAATCCCATGACTGCAATCACGGAGGAGGAATTCTAACATTTAGAACCCTATTTAAACATACAGTTTAAGTGGGTGGACCAGCACTGTGCAGCATTTGATCCTCCGATTCACCAGCTGGGAAGGCAGGATCCTGCGCATTGCTGTTCCTTCCCAAGTGTTGTCCAAGGCCTGGATCCCACTGAATAGACCTGATCTTTCTCAGGCTTTGGGCCTCAGCTGAATCTGGTGTGCAGCCCTAGTTATTAACCTTTGCTAATATACTGTGACATGGATATACTCTCTGAAGCAGCCTGCTCCCCGGCTAGTGAGACTACGGACAATGTTACATGGATGATGGAGCCAGCTTGTTTTCTCCTGCCCCGGAGGATAGAACTTGAACCAATGGCTTCAGGTTACAAGAAAGGAGATTCCAGCTAAGCAACAGGAGAACTTTCTGACAACAAAAAGCACTTGGAGAGTGGAGCAGTCTCCCTTGGGAGCTTGGGGACTCTCCTCCTTGGAGGTTTTGAAGCAGAGTTCCGATGGCCATCATGGATGATTCAGTTGACATTCCTGCACTGCAGGGGGTTGGGAACTATGACCCCCCCAGGGTCCCTTCCACCTCTACAATTCTATGATACTTAATCAAGAGCAAGGTTTGTGGGCTGGTTATGCATTGCACTTTGCAGTGTCCACTAGAAGAACTGCTGCCTGCCAGGGTACATGTGAAGGCAGAACAATAATCAAACTGCATAAGCCAGCTTTCAAATCCTCATTTTCACCTCTAGGAAAAAGGTACGTTGTGGAGGAAAAATATGGTGGCAGCTGCTAGATGGTGGTGGTAGTGGCTGCAGCAGTTTGTTTTTGTTTTTCTAAGCGTCCAAGGGAAGTGTTTGTGTAGCTGCTAGGGCAGGGGTCAGCAACCTTTTTCAGCTGTGGGCCAGTCTACTGTCCCTCAGACCATGTGGTGGGCCAGACTATTTTTTTTGGGGGGGGGAAATGAACAAATTCCTGTGCCCCACAAATAACCCAGAGATGCATTTTAAATACAAGCACACATTCTACTCATGTAAAAACACCAGGCAGACCCCACAAATAACCCAGAGATGCATTTTAAATAAAAGGACATTCTACTCATGTAAAAACACGCTGATTCCCAGCCCGTCCGTGGGCCAGATAGAGAAGGCGATTGGGCCTCATCCGGCCCATGGGCCTTAGGTTGCCTAACCCTGTGCTAAGGATACCATGAGGTGGCGCAAACTGCGGTGCTGTATCTATGGGTGCGTTCAAAAATATGCATAGACAATGGCAATGGAATACTGTATATGAAGAAAGGCTCAGATACACACAAGGCTACAGTCCCAGGTCCTGTGGTAATGTTTGTGCAGGAACAGGCACCCATGGAAAATTCATTCAGATTCATGAAAGCTGATTAGGAACTCATGCCTCCGATGAAATGAGGAAGAGCCTCAACTTTTCACCACTCTGAACATGGTGCGCAATGGGAATTAAGGAGTCACTGAAGCTGAGTGTATTTGCAGAGAGAGCAGCCAGCATTTAAAATCATGTTTACTTAGTTCTTCACTGGATTTCTAGGTGGTGCTACAACACAATCATCAGGGTGTTTTTACAGTCCTAAATAAATATTAAGATTGTGACCATTTGTACAGATAAATGTTTTCAATAATATGCTCTGTGATTTGTCAATTATATTCTATTATCTATCTATTTTTTATTAGAAAGAAATTTCAAATCTAGCCGATACACATTAGAAGTAGGGATGCAATTTTTCATCTAGAGCAATAATATGCATGTTTAATCAGAAGGAAATTCTACTGAGTTCCACAAGAGGTGTTTTTAGGATTTCAGCCTTAACTGTTATGTTTGTCATCACCCACACTCTACAGTGTTTTGTTGCAATAGTCTTTGTCGGTACAGCAGCGTACCTCGTGTTCAATTCTATCTTCGGGAGATGTCCAATTGGTTTCACATCTGGTACCATTTATATAACAGTCCTTGATTCTTTTCAGCAATTTGCCATCTGGGATTGTGGAGAGAAGAGGGAATCTTTATGTTACTTATGAGGTATTTCCTAATACCTGTGCTACTGTCAAGATCACCTGGTGTAAGAACCATCTCATTTTTCTGTGTATAGTGCATTTGGGTTGGACCACCCAGTGATTTCAGCAATGGATAATCAGATCTGCTGATACATACTTTGCTGTTCTGTTTTGAATCTTGCTAGTTTGCCACACCAGAGTGTGACAGAATGTTGGGAAGGTGTGACAGAATACAGCAGAACCAGCCTTCTCTATAAGACCATTTGTGGAGGATAAGGGTCAGTTGGGCCCAGGGTTTTTCCTGGAGTCTCAATATGGATTTCAAAATAGTGGGATGAGCCCAGCTGTCGTCTTTGCTCGCATGGCCTGCTACACTGCCACTCAAGTAGCTTGCTAAGTTGTAGTTTGTTAAGTGTGAACCACCCTGTGACCTTCAGACAAAGAGCGGTATACAAACTCAATAATAATAATAATAATAATAATAATAATAATAATAATAATAAAGAAATCAATCACCTTGATGCCACAGTTTCTTCAGTGAACTTTAAAAAAAGGTATTGAATTGAAAGGATTGGAGATAACATCCCTTGCGCAACTGACTTTCAACTGCTACACACACACACACACACACACTTCCCCACTCTCTTTTTCTTTCCCTTGCATTTTTCCATTCTTCCTCTTCCCTACCTTTTATTTTCCTCTCTCCCTCCCTCCCTCTTTCTTTCTGTGGTGTCCTCTTTCCTGGTCATTACTACTATTATTATTGGTTTTGTTTCAATCACCTTTCCCTACTGGTTTCCTGTTTGCTTGTTTTTGTGTGTGCCTTTTGTATTTGATTATGTGAGTTAAGTGAGTTTCTAATGGGTGAAGTAGGGTGGTTGAGTGTGCGGTTACTGCTGTCAGCCTTCCCCTGACCATGTAAGATCACCCGGCCTGGGCTATTTACCTCAGCAGCAGGTAAACACACCATAGCGGTAGGATTTGCCACTCCTGGATCCTGCCAGATCCCACTGCTTGAGGCAGTTGCCTCAGCTTGGCTCATGGCGGGGCCAGCTCTGCTTGAACAGAAAGGTTGAATGTTCAACCTTTTAGAGAACTAATGCATTCTGCAGTGTTGTTTACAGCTACATGAACCATTTTCAGACAAGGCCTCAGACTCTTTGTACATGATTGCCTGTGGTGGACAGGGACAGGTACGTGTCGCCAAGTATACGCTAGAGTATACTTTTTCAAAAAGTAAAAACCAGGACACCACAAGCTTTCTTTTTAAGGAAACCACCAAGATTGTCCAGCCTTTCTTTTTTTTAAGGAAAACCTGAAACCCCAAAGTCATTGAGCTCAAAAAAACTCGATTTTTCCGTTTGCCTTGCCTAAGATCCAGGACAAAGCGGAAATTCTCCTGGGACGTCAATTCCGCCTTTGAAATTCCAGCAATGTCCGGGAAAATCCAGATGTATGGCATCCCTGGTATACAAACACGCACACGAATGGGAAAGAAACACTCTGCAATGTCTCCTTACCTTTATACTGTCTCTCGGCTAAGCACCCCCCATGATCAACTCTACAGTATGTTGTTGCTGGAAAGCACCGCGACCCTGGCTCCTCGATTCTGCACCGTCGGCAGGTTATTCCATGTGCTATGAAAGAGAGAATGTTGACTCTCCTTGTAGACATACATGGGCTTGAGTGGAACGTTCACTGTGGGAAACTGTTTCTTTAAAATTTAAACCCATTGTTCTAAAAATTAATGATGGAATCCGTTGTACTTGGAAAGGCATTGCGGCTGGGAGCCACCAGGATCAAAGAACTGTAGAGTTGGAAGGGGCCTGCCAAGGGTCATCTAGTCCAACCCCTACAATGCAGAATTGTTCCTGGGGTGTGTGTGTGTCAGTTCCCAAAGGATCCCTAATGGCGGACAAATAGAGCAGATCAAAATCTGAGAGAAGCACAGTGGGAGCATCACTGCACACTCTATCCCTGTGATTGGGATATCTTTGACTATTTTAATTTCAAAATCTTGTAACCTGCCCTGGGTCCTGCTGGTGATGATGAAGATGCTGAAAATAATGATTGCTAGTGATTAAAATGGAAGCAACAGGCTCTGGAAACAAAGTAAATAATGGATGTAGGCAAATACGTGATCATTGGACAATGGTGGGCAGGGGAGGGGGAGAAATGGATATTTTTTATGCCACTGTAGCACCTACTATTTATTCTAAGACCATTAATACAACCAGCTCAGTTTTGTCTTCACTGACTGACTCTTCACAGCCTTTCCCAGACCTATCTTTTACTAACTGAGGTTAGGGTGCAGGTATTTGTAAATGACATTTCAGTGTGCTCTGGCACTCATCATGGCGTCCCGTTGTGCCAGAAGCGGTTTAGTCCTGCTGGCCACACGACCCGGAAAGCTGTCTGTGGACAAACGCCAGCTCCCTCGGCCAGCTCCCTCCAACCCCAGTCGCCTTTGACTGGACTTAACCGTCCAAAGGTCTTTTACCTCCCCCCCCCCCGGTATTTGTGAGAGTGAGTTTCACATATATTGTATAATGTGTTCACTGTTGTTATCTTTCATTTATGACATGCATCTTGTGCCTTCATAGTAAAATAAAAACGGTACATCGCCCTTGGCTCCCTTGGAAGGAAGAGAAGTTTAGAAGTGTAAATAATCAATAAAATGAACATATGTGTGTGCTGCACACATATTCTCTAAGTTACTATAATTATCATTTAGAATATGACCTCTCACGTCCTTCCAAGGAAGATGTAGATCATTTAACTAATCAATAAAATAAACATATGCGCGCACTGCATACAGTCTTCTCTCCGGGTTAGTTATTATTTAGAATATGACCTTACACATCCCTCCTTCGTTTCCAGTTCAAAAAAGCAGATTGGGATTTGTGACTGTTAAAGTATATAAAGTATAAAGTTAAAATACATGTGAATCTTCCTCTTGCAGGTGGGACTTACCTCCTGGGCTGAGCCCAAAGAAAACACAGGCTGCCAAAAGCCAAGTCAGAGCCACCCATGGCCCCCAAGATCTGCACCCCATGGGATGGCTTTCTGGAACAAAGAGAGTGAAGTTGACTTCTTTTCCGGCCCTTCTGGAGGGATCAGACAGGGCTCTTGGAAAGCATGTAACAGCTTCCCCCAGCAAGAAGTTATTCAAAGTAAGGAACAGTCTGACCAATAATGGCTATATAAGGTCAGATGGGACCATTTTGGCTCCTCGGATTATCTAATCATGCTGGACATGAAAGCTCTGGGGTTGGACTTGAAAGCCTCCCACCATCTGCAGGGCTACTGCTGCTGCTGTAAAAGAACTGGCCAGCAAGTCCCCATAACCTGCAGACTTCCCCAGTCATGCGAGGAGGAAGGAACCTTGGTTTTCGAACGTAATCCATTCCAGAAGACTGACTGACTTTGGAAATGTTCAAAAAGCGAAAGCGAAAGCCTCAATACAATAGGGAAACTCAAGATGGAAGCCTTGTGGCATGTTTGGCTTCCAAAAAACGTTTGAAAACCAGAGCAGTTACTTCCAAGTTTTTGACTTTTGGGAGCCAAAACATTCGACTATGGAGGTGTTCAAAAACCAAGGTTCCACTCTACAAGGTTTCTGGTGTCTTCCATGTTGACTGTAAAATATAGCTACATTCATAATTGAGCTACACACTTTGGCCTATCAGATTGTTGGCATACCCTCTCTCTCTCTCTCTCTCTCTCTCTCTCTCTCTCTCTCTCTCTCTCTCTTTCCCCCCTCATGGCTTTTGAGGCAGGGAAGCAATATTTACATGGAATCAGTGGTGTAGTGTCAGGGGCTGGGGGGGGGGGTCATGGCTCCGGGTGCAAAATTCTGATGGGTGCAACCAGCCCGCCCCCCTAGCACTGGATTCCACAGGGATCCCTGCCTTGAAACTCTACTACGAGGCGGCCTGTCTATCTTGGATCATGGAATGATGTATACTACAAAATACAGACCTTTTAGATCTGGAAGGGCATGGCAACCGTTATGGTTGGCATGCCTATTTAAGCTACAACAAGGTCAAGATACACAAAAGCTTTTTAAACCATGTTAGAAGGAAGCCTCTATAAATGGTTTGAGCTCTGGCTCACTGTGAGTGGCACAGATGGAGGGAGGGAGGTGGGCAAGGGGTGAACCCAGCAAGGCATGGCGTGACTTAATTTATTCTACTTTTGCTTTATGCCAGTGGCTTCTGGTGTATAGGAGTGCTGCCTAAAATCACACACACGAAATGACACGGCCATTGAAAACATATATGAAATGGATGGAAATAAAATATAAAATAGATTTAAATTGGGATATGCAGGGAAATAGAGTAAATACAGTGGAACCTTGGTTCTTGAACTTAATCCACTCCGGAAGTCCATTCAACTCCCAAAACTGTTCAAAAACCAAGGCGTGGCTTCCGATTGGCTGCAGGAGCTTGCTGCACTCAAGCGGAAGCCGCGTCGGACTTTCGGCTTCCAAAAAACATTTGAAAACTGGAACACTTAGTTCCAGGTTTTCGGTGTTTGGGAGCCAATTTGTTCGTCAACTAAGCTGTTTGGGAACCAAGGTTTGACTGTATAAGTAATGATGATTCTGTTTGAAATGTTTGTCATAAATGAAAATTATATACAGTAGTACCTCGGGTTACATACGCTTCAGGTTACATACGTTTCAGATTACAGACTCCGCTAACCCAGAAATAGTGCTTCAGGTTAAGAACTTTGCTTCAGGATGAGAACAGAAATCGTGCTCTGGCAGCGCTGCAGCAGCAGGAGGCCCCATTAGCTAAAGTGGTGCTTCAGGTTAAGAACAGTTTCAGGTTAAGAACGGACCTACGGAATGAATTAAGTACTTAACCCGAGGTACCACTGTATTAAGTAGAAACAAGAAAGAAAGAAAGAAAGAAAGAAAGAAAGAAAGAAAGAAGGAAGGAACAAGCATGCTTTCCATGTAAGATAGCATCAGGTGCCCACAGAGATCCGGGCCATTCTCTCCGGTGTTCTGTTTGATCCCTCAGCCAATTATGATTTTTCCAAACCATCAGTACACTGTGCCCCAAACAGCTCAAGGTTACCACTACCCACACACCTCTGCTGCTCTTCAGAACCACCCCTGCATAATGCCAGAGGCTTATTGTATCTTTGAAGCCCACCAGAATGAGGGAAGAAGTCAAGAAGATCTTTCCCGGCCTTATATATCGGATGCCTTGAACCTGGCTCTTCACACTGAGCCATGTGCTGCTGACCAGAGGTTCAGGAAAACTGCTCTGCAAGCCTGAGTTCTCTCAGCTGTCAACCTTCAAAGTCAGCCTCTCCATACTAAAAGGCCTCCCAATGGGGAAGAGCTTCTTTCTTGACCATCGGGGCCTGTGCTTGGCTCAGGTCTGCCTCCTTGCATTCTTTCTTTTGCTCTCCCTTAACCATGAAGGTAAGTCCTGCCCCTTGAAGAGGTGAAACCAAATTTATCCGAAAATAGAGAAATCCTCAGACTGCTTTCGGAGCTTTGCCATGTAACCACTGCGAACTCACGTAAAATACAGCTATTTATTTATTAAAAAAGTAGAAGTAGTAAAATTAGTATTGGTACTTTGGAATGAGGGAGAAATTGGATTCGCTTCAGATTTTGACGGGAACCTACTTACCGTATTGGCCCGAAAATAAGCCGCACCTTTAAAATTGGAGAAGGGAAAGGAAAAAAAAAATTACCCAAATATAAGCTGCTCCATTCCTCACTGCCCCTGGCTGTGTACTGAGCTCTCTTCCTTCCCAGCCTTGGGGGAGAGGATGGGGGACTACGCATGGGGCAAGCGCTGCTTTGCCGCTCTCCTGGAGCTGTTTGCCCAGCACTCCTGGCCAGTGGCGTAGTGTGGGTTGTCAGCACCCGGGGCAAGGCAAGTAATTTGTGCCCCCTAACCCGTGGATTTGCGCCCCCTAACCCATGGATTTGCACCCCCTAACCCATGGATTTGCGCCCCCTAACCCTAACCCCCAGATGTTGCGCCCGGGCCCCCCTGCACCCCCCACGCTACACCACTGCTCCTGGCTGCATACTGTAAGGTTGTGAATATAAGCCACACTTTAACTTTTCACAGTTGGAATGGGGTGGGGGTGGGGATGTGGCTTATATTCAGGCCAATACGGTATGTGACTCTTTCTGCAGCAAGATGCAAATTGAAACACAGTTATCCTCCAAAATGTGCGCTCCTCCCAATTTTGTGATGCTCTCCTCCAACTAACCAATGTGTTAAAAAATGTGCACATTAGGGGAAAGTGTGCACAGGAGATAAATATATGAGTGGAGTTGAGAAAGATCTGAGCGCCCAAACAATGCCCTGACTTAGTACATGGGACCCCAGCAGCTTTTAAAAAGAGGATACAACTGGTTTCCTTAAGGATGTTGCTATGTGCAGCAAGGGGATGTGGGTGGCGCTGTGGGTTAAACCACAGAGCCTAGGACTTGCCGATCAGAAGGTCGGCGGTTCGAATCCCCGCAACGGGGTGAGCTCCCGTTGCTCGGTCCCTGCTCCTGCCAACTTAGCAGTTCAAAAGCATGTCAAAGTGCAAGTAGATAAATAGGTACCACTCCGGTGGGAAGGTAAACGGCGTTTCCGTGGGCACTGCTCTGGTTTGCCAGAAGCGGCTTAGTCATGCTGGCCACATGACCTGGAAGCTGTACGCCGCCTCTCTCGGCCAATAAAGCAAGATGAGCGCCGCAACCCCAGAGTCGGTCACGACTAGACCTAATGGTCAGGGGTCCCTTTACCTTTTTATGTGCAGCAAAGACAGAACTTTGCCACAAGTTTGAATACAATTTCCATATCCTAATCTATACACACAGAGACAAGTTTTGAAGGGGGGGGGTAGATCTTGCTGCTGCTTCCAGTGTCTATCCTGAGCTATAGAGTGCCAACAGGATTTTTGAGGTTCAGGATAATGTAAGTCGATTGGTCCATCCACATATTAAGATGGCGAGTAGCTGAGCTCTGAGTGGCACTTTGCCTTGCAGCAGGCTCAGCCTTCCCCATTAGGAAAAGCTTATTTTTTATTTTATTTTTAGAGCAGGAAATGCTAGAAAACAATGGGCTTGTGCAAAAGATAGAGGGTTTCAGGACCCTGTTCCCCTCCCCACAGCAAAGCACCTGATTTAGTGACTTTTAAAGAAAGGGCGACCTTTGCAGGGACGAACAATAATCTTGAGTTGACAGTCCTGCATTGCAGGGGGGGTTGGACTAGATGACCCTCTGGGTCCCTTCCAACTCTATAGTTCTTTGATTTTATGAAAAAAATGCCTGCCTCTTACAGCGGATGCTGTGGAATGCAGAGTGTGTGATGGATGGCACGAAGTGAGTTCATGTTGGCCTCTATACCGCAGATGTCCTGGAGTTAAGTGCTCAAAGAAAATTGTATATGATGGTAAGGAGCCTATTTTCCCCACTCCCCCTCTTTTCCAGGTTCCCTTTCATAGGTTTGACTAGGCTGACCTAATGTCAAGGAGGACACAGGGGTTTGTGAGAACACAAAGGCAGGTCTGCTGGATCATCCCCAAAGTCCAGCTGGCTCAGCATTCTGTTCCCACAGCCGCCACATACGCGTACATGTGCACACACTATGAAAAGCATAACAGTAATGGACAGTTGTCCAGTTTTGCATCTGAGGAGTTACACTTTAGGAATGTGCACAGGCTTCAAGATGCACCTCGTATCTGTATCTGAGCATCTTAAATAATTCTAACTTGCTCTTTGTAATAGCAGTAGTAGTAGTAGTAATAATAATAATAATAATAATAATAATAGTAATTTATTATTTATACCCCACCCATCTGGCTGGGTTTCCCCAGCCACCCTGGGTAGTCTTCACTTTAGTTGTGCTCCAGAAGTTGTGCTTCTGGGCCTCAATGTGTTTAACAAAGCCCCATGTACCAAATTTACATGGCTGGAGTTTTTCCACCTTTGGGCCAAAGTATATTCCAAAGTAGGGACGCGGGTGGTGCTGTGGGTTAAACCACAGAGCCTAGGACTTGCCAATCAGAAGGTCGATGGTTCGAATCCCTGCGACGGGGTGAGCTCCTGTTGTTCGGTCTCTGCTCCTGCCAACCTAGCAGTTCAAAAGCACATCAAAGTGCAAGTAGATAAATAGGTACCACTCTGGCGGGAAGGTAAACGGCGTTTCCGTGCACTGCTCTGGTTTGCCAGAAGCGGCTTAGTCATGCTGGCCACATGACCCGGAAGCTGTACGCCGGCTCCCTCGGCCAATAAAGTGAGATGAGCGCCGCAACCCCAGAATCGGTCACAACTTGACCTAATGGTCAGGGGTCCCTTTACCTTTACGTATATGCCAAAGTACACATTTTAAAAACAAAAAACAACAAAAAAGTTTCCTTCTCATAAGCATCCTGCAGCATAGCACCAAGAGCAGAGCTCTGGCCGCCGTTTCCCCTCCTTCCCAGGAACACCATTGTCTCCATGCTCACATGGATCCACTAGTTTTGGAAATGATTCAGTCCTTGACAGATTCAGTGCCTCTTGGAAGAAAGGGAAGCAGCAGCAAGTGGGCCACAAAGGTTCTACAATGTTTCCTGCTTCCACACCACCAAAGCAGCTAGCAAACAGACAGATATTTGAAAATGGACAGATCACTGATTAATACACTCCACGATGGCTATCAAGTTTACACCTCAACACAGGCTTCAAAGAAGGAAACCGAGGCACAAAATGAACACTCAAGCCCTTCAAGATCCTATTAAGCGGGATTGCTTCCACATGACTCTTAAGGACCATCTGCTTTCAGAGTTCCCTGATAACACTGAAGAACACTAGAACAAGCAAAAAACATCCATTATTGCAGCTTGTGAACAAACTATTGGATACCAAACCAAGAAACACCAGGACTGGTTTGATGAGAATGACAGTGAGATTGAACACATGATTGACAAGAAAAGTCTGTACACTAATGCGCAAAGCATGGGAAATAAACAAGATGAGCTTGAGCTCTTGGTACAGCAAACTAAATATGACATAATAGGAATCACTGAAACCTGGTGGGATAAGTCTCACGATTGGAATGTAATAATGGAGGGATACAATCTATTTCAGAGAAACAGACCAGACAAGAAAGGAGGAGGAGTGGCGTTATATGTCAGGGATGTGTATACCTGTGAAGAGATCCAAGATTTAGAATGTCAAAGCCAAAGTGAGAGCATTTGGGTCAAAATTAAGGGAGAGAAGAATAACAGTGACCTCATTGTGGGAGTTTACTATAGATCCCCAAACCAAACGGAGGACATAGATGATGCCTTCCTGGAACAGATGGCCAAGCATGCAAAAGGAAGGGAGATAGTAGTAATGGGGGACTTCAATTACCCGGATATTTGTTGGATGTCAAACTCAGCCAAGAGCATAAGGTCAAACAGATTCCTCACTGGCCTTGCAGACAACTTCATTGTCCAGAAAGTGGGAGAAGCAACAAGAGGAACAGCCATTTTAGATCTGGTCCTAACCAATGTTGATGACCTGGTTAGTGGGGTAGAAGTGGAAGGATCATTAGGCGCGAGTGATCATGCTCTTCTGAAGTTTACTATACAGCGGAAAGGAGCAGCCAAGCATACTAGGACTCAATTTCTCGACTTTAAGAAAGCCGACTTCATAAAACTTAGGGAAGTGCTGGGTGAGATCCCATGGACAGTAATACTAAAAGGAAAGGGAGTTCATGATGGCTGGGAGTTTGTTAAGAGGGAGATAGTAAAAGCACAACTTCAGGCAATACCAATGAGACGGAAACATGGAAGGTGCCTAAAGAAGCCAGGGTGGCTATCTAAAGAACTTTTAACTGAGTTAAGATTAAAAAAGGATGTGTACAAAAAATGGAAAAGGGGGGAAACCACCAAAGAGGAATTCAAACAAATAGCCAGCACGTGTAGACACAAAGTCAGAAAAGCTAAAGCACAGAATGAACTCAGGCTTGCTAGAGAGGTTAAAAGCAACAAAAAAGGCTTTTATGGGTATGTTCGTAGCAAAAGGAAGAACAAAGAAACAGTGGGGTCACTCAGAGGAGAAGATGGTGGAATGCAAACAGGGGACACAGAAAGGGCTGAACTCCTCAATGCCTTCTTTGCCTCAGTCTTCTCCGATAAAGAAAACAATGCCCGACCTGAAGAATTTGGAGCAAATGATTCAGCAGAGGAAACACAGCCCAGAATAACTAAGGAGATAGTACAAGAATACTTGGCTAGTCTAGATGTATTCAAGTCTCCAGGGCCAGATGAACTGCATCCAAGAGTATTAAAAGAACTGGCAGATGTGATTTCAGAACCACTGGCAGTCATCTTTGAGAATTCCTGGAGAACAGGCGAAGTCCCGGCAGACTGGAGGAGGGCAAATGTTGTCCCTATTTTCAAAAAGGGGAAAAGAGAGGACCCAAATAATTACCGCCCAGTCAGTCTGACATCAATACCAGGGAAGATTCTGGAGCAGATCATTAAGCAAACAGTCTGTGAGCACCTAGAAAGGAATGCTGTGATCACCAATAGTCAGCATGGATTTCTGAAAAATAAGTCATGTCAGACTAACCTGATCTCATTTTTTGACAGAATTACAAGCCTGGTAGATGAAGGGAACGCAGTGGATGTAGCCTACCTTGATTTCAGCAAGGCATTTGACAAGGTGCCCCATGATATTCTTGTAAAGAAGCTGGTAAAATGCGGTTTTGACTATGCTACCACTCAGTGGATTTGTAACTGGCTGACTGACCGAACCCAAAGGGTGCTCATCAATGGTTCCTCTTCATCCTGGAGAAGAGTGACTAGTGGGGTGCCACAGGGTTCTGTCTTGGGCCCGGTCTTATTCAACATCTTTATCAACGACTTGGATGATGGACTCAAGGGCATCCTGATCAAATTTGCAGATGACACCAAACTGGGAGGGGTGGCTAACACCCCAGAGGACAGGATCACACTTCAAAATGACCTTGACAGATTAGAGAACTGGGCCAAAACAAACAAGATGAATTTTAACAGGGAGAAATGTAAAGTATTGCACTTGGGCAAAAAAAATGAGAGGCACAAATACAAGATGGGTGACACCTGGCTTGAGAGCAGTACATGTGAAAAGGATCTAGGAGTCTTGGTTGACCACAAACTTGACATGAGCCAACAGTGTGACGCGGCAGCTAAAAAAGCCAATGCAATTCTGGGCTGCATCAATAGGAGTATAGCATCTAGATCAAGGGAAGTAATAGTGCCACTGTATTCTGCTCTGGTCAGACCTCACCTGGAGTACTGTGTCCAGTTCTGGGCACCACAGTTCAAGAAGGACACTGACAAACTGGAACGTGTCCAGAGGAGGGCAACCAAAATGGTCAAAGGCCTGGAAACGATGCCTTATGAGGAACGGCTAAGGGAGCTGGGCATGTTTAGCCTGGAGAAGAGGAGGTTAAGGGGTGATATGATAGCCATGTTCAAATATATAAAAGGATGTCACATAGAGGAGGGAGAAAGGTTGTTTTCTGCTGCTCCAGAGAAGCGGACACGGAGCAATGGATCCAAACTACAAGAAAGAAGATTCCACCTAAACATTAGGAAGAACTTCCTGACAGTAAGAGCTGTTCGACAGTGGAATTTGCTGCTAAGGAGTGTGGTGGAGTCTCCTTTTTGGAGGTCTTTAAGCAGAGGCTTGACAACCATATGTCAGGAGTGCTCTGATGGTGTTTCCTGCTTGGCAGGGGGTTGGACTCGATGGCCCTTGTGGTCTCTTCCAACTCTATGATTCTATGATTCTATGATTCTAAGGAAGGTCTTTCAGATCTGGCAAAGAGATAGAAACTGAGCCATTAAGAAAAAAAAAGCCTATGCCAACGCTAAGGCTGAGGTTCAAAGAAGAAGCAAAGAACTAAAGAACACCTGGTGGATTAAAAAACCTCAAGGGTTCTAGCACTTAGCTGACACTCATGATGCACAGAGTTTCTTTAAAACCACAAAGACCATCTATGGGCCAATAATCTATGGGCCATCTATGGGCATATGGTCTACTCTCAGCAGACGGTACCACACTTCTAAAAGATAAAGAAGCTATTGCATTGCGCTGGAAAGAACATTACCAGCATCTCCTTAACTGCAACTCCCCTGTAGCTGCTGAAGTCCTCTCACAAATTCTGCAAAAACAAGTTAGAGATGAGCTTGCAGTATCTCCAAATCTGGGAGAGCTGTGTACAGCTATTAACCAAATGAAAAGCAACATAAAGTTCAAGAAAACCTAACACCTTATATAGCTGAGATCATAACAATATGTTTTCTTTATTATTGTATACTCATTCAACTGAGTTTTACTCAGAGGAGACAGATTAAATTTAATAGATAATTCATTTCAATGAGTCCAATTTGAGGACTCAGCCACATTAGTAAAAAAAACACAGTGCTTTGTATGTGTTATAAACACGCAACGCCAGATGGTACTGGAGAGCAAAAAAACTTTCTTTGTGATTTTACATAGCGTTTCCCCCCCTTTTCTTATAGCAAACAATTTCTGACTTATTTATAGTGGTTTTTTTCCTGTGTAGATCCACGCAGAGTAAAACTACTACTACTACTACTACTACTACTACTAATAATAATAATAATAATAATACGCTGAAAGAAATAAAATAAAGACCAGATATAATTGGACCCCCTGGAAATGTTTTACGAGCAAATCAAGATGAATATTCAGTAAATGAAAGATAGATCCCCTTTCCTTAATAATAATTAAGCATAGCAGGTTGAATTTTTACCTCAGGCTCTCAATACACTTGGTCATGTAATTGTTCACTGGCTGGCAAGTGCAGACTGCCAGCAGCAGTATGAAAAACACCTGCCATTTCTCACTGAAAAACAGAATATCAGAAATATTTTACCCAACCCCACTTTGAATAGATGGACTCAAGCCTGCTGCTGTGGGGATTCATAGGCCTATTAGTCTAAGATGGACTATGCAATTGTGTAGAAACAGTACTAGAAGTTTTGCCTCATTATGTTCTTGAATGTCAGTTCTGTTCTAACATTAAATTAGAACACTGCCCTTGCTTAAGTGCATGGAAACCCTGGAGTGTGGTAGGAAAAAGTAAGGTTTCTGTTACAAGGAACAAATAAGTATGTCATAGTAAAGACTTCCTGTCTTAGGAAAAAGTTATTTGGAACCATTTGTAGAGAACTGAGGGTGGGGATTTGGAGTTTTAAGGACATAAATGTATTGTGATATATCTCTCCTGCCTTCTAACACATTTTATGGTAATGATTAAATTTTAGTAGTTTTTGCAAAATGGTAAAAAATAAAATAAAATTCTGTTTTAGGCCTATTTTAATGGGGAGTTTTTAAAAGACACCTTCCTTTTATGTGGCACTTCTGATGCCCTTATTGGTATACAGTGGTACCTCGTGTTAAGAACTTAATTTGTTCTGGAGGTCCGTTCTTAACCTGAAACTGTTCTTAACCTGAGGTACCACTTTAGCTAATGGGGCCTCCCGCTGCCACCGCACAATTTCTGTTCTCATCCTGAAGCAAAATTCTGTAACCTGAAGCGTCTGTCACCTGAGGTACCACCGTATTCTCTTTGAACAAATTCGATAGAATTGTATTCCTTCGTTCACCAGTTAACATGAACACTCTTTTTTTTCAATTTCTAGTCAAAACTGGGAAAAAGTTAAGCCACCACTTGTCCTGTCATTACAACACTCCGGGTTTGAAGTGTGGACAAAAGTATGTTTATAAGCACACAAGAGTGGACTACCTTTGCTGTGACACCGACGTCTGTTTTAAAACTTAATCTAAGGCCATAGGAGCCAACTCCAAGGGACCAAAAGCCCTTCATCCCCTGCCCCCAATTAAAATATTTGAAGACCCCCCCAAATGTTGATGGGCATTGTCATTTATATGTGTGTGTGTGTGCTGCGTCATGTGGTTGATTATGTGGGGCTGGGCTTACCTGTCCCCCCCCCAACATTTTATTCAAGTTGGCACCTCTGTCTAAGGTACATAAAGCATTAAGATAATAACTCATTTCCCTTCCCCACAGCAGAAGCCATTGCGATGCAAGGGACAAACAGGGACTTTTTCTGGGGGGTGTGTGTGCAAACCAACTGAATTTGCCCCCATCACCATCATCTCCCTCCACAAATTGGAGCCTGACTGTGTGGTGTGTACAGCCTTCTGTATTCATGGAGGAGCCCCACACATTTTAAAGCAATGATTTTTCAGAGTCCTAAACACATGACGAGACTTCATGAGCACAGGAGACAGCACTTTGCAGTGCGTGGTTCCCAGCATCAGAATGGCAGCCTATCAACAGCTGTGAATCAATTCTTACTCTGTTCACAACTTTGCTCCTTCTCCCTGCTCCAGAGCAGAGGAGCGCTCGTTTGTGTCCACTCGTTTACGCCATCTGTCATTGTCTATTGTTCAAAAAAGAACAAACACACTCCTGCAAAAAAGAAAAAAGTAAAAAAAAGTGCACAATTCTCTTAGGGGGAATGGGGTGTTCCTTGGTGAGGTGATAGTCGCTGGCCAAGCGGTGCTGTACACATTGTGCTTTGCTGGAAAGTGAAAGACAGAAACTCAGGTCTCACAGGCCCTGCTGCGTTAATCTCACACCCGACTTCACTCACGACGAATGCTTTGGGTTGCCAGTTGCTTGTGTGGCTGTTTTGCAGAATTGTCCGCTGAAGGGTACACCACATATACTCTGAACAAATTGTGGAACGTGGGAGGTGCCCAGTGCTAGCACACTGAGGTTAATGAACACGGCTAACTTAGGTTCCACTATGCTTTACTCAGAGTAGACCTACTGAAGCTAATGGACCTAGCCTAGCCACTCTGAGTAGGAACTAATTGAACACAACCCCGTGTCATTGATAATATTTGCCTTCCTACTTCTGGCATAGCAGGTGTCTCCCTGGGAGCACAGTGGTCATTGGTCAGTCCTTATCTGACTTGTTTGGGTATTTCATACAGTGGTGTGTGGTCAGTGGACTATGGGGACTAGACTAGTCCCCTAAATGTTCCTGGTAAATTGGAGCATTGGCACCTCCGTCCCAAAGCACGGGAGGCTTCTGCTCAGCTTAGGGAGAGAGGCGCAAAGCTTACACTTGCGATGTCAGGATGTCACACACACAACGTCACGTCCCCCCATCACTCTCGCAAACTGACACCTCTGGCCCGAACTGTTCCCCTATGAAAAATATCACTGCGCGCCACTGATTTGATCCTATACTCAGTCAGGATGTTCAGAGATGGCGTTGAAGCCAATTCTACTATGACCTTTTAGGCTGCTGTCCCTTGGATTCTGAATGGAACTCTCCCCTGAGCTTGCAGAACTCTGGTCCTCTGAATCTCTGTTTGATTAGAGAGAAATCTCTTTACTCTTTTCTTCCTGTTACGAATCATTGCCCTGTAACTGTAGTGCAACAAAGCTTTTAACTAGTTTGGACTGTTGGAGCATTCTAGGTGTTAAATCAAAGAGTTAGATAATCATTACAATGATTGCTAGTTTTGTAAGTGAGACCACTTGTTTGTGCTATTGTTATTTTATCTGATGCTTTGATTCCCCCCCTTCTGCTTTAAGTTTAAACCTTAAGTTGTACATTCTTTTTTGTTCCCCATATAAATATTGTACCCTGATTTCCCCTTGCACGCCTTGTTCCTTATGTTCTGCCTTCCTCGACATTCACTTATGTATAACCTTTGTTTCCTTTGAGAATATTAGGCTTCCATTTTTCTTAAACTGAAATGCATTAACTGATCTTCTGCTATTGGCATCACAAATAAATATTGAAATCAGATTTCAGCTTCTGGTTATATGTGGTCACTTTCACACATAAGGCAAGGGTTATGAGGCTGACAGGTGTCCAAGGGAAGATGGTTCATAAACTCTGACCAATACACATTAAGAACACAGGAAGAGCCTGCTGCATCAGATCAATGACCCATCTTAGTCCAGCATCCAGTTCTCACAGAGGCCAACCAGGTCCATGACAAACCCACAAGCAGAATTTGAGCACTCTCCCTTCCTGTGGTTTCCAGAATCTGGTGTTTATAAGCATTGCTGCCTCATGGCTTGTAGCCATCAATAGCTTTCCCCTCCATGAATTTGTCCAATCCTCTTTTAAACCCATCTAGTTCAGTGGCCATCACTGCCTCCCGTTGTAAATCAATCATTATAAAAATAGACTAATAGGTTGAGATTAAGCAACTTTGGTGCAGTCACAGAGAGGTAAAAAGGTAAAGGACCCCTGGACGGTTAGGTCCAGTCAAAGGCGACTATGGGGTTGCTGCGCTCATCTCGCTTTCAGACCAAGGGAGCCGGCGTTTGTCCACAGACAGCTTTCCGGGTCATGTGGCCAGCATGACTAAACCGCTTCTGGCACAACGGAACACCGTGATGGAAGCCAGAACGCACAGAAACACTGTTTACCTTCCCACCACAGCGGTGTTGGGATACTGCCAGGGAGACAAAGGCCATCATGCCTCCACGTCGATTCCGGACGATCCATCAATCTCCCGTAGATACAATATCAGTCAATTAGCGACACGAGCCTCAGAAATAGCTTTCCACATTCCAGACTCGTGCATGCTCTTTCAGCAGAGTTCGTACAACGAAAGATGCACTCAGGAGAGCATTATTTATAACTTTATTCAGCGTTGGTCAGAACAAAGGAAAAACATGACTGCCTGCCTGCGTGTCGAGGCACAGAGAGAGAAAAAACAGCTATATACAAAACAGAAACATCCTGTGAACAGGAAATACGCAGGCTGTGACACAACAACCTGCTCCCTTTTTAAGGTGGAACGGAAATATCCTAACAAGCGGTACCTATTTATCTACTCGCACTGGTGTGCTTTTGAAGTGCAAGGTCAGCAGGAGCTGGGACAGAGCAATGGGAGCTCACCCCGTTGTGGGGATTTGAACTGCCAACCTTCTGATCGGGAAGCCCAAGAGGCTCAGTGGTTTAGACCACAGCGCCACCCGTGTCCCCTACAGAGAAGCGTGGTGGGGGCTGGCTTGAGCGGATGACAGAAGCAGATGAGTGAAAAATAAATGTTTAAAAAGACATACACCCAAATGGATCAATCCTAATGATAGGAAGTCAGCAGAAACACTCCCAGCACAATTAAGTGACCTCCACCACAAATGGTGCTTAGGAGCAAGGCTTTTTTCAGGGGGAACTCACAGGAACTCAGTTCTGGCACCTCTCAGGTGGGCACTATTGCCATTCTAAGAGAATGAGGGAGGTGTTTATGGTAAGTTCCAGCTACTGTTTTCCCAGAGAAATAGGACTGCTTAGGAGCCTCTGGGATGGACCAACACTGGCTGAGCAAGCCCCTGCCAGTGAAGGGGGAAGAAACCCTAAAACCACAGAGAGCCAGTGCAGCTAGCAGCTGCTTAGGAGGAGCTGTCCCATGGCTCTACAAATGGGACCACCCCCATGGATCTTACATGGCATACATGGCATCCATAGCAACCACAGCACCGTCAACCATTTGCCACCCACCAGCCCACCATAGGCACGCCCCATAACACAGCTGCATGCGCCAACTCTGCAACACAGCATGACCCAGTAAACAAATGCACATGAAGCTCATGACAGCCGCTGCAAGCACCCCAAACATGCACTTGCACCGCCCATCAACAGCACATTTCAAAACAAACAAACACCCCGAAACCATGCAGCACACACCAGGAGATGTAAAAGGAAAGTTTATTGCAAGCAGTCAGTGTGTTACATCTACCTCCCTGAGGTTCAGCACTGGCACTCCACAGGGATGTGTGTACTCGTCGTATACATATGATTGTATTTCATCTGATCCATCCACTGTAATTATTAAGTTTGCAGATGATACTACCATAATGGGTCTAAATACAGGTGGAGATGAATCATCGTACAGCGGGGAGGTTCAAAAAGTAAAGCACCTAAATATTAGCAAGACAAAGGAGGTGGTGTTGGAATTTTGGAGGAAGAGAGGAGAACTAGCCCCGTTGTATATCGGGGGGGAGGGCTGTGTCGGAATCTCCGCTCGGCCAAGCTGACAAAGCTCATTTTCCGGCTGAGCCTTCGTAATCGCCCCCCCAACGAATAATTAACGACCTGAGCCTCTGATAAGGCCTCAGGCACATTTCCATCCAGCAGAGTTTCCAGCACAGGGAAGTGATGAGATTTATGGCTACATGCTGTGCTTTATTTCTCACTACGCAGACAGCAAAGAAATATACATCCTCTCTCTATGAAAGCAGAGAGCAACTGAACAGAGGAACAGGAAACCACTAACGTCACATCCCGTCTCCTTTCCCGTGAGACTTCCAACAGTCTGGAAGGTCTCTGGAATGTAAACAGAGTCCTGTGACTCCAAGCAGCTGCACAGTGATAAGAACAGAAACTAACAGGCTGTGTGGAGAAAGTCTCTTCCTTTAAATCCTGGGGGTTTACCTTAGTGAAGACCTCACTTGGAAAAACAATATAACTCAGGTGGTTAGGATGGCCCAACAGAGACTCCATTTCCTCAGGGTCTTGCGAAAGACCAATAATGTTAAACAACAATTGATGACTTCCTTCTACCGGTCCATAATAGAAAGTGTCCTCTCATATTGTATCACAGTGCGGTACGTTGGTATGTTGGCTTGACAGCAGCCAAATAATAAACCCAGCACTGTAATAATAATAATAATAATAATAATAATAATAATAATAATAATAATAATAAATTATTTGCACCCCGCCCATCTGGCTGGGTTTCCCCAGCCACTCTGGGCGGCTTCCAGCAAAATATTAAAATACAACAATTCATCAAATATTAAAAGCTTTCCTAAACAGGGCTGCCTTCAGATGTCTTCTAAAAGTCAGATAGCTGTTTATTTCTTTGACATCTCGTGGGAGGGTGTTCCACAGGACAGATGCCACTACCGAGAAGGCCCTCTGCCTGGTTCCCTGTAACCTCACTTCTCGCTCTGAGGGAACCTCCAGAAGGCCCTCGGAGCTGGACTTCAGTGTACGGGCAGAGCGATAGGGATGGAGACGCTCCTTCATGTATACTGGGCCGAGGCCGCTGAGTTCATACACAAATGCTCTGCAACTCCCATGACTCATAATCCTTCCCTCTCTTCAGTTCATTAAAGTGCACATACACCCAACGCCCATGGCAGCAACTGCCTTCTGAAGGTTCCTTGGGCTGGAAGTAGAGCAGCACAGATGAAACCAACCACCCCCTGTGGGCAAACAGAGTCTTTCTCTGGAAACAACTTCCTTATGAGGGCTCCAGGGCTGGAAGCTGGGGCAAGACCGGTGGAAAAAGCTATTACTTGCTGGTCAACAGATTCACTCTTCCCTCCATGCAAGTTGCCAATTGCCTGCAATGATTAATAGGAACTACTCCCGCACTTATGCCATCAAATTCTACAGTGCCAACTTCCAAGCATGGTTAAGTACCACACTTAACCATTTTCTGACATTATTTTCTGACATTATTTATTCAGTGCCAGAGCTGCAGTAGTATCTGTGCAGCCAGTTATTCAAGATTTAACTACTCAATTAAGAGAATTGGCTGCCCCTATGCTAGTGGAGCAGGTTTAAGGATGCTGTGTTGATTTTCAAGCCTCTAAACAATTTGGGTCCAAGATAACTCAGGAACCATCTAATCCCTTATATACCTGCCAAATAACTGAGGACTTTGAGGGGTTAGAATTCCTGCTCCATGTTTGCAGTCATGGGATTGTTGTCTATCATATGACAATATATGTTTTGACTCCACAGAGTGGGAAGTGACGGAGACAGGATGTTTGTGTTACTGTGTTCCGTGAAGTGGGACTATTGTCCTTTGTTCTTTTTCTCTTTGCTGTCTGATGCTAGAGAGAGAGGGAGCCATGTTGCAGTGCTCCGTACGTGTTTATATGTAAATAAAGTAGATTAGCCAAAATGCTGAGTTGCTGAGGTCTGTCATGTGAACTGCGCGGACTCTGCGGATCCCTAAGTGTGCCAGTGTCTGTTGGCATTGGTTGCTGTGATGTTCGGGCTGAAGAAAGCTTTTGAAGCTCCTGAACGATCGACCAGGAGGGAGGGAACATGCCAGTCGGGCATGTGTCTCTGCCGGGGTCCTACTCGAGTGTATGCTGAACTCCTGACAGTTAGTGGTCCCCCATGGTTTGGATCCACAGCTTATACCCACCAAGATACAGTAACACAAACAAATCATGTTATCTTCCCACTACCCCAGCATCACCACATCTATATGTTGATAGATTAGGAAGAACTTTCTGACAGTAGGAGTTGTTTGACAGTGGAGCAGACTCCTTTAGAAAGTGGCAGAGTCTCCTTCATTGGAGGTTTGGATGACCATCTGCCAGAGGTTCTTTAATTGAAATTCCTCCATTGCAGGGAGTTGGACTAAATGACTGTTGAGATTCCTTCCAACTCTACAATGCTATGATTGATACATTGGCATCTATAGCTAATATTGTGGAGCCACAAAACTCCATGAAGATGTGAAGGCGAGGCATGAAATCACCTGGTGTGGTTACAGGGACCTATGTCTTTGAGTATGGTCTAAAATAGATGGACTATTGATGGAACTCATATCAGTTAGCACAATCATAGCATACAAGCGTGTTTCTCCAAGTCCTTGCAGTCAGCATGGAACATAAAATGGCTTCACCCAACTGACTAACCAACCAGCCCGCCCCCACTTGCAAGCATCAATCGCAGCTTTGATCCTGTGGGACTCGATCAACCAAGAAATATGGAGGTGGACAGAAAGCCCACCAAAAGGAACAAGCATTCCTTCAATGTTGTATAGCATCTGGAAGCCACTGCTGCCTGGGACATTCTGTAAAGTATTCAGCTGGTTCCTCCTTAGCCCGTTCGTATTTGTCTGAACAATCAGTACATTGTGCCCCAAAGAGCCCAAGGGAACTGCTACCCACATCCCCATCACTCTTCAGAACCACCCCAGCACATTGCCAGAGCCTTCTCATATCTTTCAAGCCCACAAGGATCACATGTCCCAAGAAGCTAGGGAGGTTCCTCCCATCCCTTTTATAAAAGCTGTTTTGAACCTCGTTCTTCAAACTGTGGGCTGTGTTCCTTACTAGAAGCTGTGCTCCTGTTACAGCTTATTGCCACAGAGCCAAGTGTGTCCCTCAGCCGTCAGCCTTCGAAAACCAGTCTCTCAGTAAGAAAAGATTTTCCAATGGGACAGAGCTTCTTTCTTGATAATCGGCGCCCACATTGGGCTCAGGCCTGGCTGCTCGCAGTCTGTGCTCTACTTTGCCTCAAGTCCGGAGGTAAGTATCTTCCCCATGCCTCCTTACAAGAGGTAAAAGAAAAACAAGACACTAGTTAATGTATATAATTCATCTGCCTGTCTTCCTAAAGTGAAGAAACCCTGCAAGTGCTTTGAGCGGTGCTATGGTCAGGCCTTCTGTGGTGGTGGCGGTTAATTTCCAGGGGTTGTGCATATAAACAAAATTGTACAAAGCCAAAGCAATCCCCAGAACCACCTCCAGCCCCTAAGAGCTCTGAGTTAAGCCCTCCAGTTTACTTACTCGGGTCTTGAGAAGCCCCACTTCTTCCCACAGTTTCTCTTCTCCTCCCTCAGTCTTTTTCTAGCTGATGCTGCCTCTGTCGTCTCCCTGCAAAGATGCAGACCTTTTGTTTAGAAAGCAACTTTCTTCCACCCCAAGCCATTTACTGGTTTCCTCTTTGCATATGGAAAACCTGGTGTGGAGAGAGATCTGTTAAGCCCTCCAGCTTGCTTACAGTACAGTGGGTCTCTTAACAGCTCCCTTCATGCCAGGTTTCCCATTCTGCTGCTCCACTCCTTTCCGGGGCGGCTGCTGCTGCTGCTCTAGTAATTGCCCTCACCCAATGCACCCAGCCTGGGGGACAGGATTCAGGTGGGTTGCTTTTTCTGAGCCAGCTGTGGAAAGGAAGAGAAGGGGCCTCTGTGTGTAGGGAGGGTGGGGGTGTTGCTCTGCCTGGACCAGCCACCAGCCCTTCTTTCCACCCACCCCACCCATTTTCCATTTGATTCATCATTTCCCTGCCAAACTTAAGTAAAGTCTGAATAAGACGTGGCTTCCCTGTATTGGCTTAGGCTGTGTGTGTTTGGGATTCAACTGTTTCTGAAAGGCTAACTCTGTGAACACACAAACTAACACGCCAGGGCTACGGACGTGTTATTATTGTTGTACTCCACTCCAATCTCTGATCAGTGCAAGATTTCAGGGGTTCCAGGCATGCTAAGCCAGGGTTTGTGTTTCATTTTGGGAATGAGGCACAGCGGCGACTGTGGTGTCTTTATAACGTAAGGTTTATTTATACATATATGCAATCCGAGCCTACGATGGAGGGGTTCATGGCATTGACACCCCAAAAGGGTCTTGCTCAGAGGTCAGCAACCTTTTTCAGCTGTGGGCCGGTCCACTGTCCCTCAGACCATGTGGTGGGCCAGACTACATGGGGGGGGGTTTGAGAACGAATTCCTATGCCCCACAAATAACCCAGAGATGCATTTTAAATAAAAGCACACATTCTGCTCATGCTGATTCCCAGACCGTCCATGGGTTGGATTGAGAAGGTGATTTGGTCGCATCCGGCCCCAGGGCCTTAGGTTGCCTACCCCTGGTCTTGCTTATCCCACAGCCACAACTGTGGATTCAAAACAGAAATCAGCCACCATGCTCTGATCCTCTCTCTAACTTGCCTCCTTTACCAGAGTGCAACCTTTTTTCTCCAGGTAACATCCCAGCCAACTCCGAATAATCTAATTCAAATTCTGCCTTTCTGTTCTAACTAATTCTGGGCAGAGGGAGGGGGCCCTCCCATTTGCCACCTGGGAGTCTCCCCTCTCCCCCATTGTCTGCCTAGCGCAGAGCTTTGTTTCTTTGGAGCCACAACTTGGGACTCCCGGTCTACCCCCTAATGAAGCTGATGTGGCGAGTTTTAAATAAGGGCAATGTTTGCAGGGACAAATAATAAAACACAATTATTGGTCCTTTACAGCAGATGCTATAACATGCAGGTTTTGCTCCAAATGGGACACAGAGGAGACATGCACTCCAACTGATCGTACATGTACGGGAGACTACTGTATGATTGGAGAAGTTTTTGAAGGTAAGTGTATTTTCCTGTCTGTATTCTTCCCTTTTGTATGCCATGACTAGGATGACCTGATGTTATGGAGGAGAGAGAGGAGACCTGCTGGACTACATCAAAGGTCCCTCTAGTTCAGAGCTTCCCAAACTGTGTCTCGCGACACATTAGTGTGTCAGCTGCAGTGTGTCGCACAAACACTCCCACGCTCCTCCTGGGGTTGGAAAAGGGGTTAGTTTAACCTCTGGTTTGGCTAGTAAAACTGAATTATGAAATGATGCATGTCTAAAAAGTGTGTCACCAACATGAAAAGTTTGGAAAGCTCTGCTTTAGTTCAGCATTTGCAGTCTAGTATCAGGAGCAGAGAGCGATGGCTGCCATTACCTCTCCTTCCAAGAGACACCAGTGTCCCCATGGGTCAGAGCTCCACCAGGTTTGAAAATGACAGCGTCCTTGCCAGGACCAATGTCTCTTGGAGGAAAGAGCAGCAGGGTGCCACAAAAGTTCTGTCTTCCATGCCCCTGAAGCAGCTAGCAGACTGACAGACATTTTAAAATGGTAAGAGAAAAATTACAAAAAAGAAGAAATACTGCAGCCATGGTCTCATCTCCCCTCAGACTGCTGTGGGAATGCTAGCCTTGAAATGGCTCAAATTCCTGCACCCTCAGTTTGCCAAGGTTGAAAAAGGTGCCAAACTGTGAAGTCCATCGCCTTTCATAATTGGGCATGACAAAAATGCTGCTGAGGCATTCCAGCCTGAAAGCAGAAGGCCACGGAGTGTGGTGGGGATGGGAGCATGTGCCACGGGCGAGATAAATGGGCAGATAACTCCGTCTAAGTAACTGTGGGGGCAGCAAAACTAGAAGATTTGCCTCATTGTATCCTTGAATGCCAGCTCTGTTCTTATATCAAAGCACATCACACATAGGGGGCCTTACGTGTTGTTGTTGGTGTTTAGTCGTTTAGTCGTGTCTGACTCTTCGTGACCCCATGGACCAGAACACGCCAGGCACTTCTGTCTTCCACGGCCTCCCGCAGTTTGGTCAAACTCATGCTGGTCACTTCGAGAACACTGTCCAACCATCTCGTCCTCTGTCGTCCCCTTCTCCTTGTGCCCTCCATCTTTCCCAGCATCAGTGTCTTCTCCAGGGAGTCTTCTCTTCTCATGAGGTGGCCAAAGTATTGGAGCCTCAGCTTCAGGATCTGTCCTTCCAGTGAGCACTCAGGGCTGATTTCCTTCAGAATGGAGAGGTTTGATCTTCTTGCAGTCCATGGGACTCTCAAGAGTCTCTTCCAGTGCCATGATTCAAAAGCATAGGGGGCCTTACTTAAGAAGATGAAATACTGCAAATAGGATGAAAATGAGGCTTCCTTTTTTTTTATTACAAGGAACAAACTGATACATCATTTGGAAGGCAGCCTCTTTTGCACTCTGAGGAAAAAGGTGTTTGCAACCTATTTTAAACAACTGCAGCAGAAATTCTGAGATTTAAGGATATGTATTTATTTTGACATGCATCGTTCACATGTTGCAACTTTTATTTTAATGTTGACATTGTAGTAGCTTTTGCAGAATAAATCTGAGATTCTGTTTTAGGTATACCTTTAAAAAAATGGAGTTGAAATGAATTTTATTTTAGCTTTAAATATGTTCTCTTCTGTTTTGATACGTTCTGTGGACAAAGTCCACAAAGTTCTCATCGTTCACTCGTTAATACTAACACAAATATTTCCCCTTTTCTCTCCAGCCGGCACGGATGAATTTATTCAAATGCAAAAATTCTGTGGCACTTTTCCATTAAAATACTTGTGTGGACAGGAATGGCATGAATATCGCAGAGAGAAAATGACATGCTGTTATTACGACTACTGTTCTGATGAATATCCTTAAGTTGTTTTAACCCATCAGCCTTTCCCTTCCCTCCTTCCCTCCTCAATTTGCTATTTTGTTTTGGAAGCTGCTTTGGGGGTGCATTTGAATGGAAATACGAAGCGTTGTAAGAATGCAATGATTCCAATCCAATCAATCTAACCGCCACCGTCTGCTCAAAAGCTGCTGCTTTTGAGTGCGGATCTCAGAAAGACACAATAAATATTAAGCGATTCTTTCTGTCCCTTCCCCACGGTGGAAGTCAGGCCTTCATGAACTGTAATCCAAATGACAGACAAAAGACTTCTGTTGCCATTTTGATGGCATGTACCATATTTTTCGCTCCAAAAGACGCACCTGACCGTAAGACGCACCTAGTTTTTAGAGGAGGAAAACAAGAAAAAAAATATTCTGAATGAAACAGTGGATGTATGGTTTTTGTGGTTCATGCTGTGGCCACAGACATGTGATCTGATGGTGAATTTGGGGACCCCAGGCAAGAATCCTGAGGATCCATGTGGATCCGTGCTTTGTAACCACATTTTTGCACCACTGCAGCCCCAGGAAATAGTGGGTGAATGATTTTTTTGGTGCAGGCTGGAGCCATAGACATGCTATGTGATCTGATGATGAATTTGGGGTGACCCAATGCAAAAATCCCAAGGAGCCATGGGCTTTTACCTCCCCCCTCCCAGGCAGCCTCCTTTATCTCTAGCATCCCTTATCTCCCTCCCTGATCTCTTGCAGATTAGCGGCTTTGTTTCAACACCCCCTTCCCTCTTGTTTGCCTTAGTGTCTTTTCCTTAGCTGGAGCAGTTTTTTGCTCCTCCTTTTCTTCTAATTTCTCTCCTCATTGTTTTAGTCTTCCTGTCTCCCCCCTTTGCAAGTTTGCTGTCTTTACCTCCCCCCTCCCAGGCAGCCTCCTTTATCTCTAGGGTCCCTTATCTCCCTCCCAATCGCTTGCTCATCAGCTCCTTCCTTTCAACACCCACTTCCCTCTTTCCAAAAAAAAGCATGATCTGCTTTTTGCCCCTGGGCAATTCGGCGCCAGGGACCACACATTCACTCCATAAGACGCACAGACATTTCCCCTTACTTTTTAGGAAGAAAAAAGTGTGTCTTATGGAGCAAAAAATATGGTACTGTAATCTCTTGAGGGGCTTTGGGTGGAAGGGCAAATCCGCAGGCTCTACTACCAATACGCCACCCAAATGACCTTCCACAAATAGGAGGACGGCTGTGCCTTGTGGGGAGACTTCTGAAGGCTCCCACACATGTTTTAGATCAATTATTTTCCAGAGTCCTGAATGCAGAGGGAGTCCCCATGATCACAGGAGAGCCTCCGCTTCACAGTGCACAGTTCCCATCATAAGAACACCTGGTTATCCCTAGCTGTGAATGAAATGCTCCTTCAGTTCTCAGCTGTGCTCCTCCTCTGTGCTCTAGAGAGGAGGACCATTCACTTCTGCCCACTCATTTATGCATTCCTTCATTCTCTGGAAGTTTTCAAAATATGCCCCACCCCCACCTTCAAATGCACAATTGTCTTAGAGATTAGGGTGGGGTGGGATGTTCCTTGGTGAGTTCATAGTTGCCTGCTAAGCATTGCTTTACACAGCCCACATTTACCAGCCCCACACCTGACAATGAGGCCTAAAATGCCTAATTATGACCAGAGACTTGAGGACTCCTTGCTTGAACTGGGCAAATTACAGTAGATGTTGGAAATATGAGTCTGTGGTAGGGATGGTGGCAAAGTTCATTAAAAGGAAATGAGAGTGAGCTTAGATTGCATTATGTTGCATTCTCGGGAGTAGAATGCCACATGACTTCTCATTTTTTAGGTTGTGGTACCAATTAAAAAAAAATTCTTTTCAGGCCGATATTCCCATTGCTGTTCTCGATCTTATAAATTGACTATCTCTCTTATATATTGTTCTCTCTTTTCTTAATATTTATATCAAAGTTTAAAAGTTAAGTGGCAATCTATATTCTGTTTGGTTCCCATGTAATGATTGTATCTTGATTTTTCCTTGAAAACACTGTCCCTGAAAGTTGCAATAAATATTTAAGTAATGGATTTTAGTCTCTGGTCAAATTCGGTCCCTGATCATATTTGCTCACTGCCCTCTCACACATTGGGGGAAATTGACAGGCTTGCTTCCACACACAATGGGGAGCAGGGCTGATTTGAGCGTCTGAAAGAAGCAGGTTGAGTGGAAAAAACAAACAAAACTCACTTGTGCTAGCTCTGGCCCAACATTGCTTTCACAGCTTGAGCATTTCATCTGTTGAGCAAAAGGACTGAAGGGGGAATCTTTGCACATTCAACTGAATGTACAGTGGTATCTCGGGTTACGTACTTAATTCATTCCGGAGGTCCGTTCTTAACCTGAAACTGTTCTTAACCTGAAGCACCACTTTAGCTAATGGGGCCTCCTGCTGCTGCTGCGCCGCCGGAGCACAGTTTCTGTTCTCATCCTGAAGCAAAGTTCTTAATCCGAAGTACTATTTCTGGGTTAGCGGAGTCTGTAACCTGAAGCGTCTGTAACCTGAAGTGTATGTAACCCGAGGTACCACTGTACTTAGAGCTATGTTTACCAACCCTTTCCCCCATGTAGCACTAGCGATGGAGGAGAAGCTCAAATCAATTTGCATTTAAAGCCAAATCTATTGAATTTTTTTACTTTCTTTTTAAAAAATATTTTTTATTGGTTTTACAAATAAACACAAACGAGTAAAAACATATCTCTATGAGATTCTCCAAATCTCGAGACCTTCCCCCCATCCCCTTCATGGAGTCTTATTTTGAATATCTACAACTGCATATTCATCCATACTCCAATTTTTATATCAAACCATATTGTCCATGGTGGGGTTTTTTCCCCACTTCAAGTGAGTCAAAATCCTGCTCTTGTTTCCATCTGCTTACAGTGGTCTCCTAAGTAACTTATCAGTTTTCCCCCATTCTTTTATAGTTTTTATCCTCTTGGTTTCTGAGTTTTACAGTCAGCTTTGCCATCTTGGCATAGTCCATCAGCTTTGTTTGCCATTCTTCTCTGGTAGGGACCTTGTCTTCTTTCCATTTCTGGGCTAGTAACATCCGGGCGACTGTTGTTCCATACATAAAGAGTCTTCAGCTCCTTTGGTATGTCGGTACCTGAATTTTTTACTCTCTGAAACAATATGAGAACCAAAACACAGCTATCCTTCAAAAAAAAATTACATTCATCTGAATTTTGCAGTGCAGTCATCAAATATTCACAAAAATGCATGTACTAGTGGAAACTGCATTAAAGTGAACTTATTAGTGAAAAGGACATACAAAAAGCATTATATGCCTGCAGAAAGGTGTACACTATGGAGGAATATCTGTCCTGGTCATAGAGGCATAGCATGTAATCCAATATTCTTGCTTACTTCCAAAGAACTCAGCGGAATCTATTGCCAAAGAAATGTATACAGGATGGCTGCAGAACTATTGTTGTCTTTGTTTCCTTGGATGTCTTGTTAGTTGAAAGCAACAGGCCTTTCTTTTGATAATAATCCTTCCCTGTTCAGATAGCACCAGAGGGCCACCGATATATGGGACATTCTGTGCAGCATTCAGCTGATCTTTTAGGCCATTTGGATTTGTCTAAATAGTCAGTACATCGTGTGCCAAAGAGCCCAAGGAACTTCTGCCCACACCTGTGTTGCTCTTCAGAGCCATCCCAGCCTATTGGCAGAGGTGTCCTCTACCTTTCAAGATCCCCCGGGATGAAGCGAAAAGTCAACAAGGTTCCTCCCAGCCTTATACAATGGATGTATTGCTAATTGCCAGGAACACACATCAGATAGTATCAGGTGGCTTCTGAGGTCTGGGACATTCTGTGCAGCTTCAACCTCACCCCTCAGCCAACCGAATTTGTCTTAACAATCAGCATGTTGTGCATCAAATATCTAAAGGCAACCACTGTCCTTCATTCCTGCTGCTAGAGCAACACTCTAGCATGTTGCCAGAGGCTTATTGTACCTTCCAAGCCAACCAGAATGAGGCTAGAAGCCAACAAGGTGCTTCCAGCCTTATATAAGGGATGTCTTGGACCCAGCTCCTCATCCTGAGCATCACATTGCTGATGAGAGGTTGAGCGACTTCTGTTTATTGACACTGCAAGCCAGCAGTCTCTCATCTGTCAACCTTCAGAGCAGCTTCTTCATACAAAAAGCATTTCCAATGGGGAAGAGCTTCTTTCTGGATAACCGGGGCCTACATGTGGCTCAGGTCTGCCTGCTTGCGTTCTGTATTCTGCTTTGCCTCAAGTCCGGAGGTAAGTATTATCCCTTCCATCCCTAGAAGAGGGAAAAGAAAATGAAGCCACTGGTAAACAGATGTTATTTCTACTCTTCTCTTCCTAAAATGGAGAAATCCTCAAGTTTTATTTTGAACTATGTCATGTATTAGCCAGTTTTGGAGGTGGTGGTGGTGGGGTGAAGAGGGAACTTTTTAAATAGAAAGGCTCACAATGCAAACACACAAACAAGGAAGATGGTTGCTGTTGTGTTGGTAAGTACTGATAAAGCATAGTACCAGCACTCAGTTGGGGCAAGGACTGAGGCTGTGTCAGAGTTCAGTTCTACAGTAGTTTGGAGCAAACTTCATGGCAGAGTTAAGCTTTCCTTTTATCTGAGGAAGCTGCTTTTTTCTGGCTGCTGATGAAAAACCGATCTAGCACAAAACATCTCACCATCTTCTAGCAAAGGGGTTTGTCTTGGTACAAGGTGTTGGGCACAGGACCATGGCACAAATTTGCATACAATTTCCATATCCTAATCTATCCACATAGATGCAAATTTAGTCTGACTTTCAAAGAGAAAACCCACTTTCTCTTTTTGTTGGGGTATAGTAATAATAATAATAATAATAATAATAATAATAATAATAATAATAATATCTTTATTGTCATTGCCTTCTCCTTGTGCCCTCCATCTTTCCCAACATCAAGGTCTTTTCCAGGGAGTCTTCACTTCTCATGAAGTGGCCAAACGAAATTACTTGACTGCTCCATAAAAACACTAATTAAAACAATACAGTATAGTACAGCAAGGAAGATTAGATGACTTTCAAAGTCCAGGCTTCCCATTCAGGGCTGAGATCGCTCTGGAGAAGAAGCTGTTCTTAAGACGGCTCGTTCTTCTCTTCATCGCCCTGTATCTCCGTCCCGACGGCAGAAGCTCGAAGAGACAGTGACCAGGATGCGATGGATCTTTTACTATGTCCAGTGCCTTCCTATGGCACCTTGTGGCATAAATCTGCTCTAAGGTGGAGAGTGGGCAGCCAACAATGCTCTCTGCTGCCTTAACTTTGCATAAATCAAACCCCTGCGTCCAGTCACACTTCCCTGCGTCGCTCTGCTGGAAGTTGACCTGGCAGGAGAGCAGAGCTGCAGCGGTCCCGTCCGTGTGAGATGAGGGATAAATCAAGTCCAGAGACAGTTCAGTTCTTATCTCTAAAAGCGTTTATTTACAAGGCAATAAATCCGTCCGAAACTTCCGACATTCTCATCTGTGCTCCAAGAGCACACTCGCAGCTTCTGTTCCAAGCTGCTGCTCAGTGAAGAGTGAAAGTGAGTCTTGAAACAGAGAGACGCGCTGCGTCACTGCTCTGCGACAGCAGACTCCTCCTTTTTCTCCCCCTCCTTTTCTTCCCAGACGCAGGACACCTCGGAGATCTGACCCTGTCAGTTCCAAACTCCACACCCCCTCTTGTCCTGCGTCTGGAGACAGTAGCCATCAAAGCTTTCCCCATACACAGACCCTCACAGAACTCCTCGTGCTTCTGGAAGGTTAATGGTTTTGTGAAACCATCAGCGAGGTTCTTTGTTGAGGGACAGTATTTCAGAGCAACTAGCCCCTCATGAACGTTCTGACATACATTCTGGAAACGTATGTCCAAATGTTTGGTCCTCGCCTTGAATTGCCCTGTCTCAGCTAATTTAAGGCATGGTTGATTGTCTTCATGCACCACCACGGGCAGACAATCCTCTTCACAGATTTCCTCGACCAAACACACATAGAACTCCAGCTCTCTGCAAACCTCTGATAGCGCACTGAACTCAGCTTCAGTAGATGAAAGCGCTATGAGACTTTGCTTCCGGGACCTCCACCCAACCACTGAGTCCCCAAACTTCACCACTAGGCCTGACACTGATTTGCGGTCCTCAAGGTTAGCCCAATCCGAATCCACCCAGGCGGTCAGCTTGACATCGCCCTCAGCTGACATCTTGAGGCAAAAGTCTTTGGTATCTTGCAGGTAACGTAGCACCCGCTTAACACCATTCCAGGCCTGCACACTAGGACTCGAAGCCTCTCTACTGAGCAGATTGACAGCAAACGCTATGTCTGGTCTGCTCCACTGTGACAGATACAACAGACTACCCAGAGCTGACTGAAAGAGTTCAGTGTTTTCGAACACCACGCGTTCTACTTGCTGACACTCCTTCACATACCCAGCCTCCATGGGTGATCTGGCACCTGCACAATCAGACATCCTGAACTTCTCAAGCAACTGCTCAATCTTACCTTTCTGGCGAAGCAAAAAGCTTCCATCACTTGCTCTTGCGATTTCTACGCCTAGATAGGACTTGACATCTCCAAGTTGCTTCAGCTTGAACCGCTTACCAAGCTCCTTAGCAAACTTCTCCACCTGTTCACTTGTCCTTGCCATCAACAAGATGTCATCAACAAACACCTGTGCCACTTGCTGTTGCAAGCCTGAGTCTCTAATGTAAAGACAACTGTCTGCAAGAGATCTCTTAAAACCTAGCTTTTCTAAGGCTTCATGTAGGCACATATTCCAATTCCTGGCAGATTGGCGTAACCCATAGATGGATTTGTGCAACCGCCACACAACGCCTGGCTCACTGACTTCGAACCCTGGAGGAGGACGCATGTACAACTCCTCCTGGAGATCTGAGTTCAGGTAGGCGACATCCACATCAAAATGGTTCACCTTCCAACCTCTCTGTGCTGCTACTGCCAAAAGCATTCTCAAAGTCTCCGCCCTAGAGGTCGGCGAATAGACCTCTGTGAAGTGGACTCCGCGTCTCTGTGTAAATCCACGCGCCACTAACCTCGCTTTGTACTGTGGCTCTCCTGCTTCTGTGGGTTTAAGACGGTAAACCCATCTGCAGCTTACAGCTTGCTGGTTAGCCGGCAGCTGTGTGAGTGAGAACACTCCAAGAGACTCCATTGAGTTCATCTCCTTCTGCATCGCCTCATGCCATTTGCTGGCTTCTTCCCGAGGCAACTTCTGAACATCCTCAAAGGATTCAGGTTCACATCTAGCCACACCAACCCAGACACTCGTGGCCTCATACCTTTCAGGTGGCTTCCCTTTGGTTGATCTTGCTGACCTCCTCAGCGTGAATTCTGGAACTGCGCCTGATTCACCTGGATCAACCCTTCTATCCTCTATGTCAGAATCATCCCCCTCTGACCTGCTGCGCCGTTTAGGGCGAACAGCTGGTCCTGCTGGCGAGGATGGTTCACTCCTTGGCTCAGACTTGACAGAGACCTGTGGAGGGGTCCTGGGACTCCCCTTTGGAGAGATACGGAGCCTCTCCCTTGGAGATCCCGGCTCTGGACTCTGTGGCTGTGGACTGTGCTCATCAGCAACAGGTTCAGCCTCACCCTCCTCTTCCTCATCTGAGTCTACCAGAACATCCGGGTTTCCGTGAAGCCGCTTCCACCCACTCTGCTCGCAAAACTCAGCACTGCCGCTAATAAGCAGCCTGGACTGGTTGCCAGTAGGGTATGCGAAGCGCCACGCCTTTGAACCCGGCTCATAGCCCACAAAGATCATTTTCCTGGATCTTGGCTCCCCTTTCCTGCGCATGGCCTTTGGAATCAGAACCCAAGCCGTAGACCCAAAAGTGCGCAGAAAATGTACTTTGGGCTTTTTCCGATGAAGCAGAAAGAACGGTGTGTCTCCTACACTGGAATTGAACACTCTATTCTGCAGGAAGCAAGCTGTTCTATAACTCTCGGCCCAAAAGCGCTGTGGCAGACCCGAGTCTGCCAGCATAGCATTCGCTGACTCCTGTAGCGTGCGAAACTTCCTCTCTGCAACCCCATTCTGTTGCGGAGAGTGGGGGGCCGTCAGTCGATGACTGATACCCTTCTGCCTGAAGAACGATTGCAGCGCAGAACCTGTAAACTCCCCCCCACGATCGGACTGAAAGGAAACTACTTTGGTAGAGAACCGTAGCTCTACCGCTGTGATCCAATCCCTGATCAGTGCAGCTGCCTCTGACTTCTGTTGCAGCGCAAATAGCCATGCATGTTTTGTAAAATCATCAACCAGAACCAGAACCCACTTCGATCCAGCTAACGAAGGTGTCGGCATGGGTCCCGACAAATCTGAATGGACAAGTTCAAAGGGTTTACTGGTTTTCCTCTCAGACCTGGGATATGAGCATGTTACGACCTTTGATTGCTTACAGGCTTGACAATCTAGGTATTTGTCACATGCTTTGAACCTGCACCCAATGGTGTTGTCTGTGGCCTTCTTCACATATGACCACCCTGCGTGTCCAAACCTGCGATGCCATAAGTGTAAACAATCATGGTGTGGTGGGACATTGGCACACTGCCCTTGGGCATCGTCAATGGACTCTCCACTAGCCCCATTTTCCACCAGCCCCATTTTCCCACCAGCCCCATCTTCAATGGGCATCTTGACCAGAAAGAGCGTGCCTCTTCTCTGGACACTGTGGATCTTCTTCCCATTCCTGAAAAAGGAACACACATTGTTAGAAAACAAAACATCAAACCCAGCAGCCATAAGGGCTGGCACACTTAAAAGAGAGTGGGCAAGCTCTGGTACCACAAAAGCTTCTACCCAATGATCTATAAAAGAGCAATAAAGAAGACCAGTTTCAGTCAATGGTCTTTGAGACCCATCTGCTAAAGTAACATAGCGTCCAGTTTTAACTGTCTTGCAGTTCCTCAAATGCCCTCTAGAGGTCACAAGACAATGCGTGGCTCCGGAATCGATCACGAGAGATAAAGAGTGTCTCTGGTTATTTTCCACAGATGCCGTGGCGTTGCTAGCATTCCCATCGGTTGCCATGGCCACAGCCTCTTCCCGGCTAGGGCTCTTGCCTTTTCTCAGAGACGCTAGCGCAGCTGTGAGGTGATAAGACGCCTTGTCTTTGTTTTTCTCCTGGCCTGCTGCTTTCCCACGTCTATGCTGGGAACCGGCCCTGGGAACCTGCTTTGTTGACATTCCACGCCGGCCAGTCTCCTTGCTGCCACCCTGCGCCTCTAGCGGACAATTGCGGATCAGATGTGTATTGCTACCACACCGATAGCAGCTTTTGGAAACAAAGGCTCTTACACAGTCCTCGCCACTCCTGGCTGCTGCCCCCCCACTCCTTCTTGGGGTGCAGCCTGCGGGCTCTTTCCCAGCCCTCTGCCTCTTCGATTCTTCGTCAATCAAGCGTCCGCTAATATATTCGATCGTAAGATCCTGCGGTGGCATCGTTTCCATCGTGAGAACCAAGTTCTCATAACTCCTGTCCAAAGAGCTTAAAAGCGTGTAAGCCTTAAGTTCATCTGGGAAGGGCACATTGAGCTGACGCAGCTTACTGAAAATAGTCAGCACCTGAGCAATGTGATCCCTTATCGATTCCCCTGGGGACAGCCTCTTCTCAAACAGAGAGCGTATCACATGGATCTTTGCCCCAGCAGTAGTCCTCTGATGTACTCTAGTCAGAGCGGACCAAATCTGATGGCAGGTACGTAAGCCATCAATATGAGGGAGCTGTGATGCTTCGATCGCCATCACCACATGGGACATTGCTTTCTTGTCTTTCTTTGCCGCCGCTGAGGCCCTCTCCTCCTCTGCGGGAGTTGCATTGGGCGGGGCCGGGGCTGGATCGGCCTGCGTGCATTCCCATAGCTGCTTTCCCTCCAGCCAATAAAACATGCGCTTGCTCCAGTCCTCCCAATTGGCCCCATTCAGTCTTTCGAAGGGGATATTGAAGCTCTCATGGCCCTGCTGTGCGGCAGCCATCTTCCCCCCCCCGGGGCTTCAGCGTACTCACAAGTTTGCCAGCAAGCCGGACCTCCGAAGCAGCCGTTCCTCCTGGCTCTTGGCTCCGCTCTCCGGCACCTCCCTTCTGCCCTTGCCTGGCAGGACATTACAGCAAACCGACGCTGGCAGCCTTTTCCCTTCTCACTCTTGTGAGGAAACGCGACACGTCCATAACCTTTGCATAAATCAAACCCCTGCGTCCAGTCACACTTCCCTGCGTCGCTCTGCTGGAAGTTGACCTGGCAGGAGAGCAGAGCTGCAGCGGTCCCGTCCGTGTGAGATGAGGGATAAATCAAGTCCAGAGACAGTTCAGTTCTTATCTCTAAAAGCGTTTATTTACAAGGCAATAAATCCGTCCGAAACTTCCGACATTCTCATCTGTGCTCCAAGAGCACACTCGCAGCTTCTGTTCCAAGCTGCTGCTCAGTGAAGAGTGAAAGTGAGTCTTGAAACAGAGAGACGCGCTGCGTCACTGCTCTGCGACAGCAGACTCCTCCTTTTTCTCCCCCTCCTTTTCTTCCCAGACGCAGGACACCTCGGAGATCTGACCCTGTCAGTTCCAAACTCCACATTAACAACTCTGCACAACCCCATTCTGTCCTGGGTAGTACTGCTTCCGTACCACACACATAAGCCATAAGTGAGCACGCTCTCAATGGCACAGTGATAGAAGGCAAGCAGCAGTTTCTGCGGAAGATGGTTTTTCCTTAGAATTCTCAAAAAGTACAGTCTCTGCTGCGCCTTCTTCACAAGCCCCCTTGTGTTGACACTCCAGGACAGATCCTCTTGTAATTCAATGCCCAAAAATCTGAACGTTGTTACCCTCTCCACACAGACCCCATCAATCAAAAGTGGCTGGACATTGCTCTTCTGTCTCCTGAAGTCCACCACAAGCTCCTTTGTCTTCCTTGTATTTATGAGCAAGTTGTTAGCTCTGCACCACTCTGTCAGCCGCTCCACCTCATCTCTATAATCCGTTTCACCCTCCCTTTCAGGGATGAGCCCAATCACGGTTGTGTCATCTGCAAATTTGACAACCCTATTACTAGGGTGAGCAGCGACACAATCGTACGTGTAGAGAATATAAAGGAGCGGACTGAGTATGCATCCCTGTGGTGTTCCTGTGTTAGTTTTAAGCATATTAGAGGTATAAGGGCCCAACCGAACCCTCTGGGGGTGGTCTGACAAAAAGTCCAATATCCACCCACAAAGTGATAACGGAAGCCCCAGATCTTCCAGTTTAGACATCAGACGTTGTGGTAGAATGGTATTAAATGCCGAGCTGAAATCTAAAAAAAGCAGTCTGGCATAACGCCCCCGCTGCTCCAAATGTGCAAGGACGGCATGGAGGGCAATCGCCACAGCGTCCTCTGTCGATCTTAATATTATTATTAATATTATTAATAATAATAATTCTGACAGCAAAGGGTGCAAACAACATTCTGTAGGCCAGAGGTTTTCAAGCTTTTTGAGTCCACAGCTCTCTTAACCAACTACAGGAGCCCAGTTTTGTCACCCCTTGCCTGCAGAGCTGGCAGCCTCTCACCCTTTTTGGAACACCCTCCCTTGTGAAGGGCTCCCTCAGCCTCCTCTCCCCTTGAGAGTCCTCCAGGCGGCTGCGGCTGCTATCCTTGGTCTCTGAGCTGCCCCCTCCTGCCTCAAAGAGAGGTGCTTCCCAGAGGCACCATTCATCTGTGGAGCTTATAGCCAGGGCTGCTGCAATAAACAGTCGTGGAAGCTGTTTGGGAGGCAGAGACATGAGAGCACATCAGAGAAGGGAGGGAAGTAGAGAGGGACAGAGGCCAGTGTTGCCCGTGGTACCCCTGACCATCATTCAAGGCACCCCAGGGTGCCACAGCACACTGGTTGAAAACTACTGCTGTAGGCATTAGCAGAATGTGTATCAATTGGTCCCTCCACAAATGAAGAGGGCAGTGGCTGGGGCCTCGCTGGCAGTGTGTTTTGCAGCACAGACAACTGCCCATTAGGGAAGAAAATAAGGGCAGTTGTAGGAGGGCTCAGGGCCTGTGGCTCCATAGCGAAGCCCTTGATCTGATTTTGAAGCCCTTGATCTGATTTTGCAGAGACTCGCAATAATGCAAAACTTCCTCTCTTTTGCAGTAGATGCTGTACAATGCAACAAATGCAGTTCAGGTGCCCCAAATGCGCCTTGCAAGCCAAGTGGTCTGGTATGTGAAGGATCATTCTGCACATTGATGAAAGTATATGATGGTAAGCAGTCTTCATACCCTCCAACATTTCTCCAATGAAAATAGAGATGTCCTATATAACAACAACAACAACATTTTTATTTTTTATACCGCACCCATCTGACTGAGTTGCCTCAGCCACTCTGGGCGGCTTCCAATATATAAAAACATCACAAAACATTTAAAAACTTCATTATACAGGGCTAATTTGAGATGTCTTCTAAAGGTTGCATAGTTACTTATCTCCTTGGTTCGGGGTCCGCATAACTCCTTACCGTCCAACATTTCTCCGATGAAAATAGGGACGTCCTAAGGAAAAGTGGGACATTCCAGGATCAAATCAGAAACTGGGGTGGCGTCTGTAAATCTGGGATTGTCCCTGGAAAATAGGGACACTTAGAGGGTCTGAGTCTTTCCCGTCTATGTTCCTCTTTTGTGTATGGCCGAAGCTAGGATGATCTGATGTTAAGGTGGACACAGGGCCCCTCTCCTTTCAGTAGTCATAAGAACACAAGAGGAGCCCTGCTGGATCAGGCGTAAGGATTCTGTTTCCACAGTGGCCACACACAGAGAGAAATATCAAGGGCAAAAAGTATAAGAACAATGGAGTGCAAGGTGTTCTCAGGTGCAAAACTGTTTTACATATAAATGCAAACAGAGGTGTATATTGGGGAGGGAGAAAGGCCCCAATAGTCACCTTGTATCTGTATCTGACTTGATAATAATAATAATAATAATAATAATAATAATAATAATAATAGTAATAATATTTATTTATACATTGCCCATCTGGCTGGGTTGCCCTAGCCACTGCGGCTTCCAACACATATAAAAACATAATAAAACATCAAACATTAATAGTAACAATCCAATATAAAAAGTCACAACTTAAACAACTTACAGTATATCAAGCAAACATTTAACAATCCATCAGAACCTAATAGTAAACAGTAAAATTAAACATCAGCAAATAGTAATTAAACAGTTTGTACTTACCAGCGTGGTGTAGTGTTTAACAGTGGTGGACTTGTAATCTGGTGAACCGAGTTTGCTTCCCCGCTCCTCCACATGCAGCTGCTGGGTGACCTTGGGCTAGTCACACTTCTCTGAAGTCTCTCAGCCTCACTCACCTCACAGAGTGTTTGTTGTGGGGGAGGAAGGGAAAGGAGAATGTTAGCCGCTTTGAGACTCCTTTGGGTAGTGAAAAAGCGGGATATCAACCCAAACTCTTCTTCTTCTTCAACCAATCTATAATCCATAAAGATAACAGCAAATCACAATGCATAAAATATCACAAAACATACAAAACCATGTAGAAGGATCAACTCGAGAAACAAAGACACACAACTGTTTTTTAAAAATCCCATAACTCCTCTCTTCCCAGCTGCTGCTGCTGTTCTCAAAGTCATGGTCTGGGAAAGGCTAGTGGGGCAAGGCAGGTGGAGACACAACTGCCTGATGAAGAACAGAAAGTCTCTCTCCCCTCACCTTTCCTAACTCTCCCCTCACTGTTTCTATCTTGCTCTGTGTACTCTCCACTTCAGTCTGTGCTCCAGGTTTTGGGCCTCAATGTATAAAACAAAGCCTAGTGTTCCATATTCCCTATATAGGGAAATGTAAACAGTGGCGGACCTTCAGGTCTCAAATTTCATATTTTTTTTTAAAAAATGATATTTATTCAAAATTTCATCAATACATAAACAAAAACAGGAAAAACAGAAAAATACAGCAAAAAATAGAGCAAAAAGAAAAAACCAAAAAAGAAAAAAGAAAAATACAAATCTCAGATTACAACTTTTCATTTGCTTATTTCTTGAACCTCCTCACACCTCCCTTTTTGTATTCTAGTTTAATTCGTTATTCCAGCAAATTCTTCCCATGTTTCTCAATTTTAATTTAAATGATTAATCTTCACAATCTATCTTATTTATTAATTCAACATAACCTTTCCATCTTTTAATATAATCTGTTATTCAATTTACCTTAATCTCTTTAACCTTATCTTATCTTAAAAATCTTAAAATTTCAAAGTTTACATCATATTCATTCATATCTCCTTAAATCATTTCTGCTAAAGCCAATTTAGTTCCTTTCCAGCATATTCCCTGATATTTCATTATTCCAAAATTAACAAAAGAATTTCCCTTGATATCTCTGATTTTTATCCAACGTCCCTTCTTCCTGGTTTCGGGTCATGTCAGTCCTTTCTGTCCATTACATCCAGTCCATCAATCTGGTGTTCTTATGTCCGAGGCCCTTAAGTCTCTTCTTGGCCCCCTCTGCACATTTTCTTGTCCTTGTTTGTGCTTGCGCACTTCTTTGTCTATTGTTGGTTTCTTGGGGAGTGGGTCTCCGGAGGGTTCCATCCGGTAATAATTTCCATTTTCCTTCATCAGACTGGCCCCTTCCCCCCAGTCCCACTCCCCGTCGTCATCTTTGTAATCCAAAAAGTATTTATCCAAAAGATAGTTGTTCACCTGTTTCATAGTCCCACTAGAGTTAAGAGCTTCCTTGACTTCAAACACTTCCCAGCACTCTCCAAGTTCCATCTTCCAACGCAGTGGCTTTTGTTCCTGCAGGACTTTGGATCTCTCCATTTGTGTTGTTTGAGGAGTAATCACTGCCTCTTCCTTCTTCATCTGCCCTTGGACTTGCCTTGTCAAACCAGATTCTTGAATTGGTCGCTGTATAACTTCTTTATCCTTATTCCCTGTTAAATCATATTCACTGGCCACAGCACTCATCAAGTCCAATTTTTCATGCATCAAATTCATTTTCTCATGCAGCTGCTCCAGCAAAGCATTTGTCATGCCAAGGGCAGACACCAAACCTTCCTTCCAACACATTTCTGTTCAAGGTCAAACGGCTGGTCCCACGATCCAAATCTTGCAGCTGTAGAGTCCAAGTAAGCTGCAACAACAAACTGACAGGCTCCCTCTAGGGGACACAATTTCTATTTGTATCCATTTTAAAATGTATCCAACAAAGGAGATTACTTTCGATTTCAAATCCTTTCGATTTTCAAATACTTTGTATCTTTAAAATACAGAAATGCAGAAGGAAGCATTGATGTTAATTTGTTTCTCTTCTTTTTTTTTAAACTATCTGTCAAAGCACTCCACTTTCAATCAATGGACGTCTCAAACAATTTCTGTCCCGACACCCCGTCCCCAGGTTTGGGACGATGGAAACTTAAATTCCTTTACTCTCCTCCTGCAGGATTAAACAGTCAAATTCACCCCCCCTTTTCTCCTGCTTCCAAGGGGGTTTTATTGGTTGTGGATTCAGGAAATTTCCAACTTTAAAGCAGTTTTCCAGGCTATTAGGTTGCAAGGTCTTTGCTTCAGTCTATATACAAAAAGCGGAAGGCGGACTTCCTGTTTAAACCTTCCCGCTTGTGCCTAATTCATAAATTTTGCAAATTTCTTGATCCAATTCTCCGTTTTTACTCACGGGTACTTGATTTAGAGTCCAAATGTCATCAGGAAAAAGTCAGCGCTCTCCGGCGATGGCTATGCGGCTTCCCTCCATGGAAATAGCGATCGGTTCGCAGCACCGCGCTGCTCACCCCACTTCACTCCGGAGCCCTGAAAGGGGGTTTCCTCATGAGTAGGGGAGGCGCTCTTGGTGCTCTGCCGAACCCCACGTTCCCAGGCTTCTCCGCCTGGGATTTCTAGCGGGCCCCCGCCTTCGCCGCGGCGGGAAGACCCAATTTCCACAGAGCCCGTTCCTCCGATCGGAGGAACTCCGCCATTCGTCGTTGGTGCTAACCCGGAAGTCCCAGGCCTCAAATTTCAGCCCTGCCCTGTGCGGTGTCAAAATTCGGTGCCCCCTTGCCTCTTCCCTTCCATTCTACATCATAGATACGGCCAGGGTTGCCATATTTTGAGGAGCAGAAAAGAGGACATTATGACTACTCTCAATTTAAATATCCCTTCTATATGTAGGCTATAGAAGCTGTGATATATTGCTTGGGGGAGGGGGTGGTTCAGGAGAAGAGAAAAGGAAAACAAAACTTCAATCGCCAGTTATGTGTATGTCTCATCCAGAAAGTATAGCCAGGGACATTTTGGCAAATTAACACCCCCCCCCCGCGACATAAACTTTACGTCTGAAAAAGAGAATGTGTCCTTAAAAAAATAGACACATGGCAACTATACCCCTTGTAGCACCCCCGAGGCAATACGCCCAGAGCAACCGAACCAATTGTGTACCTCTAAATCCCCCTCTGATGTAAACATGACACTGTCCCTTTTCATGTTTAACTAAAGCTATGTGGTCTTGTGGTCTAAAGCACTGAGCCTCTTGGGCTTGCTGATCAGAACGTCGGCGGTTCGACTCCCCGTGACGGGGTGATCTCCCATTGCTTGGTCCCTGCTCCTGCCAACCTAGCAATTTGAAAGCACGTCAAAGTGCAAGTAGATAAATAGGTACCGCTCCAGTGGGAAGGTAAATCGAGTTTCTATGCGCTGCTCTGGTTCGCCAGAAGCGGCTTAGTCATGCTGGCCACATGACCCGGAAGCTGTACACCGGCTCCCTTGGCCAATAAAGTGAGATGAGCGCCGCAACCCCAGAGTCGTTCGTGACTGGACTTAACTGTCAGGGGTCCGTTACCTTTTTTTTAAGGTCCAAGAGAAAAGCCAAGATAGACTGGGTCTCCCCGCTTGAAAGCTCCACAGGTTGGCAGGGTTGGCCACACCCAGCTCCCCCCATGTTTTGAGGAGTGTGACTCACCTGGAGTCAGCCAACACTGGATCAGGGGCTTGGTCCACCTCCCGATTCAGAGTAAGCACCAGTAATACCAGAGCCAGTGTGGTGTAGTGGTTAAGAGCGGTAGACTTGTAATCTGGTGACCTGGGTTCGCTTCCCCGCTCCTCCACATGCAGCTGCTGGGTGACCTTGGGCTAGTCACACTTCTTTGAAGTCTCTCAGCCCCACTCACCTCACAGAGTGTTTGCTGTGGGGGAGGAAGGGAAAGGAGAATGTTAGCCGCTTTGAGACTCCTTTGGGTAGTGATAAAGCGGGATATCAATTCCAAACTCTTCTTCAGAGGGGCTGTGATGGGTTTGGATTCCCCTTCATCTGGGCATGCCGGGACAAGATTAAAAGCATCTGGACAAGCCTTCTTGTGCTTGACAACTCCTGCAGACTTGGTCTTCTTTTCAGGTGGAGCAACCTTTTCAAGAAAGGGAGCAGACCCAGTGGCCTTGGCCCTCTCAAGTGCATTTAAGCAGGCCAACACCGTGAACCAATGAGGTCCATCCTTATTGGAGGATGCAACAGGCATGGGAGGGCAGAGCTTGTCTATGATCTTAGGGACCTCCTGTGTCATTCACTAGGGCCACAATGAATAAATTCAACAGGGGAATGGAAACCAACAATTATTAGAAAAATACACGAAACAAATGGGATCAGATTGGGAAGTGGGGTGGCGTTTACTGCAGCAAAGGCTTCCAGACTTAGGAAACCCTATTTGGGATCTACTTTAGATCATTGTGGTGGAAATTCTGAGGTTTGAGATGGAGTTCAAAATGTTTTTTACTTTGGTGTGGAGCAAACTTTGTCCCCTTTGATATGTTCTCTGCTCTTTTATGACATGGCCTATGAACAATCAATCACATTGTCTTCATTCACAAGTCAATACTAACAGAAATCCTTCCCTTTCTCTCTCCAGCTGGTGCAATGACTAAATACTACAAAGACTGTGGCGATGCAAAATCGAAAGCGTACTGTGGAAAAGATTGGGAAAAAGATAAGAAAATACATAAATTGTTATGCTGTGAGACTAATCAATGTAATTAATGATTTAGCAGTGATCCCTGGATCGCAAGAGGTTGCACTAAACTTGGGGTATCTTCCAACTCTATAGTTCTGTGATTCTGTGAATATTGCATTCCTAAATCATTTCAACCTGTCCAGGGACCTCATGGTAGAGGGTGGGTAAGAAATTCTGTGGTGGTGATGGTGTTATCCTTTCGAGTGTGGATCTCAGAAAGACATAACAGTTTCTTTGTCCTTTCTGCATGGTGAAAGCCAGGTCTTCCCATTGCAATTCAAATGACAGATGAAAGCTCTTTGCAGGTGTTTTGATGCCATCAGAACAAGCAGGCTGCAGGGGAAAGGCAAGACTGCCTCCTCCCCTTTCCCATCCTCATCACCATCTCTGAACTGATGGCTGTCAGTGTGACACAGGGAGCTTTCTGTATTCATGGAAGGTTCCCGCACCAAAGACCACTCCTTTTCCAGAGTCCTAAATGCATGAGAAACCTTCATAAGTACAGAAGCTTTTCCACTTCACAGTGCACAGTACCCAGCAACGGAATGACTGTCTATGCATAGCTGTGAATCAAATGCTGTATTAGCCTGGATATTAGCTGCACCCGAATATAAGCTGCACCTTTAAAATTCAAGGGGTGGGGGATAAAAAAATACAATACCCGAATATAAGCGGCTCCCTTAAAATTCCGCAGTTACTCACACCCGTCCTGTTTTACCGTATGTCTGTTTCAGCAGCGATATCGTAAAAGCCTAAGGCCGTGAATTTAAGCTGCACTTTAACTTTTCACAGTCGGAATTTGGGAAGAAAGTGCGGCATATTCGGGCCAATACGGTACTCATTCACAGCTTTGCTTTTCCTCTGTGCTCTAGGGAGCAGGTCCACTCATTTGTGTTCACTCATTTAGACATCCTTTCATTGTCTTATTGTTTGAAAAATGACACCCCCCAAAAAAAGTGCATAGTTTCCTTCGGAACTGGAGTGGACTGTGGTATTTCTTGATGAGGTCATAGGCACCTGCCAAGCAGTGCTGTGCGCAGTCTGCTTTCCTGGAAACAGCAGGACTCTTTATTCAGTTCTCATTTCCAGTAAAGCACATGTGGGTCATCCCCATTGGCCACATTCCCCATATCTTACATTAAGACCATCTTCCAACATTTTGAGGCAACATCGGTAGAGTTCCTGTTTTATAGATTCTTAGCTGAAGAAGATATCATACTTTTTAACCGGATGCTTCAGTGTTTTATTTGGAGTAAAGTTTAAAAGTTGTAATTATGTTTTAATCTATATTTGTTGCCCATGCAATTGTTGTTTCTTGATTTTTTCCCCTTGAAAACATTGTTCTTTGTATTTTCCCTTCCTCAGGGCTCATTTATGTGTGATGCGCTTACATGTGTCATAAACTGAAATGCATTCACTGGTCTTCTGTTAATGTAGTTGCAATAAATATTTCACACTGATTTCAGTCCCTTGTCCATTATATCTGCTCACTGCCCTCTCACCTGCTGGGGGGAAGTGACAGGGCGCACTGTTTTGAGTGTTGGCAAGAAATAGGCAGAGTGAAAAATAAAAGAGAAAAACTCAATTTTGGATTAAAAAACACACACACCTAAATTCCAGCCTTAGGGGCAGGGGATATATAAACCTCTACTAATAATGAAACTACAGTGGTATCTTGGTTCTCAAACTTAATCCATTCCGGAGGTCCGTTCCAAAACCAAAGCATTCCAAAACCAGGGTGCGCTTTCCCATAGAAAGTAATGCAAAATGGATTAATCTGTTCCAGACTTTTAAAAACAACCCCTAAAACAGCAATTTAACATGAATTTTACTATCTAATGAGACCATTGATCCATAAAATGAAACAATAAACAATGTACTGAAATCACACAATCAATCAATCAATCAATCAGTAGCTGAACTGGGTTCCACACAGTCACAAAAACAAAACAAAAAGAGCCACAGAAACAAAAACACAAAAACAAAATAGCAAAAACAGACAGACCTCAGCGTAACACTCAAAATAAAAGTGTGGCACTCAAATTGGAAGCGTAAAACTCAAAACGGAAGTGTGACACTCAAATTGGAGCACGTTCGGCTTCCGAAAGAAGTTTGCAAACTGGAACACTTACTCCCGGGTTTGCAGTGTTTGGGTTCCAAGTTGTTTGAGTACCAAGGCATTTGAGAACCAAGGTACCACTGTATAGCAATATTAAAATCTAATGAAAAACATTCATCAGCAAATAATGTTGATAACTCTCTTCATGGTTTCTTCAGCTTCCCAAAAAATTATTTCTAAAAGAGTGGCATAATAGGGAGAAGTGATGCAGTCACAGGAGAAAATGGAACATGTGGAATCGCAAGGCCCATTCAGACTTTTACCTCCAAGTATTTTCAGAGAACATGAAGGGAGGAGGAGCCGGACTACAGACACTAGCCACTCATGCTCGCTCTGCCCTTAGACCACTTCTACAGCATCAGCACCTCATATGTTGATCAAAGGGATTAAAGGAGAAACCCTTGTGTATTCATCTGAATGTTGCCAACAGCTTCCCCGCTGACCCGAGCTAGGGAGGGAGGAGAAATGTGATTCAGATCACATTTAAAACTGAACCTTACAAACCTGCACTTTTCAAAGAAATATGACAAATGAACCACAGCCTTCCTCCAAAAGTCACACTTGTCTGAATTTTTCAATGCAGTTCTCCAGTTCTCCAATTCAGCTGTCCATGGAGGTGCAGGTCAATTCTGTGTCCAGGTCAGCTGTCTACCAGCTCCATCTGGTACGCAGGCTGAGACCCGACCTGCCCGCGGACTGTCTCGCCAGAGTGGTGCATGCTCTAGTTATCCAATCCAGAATGTGGCAGCTGGACTGGTGACTGGGAGTGGCCGCTGAGACTGAAGACAATTCAAAGCATTGGTGCTGACCTTTAAAGCCCTAAATGGCCATGGCCCAGTATACCTGAAGGAGCTTCTCCACCCCCATTGTTCAGCCCGAACACTGAAGTCCAGCTTTGAGGACCTTCTGCCGGTTCCCTCACTGCGTCAAGTGAGGTTACAGGGAACCAGGCAGAGGGCCTTCTTGGTAGTGGCGCCCACCCTGTAGAACGTCCTCCCATCTGATGTCAAGGAAGTAAACAACTATCTGACTTTTATAAGACATCTGACGGCAGCCCTGTTTAGGGAAGTTTTTAATGTTTGATGTTTTATCGTGTTTTTAATATTATGTTGGGAGCTGCCCAGAGTGGCAGTTAGGGCCAGATTATCATCATCATCATCATCATCATCATCACCATCATATAGCTGAAAAATCACTAACAAAAATGCATTATATTGGGGGAAATTGCCAGCAAATATGTGTATGTCACTCAAAGCTTTGTATAAAACGGTGTGCATTAGAAAACAGTTTGCATTAGAATACTGGAGGATTTTGATGCAGATTTTTTAAAAAAATGCTGCAGAAATATAGAGAACTGAATTTAGAATATAAGATTATAAAATGAGACAATTGGATTAGGTCAACCACCCATCTAGTTCAGCATGCTACACTCAAATGGCCTGTGGAAAAGCCTCAGGCAAGACCCTATGAAACACCCTTCAGATGTCAAGGATATAAAGAACTTTACAACTTTCAGAAGACATATGAAGGCAGCCCTGCATCAGGAAATTTCTAATGTTTGATGCTTTATTATGTTTTATATATTCTGTAAGCCACCCAGAGTGGCTGGGGGAACCCAGTCAGATGGGTGGGGTATAAACAACAACAACAACAACATCAACAACATCAACAACAACAACATCAACAGCAAGAGCCCTCTCCCCACAATGCGGTTTCCAGCAGAGCCGTAGCTAGGTGATCTTGCACCCCTGGCAGAACCGTCCAGATTGCGCCCCCTAGCCACAGACAAATTAGCTCTTCTTTCTGCCTTTCCACCACCAATTCAATTTCTCACGCACTTCACCTTGTATCGAATTCTTCCACAGAAAATCCAACATTTAATTTATTATTTCTTAATAAAAGGTTTCAGCAAAGAAAATGACATTTTGATGTGAGTTGACAGTTTCTAAAAAATGTAATTCAGTTGTAAAACCCTTTGTGGATCTTTACGTTATGATTAATCCCCCTGCATTTCCTTTATACTTTCAATTTTTGCTAATCTTATGTCAGGGAATGCTCTGAAGAGGAAGGTTGGGGGACGCAGACGCAGGCAGACCAGCCCAGTTCAGAAGAGGAGGGGAATATCCACTGACTCCCCTCGCCTCCAGCATTCTCAGAAGCAGAGAGGGAGAGTCAGACTTGCACACAGCAGATGAACAGGAAAGAGAGGAGCTGCCCAGTTTTGAGATAAGGATGAGAGAACCAGAAGGAAGGGGGCAGCTGGGCGATACGTCAATCGAGAGTGTAGAGGAAGCCCCTCAGACTCATCGGTCTGAACGTATCAGAGAACAAAGGAGACAGAGAAGGGGAAGAACTTCGTGCTCCTTGCTGCGGAAGTCGCAAGGATGATTCAGAGTAAGCAACTGTTCTCATTGCTGAGGGTTGCCTGCTTGTGTTGGCAACATGGTGCTGCAATCAAAAGGACTATAAAACTATCAACGGCTTGCTAATTCTTATCAGTGAGCTACTGAAGGGGAAGAGGGACATCTTTAATTATTCCTTACTTCAATTCTTTTAGCCACAAGTTCTACATAGAAGAAGAAGAAGAAGAAGAAGAAGAAGAAGAAGAAGAAGAGGAGTTTGGATTTGATATCCCGCCTTTCACTCCCTTTTTAAGGAGTCTCAAAGAGGCTAACATTCTCCTTTCCCTTCCTCCCCCACAACAAACACTCTGTGAGGTGAGTGGGGCTGAGAGACTTCAGAGACGTGTGACTGGCCCAAGGTCACCCAGCAGCTGCATGTGGAGGAGCAGGGAAGCGAACCCGGTTCACCAGATTACGAGACTACCGCTCTTAACCACTACACCACACTGGCTCATCAATACGTCAATCGTACTCATGAAATTAATTGTTTACAATAATTTTTCAAATAAACTATATGCTTCACCCATTCTTTATTAAAGGTTACCTCTTCCTGGTTTCTAACTGTTCCCGTGAGCTTTGCCATTTTGGCATAGTCAATTAATTTTATCTGCCACTCTTCCTTGATCAGGACTGTATCTTCTTTCCATCTGGGCAGCAATGGTCACGCACATAAAGATTTTTTTTCTGATCCATCGGGTTCTCCGCACCAATTATTCCTAAAAGAAAAGTTTCTGCTTCCTTAAAAAAAAAAAATCTTCAACAGTTTTTTTCAACTCATTATAAAACATTTCCCATTACTACTTTACACATCCACCACATATGATAAAAGACACCCTCTTTCTCCTTACGTTTCCAGTATACGTTTGATTTCGATTTATACATTTTAGCTAATTTACTAGGGATTAAATGTCATTGATACATCATTTTTGTACAGTTCCCGCCCCCCCAAAGTATAGCATGCTGTACATTTTAAATCCGCAGTCCATTACCTCTGCCATGCAGCCATATTATAACCAGTCTCTTGCCCAGTGTATCATCACGGATTTACCTCCTCATCTTCTGTTTGCCATTCCAATAATAGTTTATACATTTTGGGAAATAATTTATTTTTATTTTCTAGCAACTCTTTTTCAAACTGGGACGTTTTATTTAAAAAAAACCTGTTCTTTTTATCCAACTTAAATACTTCATTAAGCTGATGATACTGCAATCAACGACCAGTATCTTCCCAGCGGCGGAGCAAGCTGATTGGGCGCTTGGGGCGGCGCACGTGCCCTGTGCCCAGGAGCGGGGCCAGCTGCCCATGGGGCAGGGCGAGCCAGGGCAGAACGCTCCGTGGGGCCTCCAAGGAGTCTGCCTGCCTCCTCCCACTCAGCCGCCCTACATTTGGGCGGGGGGAAGCAACGGGCGGACCCAGGAGAGACGTGTGGCTCGGGCACGCTGCAGGCCCTGTGGTGAGTGCCACCCAGTATTTTGTCAGCCCCCTCAGTGGTGACACCTGGGGCAACCTGCCCCCAACACACACCCCTTCCTCTGCCCCGGAACCTTCCCATCATTTTCCTAACCACAGGTATTGATGCAGCCTGGGCGTTGGTAGATTGGCATCCACGCTGTAGAGTCACAAAATTCCAATAAGAAGCAAACAAATGGCAGCTGGTATGATTACAGTGACCTGTGTGTTTGAGTATGCTTTAAAATAGATGGGCTGTTTAAGGAACTCATAGGGACGCGGGTGGCGCAGTGGGTTAAACCACAGAGCCTAGGACTTGCCGATCAGAAGGTCGGCGGTTTGAATCCCTGCAATGGGGATGAGCTCCTGTTTGCTCAGTCCCTGCTCCTGCCAACCTAGCAGTTCGAAAGCACGTCAAAGTGCAAGTAGATAAATAGGTACCGCTCCGGCGGGAAGGTAAACGGTGTTTCCGTGTGCTTCTCTGGTTCACCAGAAGCGGCTTAGTCATGCTGGCCACATGACCCGGAAGCTGTACACCAGCTCCCTCGGTCAGTTAAGTGAGAAGAGCGGCACAACCCCAGAGTCGGCCACTACTGGACCAAATTGTCAGGGGTCCCTATACCCTTTAAGGAACTCATACCCCTTAGCACAGCACTAGCATATTCAGATGGTTCTCCTTGTACTCAGCATCCAAGATCAAATGGCCTCACTCAACTGACTAACCAGAAAACCAAGCTACCTGCCTTCTAACTCTCCCCTGTCGCAAGCATCAACCCCAGCTTTGATTCTATGTGACTCAACCAACCAAGAAATATGGAGGTGGACAGGGAACCCATTAAAAGGAATAAATATTCCCTTCACATAAGATAGTATCTGAGGTCTGGGACAATCTTTATAGCTTCCTGCTGATCCCTCCATAGCTTATTTGGATTTGTCTCAATGATCAGTACACCATGCCCCAAACAGCTTGAGGGAACTGCTACCACATCCCTGCTGTTTAAAACCACCAGAGCGTATTGCCTTTCATAAAAAGGCATTTATTTTTCCCATAAAAGCTATATTCAGCCTGTTTCCTAACGACTTATTGGCTGGAGGTCAGCTCTGTAGTTTCTCAGTTGCCAGCCTTTAAAAGCAGTCTCTTCATTTTAAGAAAAGCTTTCCAATGGGGCAAGGCTTCTTTCTTGACAACCGAGGCCCACGAATGGCTCAGGCTTGGCTGCTTGCATTCTGTGTTTTACTTTGCCTCAAGTCTGGAGGTAAGTCTCCGCACTTCTCTGAAGCCTCTCAGGCCCACTCACCTCACAGAGTGTTTGTTGTGGGGGAGGAAGGGAAAGGAGAATGCTAGCCGCTTTGAGACTCCTTTGGGTAGTGATAAAGTGGGATATCAAATCCAAACTCTTCCTCTCCTACCTCAGGATGGTTAAAACAAAAAGCAGTCCCCTAGTTATTGTATGCTATTCCTCCACCTCACTTCCTAAAATGGAGAAATCTCCAAATGGGCTTTGCAGCATTGGTGTCAGTACTCGGCATGTTTGGGTAAATGTTGAGTTTGTGTCAGAGCTCAGTTCTGCGGACAGCAGTGTGCCCTCTTTTTCTTTTTAAATCTCTTGTCCACCATCAAGGAGAGGAACACAGCCCTCCACAGGACCAAGCCACAAATATGCCTACAATTTCCATATCAAAATTGATACAAATTTAGACAGATTTTCAAAGGGGAAAAAAATCCTTCCTCTTACTGTTAGCTTTCGGTGCCAATAGGATTTGGGGAGCTTAAGACAATAAATATTGATGCATCCCTACTTAAATTAGGACGGGTGTTGCTGAGGTCTCACTGGTACTATGTGTTGTGGCACAGACAGCTGCCTATTAGGAAGGAAAATTTTAAAAAAGGCAGAAAGTGAAAGGAGACCCAGGACCTCTGCAAAACACTGAGAGCTTGGAGCCCCGGGTATAACCTAGAATCAGGGGTCAGCAAACTTTTTCAGCAGGGGGCCGGTCCACTGTCCCTCAGACCTCGTGGGGGGCTGGACTATATTTTGAAAAAAATAATAATGAACGAACTCCTATGCCCCTCAAATAATAATAATAATAATAATAATAATAATAATTTATTATTTATACCCCGCCCATCTGGCTGAGTTTCCCCAGCCACTCTGGGCGGCTCCCAATCAGTGTTAAAAACAGTACAGCGTTACATATTAAAAACTTCCCTGAACAGGGCTGCCTTAAGATGTCTTCTGAATGTCAGGTAATTATTTATCTCTTTGACATCTGATGGGAGGGCGTTCCACAGGGCAGGCGCCACTACCGAGAAGGCCCTCTGTCTGGTTCCCTGTAGCCTCACTTCTCGCAATGAGGGAACCGCCAGAAGGCCCTCGGCGCTGGATCTCAGTGTCCGGGCTGAACGATGGGGGTGGAGACGCTCCTTCAGGTATACAGGACCGAGGCCGTTTAGGGCTTTAAAGGTCAGCACCAACACTTTGAATTGTGCTCGGAAACGTACTGGGAGCCAATGCAGATCTCTCAGAACCGGTGTTATGTGGTCCCGGCGGCCACTCCCAGTCACCAGTCTAGCTGCCGCATTCTGGATTAATTGCAGTTTCCGGGTCACCTTCAAAGGTAGCCCCACGTAGAGCGCGTTGCAGTAGTCCAAGCGTGAGATAACTAGAGCATGCACCACTCTGGCGAGACAGTTCGCGGTCAGGTAGGGTCTTAGCCTGCGTACCAGGTGGAGCTGGTAGACAGCTGCCCTGGACACAGAGTTAACCTGCGCCTCCATGGACAGCTGTGAGTCCAAAATGACTCCCAGGCTGCGCACCTGGTCCTTCAGGGGCACAGTTACCCCATTCAAGACCAGGGAATCCCCCACACCATCCCGCTCCCTGTCCCCCAAAAACAGTACTTCTGTCTTGTCAGGATTCAACCTCAATCTGTTAGCCGCCATCCATCCTCCAACCGCCTCCAGGCACTCACACAGGACCTTCACCGCCTTCACTGGTTCTGATTTAAAGGAGAGGTAGAGCTGGGTGTCATCTGCATACTGATGGAACACCCAGTCCAAACCCCCTGATGATCTCTCCCAGTGGCTTCATATAGATATTAAAAAGCATGGGGGAGAGGACAGAACCCTGAGGCACCCCACAAGTGAGAGCCCAGGGGTCTGAACACTCATCCCCCACCACCACTTTCTGGACACGGCCCAGGAGGAAGGAGCGGAACCACTGTATGACAGTGCCCCCAGCTCCCAGCCCCTCTAGACGGTCCAGAAGGATGTTATGGTCGATGGTGTCAAAGGCCGCTGAGAGATCCAGCAGAACTAGGAAACAGCTCTCACCTTTGTCCCTAGCCCGCCGGAGATCATCAACCAGCGCGACCAAGGCAGTTTCAGTCCCATGGTGAGGCCTGAATCCCGATTGGAAGGGATCCAAATGGTCCGTTTCCTCCAGGCGTGCTTGGAGTTGTTCAGCAACCACCCAGAGATGCATTTTAAATAAAAGCACACATTCTACTCATGTAAAAACAAGCTGATTCCTGACCGTCCGCGAGCCGGATTTAGAAGGCGATTGGGCCTTAGTTTGCCTACCCGTGAGTCCTAGAACAAAGCCCCTGATTTGGTGAATTGTAAAATAATGTTTTCAGGATCAAACAATAAAATCAAAACCTCCTCTCTTTTGCAGTAGATGCTGTAAAGTGCAAAAAATGCAGTTCATTTGCTCCAGGCCCAATATGCAGTGAGGGTTTTGAGGAATGTGAAGGAGAATTCTGCAGCCTGATGGAACTGTACAGTGGTAAGGAGACTTTCCTCTTTAAATTCTTCATTTGTGTGACTAGGGGGGCGCAGGGCACCTGTCTTCTCAGTGGTCATAAGGAGCCCTGCTAGATCCGACCAAAGGTCCATCTAGTTCAGCATTCTGTTTCCAAGTGGTCAAAAGAACCACACATAGCCTTCATAGCTATGAAGGACTTGCTGACAAATTTATTGACAGCTGCACAAATTATGATAGCTAGGAAGTGGAAGGGGCAAGCAGAATACAAAATGGAAGAATGGTACAAAGAGGTCTGGGATATAGCTATTAATGATAAATTAATATGTGCCTTTAAGGTAAGACGGGGAACATGCAGGAAAAATGGTTTCGAGAAGATATGGAGCGTGTTTGTAGAATTTGTACTGTTAAAATGGAAAGGGGTCAAACCATCGCAAGAGGTGTTGAAATTTTGGGAGGTTTGATAGTTACAATTGAATGGTCTTGGTGGTGGGGTGCACATTTTAATTCTTATTTATTTATGATTATTACTTTGTCATAATAATGAAGAAGAATAAGAAGAATCACACAATCATGGAACTTTAGAAATAGAAGGGATCCCAATTGTTATCTAGTTTAGGAGTTCCAACTTTTTAAAAAGTGAAAATCCGGACACCAAAGTAAGTTTTGGAGCTTTTCTAAAAGAGATTTGCCAAAATAAATTGGAGCTTCCATATGCCTGGATTTTCCCAGACATTTTAGAAATTACTGAAAATCCCCTCCCCAATGCAATTTCCCAGATATGTCTGGGTAAACCTGGACTTTTGGCATCCCTAATCTAGTTCAATAGGGCAGTGGGTGGCGCTGTGGTCTAAACCACTGTGCTGCTTGGGCTTGCTGATCAGAAGGTCAGTGGTTTGAATCCCCACAACGGGGTGAGTTCCCTTGCTTGGTCCCAGCTTCTGCCAACCTAGCAGGTCAAAAGCACTCCAGTGCAAGTAGATAAATAGGTGGGAAGGTAAACGCCGTTTCCGTACGCTGCTCTGGTTTTGGTGTTCCATTGCACCAGAAACAGCTTAGTCATGCTGGCCACATGACCCGGAAAAACTGTCTGCGGACAAATGCCGGCACCCTCGGCCTGTAAAGCAAGATGAGGGCTGCAACCCCAGAGTCATCTGCTACTGGACTTAACTGTCAGGGGTCCTTTACCTTTACCTTTTTTAATCTAGTTCAAGCTCTTTTTATTGCTTAGTTTGAATCTCCTTTCTTATAATTTGAACCCACTGGTATGGGGTCTACCATCTGGAGCAGCAGGAAAAAACACCTTGATGCATCTTCCATGTGACAGGCCTTCAGATAGTTGAAGATGATTATCACATCACATCTCAGTCTTCTCTCCTCCAGGCTAAACATACCCAACTCCCTCAACTGTTCCTCATAAGGCTGAGGTGCACCATTCTGCAGCATAGTATCAGGAGCACTGCCCTGGCTGCCATAGTCCCTGCTTCCCAAGGATACCAGAGCCTCCATGCTTGCGTGGTTCCACTAGCTTTGGAAATAACGGGGTCCTTGCCAGATTCTGTGCTTCTTGGAAGAAATGAGATCAGTAGCAAGAAGCCACAAAGGGTCCACAGGAGGCCCTGCTTCTGTGCCTTGAAAGCAGCTAGTGGACAAACAGATATTTTAAAATACTTACTTAAGCAGATGACATGTTAGACAGGGATTGAAAAGGAAGCTTTTCATTCCAAGGAACAAATGGATATGTCAATTGAACATGGACCTCTTTTGCAGTAAGGGCTTCCAGACTTAGGAAAATGAATTTGGGATCCATTTTAGATCATTGTGGCAGAGATTCTGAGATTTAAGATTATAGATTTATTCTGGCATGTCTCTCTCCCATCCTTTAACTTCATTTTATTTTAATGTTGATTCCCCCCCTACTTTTTTTAAAGCAAATTAAAAATCAAAATTCTGTTCGAGGTATTTTACTTGGATGTGTAGTAAACCTTTGTGCTTTTTGGTATGTTCTCCTTTCTCTTGTTATGGTCTATGGACTAGGCTAATAAAATCACATTCATTCAAATGCAAATGCTTTCCTTTCTCTCTCCAGTCAAAACCGGTGAATTACAACTAGTCTACAAATCCTGTCCCCCCGAATCCTTCAGAAAGTACTGTGGAAAGGTTTGGACGAGCCGCAATCATGCTAAAAAGAAAGTAGACTGCTGTTTTACTGACTTTTGCATTGAGTGATTTTAATATTGTATTCTTAAATTGGTTGTGGTTGTAACAGTTATGCTGTTAGGTGTAAATCTCACAAAGACATTGTATTAAAAGAGTTCATGCTCTTGCTCCATCATGAAAGACAGGAAGCCCTGTTTTAATTGGACAAACCACAGAAAAGGATATAGAATATATTAGCCTGATTTTTATTTTTATTAAACCATTATCCATGTCAAAATGTCCATCTATGTTCTCAAGCTAAGACGCCTAATTTTGCTATCTTTCTGTCATTGTTTCTAAGGTTCTCCCTTCCCCACTCTTATCTAGTACAACGCTAAAGCCTTTGAACAGTTCTGATGTTAAGGCTATTTGCCAATTTGTCTTCTTCAGGAGTAAGCTGCATTGAATTCCGCGAAGCTTACTTCTGAGTACCCTGGCTCGGGATTTTGCAGTTGCAAGATTTTGTAGACAGATTCCTCAGTCTTTCTCAACCATTTGATTTAAATATATAACTATGTCGTGTGCCCAGGAATAAGCTGTGCTGAATTCAACTGAGTTTGATTATGAGTGGCTAGGCTGGGGATTTTGCCGATGCAAGAATTTAAAGAAAGATTTCTCACTCCAGCCAAGCCATGGTATTAAACACCCAGAAAAGCAAAAGCAAAAGCAAAACCCTCCTCTGGCCACAATATGTCTATACAGGGATCTGAGCTGGCATGACAAACACTGCAAGCGCTAAAGAAACACAGACAAGTAACAAGCCCCATCCATAGACTGTGGTTTTTTTACATTGGGCACAACAGGTATCTCCCCTAACTTGGAAGCATTCTAATGATTGGTCAGTCCTTAACTGCGTTGTTAGATCCTCCCATCCCACACTCGCAGTCAAGGGGGTCAGGTAGGGGGCTGGACCCAGACTCTCCTGGGTTTTGTCCATTGGATTCTGAATTCCCATCTGCCCTGAGTCCAGTGAACCCTGTCCCCCTGACGCCCTGTTTGGTTAGAGAGCTGGAATATATTTTCTTTTCTCTTTTCTTAATACTGCCATGTAACTGTAATGTAGCAAAGTTTAAACTACTGTATTTTGGACTGGTGGGAGGCGGCTGTTTGAAATATAATAGATAACATAATTGCTAGATTTGCATGCAGTGCGACAATACAAGCTTTTCGACACTTATTTTATCTGATGCTTCAGGGTTTTGGTTTGATGGAGTTAAATTTAAGTTGTAATCCATATTCCATTTTCTTTTCTGTGTAATCATTGTGACTGGAATTTCCCCTCGGGAATGCTGTTCCTTATCTTTTCCCTTCCTCAAGATTCATGAATGTACAATATGTCTTCATTTCCTATGAGATTGTGATGACTATGTCTTTCAGAAACTGAAAAGCGTTCTGCTGATGTAGGTGCAGTAGATGTTTTAAAAATGGATTTCAGTCTCTGGTCAGTCTCACCCCCTGGCCATATCTGCTCGCTGCCCTCTCACCTTTGGGGTGCTTCCATACAGTGTGCATGGGGGCTGATTTAAGTCTCGGAACGAAGCAGGCTGAGTGAAAAAATAAAAGGGGGAAAACTCATTGTGTGAGTATTTTTAAATTAAATAAAGTCCTGGACTTAGAGGGGTGGCTGGGGATAAATAAACTTCTACTAATAATGAAACACCCAGGAAAGCAGGGGCTGTGTGGTATATCTCCTACTGATACAATCCCAGTTCTCTTCAATTATTACTTTGAAATCAGTGTAGGAGGCAGACTCTATAGGTGAACTGGAAGATTCGCAGTGGCTTAAGATCTGGTCCACGTATACCTTTAGGTCCAGGTCTGCTGACAGAGTCATGGGAACAAATAGAACAAAACTCATTTCACCCCTCTCTGTAAGGCAGACCAGAAATCTCTTTGTGTAGTGATGAAAATGTGTCAGTATGTGGGGTGGGGGAACTGTTTGACAGCAGAGGTTCACAGTCACATAAAGTACTACAGCCATGGACAGGACAACAAACAGGGCCTCCCTCACATATCTTTTAATATTTCCCTAGCCTCCCCAATATCTTAAAGCCCACAGTGTGCACGGTGGCAAAGGAAACCCACTGCCCATCAGTATGAACTGTCGCGCAGTGGTAAATTAATGAACACAGAGTCTTCTTCATAAACAGAATAAAACTTTTACTTGAGAAAATAAAGTTGTTCATAAACAGCATAGTTAAAGAGCACACACAGAGTGCTCATCTATCTGACTCTTCACAGAGGTAGTTACAGGTAGGTAGCCGGGTTGGTCTGCCATAGTCGAAAGAAAATAAAAAAAAATCCTCCCAGTAGCACCTTAGAGACCAACTAAGTTTGTTATTGGTATGAGATATCTGAAGGTATGTGAAGAAGTCTGCATGCACATGAAAGCTCATACCAATAACAAACTTAGTTGGTCTTTTGAATTCTGGTGCTGGAGGAGACTCTTGAGAGTCCCATGGACTGCAAGAAGATCAAACCTCTCCATTCTGAAGGAAATTAGCCCTGAGTGCTCACTGGAAGGACAGATCCTGAAGCTGAGGCTCCAATACTTTGGCCACCTCATGAGAAGAGAAGACTCCCTGGAAAAGACCCTGATGTTGGGAAAGATGGAGGGCACAAGGAGAAGGGGACGACAGAGGATGAGATGGTTGGACAGTGTTCTCGAAGCTACCAGCATGAGTTTGACCAAACTGCGGGAGGCAGTGGAAGACAGAAGTGCCTGGAGTGCTCTGGTCCATGGGGTCACGAAGAGTCGGACACGACTAAATGACTAAACAACAACAACGATGCTACTGGAAGGAATTTTTTTATTTTGTTTCTTCACAGAGGCACAGTCTTACTAGAGTCCTGGAGCCACTCTGTCTGCAGCAATACAACACTGGCTGAGACACACACACACACACTCACACAGAGAAGCTGCCTACTTTTATGGGGAGAGTGAGTCATCACTCAAGATGAGTCACGAGTCACAGTGACTTAGCAGTTTGCTGTTAACAGTTAGCAGTTAGCAGGCTTGAATGACTGTGTAGGCCTTGTAGGCCTCACTGCTTCTGCTCTCAAGAACCTTTGTCTCGTGACATGAACAAGGTGCAGAGGCTGCCTTCTGCCGTGTCAGACCGTCAGTCCATGTAGCTTAGGATTTTTTGTGCCGCATGTGGGGAAACTGTGGTTCTCTGGATGTTGCTGAGCTACAACTCCCATCATCCTTTGCCATTGGCCACGTTTGCTGGGTCTGGTGTGAGTTTGGCAACCTTGGGAGGGGGAGGGGCTCCCGAAATCTGGTGCGGACAGCTTTAAGCTACATGGACTGACGTGGTATAAGGCAGCTCCCTAGGCAGGGCAGTAACTCCTAAACTCCATACTGGAAAGCAATATCATGCCACAAGAAAATCTCTGGTGTGCCGTGAGAAATAAATTTAAAGTCACCGGTGAGCCAAAAGCACCTAACAGCAAAAACAGAGAAGGCTGTTTTTGTTTTAACCATTTCTTTTGTGCTTTCATCATGTATTTTTATGTTGTGAACTGCCTTGAGATTTTTGGATGAAGGGTGGAAATTTTTTTTAATAAAATAAATAAAAATATGTTCATCACGCTGGAATCAGTGTAATAATTTAGATGTATAACTGAGACAACGCATCATTTGTTGTTTTTGTAAAGTTAAAACCCAGTTCCAGCATGTAAAACTGTAAAACTTATTTTGTGTGTGTGTGGTGAGAATTTATTTCGACACAAAAAGTCAGATCGGAGAGAGAACTTCTGCTGGCTACAGTAAGGTTAAAAAAAGGACCCCTGGACGGTTAAGTCCAGTCAAAGGCGACTATGGTGTTGTGGCACTCATCTCGCTTTCAGGCCGAGGGAGCCAGCATTTGTCCACAGACAGCTTTCTGGGTCATGACTAAACCCCTTCTGGCACAACAGGACACCACTGCGCACGGAAACGCTGTTTACCTTCCTGTCGCAGCAGTACATATTTATCTACTTGCACTGGCATGCTTTTGAACTGCCAGGTGGGCAGAAACTGGGACAGAGCAACGGGAGCTCACTCCATTGTGGGGAATCGAACCGCCAACCTTCCAATCGGCAAGCCCAAGAGGCTCAGTGGTTTGGACCACAGAGCCACCTGCTCCCTTATTGGCTACATTAATAATCTGCATGGATAGCATTCCCTGGCAATGAAGATTAAGGTGTGGACATACACCGACTAGTAGCACAGTTAGTGACAATATGGCTAACACTGCACACTATGCGTCTATGTTTAAAGATGGCGGCCTTACAGTGGCTGCCTCACAAAATGCAGCTCCTTGCAGATGGAAGCATCCTCTGAGTAGATTAGAGTTGACTGTGCTTCAACGATGCCAGGAAATATAAGAGAGAGATTCGCCCTCCGCTCCTTGGAGGTTTTTAAGCAGAGGTTGGATGGCCATCTGTCCTGGATGCTTGAGCTGAGATTCCTGCATTGCAGGAGGTTGGACTAGATGTCCCTTGGGTCCCTTCCAACTCTTCTACACTTCTACAGTTCCACGATTCCTGTGTTCAGCTTCCACTGGATTGAGGAGGATTTGTGAGTTTGGGAATATTCCCTGGTAATCGTCCTCCTGATCATTATAACACGCACTCAGCAATAAGCTGCTTTGAGATGAAGAATTGCACCCTCGCTTCCTGGCACCTTGGCATCACTTTATTCTCTAAAGGACACCCATGTCCTCTACAGAAAGCAGGCCGAAAATGCACCGGGCAGAAATGCCCTCACAGTGTTTCAAGCCATGAATGTGAACATACCCTCAGTGAAGAATTGAGATTCATTTCGAGAAAGTCAGGCCCTACACTTGGGAAGAATGAGAGGTCAGCCTGCCGTTCAACACAGACATCAGTTATCTCTGATGGGGACTCTGAATGTCTTCCCTCTAATACTCACTCCTTCTATCACAATCATGGGTCTTCCAGGAACACAAACAAATCCCTTTCTTCTCCCCAGGTATTAATACATTACCATGCCAGTGGATTGAACCATTCTAAAGGCAACTCCGCAGAGTCACAAAACTTCGGGAATAAAACAAACAAACGGCATTAACTCTGTGACCTGTGTATTTGAATGTAGTTTAAAAACAGAGGGACTGTTAAAGGAATCAGATCAGTTATCACAACCCTAGCATATTAGGATGTTTCTCCAAGTCCTTGCAGTTAACACGCAAGATGAAATAGCCTCACTCAGCTGACTAACCAGCCAACTTTCCATCTCTCCCCACTAATGGGCATCAACTCCAGTTTTGATCCTGTATGACTCCATCAACCAAGAAATATGGAGGTGGACAAAAAACCCCACTAAAAGGAACAAGAACTCCTTCCTTGTATGATAGCATCAGGTGGCCTCTGAGGTCTAGGACATTCAGTACAGCCCATTTGGATTTTTGTGAGCAATCAATGCATTATATCCCAATCAGATCAAAGGAACCACTACCCACCCCTCTACTGCTCTTCAGAACCACCCCAGCATATTTCCAGAGGCTTCTTGTATCTTTCAAGCCCATCACTTCCAGGTGGCCTGAGAAGCCAAGGAGGTTATATAATTGCTGTGTTGAGCTTGGTTCGTCACACCTTACCAGAGGCTGAGCTGCTGCTGCGACTTACTCCAAGGAGGCCTGATCTGCCCTGCAACCCGGTGGTCTCTCAGCTGCCAGACTTCAGAACTTGCCTCCTCATACAAAAGGGGTATCAATGGGGCAGAGCTTCTTTCCTGATAATCGGGGCCTACGTGTGGCTCAGGTCTGCCTGCTTGCGTTCTGTATTTTGCTTTGCCTCAAGCCTGGAGGTAAGAAATCCCCCAACTCCTTTTTGAGCTCTGTCACATGTTAGCTGTGTGTGTCGGTGGAGATTCAGCAGGGACAATTTCTGAAAGGCAAGCGTAGTCCCTGCACTCAGAATGTTTGGGCAGCTGCTGGGGCTACATCAGAATCCAGTTCTGCTGAGAGCAGTATGCCCTCTTTTTCTTTTTAAATCTCTTGTCCATCGTCAGGGAGAGGAGCACAACCCACCACCATCCTTTTGATCTCCTCAGTGCCTTCTTGAGATAGTCTTTCCCCAAAGCAGCGGTTTCCTGGCTTTTTGGGTCCACGGCTCCCTTGACCAACTACATTCTTTCTGTGGCCCCCTTGTGAGGAAATGGGCTCCAAGTCTCAGGAGCCTAGTTATGCCACTCCTTGGCTGCAGAGCCCACAGCCCTTCACCCCTTTTTGAAGACCCTCCCTTGTGGAGTGTTCCTGCAGCCTCCTCTCTTCTCCCCTCTCCTTGTGAGTCCTCTGGGTAGCCGCCCCCCATCACTGGGCCACCCCTATCGCAAAGAGCGTTGCCTCCTCACTTGTCTGTCCATTCCCAACAGAAAGGACTAGTGGACTGGCTGGCTGGGCTCCCTCGCCCACTTGCTTGCTTACTCTGAGGCCACCTCAGCTCCTGGCAACCAGCACCCCCGGTCTGCTCCAGAGGCACCATACGCCTGGGGAGCTTGTAGCCATGGCTGCTGCAACAAACAGCTGCACAAGCCTTTGGGAGGCAGAGATGCAAGAGGGCATCAGAAGAGAGAGGGAAGGAAAGACGGATGGAGGCTAGTGTTGCCCACAGCCCCCCTGACCATCATTCAAGGCACCCCAAAGGTGCCATGACACACTGGTTGAAAACCACTGAACTAGAGTGACTCCACATTGGAAGGAGTTTTGGTGTCAGACTCTTTCAGCAGAAGAATGGATGTCACTTCGGGGTGGGAGAGCAAAGATGCCTCCTACCATGGGCCCCTAAGAGAAGTGTTAGAGCCCATGTCTTCCATGCAGAAAACCCCAGGTTATCCCCCTCACCAGGCATCCTGAGACTCTGGGGACAAAACTGGGAGAAATGGAGAGAGAGCTTGACTTGGTGTTAGAGAGTTCCCTATGCTTTGAGGAGGTGAGTCATTCTGTCCTCTCATGATATAAGAATTTTTTTCATTTGTGTGTGAAGATATAGGCTTGTATCCAATGTATCTTAATCAATATTATTAAGAGGGGAGGGCCTGGGGTTTCACCAGCACTATGCTTTGCAGTGCAGCAGCTTCCCATTAGGAAAGAAAACCGTTAAAAGGGGGGGGGGGAGTGTTAGGATTAGCAGGGCCTGTGTGCAAGACCCAAGATTTGCAGCCCTTGGCCCATCCCTTAACAAAGTCCCTGATTGAATGAGTTTTAAAGTAAGGACAGTGTTTGCACGGATAAATGTCTGTCTTTTGCAGTGGATGCTATCGAATGCAGATCATGTATTTCAAATAATCCTGACGAACCATGCGAACCGAGTGATCGGAAGTGTACCGGAGTCATTTGTGTATTGGGAGAAATATTTTCAGGTAATGAGTCACCTACAGTCCTCCTTTGTGTATGCTGGACTAGGATGACTGGAAGTAGAGGAGGGTCACGGACTCCTGACTTTTCAGTGGTGGTAAGCGCTCAAGAGAAGCCCCGTTGGATCTGACCAGAAGATCCATAAAGATGTGGAGTAAACTTTGTCCTTTTAAATGTATTCTCTTTTGCTATGGACAAATTCAGTCACATTCTCTCCATACTTGTTACTAACACAAATACTTCTCTTTCTCTCTCCAAAAGAAAATGGAGACAAGGTTCAATACTTCAAAGAATGTGGCAGTGAAGAATCGAAGGAGCTTTGTGGAAAGGAATACACATTGGAAAAAAGAGAGAAAATAACATGCTGCGAAACTGACTTATGTAATGAATGATTTTCCTATTGTTTTCCTAGATTGTTCCACTGTCCAGCAACCTCATGGCACCACAATTCAAATAACAGACAAAAGCCCTCTGCAGACCTTCTGATGCAGACTTACTGGGGGGAGCCAAACCCACAGTCTCCACCCCAATTATCCTCATCTCCCTCCACAAATTGGAGCCTGGCTGTGTGATGTGGGCAGTCTTCTGTATTTGTGGAGGGTTCCCACCAGTGCTTTTCTTCAGCATGCCAGAGTGCAGTTCCAGCACCTCTCAGGTGGGCGCCATTTTGGTCCCACTTCTTCCCTTCATGTACCTAAAACAAAGCCCAAAGCAAACATTTCAAGTCAAAACTGAAGCTGTGTCAGTGTGTGAGAGTCCACACCGCTTTTTTCTTGTTTACACCTATGACTCCACCTAGCTCTTAGCTGTAATTGGTCAACCTATGGGGTGAGGCCAATTCGTATTTCCTTTTCTTCAACCCATTTCCCATGTAGACAGGCTTGAAGCTTTCCAGTCAGGCCTCTACTGTTGCATGCGTGTGCCTTTGTGCAACGGCCCTTCCAAGCTGCCCTAGCCATCACCTAAGTCTAAGAGGAGGTGAGGATGCATTTAATTGACTTGCACCAGAACCAGGGGCACTAGCATCTATTCAGGGCTGCCCCAAGTTGCCCAGCGACTTGCTGTAACAACTTCTTGGTGAGTTCCGGCACCTGTTTTCAGCACTGGTTCCCACACATTTTCGACCGTGATTTCCCAGAGTCCAAAATGTATGTGGAGTCTCCATGATGACAGGAGATGTCCCCCCTCCCTTACTTGGCATCAGAACAACCGGTTAAGCATTGCTGTGAATCAAGTGCTCATCAGTTCAACCGCTTTGCCCCTCCTCTGTGCACTCGTGTGTGTGTCTTCATTTATGTATGCTTTCATTGTTTTATTATTAGGAAAAAAATGTCCCCTAAGTGCATAATTGTCTGGGGGACTGGGGTGGGTTGTGGCGTACTGTGATTATTAATATTAAACATACGGAAGCAATAGGATGAATAAAATCTGACTCATCTGGAAATAAAAATTGTCCAGTCTAAAATTATGGTTCGAAAGCTTTACTAACAGAACTTGTTCCAAAACAGACACTCAGAACAATAATGTTATATCCAGAGAGTTGCATAAAAAGCCATGTGTTTATCCAAGCACAGGTACAGCATCTTAGACATACAAAATTACTTCATACAGAACTGAAGACAAAGCTCTGTCTCTACCCTGGCCTCCATTACAGTCTGAGGCTGTGTTCCTGGAGTGAATCATTTTCACACCTTTCTCCTTGGTGGCCTGAGAGAGGGAACAAAAGACCAACTCAAACATAATGGAGATTTGCAACTGAGGCACCTGATTGTATACACGTGAAAGCTGCAATGTTAGGGAAAGGAATTCATGGAACATTCTAGGACAACTTCTGTCACTGAGTAGGCAATGCCCTGAAACCAGAACTCCTTGCTCTGGAGAGTGAACTAATGTCCTTCGGGATCCAAAAGTGCAGCAGTCTCACAAGTAGACAATCCCCTGAGTAGTTGTTGCCTTGCAAGAGACTTTCCTGCAGATTGCTCATACAGAGGGGCCACTTATGGAGGAGCACTTTCCAGAAAGGAAGCTCCCAGCTCTCAGCAGGTCCCCCCCCCGAAACATTAGTCCTGCTCCCCAAACCAATTTAGGACTAGTTCCATGGCAGGTTGCGTTGTCACCAGAATCGCCCATGGTGAAACCTCCCTCCCCCATCATATATGTTAGGGTTGCCATATTTCAAAAAGTGAAAATCTGGACACTAAGTTGTTGAGCTGTTTCTTTTCTTTTCTTCTTCTTTTTTCAAAATCTCCCAAAAAATGAAGCTTTTGAGGCATTGTTAAAGAAAATTACCCAAATAACAACACCTTCAGCATGAGTTGCCATACATTTTCCCGGATATTTTAGCGATTTTTGGAAATTCCACCTGGACGAATCCAGGATATGTCTGGGAAAACCCAGGCATACAGCAGCCCTAATATATGTGTACTATAACACATATACACATACATTTAAACCACAAACATATGCATTTAAACCATAAACACTCTAAAAAGAAATATACTGTCATGGTGAACAGAGCATGGCTTAGCACTCTCTTCTCTAAATGCACAATATACTTAGAGGTGCCAGATTCTCTGAATATTGAGGGGACTCTGCCACTTTAAAAAAAGAAAGAAAGAAAAGAAAAGGAAAGGAAAGAAAAGGAAAAAGAAAAAAAAGAAAAAGAAAAAAAGGAAAGAAAAAGAAAAAGAAAAGATTGGGGGTGGGAGAGAAACGGTTTTGGCCTCCAGGAGCCGGGGTTTTGAACACACCAGAAAGTTATTCATGTGGTGATGAAAAGTTGGTAACAGCAGAACAGGGTATGTGTGTGTGTGCCATATTTCTAGTGGGAGAGAGTTCTTTAGCAGAGCACCACAGCAAAGTTCTACAGCCACAGCTGACAATGAGGTATGAGAGGTGGCTGCACAATGTGCCAGTGGATTGAACCATTTTATACCCAACGCTGTGGAGCCACAAAACTTCATGGAGAAACATTAAAAAAGTAAGGAAGAGAAGGATAAAATTGAGCAATTTCTTGAGGCAAATGAAATGCAAAAATTCCCGAGGATAAAAGGCTCCTACTAAATGGCATGATTACAAGACAGGAGGTCGAGATTGCAATAAATAAGATGCAGTTAAGCAAAGCTCCAGGACCAGATGGTCTTTCTGCAAAATACTATAAAATATTGAAAGATTGGTTAATTCAATCATTAGCAGATGTGTGCAATCAGTTTCTAAGAGGGGACAAAGCTCCTGAAACCTGGAAAGATGCATTTATTACTCTGATTCAAAAAGCAGATAGATCTGATGTAAAAAACTATAGACCAATCTCATTACTTAATGTGGACTATAAAATTTTTGCAAATATTTTGGCCAACAGATTGAAAAAGGTTCTATCAGATTATATACCAGGACCAGGCAGGATTTCTGCCTGGGAGACATATGAAAGATAACATTAGAAAGCCACTCCCGACATAAGGAGGGGGGGGTTGCAGGCTCACGCACTGCCTACATTCTCGCGGGGCTGGCGGCAGTCCCGCGAGACTCAGGGAGGGAATTCCCGGTCATTAATATTCATTAGTCATTCCGCCATTTCTGTTCTGGAGGTTTTGTTAAATATGTTGAGGAAAGAGGAGGAGGTTAAAGGCATTGTAGAAGGATCCAAGCAATATAAATTAAAGGCCTTTGCTGATGACTTGGTTTTAACTTTACAAGATCCAGAAACCAGTGCAGTAAAAGCACTGGAGCTGATTCAAGAGTTTGGGCAGGTAGCAGGATTTAAATTAAACAAGAGCAAAACCAAAGTTTTAGGGGGGGGGAAAATAGATAATGAGGAAAGAAAAACCCTTTTTGAAAGGACAGGCCTTGCTTCTGTGAAAAAAGTTAAATATTTGGGTGTGAATTTATCGGTAAAGAATTTGAATCTGTATAAAGATAACTATGAAAAATTATGGAATGAAATCAAGAGAGATCTTGAGATATACTCAAATCTAAAACTTTCATTGATGGGCCGAATATCGGTGGTTAAGATGAACATTTTGCCTAAGATGTTTTTATTTCAAGCTCTACCAATCATTGATAATGTTAAATGTTTTAAAGAATAGCAGAAGACATTGTCTAAAGTTATCTGGCAGGGGGGGAAACCTAGAATTAAATATAAATTACTTACAGATATAAAAGAAAGAGGGGGTTTTCCCCTACCAGCTGCTGCCTTCTGCTGGATCAAGGATTGGATTCAATTAGAGAACAATGATGTGTTAGATTTGGAGGGGCTGGATAATCGATCTGGATGGCATGCATATCTATGGTGTGACAAGATAAAGGCCCACAGTGGCTTTAAGAATCATGTAATTAGAAAGGCGTTATACAATGTATGGACTAGATATAAAGATCTCTTAGTAAGAAAAGCAGCAAAATGGATTTCACCAATGGAAGCACAGGCCCCCCAAAAAGTTAAATATGGGAAACAAATGGTTGAGGTACTCAGATTTGTTGTTAGAGGATTAGGAAGGTTTTAAATTAAAACCATTTGAACAAATTAAAGATAAAGTGAATTGGTTGCAATATTATCAAATTAATGAATTATATAAGATGGATAAGAGAAATGGTTTTGCAACAGAAAAAAACAAATTGGAAACGGAGTTGTTAGATACTAAAGTTAAGAATATGTCTAAAATGTATAATTTGTTGTTGGAGTGGCATACAAAGGATGAACAAGTTAAATCAGTTATTACTGACTGGGCAAGAGATGTGGGACATAATATAATGGTGGAGGATTGGGAGAGGCTATGGAAGAAAGGGGTTAAGTTCACTGCACGTATGATGTTAAAGGAAAATATTATGAAGATGATGTATAGATGGTACTTGACCCCTGTAAAACTAGCAAAGATTTATCACAATAGTGATAACCTTTGTTGGAAATGTAAAGAAATAGAAGGTACTTTTTTCCATATGTGGTGGACTTGTCCCAAAGTGAAAGACTTCTGGGAGAAGATTTATAATGAACTGAAAAAAAATGTTGAAATATACATTTATTAAGAAACCAGAGGCCTTTCTTCTTGGAATAACAGGTTTGGAATTGCCCAAGAAAGATGTTAAATTATTTTTGTATGCCACAACAGCCGCCCGAATATTACTTGCTAAAAATTGGAAAACACAAGAACTACCAACAGTGGAAGACTGGCAGATGAAGATGATGGACATTTTGGAGCTAGCTGACCTGACTGGAAGAATCCGCGACCAGAAAGAAGAGGAGTTTCAAGAGGACTGGAGGAAATTTAAGGACTCTTTGAATAAATATTGTAACATAGAAAACTAGAAAATACTTGAAAGAAACAAATAGGCCTAGGATTAAACTAAATTATAATTAAATAAATGGGATTTAGAATATTAAGAAAAGTGAATAAGATGGATTATAATTGGAAATTGTTTTAGTTTAATAATGATATTGGAAAGCTGTTACTTTTAACTACAAGGAAACTCAGAAGGGAGGGACTAGAGGAAGTCAACCAATATGTTTAAAAGTTTGGATTTGTAAAGAATTAGGTTTGTTGTTATTGTTTATCTGTTTATTGTTCCTTTTTTCTTCTTTCGTTCATTGATGTATTTTTCTTTTCCCTCCTGTTTTTGTGTGTTATTCTGCTTTGTGGTTTTTGTTATAATTGTGGAAAATCTAATAATTTTTTTTATAAAAAAAGCTTCATGGAGAAACAAACAAATGGCATTAACTCTGTGACCTGTGTATTTGAATGTAGTTTAAAAACAGAGGGACTGTTAAAGGAATCAGATCAGTTATCACAACCCTAGCATATTAGGATGTTTCTCCAAGTCCTTGCAGTTAACATGCAAGATGAAATAGCCTCACTCAGCTGACTAACCAGCCAACTTTCCATCTCTCCCCACTAATGGGCATCAGCTCCAGCTTTGATCCTGTGTGACTCCATCAACCAAGAAATATGAAGGTGGACAAAAAACCCACTGAAAGGAACAAGAACTCCTTCCTTGTATGATAGCATCAGGTGGCCTCTGAGGTCTGTGACATTTGGTACAGCATTCAGCCGAATCATCAGCCCATGTGGTTTGTTCTAAACCATTAGTGCATTATGTTCCAAACCAATCAGGGGAGCATACTTCCAGAGGTGGCTTGTATCTTTCAAGCCCATCACTTCCAGGTGTCCTGAGAAGCCAAGGAGATTTCTTCTGACCTTACATAACTGCTGTGTTGAGCTTGGTTCATCACACCTTACCAGAGGCTGAGCTGCTGCTGCTACTTACTCCAAGGAGGCCTGATCTGCCCTGCAACTCGGTGGTCTCTCAGCTGCCAGACTTCAGAACTTGCCTCCTCATACAAAAGGGGTATCAATGGGGCAGAGCTTCTTTCCTGATAATCAGGGCCTACGTGTGGCTCAGGTCTGCCTGCTTGCGTTCTGTATCTTGCTTTGCCTCAAGCCTGGAGGTAAGAAACCCCCCAACTCCTTTCTGAGCTCTGTCACATGTTAGCTGTGTGTGTCGGTGGAGATTCAGCAGGGACAATTTCTGAAAGGCAAGCGTAGTCCCTGCACTCAGAATGTTTGGGCAGCTGCTGAGGCTACATGAGAGTCTAGTTCTACTGACAACAATATGCCCTCTTTTTCAATTTAAATCTCTTGTCCTTCATCAGGGAGAGGAGCACAAACCGCCACCATACGTCTGATCTCCTCAGTGTTTCCTTGAGATAGTCTTTCCCCAAGGTTTCCAAGCAGCCGTCCCCCATCACTGGGCCACCCCTATCCCAAAGAGAGGTGCCTCCTCACTTGTCTGTCCTACAGGCAGCCACCCCCCCCCATCACTGGGCCACCCTTATCCCAAAGTGATGTGCTAGTTGGCTGGGCTCCCTCACACACTTGCTTGCTTACTCTGAGGCAGCCTCAGCTCCTGGCAACCACCACCCCCAGTCAGCTCCAGAAGCACCATTCGCCTGGGGAGCTTGTAGCCAGGGCTGCTGCAACAAACAGCTGCACAAGCCTTTTGGAAGTAGAGGGATGGAACTGGGAAGGAAAGAGGGATGGAGGCTAGTGTTGCCCACAGCCCCCCTGACCATCATTCAAGGCACCCCATGGTCCCATGACACAGTGGTTGAAAACTACTGAACTAGAGTGACTCCATATTGGAAGGAGCTTCTGGTGTCAGGCTCTTTCAGCTGAAGAATGGATGTCACTTTTGGGTGGGTGAGCAAAGTTGCCTCTTACCATGGGGTCCCTAAGAGAAGTGTTAGAGCCCGTGTCCTCCATGCAGAAAACCCCAGGTTAACCCACCCCCCGGCATCTCCAGTAAAAGGGTTCAGGGAGAAGAAGATGATGCATCCTAAGACAAAACTGGGGGAAATGGAGAGAGAGCTTGACTTGGTGTAAGTTCAGCTGAGGTGAGTCAGGCTGCCTGTTCAGGATATAATAATTTTTTTCATGTGTGTATGTGTGAAGGCTTGTATCCAGTGTATCTTAATTCATCCAATTAAGAGGGGAATGCCTGGGGTTTCACCAGCACTATGCTTTGCAGTGCAGCAGCTGCCCCTTAGGAAAGAGAACCGTTAAAAGGGGGAGAAGTGGTAGGATTAGCAGGGCCTGTGTGCAAGACCCAAGATTTGCAGCCCTTGGCCCATCCCTTAACAAAGGCCCTGATTGAATGATTTTGCTAAAACTGCTAAAATGTCAATGTTGAATTGTTTTATTATTTGGAAAATAATGTCCCCATAGTGCTCAATTTATTGAGGGACTGGAGTGGGTTGTGGCGTACTGTGATTATTAATATTACACATATGGAAGCAATAGGATGAATAAGATCTGACTCTTCTGGAAATAAAAATTGTCCGCTCTACAATTATGATTCAAAAGCTTTACTAACAGAACTTGTTCCAAAACAGACACTCAGAACAATAATGTTACATCCAGAGAGTTACCATGTGTTTATCCAAGCACAGGTACAGCATCTTAGACATATGACATTAATTCATACAGAAGTGAGAACAAAGCTCTGTCTCTCCCCTGGCCTCCATTACAGTCTGAGGCTGTGTTCCCGGACAGAATCATTTTCACACCTTTCTCCTTGTTGGCCTGAGAGAGGAAACAAAAGACCAACTCAAACATAATGGAGATTTGCAACTGAGGTACCTGATTGTATACATGTGAAAGCTGCAATGTTAGAGAAAGGAATTCATGGAACATCCTAGGGCAGTGATGGTGAACCTTTTAGAGACAGAGTGCCCAAACGGCAACCCCAAACACATTTATTTATCACAAAGTGCCAACGCAGCTATTTAACCTGTATATCTGATTTTTTCTGTGTGTTTCACATTTCTTCTTTATGACTACTGTTGTAATAAATAAACCTTCATAAAAGTTAATGTATTATATTCTTCATTAAATTATCTTTCCATTGATATATAATTTTATGGTATAACTCAGTGCTTTTTTCTTTCTTTCTAAAAAATGTTCATTTTGACTCAAGAAAATCTCCACTGGGGAAAAATAATACAGTTCAAATCGGAGAAAATAAATACAATGAATTTCTTCTCCCATTAAATTCACAAAACATTTAGGGGTATACGTCCACCTGCAATCCCATAGAAAATAAGCACTGGTATTACTCCAAAACAAAGTGGTGTTATGAGCCATCAACACTCGGAAATACATTTTTTCCAGAAGGTTCCACAATTTTGGCCACTAGTGTACACTGGAGGGCTGTACTAAGAGCCACCCTCTCCCAATTTTAAATATGAGATGATAATAATAATTGCATGTGCACATACAAATAAGTATAAATAATTAAATAAAACTAGCCAGATGGGCAGGGTATAAATAATGTTGTTTATTATTATTATTATTATTATTATTATTATTATTATTATTATTGCCATTTCTTCAGCTGCTGTTTGATCGCAACCTCCACGGAATAAATTTCTCTGTTGGCTTTCACGGGAAAGCCCAGCGAACATGTAAACTCAGCAGCTCCTTCTTAGGGGTCTTTATCTGCTTACTGACCTGGGAGTTAAGCCCTGCCAAACTCAAAGCAGCTTACCCCGAGTAGAAAAAACAGACTGGCGTGAGGCCCTGGTGCATCAAAAGTCAATGCCTGCTCAGCCCCTCGCTTGCTCGCCAGGCCCTGGTGCTGCAGGATTTGGACAGCGCAAGCCCTCCCCTCCTCCTCCTCCACCCCTGGCAGGGAAGCTAAGGCACCAGGGCTGCAGGCTTTAGACAGTTATTCATGTGGTGATGAAATGTTGGTTACAGCAGAACGGTGTGTGTGTGTCATATTTCTAGTGGGAGAGAGTTCCTCAGCAGAGCACCACAGCGAAGTTCTACAGCCACAGCTGACAATGAGGAATGAGAGGTGGCTGCATAATGTGCCAGTGGATTGAACCATTTTATACCCAACGCTGCAGAGCCACAAAACTTCACAAAAAAACAAATAAATGGTATTAACTCTATGACCTGTGTTTTTGAACGTAGTTTAAAAATAGATGGACTGTTAAAGGAATCAGATCAGTTATCACAACCCTAGCATATTAGGATGTTACTCCAAGTCCTTGAAGTCAACACGCAAGATGAAATAGCCTCACTCAGCTGACTAACCAGCCAACTTTCCATCTCTCCCCACTAATGGGCATCAACTCCAGCTTTGATCCTGTATGACTCCATCAAACGAGAAATATGGAGGTGGACAAAAAACCCTCTGAAAGGAACAAGAACTCCTTCCTTGTATGATAGCATCAGGTGGCCTCTGAGGTCTAGGACATTCAGTACAGCCCATTTGGATTTTTGTGAGCAATCAATGCATTATATCCCAATCAGATCAAAGGAACCACTACCCACCCCTCTACTGCTCTTCAGAACCACCCCAGCATATTTCCAGAGGCTTCTTGTATCTTTCAAGCCCATCACTTCCAGGTGGCCTGAGAAGCCGAGGAGGTTATATAATTGCTGTGTTGAGCTTGGTTCGTCACACCTTACCAGAGGCTGAGCTGCTGCTGCGACTTACTCCAAGGAGGCCTGATCTGCCCTGCAACCCAGTGGTCTCTCATCTGCCAGACTTCAGAACTTGCCTCCTCATACAAAAGGGGTATCAATGGGGCAGAGCTTCTTTCCTGATAATCGGGGCCTACGTGTGGCTCAGGTCTGCCTGCTTGGGTTCTGTATTTTGCTTTGCCTCAAGCCTGGAGGTAAGAAATCCCCCAACTTCTTTTTGAGCTCTGTCACATGTTAGCTGTGTGCGTCGGTGGAGATTCAGCAGGGACAATTTCTGAAAGGCAAGCGTAGTCCCTGCACTCAGAATGTTTGGGCAGCTGCTGGGGCTACATCAGAATCCAGTTCTGCTGAGAGCAGTATGCCCTCTTTTTCTTTTTAAATTTCTTGTCCATCGTCAGGGAGAGGAGCACAACCCACCACCATCCTTTTGATCTCCTCAGTGCCTTCTTGAGATAGTCTTTCCCCAAAGCAGACGTTTCCTGGCTTTTTGGGTCCACGGCTCCCTTGACCAACTACATTCTTTCTGTGGCTTCCCTGTGAGGAAATGGGCTCCAAGCCGCAGGAGCCTAGTTATGCCACCCCTTGGCTGCAGAGCCCACAGCCCTTCACCCCTTTTTGAAGACTCTCCCTTGTGGAGTGTTCCTGCAGCCTCCTCTCTTCTCCCCTCTCCTTGTGAGTCCTCCGGGCAGCCGCCCCCCATCACTGGGCCACCCCTATCGCAAAGAGCGTTGCCTCCTCACTTGTCTGTCCATTCCCAACAGAAAGGACTAGTGGACTGGCTGGCTGGGCTCCCTCACCCACTTGCTTGCTTACTCCGAGGCTGCCTCAGCTCCTGGCAACCTGCACCCCCTGGTCAGCCCCAGAGGCACCATACGCCTGGGGAGCTTGTAGCCAGGGCTGCTACAACATCTAGCCCCTGATTTAATGAGTTTTAAAGTAAGGGCAGTGCTTGCAGGGAGAAACAAACAAACAAACAAACAAACAAACAAACAAACATGTCTGTCTTTTACAGTGGATGCTCTGACATGCAGACAATGCTTTTCATATCATTACGAAACGCCATGCGATGTGAGTACGGACACGTGTATCGGAGACATTTGTACATTTTGGCAAGAATTTTCAGGTAATGAGTCTGTCCCATTTACAGTCTTCCTTTGCATATGCTGGGCTAGAATGACAGGATGTAGAGGAGGGTCACGGCCTCCTGACTTTTCAATGGTTGTAAGCGCTCAATAGGATCCACATTGGATCAGACCAAAGATCCATCAAAGATGTGGAGTAAACTTTATCCTTTTAAATGTATTCTCTTTTGCTATGGGCAAATTCCGTAACATTCTCTTCATACCTGTTATTAACACAAATACTTCTCTTTCTCTCTCCAAAAGAAAATGATGAATTGATTAAATACTCCAGATCATGCATCTACAATTACTGGAAAGACAGTTGTGGACAGGAAATTTTCCTTGGAAATAACCGATATAAAACAACATGCTGTTATACTGACCTCTGTAATGATGAATAAAATCGGACTCCTCTTGAAATAAAAATTGTCCAGTCTAAAAATATGGCTCAAAAGCTTTACTGACAGAACTTCTTCCAAAACAGACACTCAAAACAATAATGTTACATCCAGAGAGTTACCATGTGTTTATCCAAGCACAGGTACCGCATCTTAGACATATGACATTAATTCATATAGAAGTGAAAACAAAGCTCTGCCTCTCCTGTAGCCTCCATTACAGTCTGAGGCTGTGTTTCTAGAGAGAATCATTTTCATACCTGTCTCCTTGGTGGCCTGAGAGAGGGAACAAAATACCAACTCAAACATAATGCAGATTTGCAACTGAATACCTTTCTTATGTGATCTACACACCAACATGAGAGCTAGCAGAGAGCATTCTATGTTAATTGTCCACTGTTAGGCACTCTGAGAAGATTGGGTTCTTTTGTGGAGATTCAGCATGTGTTTCTGTAAAAAAAATATTGTATGCCTAATAAGCTAATTCACCAAAGACATGAAGAAAGATTGGTTTATTACATGAAATGAAAAGAGACAGCAACATTATCAATACAGCAAATACAGCCTTTTGAGTAAATACCCACCTTAATTATAGAGAGAAAAGAGAGTCCTAACTACTCAAGCCTGAAAAGTTGAGCGTGACAGTGTGCCCCAGAGCCACACTGAAAGTAGAATAAAATAAGGGACTGCGGTGGCATACCTAATCAGGAAGGAAGCAGAACCCAATGCCAGGGGTCAGAGATTGGTGCCTAATGTGAGAGTTAAACTCTCGCATTCCAAATCCTATATCAGCAAGGCAATAGCGCCTCTTACCCATTCCTTGATATGAGGTTTATATATGAGCATAGGCTATGAGCGTAGGGTTGATCCTTGAAAAGAGAGCAGAGAGGGGATCGCATTGGGGCTTGTGAGCTACCTAATTATTGATAATGTGTGGTTTAAGCACACTCTGGGGCCAAGTACTCTCTATGGAGGGGTGAAAGGTCTGCCTGAGTGAGCAAATAATATGTTACCTCAATCCTTTTGAATCATAGAATCATAGAATCATAGAGTTGGAATAGACCACAAGGGCCATCGAGTCCAACCCCCTGCCAAGCAGGAAACACCATCAGAGCACTCCTGACATATGGTTGTCAAGCCTCTGCTTAAAGACCTCCAAAGAAGGAGACTCCACCACACTCCTTGGCAGCAAATTCCACTGTCGAACAGCTCTTACTGTCAGGAAGTTCTTCCTAATGTTTAGGTGGAATCTTCTTTCTTGTAGTTTGGATCCATTGCTCCGTGTCCGCTTCTCTGGAGCAGCAGAAAACAACCCAATCATTGGTTATTGATGCTCGTTCCTGCTTGTTCGACATGCTGCTTACACAGATAAGTTTGAAGTTGAGGGGACATGATCTTAATTTTGGAAAACCATCTGGTTAATTATACGGTTCCTGAATAATAAATGTGTCTTAAAATGAATATCATTCTCTGTGATAAGTCTGCTTCCTACTTACAGGAGAGTGATAATTAAATTTTGCTGGCCAGCACCAGATTAGTATGCAAGCATACTAGTAATTAGTAATTAGCTTAGTAAGGCAAGCATTAATGGTGAGGATGCTTGCTTGTATCTACAAGGTCACTTCTTACACATCGCCTTGTTATTTTATAAGAGGGCAATACAGTGGTACCTCTGGTTATGAACTTAATTCGTTCCGGAGGTCCGTTCTTAAGCTGAAACTGTTCTTATCCTGAGGCATTCCTTCACTAATGGAACCTCCCGCTGCACGTGTGCCTCCATTGCACGATTTCCATTCACATCCTGGGTCAAAGTTCCCGGCCAGGAGCAGCTACTTCCGGGTTAGCGAGCTCGTAACCTGAAGCGTTCCTAACCAGAGGTACCACTGTATAGAAATGCTACTATAAATCAATAAATTGTGCTACACTGAAGGGGCTCACATTTTCATCACAGCTACTTGATAACTCTAGTTTTCAATTACAGTGGTACCTCGGATTACGAACAGCCCTCTTAACGAACTATTCAGTTTGTGAACTTCTGCAAAACTGGAAGCTTACCTCGGTCTACGAACTTTACCTCGGTCTACAAATGGAAGTCAAATAGTGGAAGGGCACCGGTGGTGGAAGACCTCATTAGGGAAAGTGTGCCTTGGTTTAAGAATGACTTCGGTTTAAGAACGGACTTCCGGAATGGATTAAGTTCATAAACCAAGGTACCACTGTAAATAGATGGTGTGGCCAATGCAAAGAAATAGGATGAATGTGCAGAGCAGGTTCACAATTCTGCCCAATGCTCCTGCCCAGTATACAGTGATGTTCAGATAGAAACCTAGGCACAACTCATTGTTCCATGTCCCTAAGACCCCCTCCAGACTGGGTTTTTATGGTGGGGGTCTCCTGTAACATGTTCTTGACACAACGATAGTGTATTAGTGCTGGATTTCTTCTGCTCTGCTTTGTACTGTGATTTCCCCCCAACCATACCACATTATTCCTGCCCAGAGGAGCTATCATGCCACAAAAGTGGGACAAAAATATACTAGAACATTTGTGGTTTTAAAATATCGTGGGATTTCATCAGAAAGTTATGGTATATGCATGAACCACTGAGACTGCCCCAAAACTTTTGCAGGTGCAACATGCGTTGAAAGCAGGATCGCAAGCAGCATCACGAGCGCAAAGAATCATCAGTGCACAATTTAAAAAGGAAGTCTGGAGGAGCTCTTAAATATACAGTGGTGCCTCTTAATTTGTACTTAATTCGTTCCAGAGGTCTGTTCTTAACCTGAAACTGTTCTTAATCTGAAGCACCACTTTAGCTAATGGGGCCTCCTGCTGCTGCCGCGCCACCGGAGCACGATTTCTGTTCTCATCCTGAAGCAAAGTTCTTAACCCGAGGTACTATTTCTGGGTTAGCGGAGCCTGTAACCTGAAGTGTATGTAACCTGAAGCATATGTAACCCGAGGTACCACTGTAAATTAAAATCTGGACTTGGGAACCCTAGATATTAGCCTAGCCCAAGTGTATCATGATGTTTCTCCCAGTTCTTGCACTCAGGATCCAAAGTGAAATTGATTCAGCCAGATGACTAACCAGCCAGCCAACCTGCCGTCTCTCCCCAGTTGCACGCATCAACTGTTTTGATGCTATATGGGCCCGGTGAAACAAGAAATATGAGGGTGGACCGAAAACTTATTAAAAGGAAGAATAATTCCTTCTAAGTCAGACATTGTCAGGCTTCGGGGAAGCAGCTTCCTCCCTCCCTTTGCCTGTAGATAAGCAGAACAAAGCAAAAATAGTCCCTTACAATTTAAAGAGGCTTTAATGATCACAGCAAAAGAACAAAGAGTCCATTCTCAGAGTAAAGGTGCTCCCAAATCAGGTTTACACCCACTCCCTCCCAAGTCACTTCCTCATCTTGCAACCTGATCTCGCAACCCACTTTGGTTTCTGAGCTGCCACCTTATCTGCTTGTTGTGATCTTGGGCTGGGCGGATGTAGGCTCTCCAACAAGAGTGAGCACTCACACTTTACACTGTGGGTGCCCTTTGAGGATATTTCACCCCTCCCATTGCAAGAATCTGCTAATGTTTCAGAAAGGAGGGGGCGGATTTGGCTCATTACTTATTCCGCTCCAGCCTGACTTCAAAGGGGGAGTCTGAGTGTTATCTGTGTATAGATAAGGTCGCTGCTCATGCAGCTGTAACACTCAGTGCAGCCCAGCATCTCCATTTAGTTTGTAGATAGTTTGTACAGTAGCTGTAGAGAATAAAATAAAATAAAAAGCAGAGACATCACCTTGCCAACAAAGGTCCGTATAGTTAAAGCCATGGTTTTCCCAGTAGTGATGTATGGAAGTGAGAGCTGGACCATAAAGAAGGCTGATCGCCAAAGAATTGATGCTTTTGAATTATGGTGCTGGAGGAGACTCTTGAGAGTCCCATGGACTGCAAGAAGATCAAACCTATCCATTCTTAAGGAAATCAGCCCTGAGTGCTCACTGGAAGGACAGATCATGAAGCTGAGGCTCCAATACTTTGGCCACCTCATGAGAAGAGAAGACTCCCTGGAAAAGACCCTGATGTTGGGAAAGATGGAGGGCACAAGGAGAAGGGGATGACAGAGGACAAGATGGTTGGACAGTGTTCTCAAAGCTACAAACATGAGTCTGACCAAACTGTGGGAGGCAGTGGAAGACAGGAGTGCCTGGCGTGCTCTGGTCCATGGGGTCACGAAGAGTCGGACACGACTAAATGACTAAACAACAACATTCTACAGAGCTGTCGTTCGAGTGATTCATGCTCTGCTGTGCTCCACTGACTACTAGAAGTGAGTTCGGTGCTCACAGCTCTGAGTTGTGAGTCCACAGCACTTAGACCTGCTTCCTGCGTGGAAGGTCTCTGGAAGTGCTTTCCAGATCACCTGGCCCAGTCGGGGCTGAAGAGGTTGAGCCCATTAGGTGGCACTGGCTCAAAGGCGAAGCTGACACCCTTTGCGGGATTGCGTGCAGCTCTTCGGACCCCAGGGAACTTACTGGTTGTATGGGCTGGCCTGCGCCTCAGTTGTTATTCTTTGGAGGTTCACGTCCAGCCTCAGTTAGTCAATATACACTGCTAAGAGGTGGGGCCAGTTGCATAAATAGGGGAAGGAGCTGGCAGCAGCCAGGCAGTGAGCTCAGGAGCTTCACCCACCCAACCCTCCCTTTGTTTAATGTTTCTTGTTTGCAGGTTACCCTTTTTTCTTCCGGTTTAGCGGGCGCTGCTACGGTGTTTTGACTGTTTGCTGTTGAAGAACCGGGAATAAATTTTCCTGCATTGGCAGGTTTTGTCTTCACCGTAGCAATTTGTCACAACTTTGGTGGTTTAAGGCCTTTGGCGGAATCCTTTAGCCTTTTCTTCCCTAAACAAAAACATCTTGGAGATTCCAGGCCACAGGGAGGTTAGGTTGGCCTCAACCAGAGCCAGCACTTTTTGGGCTGTGGCTCCGATCTGGTGGAACGCTCTGTCACAAGAGACTACGGCCTTGTGGGACTTGACATCTTTCCGCAGGGCCTGCAAGACAGAGCTGTTTCACCAGGCAGAAAGCTTGTGGAGCACTAATGAAATTCTTTTTTACACTGGGTGGCCAGTGTAGAACCTGTGCTGAAAATCTTCGCCAATAAAGTGGTTTCCCAAATGCTCTATGGAGCAGTGATAAGGGGCATGGACCCAAATGCTAACAAAGCCTTAGAAATAGTGCAGAACAAATTTCTCAGGAAAGTGCTCTCGCTCCCCAACGGGACCCCAGCTGCTCTTATCCGTGTTGAAGCGGACGTGACAGCAATATGGGCTAGAATTGACTATCTGTGTCTAAACTATGTGAAAAGACTCCAGTCACTCTTGGAGGAGAGATTCCCCGCTATGTCCCACACTGAATGGGAACAGACCAAATGCTGGAAGGCCGGCACCCAAAGCCTCTTGTCCCAATATCAATTACAAGATCGTCAGGTGACCATGAAGATGGATAGGAGGAGCCTAAGAGATTGTCTCTTTAGGTCCGATGTAGAAAGGAATTTATCCACAGTTGCCTCTATCAAAAGTTCACTATGGTTCCCACTTATTAAAATGGAGCACACCCGAGCTAGATATCTGACAAAGCTCCCACTTGCTGTACTAAGAATCGCTTTTACAGAATTACGATTCCAATCGATGCCCTCGATGGTGTTGGATGGTCGGTACGGCAAAGTACAGTACGAGGAGAGACTTTGTATATGTGGGCAACCCTGTGTAGAGGATCTGTATTTATTGCAATGCCTGCTATATAGAGATCCAAGGGACCGATTTATAAAACCCCTGCTTACGAATGGAATACACGCTAAGAGGGTGGAAAGAGTGAAATGGCTGCTGAGCGATACTGATGACTTTGTAAGTTATAAAGTAGCACTATGTGCATTGGCAGCTAAGAAGATCAGGAGAAAAGAGCTAGATAAAATAGTGGTCAACTGCAAAGGGGATTCAGACATTTAAACAGGCATATTTTACCTGAGATTTCCCTGCTATTCTAGCTTATGCAACAAATAATTTCTAGGAGACTTGAGCGTGGTCTATTGCACTTGCAGTGCTAAATGTTTTTATGGTTATTGCTGTTTTTCCTTTTGTTCCCCTTGTGAACCATGCCATGGCCTTTGGCTAGCACAATAAAGTCTATGATGATGATGATGAATAAAGCTGTGGCCAAATTTTAATTCCATAACACATTGTCGGAGTCATTATTCCTTTCTGGTGGTCCCTGGGGGCTGGGGCAGTCGGCGCCTGGTCACGCAATGAGTTAACTCTCCCAGTTCTTCTCCTGCTAGCTGTTCACCACCCAGCTCTTCCCAACTTTTGTCTTCTGAACTATGTCCCTCTGCAAACCACTGTTCCAAATCTATACTGCCCCACTGCTCCTGGGAAGATTCAGGATTCTGAACAGGAACAGGGGGAGGGGGAGGCTCCCACCATTCCTTCAGCACGGTCCCTGACAGACATAAAGAGGTCTCAGAGATCAGAGTATGCCCCTGAACACTAGTTGCTGGGAATCACATGTGAAGAGAGTCCTGTTGTGCTCATGTCCTGCTTTTTTGCTTTCCTTAAGCTTCCGGATGAATCACTGAATTGTAGAGTTGGAAGGGATTCTGAGGATCATCGAGTCCAACCCCCTGCAATGCAGCTGCCCCATACGGGGATCAAACCTGAGACCTTGGTGTTGCGTGGCAAGTTCTCGCCTCCCACCAGTAGAAATAAAGACACGTAACACCATTATTTTAGGTTAATGGGCTAAAATTGGCCACAACTTTATTGGTTACAGGTAAAGAGAGGTATTGGCTTAGGCATTGGTCCTATCCAACTATCCTGCTTCAGCCTGTTTGCTTGAAGACCGGGAAGGGTTAACACCAGCAGGGGGAGCCCTGCTGATGCACATCAACTAGGGACTCTCCCGGCGTCACCGCTCAGGGGCGTGCCTTAGGCCCTGGCCTCCACAGGCTTTGGAAGAGGCCACGCCCCCTGGAATCCTTTACCAGACTACCCTTCAACATGCGGGGGAGGTGATGGCGCCCCCCCACATCTACATAACAATACCAATGCCTAACCGCCAAAACCAACCAGTTGTGACAATTTGCTACGAGGTAGGCGAAAAACCAAATGGCCAGTGCCAATTTGCCAAGTGGAAAAAATTCCTACCAGGTCCCTTAAAGGCAACCAACCGAGGTCCATAGCAAGGTCAGAAGGGGAACCTTAAAGGGTGGGCGGGTGGGAAACCCCAGCAGCTGAGCAGCCGAAAGAGGGAGATCCTGGGGCCGCGCTTGCTTTAAGTGAGGCAAGCCACATATCGAGCCAGCCGATTGGCTGGCTCAGGGGATGACATGGCCCCGAGGATTCCCCTGATTGCGCGGGGGCTGGAAGCCAGCCCCCACGTGCGTGTTGGGGGTGTGAAGCCCGCAACACCACCTCCTCCCGAGGGTCGGAAGTGGCTTTATCAGCACCATGCTCTAACCAACTGAGCTATCCTGTGAGAACAAGATGCTGGACTAGAAGTTCACTGGCCTGATCCAGCAAGCTCTAGTCATTTTCTTATCAAGGGCATTCTATAAGGCTTCAGCTGATCCATCGACCCACTTGAATTTATCTGAGCTATCAGTACATTATGCCCTAAATATCCCAATGGAACCACTGCCCACATCTCTGCGGCTCTTTAGAACCACCCCAGCATATTGCCAGAGGCTTATAGCACCTTTCAAACCCACCAGGGCCAGGTGATCTGAAAAGCCAAGAAGGCTCCTCCCAGCCTCATATAATGGACCACTTGCTCCTGGTTCCTCAAACTGAGCAAAGCGTTGCTTTCTAGAGGTTACACAGCTCCGGTTGCCAGGAATCTGAGTCTGCCTTGCAAGCCTGCTTTCTCTCAGCTGACATCCTTCAAAACCAGCCTCCTCACAGTCCAAAGAGGCTTTCTGATGCAGCAGGGCTTCTTCTTTGATCATTGGGGGCCAGGATTAGCTCGGAAATGGCTGCTTGCAGTCTTGCTCTGCCTCAGGTGTGGAGGTAAGTCCCAGCTACCACCTTTCTTCCTAAAATCAGAGAAATCCCCACACTGCTTTTTGAGCTTTGATGGGTAGTTTGGGATGTTTTAGCAGGGACAACCTCTGAGAGGCTAACTCTGGAAGCCCAAAACAAACAGAGGATGACTATGGCTGCTACTGTGTTGGTAAATACTATCGTGGGGAAGAGGGGCTTACTTCAATATTAAAATGGTGTCTGCAGCCAGCATATCCACATAACTCACCTTAAATATCCAGCATATTTGAATCTCCATAGATATGGTTCAATCTTTTGGAAAATAAATTTGCAGAAAACAAATCTGCAAACAAATAAAAACACACCTTTAAACCAGTGCTGATGGTTTGCTATGAAACCATAACAACAACAACAACAACAACAACAACAACAACAATTTATTATTTCTACCCCGCCCATCTGGCTGGGTTTCCCCAGTCACTCTGGGCGGCTTCCAGCAAAACGCTAAAATACAATAACCTATTAAACATTAAAAGCTTCCCTAAACAAGGCTGTCTTCAGATGTCTTCTAAAAGTTTGGTAGTTATTTTTCTTTTTGACATCTGGTAGGAGGGCATTCAACAGGGTGGGTGCCACTACCAAGAAGGCCCTCTGCCTGGTTCCCCATAACGTGGCTTCTCGCAGCGAGGGAACCGCCAGAAGGCCCTCGCACTGGACCTCAGTGTCCGGGCAGAACAATGGGGGTGGAGACGCTCCTTCAGGTATACTGGACCGAGGCCATTTAGGGCTTTAAAGGTCAGCACCAACACTTTGAAACGTACTGGGAGCCAGTGTAGGCCTTTCAAGACCAGTGTTATATGGTCTCGGCGGCCGCTCCCAGTCACCAGTCTAGCTGCCGCATTCTGGATTAGTTGTAGTTTCCGGGTGACCTTCAAAGGTAGCCCCACATAGAGTGCATTGCAGTAGTCAAAGTGAGAGATAACTAGAGCATGCACCGCTCTGGCGAGACAGTCTGCAGGCAGGTAGGGTCTCAGCCTGCGTATCAGATGGAGCTGATAAACAGCTGCCCTGGACACAGAATTGATCTGTACCTCCATGGACAGCTGTGAGTCCAGAATGACTCCCAGGCTGTGCACTTGGTCCTTCAGGGGCACAGTTACCCCATTCAGGACCAGGGAGTCCTCCACACCCGCCCGCCTCCTGTCCCCCCAAAACAGTACTTGTCTTGTCAGGATTCAACCTCAATCTGTTAGCCGCCATCCATCCTCCAGCCGCCTCCAGACACTCACACAGGACATTCACCGCCTTCACTGGTTCTGATTTGAAAGAGAGGTAGAGCTGGGTATCATCCGCATATTGATGGACATCCAGCCCAAACCCCCTGATGATCTCTCCCAGTGGCTGGATGTAGATGTTGAAAAGCATGGGGAAAGGACAGAACCCTGAGGCATCCCACAAGTGTGAGCCCCCACTTTCTGGACACGGCCCAGGAGGAAGGAGCGGAACCACTGTATGATAGTGCCCCCAGCTCCCAGCCCCTCTAGACAGTAACACAACACATGATGTACTCCCTCAGAAGCATTTCTAATTTCGCCTCCCCACTTTATGCCAAAGTAGACTGTGAATTGGTGGTAGCAAAAGGACTAGTAGTTTCCCTTTCTGCAACAGGGATGACCTTAGGCTACAAAACTTGTTGCCTGTGTCCTTGTTGCTATGCTATGCTAAGTGCAAGGCTATGAGCAATGCAGGTGGGGTACCAGCTGTTAGATTGCTAAAGGGAAGTAACTGGGCTTTAAAATTTTCATGGAAGCATCCTCTCTACAAAGACCAAGTTGGCTTTGAAGGGGAGGGAGTAGGGCTGGATCTACATTGACCTGTTTAACGTTACCCCCCCCCATTAGAACAATATTAGATACATTGTTCCAAAACATCACAGGCCATACTTGACAATGATAACATTTTTTTACATTTTTCTCTCCTTTTTTGGTCAAATATAAATAATCCTGTTTCTGTACCTGCTGCTGGCTGCTTGCTCTGCCCTGCCCTCTGCTGTCACATTTTAATTATCTCTTCCTCCCTGAACCCTGTCCCTCAAATACCATGAGAGGGGGATTGGAGTTTGAATGCAGCAAAAATAGGGTAAAACGCCACACAGGGACATGTGAGCAGTGTTTCACCAATATAGCAGCATAAAATGATTAAAAATTAAGCAATTTGTTGTGTTCTGAAGACAAAGGAAGGACTAGACCCTGATTAATACAATAGACACAAGGCTTGACCAGCAAGACCTTTGGGAGAAAGTGCCCTTTTCACTCCCTGGTCCAGGCCATTTTTATTACCAAAAGAACTTTTACACAGCGTTTGTAAGAACCAATCAGATTTCCTCTGAGCATTTCAAAAATCCCCACGTGGGGACAAAGTCAGATCAGAGGAAGCCTCTTAACTACAAAGAACTACTTCCTATTTGAGCATGCATACATGTTCAGGCTAAATAAACAGGAATCAAGGAGGAATGCATTCATCAAACCCCGGAGGTAATAAACCATAGGAAAGGAAGGGCAGGCAAGGAAAGACAGGCATTTTACCACCTCCTTGTGAACTCTGTTTCCTGGCCCTAAGATTAACAAAAGCTACATCAAAGCTACCTCCTTATCTTTATGTACCCAGGATGCCTGGTAAGAAACTGGTCTGTGTAGAATGCTTATAGAGTGGTACCTTGGGTTACATATGCTTCAGGTTACATATGCTTCAGGTTACAGACTCCGCTAACCCAGAAATAGTGCTTCAGGTTAAGAACTTTGCTTCAGGATGAGAACAGAAATTGCGCGGCGGCGGCGCGGCAGCAGCAGCAGGAGGCCCCATTAGCTAAAGTGGTGCTTCAGGTTAAGAACAGTTTCAGGTTAAGAACGGACCTCCGGAACGAATTAAGTACTTAACCTGAGGTACCACTCTACATGACTGTCAGGCATAGAGAAAATGGGGCAGAGATGAAGACTTGTGGGGTTGAATCAGAAATCGTGTCAATGACTCAAACCATAGAATCATAGAATCATAGAGTTGGAAGAGACCACAAGGGCCATCGAGTCCAACCCCCTGCCAAGCAGGAAACACCATCAGAGCACTCCTGACATATGGTTGTCAAGCCTCTGCTTAAAGACCTCCAAAGAAGGAGACTCCACCACACTCCTTGGCAGCAAATTCCACTGTCGAACAGCTCTTACTGTCAGGAAGTTCTTCCTAATGTTTAGGTGGAATCTTCTTTCTTGTAGTTTGGATCCATTGCTCCGTGTCCGCTTCTCTGGAGCAGCAGAAAACAACCTTTCTCCCTCCTCTATGTGACATCCTTTTATATATTTGAACCTGGCTATCATATCACCCCTTAACCTCCTCTTCTCCAGGCTAAACATGCCCAGCTCCCTTAGCCGTTCCTCATAAGGCATCGTTTCCAGGCCTTTGACCATTTTGGTTGCCCTCCTCTGGACACGTTCCAGTTTGTCAGTGTCCTTCTTGAACTGTGGTGCCCAGAACTGGACACAGTACTCCAGGTGAGGTCTGACCAGAGCAGAATACAGTGGCACTATTACTTCCCTTGATCTAGATGCTATACTCCTATTGATGCAGCCCAGAATTGCATTGGCTTTTTTAGCTGCCGCGTCACACTGTTGGCTCATGTCAAGTTTGTGGTCAACCAAGACTCCTAGATCCTTTTCACATGTACTGCTCTCAAGCCAGGTGTCACCCATCTTGTATTTGTGCCTCTCATTTTTTTTGCCCAAGTGCAATACTTTACATTTCTCCCTGTTAAAATTCATCTTGTTTGTTTTGGCCCAGTTCTCTAATCTGTCAAGGTCATTTTGAAGTGTGATCCTGTCCTCTGGGGTGTTAGCCACCCCTCCCAGTTTGGTGTCATCTGCAAATTTGATCAGGATGCCCTTGAGTCCATCATCCAAGTCGTTGATAAAGATGTTGAATAAGACCGGGCCCAAGACAGAACCCTGTGGCACCCCACTAGTCACTCTTCTCCAGGATGAAGAGGAACCATTGATGAGCACCCTTTGGGTTCGGTCAGTCAGCCAGTTACAAATCCACTGAGTGGTAGCATAGTCAAAACCGCATTTTACCAGCTTCTTTACAAGAATATCATGGGGCACCTTGTCAAATGCCTTGCTGAAATCAAGGTAGGCTACATCCACTGCGTTCCCTTCATCTACCAGGCTTGTAATTCTGTCAAAAAACGAGATCAGGTTAGTCTGACATGACTTATTTTTCAGAAATCCATGCTGACTATTGGTGATCACAGCATTCCTTTCCAGGTGCTCACAGACTGTTTGCTTAATGATCTGCTCCAGAATCTTCCCTGGTATTGATGTCAGACTGACTGGGCGGTAATTATTTGGGTCCTCTCTTTTCCCCTTTTTGAAAATAGGGACAACATTTGCCCTCCTCCAGTCTGCCGGGACTTCGCCTGTTCTCCAGGAATTCTCAAAGATGACTGCCAGTGGTTCTGAAATCACATCTGCCAGTTCTTTTAATACTCTTGGATGCAGTTCATCCAGTCAAAGCAATGCTTTCACCGCTGACACAATGGCTTGCTTCATTTTTCTTTCTTTTTTTAAAAAAATAATTTTTATTAACAGGCCAATCACATCACATTATCCATATCGCACTGATTCCAAATTTTACAGCCAAATTTTAAATTTTTTTTTTTTGGGGGGGGATACCCATACATCAAGCTCAGCTCGAGTCCAAAACTATCACTTGTCTTACGGCATTAATTAGACAGTTCTGTCCAGTTTGATCCGGATAGTCCTTTGTTACTTCCTTTCTCTTGTTGTTATCATAAATTCCTTTCTTTGCGATCTCTGATGGTTGTCACAAGCAGGTTAGAAGCTGGCATTCTATGTGGGTTTTGTACTCTTCCAAAAATCATATCAATCCGGGACAGCCTCTGTACAACGCTTCCATAAACAAAATTAATCTCCGATCTGTCCTTTATTTTTCTCAGGCTTACCGAATAAATCAAATGATTCTGGGGGTTCTGTCAGGTCAAACTTACATTCCAACATTCCTTCTCATTCAAACAATCCTGAATCTCCTCCCCCAGTCCTTCTTCCTCCGGCAGACCTGTCATGGCGAGACGCCATTTTTTAACTGTGTCATAAGTAATTTTCCTCTTTTCTCACCGTTCTCCAGTCTTCTTTCCTGTTATGCTCCATCCCACATAGTTCTTAAAATCCTGCCTGTGATTCATAGAAACGCGACGATCTTGTTTCTATCTGGGGTTAATGTCACATCATGCGGGGGGGGAAAAGTTTTTTCCTCCACTCCCCCCTTCGTTCCAAACATACAGTCTCCTTGTGGTAATTCATCAGAAGATTTACTTATCCATCCGTCACTCCTGGTCGCAGAGATCCATTAGTCAGCAGCCTTATCAGTCGAGCTTTACTTGATGCATGTGCTTTCAGCTTCATTTCCAAACATATGTTTCCAATTATAATTCCAAGCTGCAGCAACCAGCACGCGCTAATTGGAATCGGCGCCAGGAAGATCTGACTTCACCGAGGGCCTGTGCCAAGTGTTCTGCACCCCCATCACTCGTTTCAGGGGGTGCATTGTGAACACCGCTGGCAGGGCAGTTTCACCTCACATCCTGAGGTGATTAGGAAGACTGCATACTTCCCATAGCAGCCCCTTAGTACCTCGTATGGGTCAGAGAGATGTTATTGTCGGCCATCTTCCAACGCGCCACCTGGTGGCCCCCCAGCTTGCTTCATTTTTCATAATTCCTCATAGCAATCCTACATGACCACCACAGCGATTAAAAAAGACAAGATAGTAACGCATTATGAACGTAAATAGCAGGACATCATGTGTCCATCTAGCTTATCAAAAGCATTCCTTAACCCTTCCTTAATGTTAAAAACCATGATTGTAGATTGTAGCCCTGGGTTGCACATGGAGAGGTTGGTGCCTGTTTTGCTACATTAGATTCTGCAACCTGGGGTTGATTTCTGGGAAAGGCTGACTTGCCAATCGGGCCTCTGCAGCAGCCTTACTGGGGCTAAATTGCTCTAGGGCTTGATTTTTAACTGATTCACCATTTAGAAAAAGTTATGTTAGGTCTTGTCTTCACTGATGGAAAGAAGAAAGAGTCCCTAACAGGGAGGAATGGCAAACTAAGCTGAAATGGCAAAACTGACTGGGAAACTCAGAGACCAAGAAGACAAGAAATTCAAGGAAGGATGGGAGAAATTTATAATTGATTTAGCAGACCACTGTAAGCAGATGAAAACATTAGCAGGATTTAAATCTCACTTGTAATGTAACAAATAGCATGGATAATATGGATTGATATAAAACATAGACTGAAATAATATGCAGTTGGAAATGTTGACAATAGAACCCGTGGAAGTGATGTGTATGTGTGGGAGGGGGGAGTCACAAGATTAAGAGAAATCTCATATTATGGCTATGTATTTGGCATTGCAATTATTTTTTCATTTGTAAAGTCAAATCACAATGTGGTGTGTGTGTGTTGTTTTTTTAAAAAGATACTGTCTTCACTGTTCACTAACATTTTCTTTATTTTTTTACTCCCTCTTCCAACCCTTTGATGAAGTTGCCACAGCAGTATCAGAAAAATGGCATACTCTGCGCCATCTGTGGATTACATGTCTAGGAGCCTGGATGTTAGTGATGGTGGTGGATGGTAAAGAAATTATGCATGCGAGGACTCCATTGTTCGCACGCAAACCTTTCGTAGTGCTATGGAACGCACCAACCAGACTGTGCCAGCTGCGGTACAAGGTGGATTTAGACCTTAGAACTTTTAAAATTCACGCAAATCCCAATGACAATTTGAGTGGCTCCACTGTGACAATATTTTATCACCATCTCTTGGGCTACTACCCCTATTTAAAGAGCCCCTCTAAGCCCATCAATGGAGGAATACCACAGCGTGGAAACCTATACAAGCACATCGCCAAAGTCAAGTCTGATCTCAAAAAGGCCATACCTACGAATCAATTCCAGGGACTTGGAGTCATTGACTGGGAAGACTGGAAGCCCCAGTGGATGAGGAACGTGGGCACTAGAAATATGTACAAAATTTGGTCTCTCGAACCTATTAGAAAGGAGAATCCTCACTGGTCTAGTTTCAGAATCAGGAGCGCCGCCAAGCAAGCATTTGAAAAGGCAGGGGAGACGTTTATGAAGAACACCCTTATCGAAGTGAAAAGAATGAGACCAAAGGGACTCTGGGGTTACTATCTATACCCGGAATGCCATAATTATAATTTCATGGTGCATCCAGATAAATACACAGGAAAATGTGAAAAGCTTGACTTGAAATTGAACGACCGTCTGCTTTGGTTATGGAAAGAAAGCACTGCCCTATATCCTTCCGTATACCTGCAGCACAGGCTGCAGTCAAGTCGGAACTCTCAGAGATTTGTGCGCTATCGGGTTATGGAAGCAATGCGTATTGCTACCATGGCTAGAAAGGACTATGCCTTGCCTGTTTTTGTGTATTCTAGGCCATTTTATGCCAGAACGTTCAGCCCTTTGACAGAGGTAAGGGGAAAGGCATAGACTAGAATCTATAAACCTCCCAGAACCAGCTTAAACATTACTGTTGAGCTGATTGTATACACGTGAAAGCTCCAATGTTAGAGAAAGGAATTCATGCAAGATCCTAGGACAACTTCTGTCACTAAGTAGGCAATGCTCTGAAACCAGAAATCCCTTCTCCAGAGAGTGAACTAGTATCCTTTGGGCTCCAAAAGTGCAGTAGTCTCACAAGTAGACAATCTCTTGAACAGTTGCTGCCTTGCAAGGGACTTTCCTGCAGATTGCTCATACAGAAGGGCCACTTATGAAGGAGCACTTTGCAGAATGGAAGCTCCCGGCTCTCAGCAGGTTTATTTTTTAGCTGAAACATTTGTCCTGCTCCCCAAAACAACTTAATGCTGCTTCCAGGGCAGGCTGGGTTGTCCCGAGAATGGCCCAGGGTGGGTTGGCCTGAGCTGAACCTCCACAATCATATATGTTAGGGTTGCTATATTTCAAAAAGTGAAAATCCAGACACAAAAGTTGTTAAGCATTTATTCTTCTTATTCTTCATTTGGCTAAAGTTTCTGAGCTGCTTTTTTTTGGGAAAAATTTCCCCAAAAATATATCAAGTTTTTGAGGTATTTTTAAGGAAAATCGCCAAAATAACAACACTTCCAGCATGAGTTGCCATATGTCCGGGTTTTGGGGAATTCCACCTGGACGAATCCTGGATATGTCCGGGAAAGGAAAACCCAGACATATAGCAGCCCCAATATATGTGTACTATAACACAGATACATATACATTTAAACCACAAATATATGCATTTAAACCATAAACACTCTAAAAAGAAATATACTGTCATGGTGAACAGAGCAGGACTAAGCACTCTCTTCCCTAAATGCACAATACACCCAGAGGTGCCAGATTCTCTGGACAATTGAGGGGGCCCAACGCAGCACCCTGATATCGCAAGTGAGGTCCTCTGAATATTGAAGGGGATCTGCCCTTTCAAAAAAAAAAGAAAAAAAAGATGGGGAGCGGTCAAAGTGCCTTGGCCTCCAGGAGCCAACGCTTTTATTTTTTATTTTTATAAAATATTTATTAAAGTTTAACAAAATGAAAAAAGAAAAAGAAAAATACAAATAAAAAAAACAGTTCCATCTTTCCATTACATTCTTTCATTTACTTAATTTTCTGGACCTCCTCTAACCTCCCTTTTTGTATTCCAGTTTAATTTATCAGTTCAGCAAATCCTTCCCCTCTTTACTTATCCTAATCTTTAATCTTAAAATAATGTAACATTAGATTTTTACTTATTAATAATCCATTTTTTCATACTCCTTATAGTATTATAACTAAAAACCACTTAACTTTCAATCCAACATCATTCTAACATTCATTAATTTTGCAATATTTCTGTAAATAGTCTTTAAATTTCTTCCAATCTTCTTCCACCGACTCTTCTGGTCTCGGATTCTGCCGGTCATTTCTGCCAATTCCATATAGTCTATCACCTTCAGTTGCCATTCTTCCAGGGTGGGTAGGTCTTGTGTCTTCCAATACTTTGCGATAAGTATTCTTGCTGCTGTTGTGGCATACATAAAAAAAGTTCTGTCCTTCTTTAGCACCTGTTGGCCGACAATGCCCAGAAGAAAGGCCTCTGGTTTCTTCGAGAAGGTATATTTAACTACCTTTTTCAATTCATTATATATCATCTCCCAGAAAACCTTAATCCTTGGGCACGTCCACCAAAGGTGAAAGAATGTACCTTCTGTTTCAGCCAACGCTTTTAAACACACCAGAATGTTCTTCATGTGGTGATGAAAAGTTGGCAACAGCAGAACGGGGTATATGTGTGTGTGTCATATTTCTAGTGGGAGAGAGTTCCTCAGCAGAGCACCACAGCGAAGTTCTACAGCCATAACTGACAATGAGCTATGTGAGGTGGCTGCATGATGTGCCACAGTCACAGGACCACAACAGGGCCTCTGCTGCAGATAGTAGCATATACTGGCAGAGGGAAGCATTCAAGTATTTGGGGCCCAGGAACCTACTTTATAGACCAAAGTCTGAAAACTGGGCCTGCTTGCATTCCGGTGCTGTTCTTTAAGGATTGGCGAGGTCCATTCCCAAATCGCAATGCCACCCAGAAGCCTGGCAGCCTCATTTTACATCATCTCCAAGCGCAGGAACTCCTTTCGACGTATCCAGACAGCCTTCCAGTGTTGGGTCCTTGAATACCGCCCAATCTACGCACCTGATCCTTCTGGAAGAGTTTGGCCTCATCCAGCATGGAGCCAAGTACTGCCCACCACCAGCACTTTCATCTCGACAGAGTTCAGTCTCAACTCATTGGCCCTCACCCAGCTCATTGCTGCACCCAGACTGCACCCAGATCCAGCAACTGCACATCCTCTCCTGAATAAGAGCTGGATATCACCCACATACTGTTGACATGGCAACTTTCCCCACAGGTTCATAGAGTTGTAGAAAAGCACAGGGCCGGAGGTGGCATGGGAGCTCACAGTAGAATCGTAGAGTTGGAAGGGACCCTGAGGATTGTCGAGCAGCCCAACCCCCTGCAATGCAGGAATATGCTGTTGCCAGGATCAAACCAGCAACCTTGGCACTGTCAGCACCATGCTCTAACCAACCGAGCTATCCAGGCAGTTTCAGAGTTGAGTTACACAGGTAGCAGGGATGCAGTTTTCGGAATACAGAGTTTTTTAGCTTTATGGGTGCTGAAAAGGGTTCGCATTTATTGTGCCCTATCCTGGTCATTTGGATTGCTGTTCAGAAGGTCGACAGTTCAAATCCCCGTGACGGGGTAAGCTCCCGTTGCTTGGTCTCTGCTCTTGGCAACCTAGCAGTTCGAAAGCACACAGTTGTTGTTGTTTAGTTGTTTAGTCGTGTCCGACTCTTCGTGACCCCATGGACCAGAGAACGCCAGGCACCTCTGTCCTCCACTACTTCCCGCAGTTTGGTCAAACTCATGCTGGTAACCTCGAAAACACTATCCAACCATCTCGTCCTCTGTCGTTCCCTTCTCCTTGTGCCCTCCATCTTTCCCAACATCAGGGTCTTTTCCAGGGAGTCTTCTCTTCTCATGAGGTGGCCAAAGTATTGGAGCCTCAGCTTCACGATCTGTCCTTCCAGTGAGCACTCAGGGCTGATTTCCTTAAGAATGGATAGGTTTGATCTTCTTGCAGTCCATGGGACTCTCAAGAGTCTCCTCCAGCACCATAATTCAAAAGCATCAATTCTTCGGCGATCAGCCTTCTTTATGGTCCAGCTCTCACTTCCATACATCACTACTGGGAAAACCATAGCTTTTACTATACGGACCTTTGTTGGCAAGGTGATGTCTCTACTTTTTAAGATGCTGTCTAGGTTGGTCATTGCTTTCCTCCCAAGAAGCAGGCGTCTCTTAATTTCGTGGCTGCTGTCACCATCTGCAGTGATCATGGAGCCGAAGAAAGTAAAATCTCTCACTGCCTCCATTTCTTCTCCTTCTATTTGCCAGGAGGTGATGGGACCAGTGGCCATGATCTTCGTTTTTTTGATGTTGAGCTTCAGACCATATTTTGCGCTCTCCTCTTTTACCCTCAATAAAAGGTTCTTTAATTCCTCCTCACTTTCTGCCATCAAGGTTGTGTCATCTGCATATCTGAGGTTGTTGATATTTCTTCCAGCAATCTGAATTCTGGCTAGGGATTCATCCAGCCCAGCCTTTCGCATGATGAATTCTGCATATAAGTTAAATAACCAGGGAGACAATATACAGCCACTCCAGCGGGAAGGTAAACAGTGTTTCCGTGTGCTGCTCTGGTTTGCCAGAAGTGGCTTAGTCATGCTGGCCACATGACCCGGAAGCTTTACGCCGGCTCCCTCGGCCAGTAAAGTGAGATAAGCGCCGCAACCCCAGAGTCATCTGCGACTGGACCTAATGGTCAGGGGTCCCTTTACCTTTACCTTTACCTATCCTGGTCATTCAAATTGATCCCACAGTCTTGAAATTGCTGCATGTTTTCACAGGAGATAGTCACTAGCCTTTGTTTGTAAAAGAGGGTTGACAGTGTTGTAGAAAATGGCATTATACCCTCTGGTGTGCACATTCCTACCAGTGAAATCTCTGGCAAACAGGTGTTGCAAGGGGGGTGGGTTGTAGTGTTTAAAAAACCTGTTTCTTTAGTGGTTTCTGCAACGGTGAACCAAAAAAGCAAAGAAAAGCAAAACGAGTGTGTATATTATTATTATTATTATTATTATTATTATTATTATTATTATTATTATTTCTATATCACCCTTCATCGAAGGATCATGGAATGGTTTACAATATAAAAACACAAAAATACACACCATAGTAATAAACAAAAGCTATACCCGCCCCCCAACACAGTTTAAAAGGCTATAGATCGTTTAATTAGCCAAAGCCCTGGGAGAAGAAGGTTACCGCTTGGTGCCTAAAACTATGTAATGAAGGCGCCAGGTGAGCGTCCCTGGGGAGAGCACTCCACAAGCAGGGAGCCACCACAAAAAAGGCCTGTTCTTGTGTTGTCGCTCTCTGGACCTCTCGTGAAGGAGGCACATAAAGAAGAGCTTCAGGTTGTGATCACAGTTTAGTTCATATGGGGACATCACAGCAGTGCCTTACCTTTGCCTCTTGGTTATTACGCATGTTCCTGCTTTACTTTTCAGGAAGACTTGGTGAATACTATTGGTGAGAGTGCGGCACTGGGGGCCGCAGGAGTCATCCTGTGGGGAAACCATCGGTATGCCCTAAGTAAAGTAAGTGAATCTGAGTTAAGAAAATGTATTTGATTTTGCAAGAATTCTTGGGTAACCTCTCATCTTCTTCTCTCCCCAACCCCATGTATTAATTTTGTTTTTTTACATATACAGTGGTACCGCTGGTTACATACGCTTCAGGTTACATATGCTTCAGGTTACACACTCCGCTAACCCAGAAACAGTGCTTCAGGTTAAGAACTTTGCTTCAGGATAAGAACAGAAATCGGGCTCCCACGACGCGGCGGCAGCAGAAGGCCCCATTAGCTAAAGTGGTGCTTCAGGTTAAGAACAGTTTCAGGTTAAGAACGGACCTCCGGAACGAATTAAGTACTTAACCTGAGGTACCACTGTAATGGGACGCGGGTGGCGCTGTGGGTAAAACCTCAGCGCCTAGGACTTGCCGATCGCATGGTTGGCGGTTCGAATCCCCGCGGCGGGGTGTGCTCCCGTCGTTCGGTCCCAGCGCCTGCCAACCTAGCAGTTCGAAAGCACCCCCGGGTGCAAGTAGATAAATAGGGACCGCTTACTAGCGGGAAGGTAAATGGCGTTCTGTGTGCTGCGCTGGCTCGCCAGATGCAGCTTGTCACGCTGGCCACGTGACCCGGAAGTGTCTGCGGACAGCGCTGGCTCCCGGCCTCTAGAGTGAGATGAGCGCACAACCCTAGAGTCTGGCAAGACTGGCCCGTACGGGCAGGGGTACCTTTACCTTTTTACCACTGTAATACAGTAAAAAACCAAACTGGTCTAAAGAGTAATAATAATAATGATAATAATGTAATGCAGAAAAAGAAACAAAAAGATATAACAGAAGAAGAAAGGGGGGAGAAAGAAGAAAGAAGAAAGAAAAATAAAATAAAATAAATAAAATAAAATAAAATAAAATAATAAAACAGAACAGCAGCAGCAGCAACAACAAAAACAACAACACAAAAGCTGTCACAATTGTATCTTAATGTTCAGTCCACATACAGGAAAGTACCGGTAAATCTTCCCAGCTCTCACCTGGGAGCTTCCCCCTTCCTCAACCTCACACCTTGAGAAAGACCTTTCTTGCCTGCCTTCCTCTTCTGTCCAACACCTCTCTGTATGTATCTTTTTACCCCAAATATATGTCTTCAGCAGTGCTTTTTTTAAAAAAGAAAAATGGATGCCAGTAATCACCATGAAGTAAGTGCCACACTTTTTAACAACAAAAAAGAGGTGCCGGTGCTGTGTAGCCTTGAGTACCCTCTGAAAAAAAGCTCTGGGTTTAAGAAAAGAAAACTTACATATGAGTAAGATAAACAGAGGGCTCTCAAGAATTTAAAATCATAAAAAGAACAAAAAAAAGTAAAGGAGAAAAGAGATTCTTCAAAGAGCTGATTTTTGTTGTGAAAGCTCTGGGGCAGAAAGAAAGAAAGAAAGAAAGAAAAGGAAGAAAGAATGAATGAAAGAAAGAGAGATAGAGAGAGAGCTCAGAAAGAGCAGTGCAAAATGTAAATGCAGAGAAGCCCTTAGTATACCACCTGAATGTGACAATCTTGATGGCTCAACTGAGTGGGCTCTCCTACTAGGCAAACCTATATACCTACACGTCGTGGTGGTGTCAAGGTAAAGGTAAAGGGACCCCTGACCATTAGGTCCAGTCGTGGCCGACTCTGGGGCTGCGGCGCTCATCTCGCTTTACTGGCCGAGAGAGCCGGCGTACAGCTTCCGGGTCATGTGGCCAGCATGACTAAGCCGCTTCTGGCGAACCAGAGCAGTGCACGGAAACGCCGTTTACCTTCCCGCCGGAGCAGTACCTATTTATCTACTTGCACTTTGATGTGCTTTCGAACTGCTAGGTGGGCAGGAGCTGGGACCGAGCAACGGGAGCTCACCCCGTCGCGGGGATTCAAACTGCCGACCTTCCGATCGGCAAGCCCTAGGCTCTGTGGTTTAACCCACAGTGCCACCCGCATACCGTGGTGGTGTCAACAGATCTGGAAATCACAGAAAAAGATGAGGAGCAAAATGAAGAACCCATTTTGCTGCTTTCCTCCCTACCATGTAGAAACATACAGATAAATAAACTGAGATTTATGGAATCCCCCCCCCCCATTCCCTTCTTTGCCACGGACACATTCCTTGATCACTCAGACAAGTATCTGTCCTGGTCATTTGACAATAGAGATGCAATCTGCAACCCAATATTCCAGTTTATATGGGAGTGAGCCACCGTGGACCCTGTGGCGTTTACTTCCCTGTAGATGTGCAAGGTATCACTCTGCCACTAAGCCTGTTGTTGTCTTTGTTTTCTTTTAGGAAAGCTGTTTGCAACTGAAAAGCTATATAAGTGGTCCCTTGGGACGTTACATCATTAATGTGACTTCTGCTGCCACGTTCTGCAGCAAAACTCTCTGCAACATGAATGGAAGATGCGTTCGTAGAAACAGTGAATCGGATGCTTATCTGCATTTGCCTTCTCACCGTTATAAGATTGTCTTCGATAACTCCGATGCAAGAAAAGTCCTCGTGAAAGGATATCTGAGGCAGAAGGATAGAAAGGCCCTGAAAAGCCATTTCATCTGCCACTGTTATCAGGGATGGAAGGGGTCGGCTTGCAAGTGGCCTTTGTCCTCAAAAGGGTGAAAACCATACTGACAATAAAGGCAATTCAGTCTCTCTTACTCAATATTGCACTGTTCCGCTTTTGATTACTTTTATTCATCTGTTTATTTAAAATATTTTATAGCTCGTTTGTAACCCATTGCAATAGCAATGGGTTAAAAATGTGGTATATATTACATGCCGGCCAAGTGCCCCGTTTTAAGCGGGTGGCGCTGTGGTCTAAACCACTGAGCCTCTTGGGCTTGTCGATTGGAAGGACAGCGGTTTGAATCCCCATGATGGGGTGAGCTCCCGTTGCTCTGTCCCTGCTCCTGCCAACCTAGCATTTCGAAAGCACGTCAAAGTGCAAGTAGATAAATAGGTACCACTGTGGCGGGAAATTAAACAACGTTTCCGTGCCCTCTGGTTTCCATCACAGTGTCCTGATGCACTAAAAGCGGTTTAGTCATGCTGGCTACATGACCTGGAAAGCTGTCTGCGGACAAACGTCGGCTCCCTTAACCTGAAAAGTGAGATGAACGCCGCACCCCACAGTCACCTTTGACTGGACTTAACCGTCCAAGGGTCCTTTACCTTTTACCTTTACCTTTAAGCAGGGCTACCCTGCTTTCCTTGAAAGTGCCCTGGGCTCTTCCTTCATCACGGGCACCCCAATTTTGCGTGGCCTGTGGATGGAGGCTGTAAAAGCAGCTCCTGGGATGGCAGCTGCATTGGTGCCTTCCAACATGGCACCAGCATTTGCTACATCTCCCATCAGCCCCTGGGAGAGGGGCCCAAATGTCTGTGTGTGTGAAGGGGAGGAGCCTCAGCCTTCCTCTGCCAACCATGTGAGTAGCTCATGCCTGGGGTGGGGTTCAGGAAGTGGCTTCCTTCCACCTCAGGAGCGGCGTGCGAGTGGGCCAAGGCAGTCCAACAGGGATGAGTCCATCACATCTTTCTTGACAGCAAAGAAAAGTACAAGAAATAGGCAGAGGCGCTAAGCTCCAGCAAACGTTTCAGTGAAAACATATGTCTAAAGTTGGTGCCTCATCAGAATCAGCACTACGCATATATCAGAGGGCCAAGGGTAGCACAACTGAGCAGGGAATCACCCCTACATAACATATCTCAGGGGGCTTCAGAATCATCAAGAGGGCCTCTCCCACAGATCTTAATATGCAGGCAGACACTCCTTCAAGTAATCAAGTCTCAAGTTGTACAAGACTTTATAAGTCAGCAGCTTGTTGTCACCTAGCTATGTCCCTGTCTGACATATTTAATGGCTGAAATGGACACCAAATTTACTTCTCCAGCTGGACAAATCACAGATCATGCTTTTGATAATAGTCCTTCCCTGTTCAGATAGCATCAGAGGGCCACCGGAATATGGGACATTCTGTGCAGCATTCAGCTGATCTTTTAGGCCATTTGGATTTGTCTGAAAAATCAGTACATTGTGTGCCGAAAAGCCCAAGAAACTTCTGCCCACACCTCTGTTGCTCTTCGGAGCCATCCGAGCACATTGGCAGAGGTGTCCTCTACCTTTCAAGATCCCCCGGGATGAAGCGAAAAGCCAACAAGGTTCCTCCCAGCCTTATACAATGGATGTATTGCTAATTGCCAGGAACACACATCAGATAGTATCAGGTGGCCTCTGAGGTCTGGGACATTCTGTGCAGCATCCAGCTGATTCTTCAACCTGTTAGGATTTTTCCTAACAATCAGTACATTATTCCCTGCAAAAGCAGAGAGAACCCACATCTCTGCTGCTCTCCAGAGTCACCCCAGGTTGTTGCCAGAAGACTCTTGTACCTTTCAAGCCCGGATGAACTGGGAAGCCAAGGAGGTTCCCCTGGCCTTATACAAAGGCTGAGTTGAACCTAGCTCCTCAAACTAAGTGAGGTCTCGCTTGCCAGAAGTTGAGCTACTGCCAGGTTTTTCAGCCAAACTGTTGGGACTTTGTGGCCATACTGCTCTGCTTGGATTGAGAATGGCTAACCTGTGCAGGGAATGAGAGTTTAACGGAAAAGTATTTGGGATTCTCTAGATTGAAATGGATTATTGAAGGACGGGTGGGACAGAAAGATTCTGGCTTTGGGATTTCAGTGGAAAATTAAAAATAAATTGCTGGCCACAAATGGAGCAACCTCCACTAAACTTAGGCCTTACATTTGGAGAGGGAACTAGTCTCCTTTCATAACCTTCTGGCTACTGAGTAATAGGGAAAAGCTCAAATGTACTACAGTGGCAGAAAGGGGTTGGGTGCACTCTTCCCACCTTAGATCAAATCTATGCTGTCAGATGCCATAAGAAATCTGCAGAGATAGCGCAGGATAGTACACACCCCGGAAATGATCTCTTTCAGCTTCTGCCTTCTGGAAGAAGGTTTTGTTGTTGTTTAGTCGTTTAGTCGTGTCCGACTCTTCGTGACCCCATGGACCAGAGCACGCCAGGCACTCCTGTCTTCCACTGCCTCCCGCAGTTTGGTCAGACTCATGTTTGTAGCTTCGAAGACACTATCCAACCATCTCGTCCTCTGTTGTCCCCTTCTCCTTGTGCCCTCCATCTTTCCCAACATCAGGGTCTTTTCCAGGGAGTCTTCTCTTCTCATGAGGTGGCCAAAATATTGGAGCCTCAGCTTCAGGATCTGTCCTTCCAGTGAGCACTCAGGGCTGATTTCCTTCAGAATGGAGAGGTTTGATCTTCTTGCAGTCCATGGGACTCTCAAGAGTCTCCTCCAGCACCATCATTCAAAAGCATCAATTCTTCGGCGATCAGCCTCTGGAAGAAGGTATAGGGTTATAAAGACCAGGACTAACCACCTGAGAAACAGGTTCTATGCAAATGCAATTCTGGTTCTAAACACAGCATAAGGAGTCTCTATAGTATATTGCATTTTAAAATGGGGCTTCAGAGTTTTTAGGGGTTTTTGAATGTCTTATGTAGATTTTCAATTTCATTGTTCTGTATGGGACAATGACAATAAGTATATTGTATTTGTATTTGTATTCGTCTAAACTTTTGCAGCTCTGGCTAGCCATCACTATTGTTCCTTCCTGAAGAGATCATGAGAAGATAGCAACAAGATATCTCCTCCTGATGCTGCAACCAGAAAAGTGCTGGCCTAACAGAAAAAAAATTAGGGAATATGGCCTATAAAGCCAGCAGCATTCATCCATTCTGTTTCACCTGCAGGTTGGTTGAGAGTAGATTGCTCAGCACATCAAGGTGTTACAATTTAAAACTAGAGCTGAACAGAAAACCCAGTGAAAGGAACAGGCATGTCTTCCACGTAAGATGCCATCAGGCATTAGCTGAGGTCTGTGTCAGGCTGCTATGAGCGACTCCCAGCTGATTGCCAGTATAGTATAAAGTATAAAGGGAAAGGGAAAGTATAAAGACAAGGGAGGTTTCTTTTTGTTCAGTATTTACAGAGAGCGGCTATAGAACCCAGCCTCTTGGATAATGGTGTTGTCCCAAGTGAATCTCCATCCCCCCATCTCTCCCACTTCCTCATTTGTCACTTCTATGGGAGCTGCTATGTGCCCTCTGTCTTTGAGCTCTTTGCTCTCCTACCTTTATGGCTTGCTGGGTTCAGGGTGGTGGTGGTGGTCCTGGAATGCTTTCTAAAGACACTGTGTCCATCGGCTGTCATCTCTCTGCTGCTGCTTCCTCCTCCTCTTCCTCCTCTCCCATTATTTCCCAACTCCCCCCCCCCATTTGCCTCTGAGCTGTGAGCTCCCGCAAACCCCTGTTGTAAATCTAAACTGTCTTCCTCTTTCTCCCCCCTGGAAGGGTCAGGCTGAGGAGGCAGTCTCCGCCATATCTCTTCTGCCCAGTCCCTGACAGTCCGGGACATTCTGTATGGCACACAGCTGATCCCTGACCCCATTTGGATTTGTCTTAACAACCAGCACTTTGTGCCTGAAATGGCCCAAGGCAACCACTGCCCTTATCCCTGCTGCTCTTCAGAGTGGCCCCAGCTCCCGCCCCACATCCTGCCCCCTGCTCCATCTCCTCCTGCTCAGATTTTTCTCCTTCCTCCAGCCCTGGCTCCTGCCTTGCGTAATAAATCACTGGCATCTTCTCTTGGGTTATTGTTTTCCATTCATCTTGTATGACCACCTCAGGTCCAATTTTGTATCAGGAGTCCAGGTTCCCAGCTTGATAACACAATAAGCGTAGCTAATTAAAAAGGAGGATTTATTGCAAAAACAAACATAGCTCCAGACGGCTCTAACAAAGCCTCCGACATCATTACTTAAAATGACCCTTCTGAAGACTCCTTCCGGCATCTAAAGAAGATATTGAACTTATGACCCTTGTGCCTCTTGTTTTGCTTCCTATCTAGCAGGCCTCCCATTTGCTCCCATTATTGGATCAGCTCCAACCTCTTCCTTTTCTGAGAGGCTGTCTCTGAGTTTGTTCGTGCCTGATTGTGCTGTTGGCGAGCTTTGGCTGTGTTCTAGCCTGCTCTCAGCTCCTACCATATTATCCTGCCCATCAAGGTCAGGAAGAGCTGAAGTCTGCAGCTGCCAGCTCTCCCCTGCCTGACTAACATCAAAGCTTCTCTGTTCTTGGCTGCTTTCTGCAGCTGGCTGCAAACCTTTGCTTGGAGCTGGTTCATTCCTGACATTTTGTGAAGACTTTGGCCACCCTCAGACCCTCAAGCAGCTATCCTATGAGGGCCAGTGGGGACTGAGTGGGGGCTCAGTTGAGGCTTCTGTAATCCATGCAGCACCACTGTCCTCCACTTCTTGACAAACACCATCGGGGCACTGCCTGGTGCCTTCAACAGATGGATGAAGCCACTTGCCAAATTCTTCTCCAAAAACTCCCACAGCTGCAAGTCAACCCTGTCTCCTTCTCCTCTTGAAACGGCTGGATACAAGGGGCGCAAATCTTCCCACTCCCCCTCCTCTTCCGAGAGGAGCCGAGGAGGCAGAGGAGGGGACAGTTCCCAGCCTTCCTGTTCAGTCCTATCTCTGACATATAGGCAGCCAGCAGGGAACGGCGCCCCCAGGAATAGCTCAATGGTGCAGTTGTATGGCTGGTGCTGCAGCAACTTGTCCGCTTCTTTCTCACAAAGCACATCTCAGAAGTTGGCTCTTCACCCCTGTAAGAGGCCTCATTGGCAACACCCTATACAGTGGCGGCCACTCATGGATTATACCACATGGCAGTGGCTCTGGCAGTGCTCAGACCCAAGGACCATCAAGCGTTTTCCCCAAGCAATATAGGGATCAGGAAGGTTGAACCAGGTCATCTCCAGTACTGGGGAGGAGGCGGTCAGCTTGACCAGGTGACACATGGCCTCTTCTCAGTGTGCAGGCAGCTCTAGGGTTAATAGGATGGATGCAGGCAAGATGGTCCCTGAGAACAATGGCCTCCTATCAATCATCTTGACCACCAATGGCTCCTCCAGCTTCCAGCACCAAACTCTGGGACATTATGTACAGCCCATTTCAATTTGTGTACACAATCTGTACATTTTGCACCGAATTATCATAGAACCATAGAAGGGACCCCAAGGGCCATCTAGTTTAACCCCCTGCAATGCAGGAATTTCAGCTAAAGCATCCATGACAGATGGCCATCCAGCCTCTGCTTAAAAACCTCCAAGGAGACGGTTCCACTGTTGAACAGCTCTTACTGTCAGAACGTTTTCCCATATGTTTAGTTGGAATCTCCTTTGCGTGGCAAGTCCCCTCCCCCCGTGTGAAATGAAGACATTATTTAAGGTTAATGGGTGTAAAAGGCTACAACTTTATTGATTACAGGAATTGAAAGCTATTGGCCTTAGGCATTGGCTCCTATCGACTACCCAGCATGGAGACCAGGAAGAGTTAACCACAAGCCGGTGGAGTCCTGCTGAAGTACGCCAACTAGGATCCCCCGGGTGTCACTGCTCGGGGGCGTGCCATAGGCCCTCACCTCCCTAGGTTTTGGACAGGGCAACACCCCCCAGAGTCCTCTACCGGACCACCCTTTTCCTTGGGGGAAGGTGATGGCGCTTCCTTCCCCCCTTCATTTGCATAACAATAACCCCTGCCAATGCCTAATCGCCAATACTGAGGAAGTTGTCACGTTTGCTACGAGGTAGGCGGAAAAACCAAATGGCTGGAAATGTGCCAAGTGGAAAAATACCTACCAGGCCCCTTGCGGCGATGCAGGTGGCGCTGTGGGTAAAACCTCAGCGCCTAGGACTTGCCGCTCGCATGGTCGGCGGTTCGAATCCCCGCGGCGGGGTGCGCTCCTGTTGCTCGGTCTCAGCGCCTGCCAACCTAGCAGTTTGAAAGCACCCCCGGGTGCAAGTAGATAAATAGGGACCGCTTACTAGTGGGAAGGTAAACGGCGTTTCCGTGTGCAGCTCTGGCTCGCCAGAGCAGCTTTGTCACACTGGCCACGTGACCCGGAAGTGTCTGCGGACAGCGCTGGCTCCCGGCCTCTAGAGTGAGATGAGCGCACAACCCTAGAGTCTGTCAAGACTGGCCCGTACGGGCAGGGGTACCTTTACCTTTACCTTTAGGCGAAAAAAACCAAATGGCTGGAAATGTGCCAAGTGGAAAAATACCTACCAGGCCCCTTGCGGCGAAAAACCGGAGTCCATAGCAAGGTCAAAGCTAGCTAAACCTAAGGGTGGGTGGAATGGGAAAACCGGGGCAGCTGGAACGGGGCAAAGAGGGTGGTCCCCGGGCGCGCCAGCCTTAAATGCGCTAGGTCACGCCTTCCCGGCCCACCGATTGGCCAGCCGGGTCAGTGACGCGCCCGAGGATTCCCTTGCTCTCGCGGGGCCTAAGAGCCAGCCCCCGCGTGTGTGGGAGGGGGTGGCCCCGCAACCCCACCTCCTCTCCAGCTCAGAAGTGGCTTTCTTGTAACTTGAAGCCATTGGTTTGAGTCCTACCCTCTAGAGCAGGAGAAAACAAGCTTGCTCCCTCTTTCATGTGAAGAGGAACCCTCACCCACAACCCTGCTGCTCTTCAGAGCCACCTTACCATATTGACAGGGGCTTCTTGTACCTGTCAAGCTGACCGTAATGAGGTAAGAAACCAAGAAGGTTCCTCCCAGCCTCATATAACAGGTGCCCTGTGAAAGGAACAGGCATTCCTTTCACATAAGATAGTATTAGGTGGGCAAGGAGGTCTAAGACGTGGTGTACAGCATTGGGCTGATCCCTCAGCCCATTAGGATTTCTGCTAACAATCACTACACCATGCCACAAATAGGCCAAGGGATTCATAGCCCACGTCACTCCTGCTTTTGAGAGACAGCCTAGCATATTGCCGAAGGCCTTTTGTACCTTCCAAACCCACCAGGATCAGATGAGCTTAGATGCCAGCCAGGCTCCCTCTGGCCTTATAGCATAGTTGCATTGTGTCTGGTTCTTCAAACCGGGTGACATCTTCCTTACCAGAAGTTAAACTACTACCACTACTACTAATTGGGTGTTTCCCTCCCCGGCCTACAGGCAGGTAGTGGACCCTCCTCACCACATCAATGCTTTTGCAGAGATTAGCTAGAGAATGGGAGAGTGGCAGAAAAGAATGAAGGACTCATTGAAATAGATTGTTGGAGGTTGTGGGGGACAGAAAGAGTATAATTTGGGAATCTAGTGGAAACTTGAGGATAAATCATTGGCCCTAATAGACCAGCTTCAGCTGAACTCAGTTTTTGCATTTGGAGAAAGGACTTGTTTCCTTTCGTATCCTTCTGGTGACTGAGTGATTGGGATATCCCAAAACTTACTGCTGTGACAGAGGGGCCCCTCTAAACTTCTTTCTTTCCTTCTCTTGTAGATGAGTATACAGTACTCATTCCTTTGGTTCATTTAAAATTCTGGGTGCAGTCTTTTTGAGGGAAAAAGGTTCCATTCAATTAGTCCAGCTTACAAGCTGTGGGAGTGTGTAAGGCAAGGTCAAAATGATCCCCAATGACTGCATAGTCCCTCAACACATACAAACTCTAGTTCTGGGGAAGAGATGCATTTGGCTAAAATCTGCTCTTCTGTATCCAGGCCTTTTTATGTAAAAATTCTCTAGTCCAGGTCTAATGGCCCGCATTCAGCTGAATGATTGTGTGGTGCAACAACCACATATGCCTGGCTGCAGCTTCCTGGTAGAGATCACATAATTCTATCATGTAAGATAGCATCAGGTGGCCATGGAAGTCTAGGGCATTCTGTACAGCATTTGGTTGATCCCTCAGTCCATGGGGATTTCCCCAAATAATCTGTACATTATTCTCCCAAGAGCCAAAGGAAACCACTCCCCACACCTTTGCTGCTCCTCAGAGAGACCAAAGCGTTTTGCCAGAGGCTTCTTGTACCTGAGATGTCAATAATGTTCCTATTGGTTTTATACAACGGCTGTGTTCAGCAAGCAACCTATTGCTTATCAGAATATGAACTGCTACTACTAGTTATTACCACCTTTTACTGTCTAGAGAAAGATTGGGTTTTGTGTCTAGAGACCATGCAGACCATAGTGATCCTTTTAGATTGTGATTGGCCCAATAGTGCAGAGAGCTGATTGGCCAGAGAATGGGACCTTGACAGAAAAGTATTCAGGCCTCTCCTTACACTGAAATGGGTTGCTGATGGAACCTTGAAGCTATGCTAATAAATAAAGTCTAGTAGTCACTTCATCATATGAGTAAATGTGTTCCATAGAATTATTCCAACTTGACATGTTCCGAAATGAACAACAGAGGCAAGCACTGATTTAACTTATAAACTTTCAGCCACATTCTAGGGTGTCAATATACAGTACAGTGGTACCTCGTGTTAAGAACTTAATTCGTTCTGGAGGTCCGTTCTTAACCTGAAACTGTTCTTAACCTGGGGTACCACTTTAGCTAATGGGGCCTCCCGCTGCCGCTGAGCTGGTGTCACGGCGTGATTTCTGTTCTCATCCTGAAGCAAAGTTCTTAACCCAAGGTACTATTTCTGGATTAGCAGAGTCTGTAATCTGAAGCGTCTGTAACCCGAGGTACCACTGTTTCCTCAATGTGGTGCATTTCAACAGGCCACCTCCTTATCTCAGGATGAGCTCAGTGGCGTATCCAAAGCTTCTGGCCACAGATGTCCCAACTGCAACACTTGACCTAACCCCCTGAAAGTGAAGAATTGCCATTCATTCCTATGGGAAGGAAGTCAATCGCTGCACTTGGAAACAGTGGTAGCAAAACCTGCCCTTCAGTTCATAAATCTGTTGTCAAAGTTGTTTCTGATGCCTGTCCCCGCTTGAAAGCACACTCTGTCCCTCATGGGATTCATTAGTTAATGCTAAGAGTAACACACACACACACAAAACCCTCCCCCCCCTTCCCAGGTGGACATGGTAAATTGATACCTTGCCTGTGGAAAGGCGGCATACAAACAAGATGGTGATGGTGATGGTGATGATTAATGCATCAGGAATATGGAACATAAAGCCAGCATTCAGCCTTTCTGTTTTACTGAAGGCTGGTTGAGAGTTTCCTGATCAGCACATCATGGTATTACAATGAAACCTAGAGCTGGACAGAAAACACAATGGAAAGAGTGGGCATGTGTCCCACGTAAGATAGCATCAGGCATCCCCTGAGGTCAGGGACATTCTGTACACCACTCAGCTGATCCCTCAGCCCATTTGGATTTGTCCTAACAATCAGCACTTTATGCCTGAAAGGGCCCAAGACAACCATTGCCTTCACTTTCCGCTACCCTTCAGAGTGACCCCAGCATATTGCCAGAGGCTCCTTGGACCTTTCAAGCCCACCAGGATGAGGCAAGAAGCCAAGAGGATTCCTCCCAGCCTTATATAATGGACGTCTTGAACCCGGCTCCTCAAACTGAGCAGCGTGTTCCTGACCAGAGCTTCAGCAACTAATACCGATCTGCCCTGCCATCCCATAGTCTCTCAGCTGTCAGCCTTCAAAAGCAAAAAGGCTTCATACAAGAAGGTTTTCCGATGGGGCAGAGCTTGTTTCTTGAGAACCGCGGCCAACGTTTGGTTCAGGTCTGGCTACTTACGTTCTGTGTTCTGCTTTGCTTCAGGACTGGAGGTAAGTATGGTCCCCACTTCCTGTCCCTGAACAGGTGAAGCAAGAATAAGCCACTCTTCTACATAGGTTGAATCTATGAGCAACCCGGAGGGGATGTACTTTGGGGCAAGAGTGGAATATATGCCTCTTTCAGTGGGGTTGTGATATTTCAGTGTTAGAGCTCTTGCCTTCCGTGAAGAAAGCCCCAAGTTAATCCCTTACCTACCATCTCCAGCTGAACGTTTCAGTGAGAAGATCGTGGCGTATCCTGAGAATGGGGCAAAATAGACAAGGCAGTTCCCTATGTTTGTAGAAGTGAATCAAATCACCCACCTCTTGTTGCATGTGTATAGTTGGAGAGATTTAGGGCTCATGCACACTGCTGCTCATCCTGTGCTTTTGAGGCAAGGGCCAAGGGGTTTTCCATTTCCCCCCACCACTTTCTTCAGGAAAACTCGCTACTTTCAGCTGAATCCAAACAAACGTCAATCCACAGAAAACCCGACTGACGATTGCTTCGATTCAGAGTGTGCCATCTTCAAGAAAGAAGGTCCATCTGTCTAGGTGGAAGGTGTTGCTAGTCTCGGGGCACAGGAGCCTGCCATAAATTTGCATACAATTTCCATATCCTATGCTATATACAGAGATGCAAATATAGTCTGACTTTCCAAGAGAAAAAGAATTGTGCTATTGCTGTTGTGGGACCTATTCTGACAGCTATGTGGGCCAACAGGATTTTGGTGGGTTAGGTCATTGAAGATTGACGCGTCCCTCCTCAAATGAAATGATGTCTCTTACAACAGATGCTGTGAAATGCAGAATCTGCAATCCAGGTGATGTGAAGTTTTGCAGAACCCATGATGTGACATGTGAGGGATCATATTGTATGAAGATAGAAAGCTTTTCGGGTAAGGAATGTTTCCTGTTGACATTCCTCCTTTTTCTATGCTACGCTTCAATGTAGAAAACAAAGCCTTGTATTCCATATTTACTATTCTGCAGAGTGTAAACAAAGCTTCCCCTTTTGGCCACAGCAGATGCCCGTGCATTCCCTTAGTTGCGTGGCGAATTCCCGCTTCCCCCCACTGGAAATAAAGACACGTGACACCATGATTTAAGTTAATGGGTGAAAATCGGCCACAACTCTATTGGTTACAGAAATGAGCGGTATTGGCTTAGGCATTAGTCCTATTGACTATCCACCTTCAACCTGAATGCATGAAGACCGGAAAGGGTTAACTGCCAGAAGGGGGAGTCCTGCTGATGCACATCAACTAGGAGCTCCCCTGGGGTCACCGCTCGGGGGCGTGCCTTAGGCCCTCACCTCCATAGGCTTTGGACAGGGCAACGCCCCCCGGAATGCTTGACCGGACTACCCTTCGGTGTGGGGGAGGGTGGTGGCACTTCCTCCCCTCCCTCTCATCTACATAACAATACCCTTACCAATGCCTAACTGCCAATGCCGAGTAGTTGTGAAGATTTGCTACGAGGTAGGTGAAAAGCCAAATGGCTGGAGCCAATTTGCCAAGTGGAAAAAATTCCTACCAGGCCCCTTGACGGCGACCAACCGAAGTTCACAGCAATCTCAAAGAGCCTGCCTGAGGGGGGGGAGAATTGGGAAACCGGATCAGCTGGAGCAACGAAAGAGGAAGATCCTCGGCCATGCCAGCCCTAAATAGGGCAGGCCATGCCTCCCGAGTCAGCGGATTGGCTGACAAGGGAGATGACGCGGCCGAGGATTCCCTCGTGCACATGGGGGAGGGCGTGAAGCCCACAACCCCACCTCCTCTCCAGCTCAGAAGTGGCTTTGTTAATTTTTTGGTAAGTATTCTGTGGCATATTATCAGCAGCACAGCTTCCCAGAGACAGCAACAATGATCACATGGTTCCAACACTTTTTGAAATGGTGTGGCCCTTGCCAAGCTCTGACAACAAGAAGAATAAGAATTGGGATTTAATATCCCGCTTTATCACTACAATAATAATAATAATAATAATAATAATAATAATAATAATAATTTATTATTTATACCCCGCCCATCTGGCTGGGTTTCCCCAGCCACTCTGGGCGGCTTCCAACTGAATATTAAAAACAGTACAGCATCAAACATTAAAGAGGGCTGCCTTCAGTTGTCTTTTAAAAGTAAAATAGTTGTTTATTGCTTTGACATCTGCTGGGAGGGCGTTCCACAGGGCAGGCGCCACTACCGAGAAGGCCCTCTGCCTGGTTCCCTGTAACCTTACTTCTCGCAATGAGGGAACCGCCAGAAGGCCCTCGGCGCTGGATCTCGGCGCTGAACGATGGGGGTGGAGACGCTCCTTCAGGTATACAGGACCGAGGCCGTTTAGGGCTTTAAAGGTCAGCACCAACACTTTGAATTGTGCTCGGAAACGTACTGGGAGCCAATGCAGATCTCTCAGAACCGGTGTTATGCGGTCCCGGCGGCCACTCCCAGTCACCAGTCTAGCTGCCGCATTCTGGATTAATTGCAGTTTCCGGGTCACCTTCAAAGGTAGCCCCACGTAGAGCGCGTTGCAGTAGTCCAAGCGGGAGATAACTAGAGCATGCACCACTCTGGCAAGACAGTCCGCGGGCAGGTAGGGTCTTAGCCTGCGTACCAGGTGGAGCTGGTAGACAGCTGCCCTGGACACAGAATTAACCTGTGCCTCCATGGACAGCTGTGAGTCCAAAATGACTCCCAGGCTGTGCACCTGGTCCTTCAGGGGCACAGTTACCCCAATCAGGACCAGGGAATCCCCCACACCCGCCCGCCCCCTGTCCCCCCAAAACAGTACTTCTGTCTTGTCAGGATTCAACCTCAATCTGTTAGCCACCATCCATCCTCCACCCGCCTCCAGACACTCACACAGGACCTTCACCGCCTTCACTGGTTCTGATTTGAAAGAGAGGTAGAGCTGAGTATCATCTGCATATTGATGGACACCCAGTCTAAACCCCCTGATGATCTCTCCCAGCGGCTTCATAGTTTGCATGGTTAAGTTAAAGCTCGTAGTAATGGTCCAAAAGGGCAATGAAGTACCCTATTTACAGAGAAAAGGGACATATTTCTTATATTATATACTGGAGCAATCAAAATTAAGAAAATGGGCCAACTTATTTATTGTAATGTTTTGCTGTTCCTGTTCTTGTGGATTCATGATATGGTAAAACTAATAATAAAAATGGATAAGAGAGTGAGGGTCTGAGGTAGTATTCAACTAGGTTTTACTCAGAAATACTGAATGTATAAACATGACTAAGTTAGACCCACTAATTTCAGTCACTATACTCTGAGTAAAGCTTCGTTGAAGGCTGCCACAGATATTATGTAACCTTGAGCAAATAAAGATGAATGTTCAATAAATGGAATTGCCTCAAGTTTCACTAGGGAACAATAAATCTGCTACTGTACAACAATTCAGATTTTCCGGACAGGCTCTGAATTCACTTAGTAATGAACAAAGCGGTCAATGAACAAATGACAAGACTGTCCTTTCCTTGTCAAACACTGTGCACCACTCGGCAGGTGGAAAGTATCAGCAGCGATATGATAAATACTGGACATTTCCAATTAAAATAGAGTATTAGAAAGCTTTCCCCCAACTCCATTTTGAACACATGGGTTCAACTGTGCAGCTGGGGAGATTCATGGACATATCACAGCAAGACAGACTGGGCAACTGTGGGGCAGCAGTACTGGAAAATCTTCCTGGCTTTGGATGCCAGCTATATTTTTGTATTAAACCGCATTGCATATAGGGACCTTGCTTAAGAACAGGGCTTTTTTTCAGCCAGAACTTGCCGGAACTCAGTTCCGACACCTCTCAGATAGTCGCCATTGCCATTCTAAGACAACAAGAGAGGAGTTCATGGTGAGTTCCTGCACCTCTTTTTCTAGAAAAATTGGACTACTTAAGAAGATGAAATGTTGGAGAGGGACAGGAAAAGTAAGGTTACTGTTACAGGAAGTTAATGGGAATGTCACTTGGAAAGTGGTCCATTTTGCAGTAAAGACTTCCAGTCTGAGGGAAAGGTATTCGGGATCTATCCTAGACAACAGTGGTGGAGACTATTATATTTGTTTCTTTTATTTGGACATGTATCTTTCACATGCTTTAATTTTATTCTGTTTTTATGTTGACATTTTAGCAGAATAATTTCAAAGTTCTGTTTTGAGCAGGCATAGGCAAAAGCGGCCCTCCAGGTGTTTTGGGACTACAACTCCCATGATCCCTAGCTGACAGGACTAGTGGTCAGGGATGATGGGAATTGTAGTCCCAAAACATCTGGAGGGCTGAGTTTGCCTATGCTTGGTTTTGAGTTTACTTATAAAGATTGAGTTTAAAATGTAAAATATATATTTCTGTGGAGAATAAGCTTTGTCTTCTCTTTTGGAACAGACTATGTTCTTATTCAATAAAATTCCCTTCATTCACTAGTTAATCTCAAAACTTTCCTTTCTCTCTCCAGGTACAACTGGTGAATTGGTTTCAGTCTTCACACACTGTGGCACTGAACGTTTGAAAGATAAATGTGGACAGGAAGCAAAGGTCAAGGGAGAAATAAAGAAATTGTCATGCTGTAAAACTGACTTATGTTTTGACTGATTTTACTATTCTGTTCTTGAATTGCTCCTCCTTCCTGTTCTAGATGTAAATGTAGATCAGAGTTGGGTGAGGAGTAACCTTTGTCCTCTCTTTTGGTATGGATTTTGGACTAATACAATAAAATTATCTTCATTGACTGGTTAATCTCAAAAAAGATACTTCTCTATCTCTCTCCAGTTGAAACTGGTGAATTGGTGAAAGCCTTCAAAGAATGTGGCCCTGATCATATGAAAAGGGCATGTGGAATGGAACTATCAGATGAAACTAAAATGAAAACGTTGTGCTGTGAAACTGACTTATGTTTTGACTGATTTTACTATTCTGTTCCTAAATTGCTCCTCCTTCCTGTTCCAGAGAAGAGGACCACCCATTTGTGTCCACTCATTTATGCATTCCTTCACTGTAACTTCTCCCCACAAAAGTGTGCAATTGACTGCAGAAAGAGGGTGGGGTGGGATGTTCCTTGATGAGTTCATAGACACCTACCAAGCGGTGCTTTACACTGTCTACTCTTACCTTCCCCACACCTGACCTCATATGAAGTCAGGCGTAGGGTGGATGTGGGCTGGGGTGGGGGTCTTCTGAAATAGCCTCTTGTGCCAAATGGGGAAGACCAGAATGCTTCCTTATGCCCAGAGGCCAGAGTTCCCCTCCCTTGCTAGAACTGGGCAAACCACAGAAAAGGTTATCAAAAATACTAGCTTTTGTGGTAGGGATGGTGACGAGATTCATTAAACAAGAGGGTGAACTTGGATGGTCTCTGCCTGCTCGTGAGCAAAACCATCTGCCTCAAGTCATAGGACAGTTTTCTATCTTGGTCTGTTCTCTGTCTGAGTCTCATGATTCTCTGCAAACTCTGAATGATCATGAGCCCCATTCCTAGAGAGGGATCGTACTTTGGCATAACAGGCATCTGCCCTAATTCTGGCAGGGCCCTGATGATTTCTCAGCTCCTAATTACATTCTGAGAACATCTCGTTCCACACAGTCAGTCACGATGGTCAGGTAAGGGGCTGGAGACACTTCCATCTAGATTCTCCTGGGTCCTGTCCTTTGGATTCTCAATTCATCTCTTCCTGGAGCTCATGGAACCCCTCTGTTCTTCCCAACCCCTCCTTGGTTGGAGAGCTCAAATGTTCTCTTTTCTCTTTCCTGAACATTTCAATGCAACTGGAACGTAGCAAAGCTTTTAAGTAGTTTGGACTGGTGGGAGTTCTAGGTGGCCAATCACGATAGAGTTCGCTAATAATAGTTAAAACGATTGCTAGTTTTGCATGCAGATATAACATGAGAGTAATACCTTGCAATATTGTTTTCTCAGATGCTTCAATGCTTTCTTTCAATAAAGTTTGCACTTGAACTTGTCGTCTGTATTCTATTTTGCTTCTGGTCTGTCATCTGGCTTCAAAATGGTGTCCAAATGTATGCAAAAACAGGCAAAAACCTGCTTCTTGATAGCCGCAACCATCATGCAAACTGAGATAGGGATACCTGAAGACATGTCCAAATGCAGGCAGAGAAAAAGAACTGTCTGAAATAGATAGCGGATTTATTTTGGAATATTCTATTCAGCATCAAAGACAGCACATGCCATTTCTTCCCGATACAGGCACCACCCGCCTCACCTACATGTGATCTACTCACACACGGCCATGCACACACTTGGCATCACAAAATAAAGAATAAATGAATGCATGGGGACGCTGGGAGGTGGAGACCAGTCTGGCAACATTTGGAGGGAATCTCACTGACTATTATTGATTCAGCCCCAATACAATTAGAAATTCTCAGATATGAGGAATTCTCAGCCAAGGGCTCCTCCAGATGACCTCTTTATTCAATATTCACCATGGTTTGCTTGAAGCAACCTTCTGCAACGGACACACTGTGGACTTAGCTACAGTGGTCAATTATAACATTTTGTTGTTGTTTAGTCGTTTAGTCGTGTCCAACTCTTCGTGACCCCATGGACCAGAGCACGCCAGGCACTCCTGTCTTCCACTGCCTCCCACAGTTTGGTCAGACTCATGTTTGTAGCTTCGAGAACACTGTCCAACCATCTCATCCTCTGTCGTCCCCTTCTCCTTGTGCCCTCCATCTTTCCCAACATCAGGGTCTTTTCCAGGGAGTCGTCTCTTCTCATGAGGTGGCCAAAGTATTGGGGCCTCAGCTTCATGATCTGTCCTTCCAGTGAGCACTCAGGGCTGATTTCCTTAAGAATGGAGAGGTTTGATCTTCTTGCAGTCCATGGGACTCTCAAGAGTCTCCTCCAGCACCATAATTCAAAAGCATCAATTCTTTGGCGATCAGCCTTCTTTATGGTCCAGCTCTCACTTCCATACATCACTACTGGGAAAACCATAGCTTTAACTATACGGACCTTTGTTGGCAAGGTGATGTCTCTGCTTTTTAAGACGCTGTCTAGGTTTGCCATCGCGTTTCTCCCAAGGAGCAGGCGTCTTTTAATTTTGTGGCTGCTGTCACCATCTGCAGTGATCATGGAGCCCAAGAAAATAAAATCTCTCACTGCCTCCATTTCTTCCCCTTCTACTTGCCAGGAGGTGATGGGACCAGTGGCCATGATCTTCATTTTTTGATGTTGAGCTTCAGACCATATTTTGTGCTCTCCTCTTTCACCCTCATTAAAAGGTTCTTTAATTCCTCCTCACTTTCTGCCATCAAGGTTGTGTCATCTGCATATCTGAGGTGGTTGATATTTCTTCTGGCGATCTTAATTCCGGCTTGGGATTTATCCAGCCCAGCCTTTCGCATGATGAATTCTGCATATAAGTTAAATAAGCAGGGAGACAATAGACAGCCTTGCCGTACTCCTTTCCCAATTTTGAACCAATCAGTCGTTCCATATCCAGTTCTAACTGTAGCTTCTTGTCCCACATAGAGATTTCTCAGGAGACAGATGAGGTGATCAGGCACTCCCATTTCTTTAAGAACTTGCCATAGTTTGCTGTGGTCGACAGAGTCAAAGGCTTTTGCATAGTCAATGGAGCAGAAGTAGATGTTTTTCTGGAACTCTCTAGCTTTCTCCATAATCCAGCGCATGTTTGCAATTTGGTCTCTGGTTCCTCTGCCCCTTCAAAATCCAGCTTGCACTTCTGGGAGTTCTCGGTCCACCTACTGCTTAAGCCTGCCTTGTAGAATTTTAAGCATAACCTTGCTAGTGTGTGCAATGAGTGCAATTGTGCGGTAGTTGGAGCATTCTTTGGCACTGCCCTTCTTTGGGATTGGGATGTAGACTGATCTTCTCCAATCCTCTGACCACTGCTGAGTTTTCCAAATTTGCTGGTATATTGAGTGTAGCACCTTAACAGCATCATCTTTTAAAATTTTAAAGAGTTCAGCTGGAATATCATCACTTCCACTGGCCTTGTTATTAGCAGTGCTTTCTAAGGCCCATTTGACTTCACTCTCCAGGATGTCTGGCTCAAGATTAGCAACCACACTACCTGGGGTATACAAGACATCCATTTCTTTCTGGTATAGTTCCTCTGTGTATTCTTGCCACCTCTTCTTGATGTCTTTTGCTTCTGTTAGGTCCTTTCCACTTTTGTCTTTTATTATGGTAATCTTTGTATGTAATGTTCCTTTCATATCTCCAATTTTCTTGAACAGATCTCTGGTTTTTCCCATTCTATTGTTTTCCTCTGTTTCTTTGCATTGCTCGTTTAAGAAGGCCTTCTTGTCTCTCCTTGCTATTCGTTGGAAGTCTGCATTCAATTTCCTGTATCTTTCACTATCTCCCTCGCATTTTGCTTGCCTTCTCTCCCCTGCTATTTGTAAGGCCTCGTTGGACAACCACTTTGCTTTCTTGCACTTTGCTTTTCTTCCTTTTCATTGGGATGGTTTTAGTTGCTGCCTCCTGTATAATGTTACGAGCCTCCATCCATAGTTCTTCAGGCACTCTGTCCACCAAATCTAAATCCTTAAACCTGTTCCTCACTTCCACTGTGTATTCATAAGGGATTTGACTTAGATTGTATCTTACCGGCCCAGTGGTTTTTCCTACTTTCTTCAGTTTAAGCTTAAATTTTGCTATAAGAAGCTGATGATCTGAGCCACAGTCAGCTCCTGGTCTTGTTTTTGCTGACTGTATAGAGCTTCTCCATCTTTGGCTGCAGAGAATATAATCAATCTGATTTTGATGCTGCCCATCTGGTGATGTCCATGTGTAGAGTCGTCTCTTGTGTTGTTGGAAAAGAGTGTTTGTGATGACCAGCTTGTTCTCTTGGCAGAACTCTATTAGCCTTTGCCCTGCTTCGTTTTGAACTCCAAGGCCAAACTTGCCAGTTGTTCCTTTTATCTCTTGACTCCCTACTTTAGCATTCCAATCCCCTATAATGAGAAGAACATCCTTCTTTGGTGTCATTTCTATAAGGTGTTGTAAGTCTTCATAGAATTGGTCAATTTCAATTTCTTCAGCACCAGTGGTTGGTGCATAAACTTGGATTACTGTGATGTTAAAAGGTCTGCCTTGGATTCGTATCGAGATCATTCTATCATTTTTGAGATTGCATCCCAGTACAGTCCTTAAAAAAAAAAAAACCAACCCTTAAATCTCAGGTTGTCCTACTCCCAGCATAGAAAAAGGAAGGATGTCGACAAGAAATACTTACCATAAGTCTCTACCATAATACAGAATGGTCCCTCACATGTCTTCCCCTTCGGTTCGCATGGCTTGCCAGCACTAAGTGACTTGCATTTTCTGCAGTTCACAGCATCTGCTGTAAGAGACAACATTTCATTTGGGTAGGAATCAACCAATATTCAATGTCCTAAACCATCAAATTCCTGTTGGCACACATAGCTGTCAGAATCGATCCCAGAACCACAATAGAATAATGCTTTTCCCCTTACAGATAGGTAGCCGTGTTGGTCTGCCATAGTCAAAACAAAAATTTTTTTTCCTTCCAGTAGCACCTTAAAGACCAACTAAGTTAGTTCTTGGTATGAGCTTTCGTGTGCATGCAGTATCTGAAGAAGTGTGCATGCACACGAAAGCTCATACCAAGAACTAACTTAGTTGGTCTTTAAGGTGCTACTGGAAGGAAAAAAATTTTTTGCTTTTCCCCTTGGAAAGTGAGACAAAATTTGCATCTCTGTGTATAGAATAAGGATGGAAATTGTACGCAAATTTGTGGCAAGCTCCTGTACCCTGAGACTAGCAACAACTTCCAGCTAGACAACTAGACCCTCTTTTCCAAAGATGGCACAATCTGTCCTGCAACTTGCAGTGTTCATGCTTTGATCAGGAGCCAAAAGAAAAGCAGCTTCCTTTCACAGGTAAAAGGGAAATTGAACTCTCCCCTGAAATGGACTCCAAGGTACAGGATTTCACCTTAAGAACTGGATCTGCTGAATCGAAACAATCGTCAGCAGGGTTTTCTGCGGTTTAATGTGCTTGGATTCAGCCACAAACAGTGGGTTTTCCTCAGGAAAGTGGTGAGGCAAATGGAAAACCCCTTGGCCCTTGCCTCAAAAGCACAGAATGAGCAGCAGTGTGCATAAGCCCTGAATCTACCCATCTCTACACATACAAGAGATGGGTAATTTGATTCACTTCTACAAACACAGGGAGCTGCCCTGTCTATTTTGCCCCATTATCAGGATGCTCCACTCTCTTCTCACTGAAATGTTCACCTGGAGATGATAGGTAGGGGATTAACTAGGGGCTTTCTCAATGGAAGGCATGTGCTCCAACACTGAACTATGACGTCCCAACTTTAGGAGGAATGTATTTGAGATGGGGAATGGGGGCAATACTTAGCACCAGTCCTGAGCAAAAGCAGAACACAAAATGTAAGTAGCCAGACCTGAAGCAGACGTGGCCTTCGATTACCAAGAAACAAGCTCTGCTCCATTGGGATGCCTTTTGTATGGAGAGAGAGAGCTTTGGGAGGCTAGCAGCTGAGAAATCGCAGGCTTTCAGGCAGACAAGAACACACTGTGCACACTGAGGTGCCTAGTTCAAGACATCCATTATATAAGGCCGAAATGAACCTTCTTGACTTCTTGCCTCATCCTGGTGGCCTTTAAAGGTCCCAGGAGCCACGGGCAATATCCTGAGTTGACAGTGAAGAATAGCAAGGATGAAGGCAGTGGTTGCCTTGGGCCATTTTAGGCACAAAGTGCTGGTTGTTAGGACAAATCCAAATGGACTGAGGGATCAGCTGAATGCTGCACAGAACGTCCCAGATCTCATCTTTTGTGAAAGAATTGCTTGCTCCTTTCATTGGGTTTCCTGTTCAGCTCTGGGTTTCAATTGTGACACGAAGACGTTCTGAGCAGCCAATTCTCAAATAGCTGCATTCTGGCTTGATCATCCATATTGCTAAAAAGTTCTGTTAGAAGGAGCTCACTTTTTTATTCTGTTGCTGCTCACAGCAGTATGAAAGGTGTGCACAAGTATGTTTCTCTGTCCACCTTCCGTGAGTGATACATGGTGAAGGAATGATCACCGGGTGGGAAGCACACTTCCACCTGCCGGGTGTGGAGCACACTTCCACCCACAGACAAGCCACAGCTGTCTGAACATCATGCCCTCTATCTAACCTTTGCTCTCTTAGTGGTCTGCTGTGCCCTGTCTGTGCCCCTTGTCTCCTTCGTCATACATGGTTCAAGGTGAAAATGACGCGGTGGAAACAGGTGCCAAAATAACTTTGTACCACCCCTCGATCTCAGGATTGGAAGATGTGTAAAGGTCACACTCCAAAATCTATCTAACTGGTTTTGCATATTGTGCTAATAAAAAGAGCTTCGGCAGAGCTAGCTGGCAGCTTCCTTATGCACAGCTCACCTGCATTACCAACTCCTGCCTTGTGTCCTTCACTTCCCATGGTCCTTTAATATTGCATCCATCTTAGACCATGTTCAAAGACATAGGACCCAGAAATCAAAACAGGTGAGCCCATGTCATACATTTGCCTCCTGATGGATTTTTGTGGCTCCACAGCATTGGTTATAGATGCCAGGTTAACAAGTTATCAGTTGGTTTGTGTGGTATAGTATCAATTTACCACCATCAGCTGAAGCGCAAGTTTTGCTACCACTGTTCCCAAGTTCATTGATTGCCTTTCCTCTGATTGGAATGAATGGCAACTCTTCACTTGCAGGGGAGTAGGTCAAGTGTTGCAGTTGAGAGAACTATGGGCAGAAGCTGAAATATGTACTCTGAATTTGACTGCTATAGCCAGGATGCCCCTTGTTAGAAAACCCAATCTTGCTCTGGATAGGAAAACCTGGTAATAACTAGTGGCAGCAGGTCAGCTTCTGAAAAACAACAAGTTGCTTGGCTTGAGGACATAGCCATTATATAAAGCCAATAGGAAGCTTATTAGCATCTCAGGGCACCTGATCCTGATGGGGTTGGTGGGTACCAGAAGCCTCTGGCAACATGCTGGGGTGTCTGAGGAACAACAAAGATGAGGCGAGTGGCTGCCTTTCAGTATTGGGGGTAAAATGAGCTGATTGTTAGGATAAATCCCGTTGGACTGACGGAATAGCCAAATGTTGTACAGAATGTCCCGGACCTCTGTAGCCACCTGATATTATCTAACGTGGAAGGAACACCTCTTTCTTTCAATTAACAAGACCTCATTGTGGCTTTGTTGCAGTGTGCATGTACATTGGCTAAGCAGAAACAGCCCCGGTCCGTAACTGGATGGGCAGCTACATGGGAGTGCAAAGTGCTGCATAAAAATTCTCTCTTTTAAGGGACACAGGTGGCGCTGTGGTGTAAACCACTGAGCCTCTTCGACTTGCTGATCAGAAGGCCAGCAGTTCAAATCCCCGTGACAGGGTGAGCTCCTGTTGCTCTGTCCCAGCTTCTGCCAACCTAGCAGTTTGAAAGCATGCCAGTGCAAGTAGATAAATAGGTACCACTCCGGCAGGAAGATAAACGGCGTTTCCGTGTGCTGCTCTGGTTTTGGTGTTCTGTTGCACCATGTAATGGTTATAGGGGTTGCTCGTGCGTAAGTTGCCGCCGCTCCTGGCTAGGTTACCTGGTTAAACCCTTTCTGTCTGGACAGCCCTTCGTGGCTGTTTCAGTCGCTGGCAGAATCCGTCAGTGGGCGTTTCTTGAACCTCTTCCAGCAAAGAAGTTCTTTGACGCCAAGTCTCCGCCCACTCTCCCTGCGCGGAAGTCTTCTGCACAGGGTGGGTGTGGGCAGCGGAGGACCCATGCTCTCCCCGCTAGTCTCTGGCGAGGAGTCCTGGAGCCCCCTCGCCGATTCCCCCATCTGCCCCCCTTTACTCCTGGTGTTACGCTGATTTCCTTCCCCAGCCGATGAGCTGTGTCTCTCCCTGCTGGGCCCCTCTCCAGCATCGCTTTGGAGCCTTGCCTCTGCCTCTAGCTCCGATGGCAGTTCCCTGACACACCAGAAGTGGCTTAGTCGTGCTGGTCACATGACCCAGAAAAACTATGGACAAACGCCGGCTCCCTCAGCCTGTAAAGCAAGATGTGCGCCGCAACCCCAGATTTGTCTGCGACTGGACTTAACTGTCAGGGATCCTTTACCTTTACCTTTACTATTATTTAAGGCTAGGAGGAACCTTCTTGGCTTCTTCTCTCATGCTGGTAAGCTTGAACTGTGAAAAGGTAAAAGGTAAAGGACCCCTGGAAGGTTAAGTGCAGTCAAAGGCAACTATGGGGTGCAGCGCTCATCTCGCTTTCAGGCCGAGGGAGCCGGCGTTTGTCCCCAGACAGCTTTCCGGGTCATGTGGCCTGCATGACTAAACTGCTTCTGGTGCAACTGGACACCGTGACAGAAACTGGAGTGCATGGAAACGCTATTTACCTGCCCGCTACAGCGGAAACTATTTATCTACTTGCACTGGCATGCTTTCGAATTGCTAGGTTGGCAGGAGCTGGGACAGAGCAACAGGAGCTCACCCTATTGGCAAAACCAAGAGGCTCCATGGTTTAGACCACAGCACCACCGCATGAAGCCTCTGTGAATATGCTTGGGTGACCCTGAAGAGGAACAGGGATGTGGGTAGTAATTCCTTAAGATGTTAGGTGCATAATGTACTGATTTTTCAGAAAAATCGAAATGGGCTATACAGAATGTCCCAGGCTTCTATGAGCACCTGATGCCAGAGTAGATTTTCCCTCAGCCAATAAGGGCCTAGGGGCATATTTCCCCAGAACTAAAGGGTGTATGTGAATCCCCCTTGTGCCACAATAGTACGTTTTTGCTGTTCCCAGTGATCCCATAACCAGAAGCAATAATAAAATACTTGCTTCTAAAAAATTGTTAATCACTTTATCTTGCCCAGGGAAATCCAAATCTTGGTAAGTGTTTTTGGTGTTTAGTCAATCAGCCAACTACAAATTCACCTAACCATAGTATCACCTAGTCCACATCTTACCAACTTCTCCTCAAAACTATCACTGAGGACTTTGTTTCTTTTCCATACTCTGTGCATTGGTATAGAGACAACTAAGACCATTAGTAGGGGATGCGGGTGGCGCTGTGGGTTAAACCACAGTGCCTAGGACTTGCTGATCGAAAGGTTGGCGGTTCGAATCCCCGCGACGGCGTGAGCTCCCGTTGTTCGGTCCCAGCTCCTGCCAACCTAGCAGTTCGAAAGCACGTCAAAGTGCAAGTAGATAAATAGGGACCACTCTCGAGTGGGAAGGTAAACGGCGTTTCCGTGTGCTGCGCTGGTGCTGGCTCACCAGCTGCGGCTTAGTCACGCTGGCCATGTGACCCGGAAGCTGTCTTCGGACAAGCGCCAGCTCCCGGCCTCTTGAGCAAGATGAGCGCACCACCCCAGAGTCGGTCATAAAAAAAGTTCTGTCTCTCTTTGGCACCAATTGGCCGACCATGTCCAGGAGAAAGGCCTCTGGTTTCTTCAGAAAGGTATATTTAAATACCTTTTTCATTTCATTATAGATCATCTCCCGGAAAGCCTTAATCCTTGGGCACGTCCACCAAAGGTGAAAGAATGTACCTTCAGTCTCTTTACATTTCCAGCATTTATTATCAGGCAAATGATATGTTTTCGCAAGCTTGACTGGTGTCATGTACCACCTGTATATCATTTTCATAATATTCTCTCTTAGGGCATTACATGCCGTGAACTTCATACCTGTGGTCCGTAACTGTTCCCAGTCAGCCAACATAATATTGTGTCCAACATCTTGTGCCCATTTAATCATAGCAGATTTCACCATTTCATCCTGAGTATTCCATTTCAGCAGCAGGTTATACATCCTTGACAGTTTAGTTGGACATTGAATATTGATTGGTCCCTTCACAAACGAAATGCTGTCTGTTACAACAGACGCTGTGAAATGCAGACTGTGCTCTTCAAAGGGGCCTGGCAAGCCATGCAAACCGAAGGAGAAGACATGTATGGGACCATTCTGCCTGAAGATAGAAACATTTTCAGGTAAGTCTTTTCTGTCAACCATCTTCCTTTTTCTCTGCTGGGACTAGAACAAACAGATATAAGTTTAAAACTAAAAATAAAAAATTGGACATGTATCTTTCAAAAATGTTCATTTTATTTTAATGTTGACATGTTAGTAGTTTTAGCAAAATAAATTCAAAATTCTATTTAAGTGCATATTTTTAAATGAAGTTTAAAATGTGGGGAAAGATTTTCTCTCTCTTGATATGAACTATGGACTAATTCAGTAAAATTCTCTTCATTCACTAGTTAGTATCAACCTAAGTACTTATCTATCTCTCTCCAGGACAAAATGGCAAATTGACGGGGCTTCCGGGTTGGCGCCTCCGGCAATGGCAGAGCTCCTCCGATCGGGAGGAACTTGCTCCGTGGAAAGCAGGGTCTGACCGCCACAGTGAAGGCAGAGACCCATTGAAATCACCAGCGGGAGAAGCTTGTGAACCTGGGATTCGGCTGGCACCTTTTGCGCCTCCCCTACTCGCGGGGAAACCCTGTTTTGGGGATCCGGAGCTACGTGGGGTGAGTGGCGCGGTGCTTCGAATTGACTGCTTCTGTCACGGAGTGAAGCCGCATTGCTGTGGCCGGAGAGCGCTGACTTTTTCCTGTGGACAATTGGATTTTAAACAAAGCCATTTCCGACCTGGGAGGAGAGGGGGTTGCGGGCAGAAATCCCTCCCACATCTCACACGCGGGGGCTGGCCCTTGCCCCCGCGTGATTAGGGAATCCCCGGGCGTGTCGGTGACCCGGCCCGCCAATCAGCGGGCCGGGGAGGCGTGGCCTAGCCTATTTAAGACTAGGCACGCCCGGGGACCGCCCTCTTTGCCCCTTTCCAGCTGAGCGGAATCCCAGCTGGGTGTTAATTGGAGATTTAGCAGGCCTTGCATATAGCTTGCAATGGCTTCTGGTGGGGACCAGCAGCCATCCACTTCTGGCAATCAGCTGGCACCATCCACAAGTGGTGGTAGCGCCCAAGTTATGGCCATGCCCTGCGATCCTCAAGCTTTTGCTCAGTTTTTTAGGGCATTTGAAACATTTTACAGGCAATGCAGGCCTGGGGCTCTGGCTCTTCCGGCCCCGGAACCATCACAGGATGTAATACCTGACACCCCCCCTAACAATCAAGGCCAGCCGGGTATCACAGTTGCGGCAGTGGACGGTGCACAATTGGAAACCTCAAATGCATGTCGCCCCAATACCCATGCCCAGGCAGTCATTAATAAGAAAGCCAGCCAAAGCGCTGGAAAGGGCAAGGCACCAGTTAAAGGTCACACCAGGGGGAAGTCTATAGCCAAAGGGACCAGCAGCAATACGGTTTCACAGGTTGTAGACATTCCTAGTGTATTCCAGAAGCAGCAGCCCCAGCACAGCTCTACCGATGACAGCGCGGGCTCTGCCTTGGAGGAGGAGCATGTGCAACCTCAAGGGGCTCAGGCAGCCGCCAATGTGAACCCAGCCAACGTCGAGGCGCAAGGAGGGAAAAGAAAGGCCAAGAAAAAGCACACCTCTTCGAAGAAGAAAAGAAGTAAGCAGTCCGAGACTGAGGACGACTCAGGTACGTCATCCTCGGATTCGGATAGCGAGGGCCCCATGGATAGCTACGGGGGTCTGGGTGAATCGAATCATGGGATCCCACTTTGGGCGCATGAAAGGAGGGCTAATTCCCATCGTAAGACCTTTAATGGTGTGCTGGACTGGAAAGATGGGGCTCTAGTGGAGGATGTAAAAGTTGCCACCAATCAGTCCATGGACTTTATATTGGGGAACCATTTGTCCCAGAAGAAGAGGAATAAAATCCTCAATGGGGACTACGTGGACATGTTCACCCTCCCCCCCCCCTGACTAAGCTAACAGGAAAAGGTGAGAAGAGGCGCTCCTTCGGTAAGCGGAGGTATAGGACCCCTAGAGCGGAGCGCACCTTCGAGAATTGGCTAGATGGGTTCCAGGTTTTCATGGGAGTCGTTTGCGCGGCTTATCCGCGGCGCTCCATGGATTTGGTTGCCTATCTGGCTCACGTGAGGAGGGCACACACGCTAGCTGGGGAAATTGCCGCCTTAACTTATGACGAGAATTTCCGTAGAAACGCTTCTCTCCTGCCTTCTACCCAATGGGATCTAACGGATCCTAATTACTGGGGCGAGGACGTCAATCCTTACATTGAAAAGAAAAACCAGGATTCAGCCAAGGCGGGTAAGACAGAGGCGAAACGGCGCCGCCACTCCTGGGAGTACAACAGGGCTGTATGCTCGCGACCCTCCTGTAAGTATCTTCACGAATGTGAGCGGTGCTGGGGCAACCACCTTCAAGAACAAACAGCAGCCCTTTTGTGGGGGCAGGGGGTTCTTCCACAACAATAACAGGGGCGCCCCCGGATCCTCCCACCAAGGGCCCGGTAGCCGCCAGTAACTTGCATCTTGGCTTGGCCTTCTCCCCCATCCGTCTTCAGCCCCTCAGAACCCTGCTGGATCAATACCCTGATCGGAAAGCCGCGCAGTACCTTTGGGAGGGCTTCTCCACGGGTTTCAGAATCCCTGTGTCCTTTCCCCCAAACACCGGTGTCAGAGGCTCAGGAGCAGAAGAGCAGGGGAGAGAGCAGATAGAGAGCGGAGGAGAGGAATCAGAGGGGAGCGTAGGGGAATATGACAGTGGACCGAGAGATTCCATGAGCTTCTCCAGCGAATCAGAAGATTCCCAGGAGAGGGCGCCTATGGTAAGGGCGAGGCGAATCCCAGAGGGGACGATCCATAAACAAGGAACCAGAGGGGAGTCCCAAAGAAGCAGCGGAGGAGTAGGGCCAGTTTCCCCACCAGAGCACAGTGGGGGGGAAGAGTCACGTGAGTCAGGACCAGCTTCTCCTCCATCGGGGAGTGGGGAGACGGAGGGAAGGCCAGGTCCAGCTAGCCTCCCCGAAAGGGGGAGCAGTGACACAAGTGTAACGGTCAGAAGGAAAGTGGGAGGCTGCGCGCGTGCGCCAAGTTCAAATGTGGAGGAGCGCGGGACAGCAGAAAACCCGGATTGGGAGCCAGGTCCTAAAGCCCGAAAGAGGGGGGGGGAGGAGTCGGGAGAATCAGCGTCAGAAGAATCTCGGAGGGCAGAGACTCCGACTAGCAGAAGGACCCAGAGAAAGAAGGAACAGAGGAAGAGGTGGAGTAAAGCTAGAATCTTAAGCTGGTGTCAGGGGGGCGGAGATTCAGATGGGACTTCTACGGTCTGACGGATAGATGTAGCGTTGCGCGCTGCATGTCTGGAAATGAGACTGAACTTCAATAAAGACTTTTAAACTTGAGCAAGAAGCAGCGTTGGTCTTGTGTGAGCTGGGACCTTGGGCAGCGCTGACAACCGGGGACCCACAAAATCAAAAATCAGTTAGAGAAAGGCCAGAGATAGTCAGGAAAAAGATAGAGAAGGAAATCAGCGCAGGTAGGGTAGCAGGTCCCTTTGCCGAGCCGCCAGTAGAAGGACTTCATCTATCCCCGTTAGGTATTGTACCAAAAAAGACCCCAGGGGAATTCCGCATGATCCCCACAATCTCTCTTACCCAAGGGGAGGCTCGGTCAATGACGCGATCCCCCAGGAGCTTTGTACGGTGAAATACGCCTCTTTCGACCAAGCAGTAAAAATGATCCGCAAATTTGGGCGTGGGGCACTCCTTGCCAAGTGTGACATTGAGTCGGCGTTTCGCCTTCTTCCCGTCCATCCAGCGGATTTCCGTTGGCTGGGCTTTAGATTCGAGGGGGCGTATTTCATTGACAAAGCAATGCCTATGGGCTGCTCTGTGGCTTGCTCAGCTTTTGAGTCCTTTAGTACCTTTTTGGATTGGGCCCTACGCATCAGGACTGGATGATTTTATTTTGGTAGCAGATAACAGGCAACGATGCTCCTCCCTTCTGGAGGCTTTCATGGCCCTGGCAGGTGAGCTGGGGGTGCCACTGGCAGCGGAGAAAATGGAGGGTCCATCTACTTCATTGGTCTATCTAGGCATCGAGTTAGACACCGTGGCCCAAACGTCCAGACTGCCTCGGGAAAAACTGGCAGCCCTTAGGGAATTGATACAAAGGCTACTGCCTCTAAAGAAGGTTACTCTAAGGCAAATTCAATCCCTGCTAGGTCACTTAAATTTCGCTTGTAGGGTGGTGGCACCGGGCCGACCTTTTTGTGGCCGTCTGGCCAGGCTGTCGGCTGGTCTTAGGGCACCGCAACATAGGGTCCGCCTTTCTAAGGAAGTCAAGGCAGATTTGGAAGTCTGGCTACAATTCCTTGATAAATACAATGGCATATCCCTGTGGCAGGACTCCATGTCACTCAATGCTGACTTCCAAGTTCAGTCAGATGCAGCAGGGTCCTTGGGTTTCGGAGTTTATTTCAGGGGTCAGTGGTGTGCAAAAAAATGGCCGGAAGAGTGGCAGGGCCAGCCCATTTCTCGGGACCTTACATTCTTGGAATTTTTCCCTATCCTAGTGGCAGTACATCTCTGGGCGGAGCAGTTTCGCAATCACAGGGTCTGTTTCAACACAGATAACCAGGCAGTGGTAGCGGTTCTTTCCAGACAGTCCGCGCGCTCCTCTAGGGTGGGAAACTTGTTGCGGTCCTTCGTCCTCCTGTGTCTCGAGAACAATATATACTTCTCAGCCAAATTCGTACCTGGTATCAATAACGACATCACGGATGCTCTGTCTCGCTTTCAGATGGAGCGCTTCCGCTCATTAGCGCCGGATGCGGAACAATCGTCGATGCCTTTCCCGGAGCATCTTTGGAGTCTTGGGAGGAAGAAGTGATGAAGGGAGTATTCGGTGCAGTCGCCCCTTCCACAATGAGATCTTACAAGAAAGCGTGGGCCGACTTCCTAAAGTTCCGCAATAAATTTCCCAGCGTGAAACGGAAATCTGTTCCCTCAACGAGGGAGGTCCTCCACTATTTAGCCCACCTGAAGGAGCTGGGCAGGGCACCTAAGACTCTCAATATTCAGTCCGCAGGGATTTCATATTTTTGTAAAACCTTTTTCGCCACCGACCCGTGTGCTAAATTTATAGTGCGTAAGACTTTAGAAGGGTGGCGCCGGCTTCAGCCCCCCAGCCCTGACAGGAGGAGGCCCATAACTTTCGACATTCTGACCCAGATACACAAAAAATTACGTGCAATATGCTGGTCAAAATACGAAGCTCGCCTATTCTCGGCCGCTTATTCCATAGCCTTCTTTGGGGCCCTTCGCATAGGGGAAATGGTTTGTGAGGGAGGGGCTCTCAACGCCCAGAGGGGTATTCTCTTAAGTGATCTGACCCTTCCAGCAAACGAGCTTATAGTCCAAGTTCGGAGCTCCAAGACTGACCAGCAGGGCAGGGGGGCCCTTCTACGGTTACCAGCCGCGTAAGGTAGTGGCCCCTGCCCGGTTAGGGATACAAGGCGTTTCCTCTACCTAAGACCCAGTAGCCCAGGCCCCCTGTTAATTCATGCTGACGGGTCGCCTTTGGCTAGGCACCAGTTTACACGGGTGATGCGCAGGGCTCTGGCTGCATGTGGGCAGCCCGCGGCCGAATTTGCGGCTCACTCCTTTCGGATCGGTGCTGCAACCATCGCCGTGCACCTCGGGCTTTCCACGGAGAGGATAAAGGATCTGGGCCGGTGGAAATCTAATGCATACAGAGCTTACGTAAGAAAGAACCTATGACTAGTGGGCGCGTCTCTGACCTCGGTTTCTTTGTCTATTTGCTTATCAGAATTCCGAAAGGTTCGCATTTGGTTGGTGGGCCACAGCATTGTGCACTGGGCCAGGAATTGTGCCATTGTGGGGCAAAACTTGAACTTACCCGCTAATGTTGAGCTGACGTGGATAGCGCGAAGAGGGATGCGCTGGAGCGAATTTAAGCCAACCGTGATGGCGAGAGCCGCCTCTGAGGGCCCACCGGATGCCTTGATCATCCAGTTGGGGGGAAATGACCTAGCGTACTGCAAAGCTATTGATTTGAGATGGAACATCTTTGACGATTTTGCTGGCCTGATGGCGGTTTACCCAAACATTACTATCCTGTGGTCCTCGTTGCTTGAGAGGAGGACATGGAGGGATTGTGTGAGCCCGGTTGGAATCAATAAAGCAAGAAGGGTCTTGCAGCGGGCTGTGGAGCGTAGAGTGGCAGCTCTGGGCGGGGGCGTCATCGGCCACCCGAGCATCCAGTACAGCAACGAGGCCCTCTACAGATGGCGTGCATCTGTCTGACGATGGAAACGATATTTGGTTGGGGGACATCATAGCAGGGATTAGGAATTGGTTACAGGCTTGAAGGTATTGGCGGCGAGCTTTGCTCGAGTGGCGGTTAGGCATTGGCAGGGGTCAATTGTTATGCAAATGAAGGGGGGGAAGGAAGCGCCATCACCTTCCCCAAAAGAAAGGGTAGTCCGGTAGAGGACTCCGGGGGGCGTGGCCTTGTCCGAAACCTAGGGAGGTAAGGGCCTCCGGCACGCCCCAGAGCGGTGACACCCGTGGGATCCTAGTTGGCGTACTTCAACAGGACTCCCACGGCTTGTGGACAACCCTTCCCGGTCCCCATGCCGGGTAGTCGATAGGAGCCAATGCCTAAGGCCAATACCTTCCAATTCTGTAATCAATAAAGTTGTGGCCTTTTTATGCCCATTAACCTTAAATACTGTGTCCAGTGTCTTCATTTCACATGGGGGAGGGGACTTGCCACGCAACTACCCGTGAGTAGAACGGAAAATTGGATCTTTAAATACCTTAATCTGGCACCGAAACGGGAAAGTCTTAAACAGGAAGTCCGCCTTCCTCTTTTGTAAATAGATTGAAGCAAAGACGTTACAAGCTAAAGTCTTTGAAAGCTTTTGGCAAAGGATTAAATTTCCATTGGTTAAAATTACAAAAAAACCCTTGGAAGCAGGAGAAGAGGGGGGAAATTTTGGACTTAGCGAGCCTGCAGGAGAGAGTGAAAAATCAAATTACCACTGCTCCGAACCTGGAAACGGGCTGCCAGAAAGAGTGAAGTTTTGGGAGAGTTAATTGACTGCGAACAGAACGTATTTGACAGCTAGCTAAATAAGAGAAAGATACTGTTTCCATTGTCCTCTTCTGCGTTTAAAAAGGAGGAAAGGTAACTGAAAATTGAAACTATCTTTATGGCTTGAGTTGTGTTTGAAAGGATTGATACAAGTGGAGACTGTTTCCCTCTAGAGGGAGCTTTTGAAACTGTTACAGGAGTGTAACTGGGGAATCGCCAGCTGCAAGATAAGAAATTGTGAGAACCAGAGATTGACCTTGGACCATTTAAAATGTTGACAGGAGAAGCCATAGTGACGGTATTATGTAAGATAAGCTATTCGCTGGAACAGCTTCATAAGAAGACGGATGACATGTCTTTTAAAATTGACAATTTGGAACAAAAAGTGATTAATTTGAGACAAAAAGTGAGCACCAATACAGAAATAATTCAGGACTTGGTACAGGAATCTACTTTGGCAGGACAAATTGTGGAGGAGAAGGAGAAAGCTGTTGTTGTTGAACCTAAAGTAATACAAGCGGGATCCTCAGTCTTACAGAAGCAAATTGAGGACTACAAGTTGAGGCCTTTTATTATTGAATCTAGAAAAAGTCAGATTTTGAGGATCGGATCCCAGCTTGGACTGAAGAAGGAAAGTTGGAAAGATCCCTCTATGCAGGGATTAACTGACTTCTGGGACATGGACTTGGGTCTAGAGGAGATTGAAGTTCTGGGGGCCTTTGGATTTGGAGGAATTTTGAAACATGTCTTGAAACACTTTATGGATCTTAGCTTCAACTATGGAAATTTGGCTGACCTGTCCAGAAGGAATAAAAGTATTGTTAGGTTGGAGTCTTCCCGAGATCTGCTCTTTAGCATTAAAGAATATGAAGAAGACCTGCAGAAGGGACCTGGAAAAGAGTTAAGAGCCTCGGACATAAGATCTCCAGGTTGATGGACTATATGGAATTGACGGAAAGGACTGGCAGAATCCGAAACCAGGGAGAGGAGATGGTGGAAGAAGATTGGAAAATTTAAAGTTTATATAAGTATTTTAGTTTTAATGGAAAATAAGGTTAAAAAATATGTTAAGATATTTATAATATGATAGAAAATAGAGAAAGATGGAAAGGATTTGCTGAAACAATTAATAGAAGTGGAATACAAAAAGGGAGGTGTGAGGAGGTCGAGGAAACAAGGGAATGAAAGAAAGAGTGTGGAAAGGGTGTGGTGTGTGTTTTAAAATTGTTTTTGTTTTGTTTTGCTTAGGGTTAGGGTTAGGGATAGGGTTTTGTTTAGTTTTGTTTAATGTGTTTAGTTTAATGTGTTTAGGTTGTGTTTTGTATTGTCTATATATTGTATTGTATTGTTTTTTTCTCTTGTCTCTTTTCTTTTCTTTTCCTTTTCTGTAATTTTTAAAAGTAATAAATATTATTTTTTTAAAAAAAAAATAAATGGCAAATTGACTAATTACGTCAAAGAATGTCGTGAAGACAGTTCGAAAAAACTCTGTGGGACAGAGGTGACATCGGGAGATAAAAAGAAAGTATCATGCTGTAATAGCGACTTATGTTTTGACTGATTTTACTATTCTATTCTAAAGTTTTTTTCGCCTATCCATGTAAAAGGGTGGATAACCAATCTTTCCCCTTTGATAAGACATAATATTAGAACGTTTCATATCATTTCCTTTTAAAGGACAACAGGTCTTCCTCCTGCCATTGCAATTCAAATGACAGACAAAAGCCCCATGCAGACATTCTGATGCCACGTCTAATAATCACATTAAGGGGATGTTCCACACAGGAAACCCCCCAATTTGGCTATCCATACTTGTTAATCAAACAGTCATTCAGTTCACAACTTCATTTCTCCTTCCTGCTCCCGAGAGGAGGACCACTCATTTGTGCTCACTCATTTATGCAGTCCTTCATTGTCAGATATTTTGAAATGTAGGTTCCTCTTGCAAAAGTGCATAATTGACTTAGGTATTGGGGTGGAATGGGTTGTTTCTTGGAGAGTTGATGGACATGTACCAAGCAGTGATTTGCACTGTCTATAGGATTTGTGGGTCTCTTTATCACTCCCCATCCCTGCTTGAACTTGGCAAATCACAGAAGATGTTATCAACTACAATAACCTGTGCTAGGGATGGTGACAATTCCTCTCTTCCTGGAGCTCATGGAACCCTGTACTTCCCAACCTCTTCTCGGTTGGAGAACTCAAATGTTCTCTGTTCTCTTTCCTGAACATTGCCATGTGACTGGAACGTAGCAAAGTTTTAAGTAGTTTGGACTGGTTGGAGTTCTAGGTAGCCAACCATGATAGAGTTCAATAATAATAGTTAAAATCACTGCTGGTTTTGCGTGCAGTAATAATGCGAAAATAATAGTTTGTATTATTTGTTGTACCTTACGCATCAATGATTTCTTTCAATAAAATTTAAAAATGAAGTTGCGGTCTGTATTCTATTTTGGCTCCTGTGTAATTACTGTATCTTGATCACAAAAGAAATCACTGTAACTCATATTTTCCTTTCCTCAAAATTGAGGAAATCTTAATTATATGGGCCATATCTCATGCTTTGCAACAGACCTCTGTGCTCAGCTGCATTTCCTTTCCCTCTCTGGGCCCCTCCAGCTTCCGGAAGACACAGGCAAGAATACGACAAGGCAAAACAAACAATGCAGTTCCTCCATTCTGCATAACACTCTTGCATTGTATATGGCAGTGTTCAAATAGAATCCCATACACAAATCACATGAGCACAGTCAGCATCTGGAAACATTAACGTAACCGTACCATATTCGTCTGTTTCTCCAAGTCTTTGCAGTCAGATTCAAAAATAAAAGGGCCTCAGTCAACTGACTAACCAGCCAACCTTCCACCTCTCCCCAGTTAAAAGCATCAGCTCCTATTGGATGCTATATGGCTCCAAGAAATATGGAGGTGGCCAGAAAACCTTTTCATGGGATTTCATGGGATGTCTTGCAAGTCTGCTATCTCTCAGCTGGCTCCCTTTAATAGCATTTTCTCAGTACACAAAGGACTTTTGAATAGGGCAAGTCTTCTGTCTGAGTGATTAGGGGCCAGAATTGCTCTGACCTGCCGGTTTGCACTCTGTGTTTTGCTCTTCCTCATGTCTGGACTATCTCTGCTGCCATGTTGGAAAGAATCAGTGCATGCCTGGGGGAATACTTGGGCAAATGCCAGGGACACATCGGGGTCAATATGCTCCGGCAGCACACTATTACCTTGATGATGATGATGATGATAAATCCCTTCCACAAGCTCCTTAAGTGCCTGTCTGACTACATTCAGCATTCTCTTGCCTCTGTGATATGAAACCCAGAAGGACATGATCACTTCCTCCCAAACTTCCCAGTATTTCCACTTCATAAATCAATTTCTCCCAGCTGGTGAGGACCAGGTCCAAGATAGGTGATTCTCTTGTTGCTTCTTCCACCTTCTTGGTAATGAAATTGTCAGTGTGGCAATGGAGGAATTTGTCAGCCCTTACATTCTTGGCAGCATTTGAGGTCCAACATATATCGGGGAAGATGAAGTCTCCCATAGCTACTACATCTCTTCTTTTTGAATGTTTGGTGATGTGGTCTAGGAAAGCATCATCCAAGTCTTCAGTCTGGCTTGGCATTTTATAGCAAACACCCACGGTAAGGTCACTGTTGTTTCTCTCTCCTGAAATTTTTACCCATATCCTCATAATCAGCTTTCCATGCTCCAGTGTGCACATTTTTTAACATATAATGCTGCTACTCCTCCCTTCCTGTTTGGTCTATTCCTTTTGTTTTGTTTTTTATAACAATTATATTGGTTTTTACAATTTTTTCCAAACATAACATCATTATTAAATAACAAGAACAACAACATTTGGCTATATAAGCCTGAGACCTCCCTTCCCCTCGGCTAATTGTCTATTCCTTTTGAACAGGTTATATCTCTCAATTCCTGTTCCACTCATGAGACTCATCCCAATAGGTTTCAGTAATGCCTACCAGGTAATATTTGCCATCCTGTATTAAAAGCTCCAATTTATCTTGCTTGTTTCCCATACTCTGTGCATTAGTATAGAGACAACTAAGACCATTAGTCATTCCCTCCAGCTGCTTCCTTCTTTTGCTTGCTTGCCCTTTAGTAGGTTTCTGTTTCCTGTGCATCCATGAAGCACCAGCACCCAGCACCAGTTGTTCTTTGTCATCTGTAAAGTTCTTTCCATCCTTCTTAGGATCAAGTTTAAAGCTCTCCTGATCAAGTTCGTGAGGCACCAGCACCCAGCACCAGTTGTTCTTTGTCATCTGTAAAGTTCTTTCCATCCTTCTTAGGATCAAGTTTAAAGCTCTCCTGATCAAGTTCGTGAGGCTCTTAGCAAACACATTCTTGTGAGGTGCAGCCTATCTCTTGCCATAAATCCTTCTTCAAGGAAGCAGAGATCACAGTCCAAGAAGCCACACCCTTCCTGATGACATCACCTCTGTAGTTTCATGGATCAGGGGAATGTTGTGGGTGTAATGTACCTTGATTTCAGTAAGGCTTTTCACAAAGTCCCCAGTGATAGTTTTGTGGAGAAGTTGGTAAGATGTGGACTAGGTGATACTACTGTTAGTCAATCAGCCAGCTACAAATTCATCTGAGCCCAAAGAACACTTATTTCCCTGGGCAAGATAAAGTGATTTAACAATTTTAAGAAGCAATTTTATTATTCTTTCTGGTTATGGGATCACTGGAAACAGCAAAAACTTACTATTGTAGCAGAAGGGGGATTCACATATACCCTTTAGTTCTGGGAAAATATGCCCCTAGGCCCTGATTGGCTGTGGAAAAATCTACTCTGCCATCAGGTGCTCACAGAAGCCTGGGACATTCTGTGTAGCCCATTTTGATTTGTCTGAAAAATCAGTACATTATGCACCTGACATCTTAAGGAACTACTACCCACATCTTTGTTGTTCTTCAGTGCAACCCCAGCATATTCACAGAGGCTTCACGTGGGTGGCGCTGTGGTCTAAACCACGAAACCTCTTGGGCTTGCTGATCAGAAGGTTCGCGGTTCAAATCCGCATGACGGGGTGAGCTCCCATTGCTCTGTCCCAGCTCCTGCCAACCTAGCAATTTGAACTTCCTGACAGTAAGAGCTGTTCGACAGTGGAATTTGCTGCCAAGGAGTGTGGTGGAGTCTCCTTCTTTGGAGGTCTTTAAGCAGAGGCTTGACAACCATATGTCAGGAGTGCTCTGATGGTGTTTCCTGCTTGGCAGGGGGTTGGAATAGATGGCCCTTGTGGTCTCTTTCAACTCTATGATTCTATGATTCTATGAAAGCATGGCAGTGCAATCTCACTGTATACAAGTTATACAAGTGACAATAAAGTATTTCAATTCAGTGCAAGTAGATAAATAGTTACTGATGTAGCAGGCAGGTAAATGGGGTTTCCATGCGCTCTGGTTTCCGTCACAGTATCCTGTTGCTCCAGAAGCTGTTTCGTCATACAGACTACATGACCCGGAAAACTGTCTGTGGACAAAAGCCGGTTCCCTTGGCCTGAAAACAAGATGAGCGCCGCAACCCCAGAGTCGCCTTTGACTGCACTTTACTGTCCAAGGGTCCTTTACCTTTTACCTTTGCACCGTTCAAGCTCACCAGCATGAGAGAAGAAACCAAGAAGGTTTCTCTTAGCCTTATATAATAGAGGTCTTGTTAACTGAAAGAAACAGGTTTCCTTCCATGTTAGATACTATCAGTTGGCCACAGAGGTCTGGGACATTCTGTACAACATTTGGCTATTCCCTCAGTCCATCAGGATTTATCCTAACAATCAGCTCATTTTACCCCCAATACTGAAAGGCAGCCACTCCCCACATCTTTGTTGTTCCACAGCATGTTGCCAGAGGCTTCTTGTACCCACCAACCCCATCAGGATCAGGTGCCCTGAGATGCTAATAAGATTCCTAATGGCTTTTTATAATGGCTATGCTGAACCTGGTTCCTCAAGCCAAGCAACCGTTGTTTTTCAGAAGCTGACCAGTTACTACTAGTTATTACCAGATTTTTCTATCTAGAGCAAGACTGGGTTTTCTAACTAGGGGCAGGTGGGTGGGACATCCTGGGTATAGCGGTCAAAAGTCAGAGAACAGATTTCAGCTTCTGCCCATAGATCTCTCAAGTGCAACACTTGACCTACTCCCTTGCAAGTGAAGAGTTGTCATTCATTCCAATCAGAGGAAAGGTTATCACTGCACTTGGGAACAGTGGTAGCAAAACTTGCCCTTCAGCTGATGGTGGTAAATTGATACTTTACCACATGAATCAACTGATAACCTGATTAACTGGCATCTATAACCAATGCTGTGAAGCCACAAACATCCATGAAGAGACAAATCAATGACATGGGCTCACCTGCTTTGATTTCCGGGTCCTATGTCTTTGAACGTGGTCTAAGATCGATGCAATATTAAAGGACCATGGGAAGTGAAGGACACGAGGCAGGAGTTGGTAATGCAGGTGATCTGTGCATAAGCAAGCTGCCAGCTAGCTCTGCTGAAGCTCTTCTTATTAGCACAATATGCAAAACCAATTAGATAGATTTTGGACTGCTACCTTTACACATCTTCCAATCCTGAGATCGAGGGGTGGTACAAAGTTATTTTGGCACCTGTTTCCACTGCGTCATTTCCCCTTGAACCATGTATGACGAAGGAGACAAAGGGCACAGACAGGGCACAGCAGACCACTAAGAGAGCAAAGGTTAGATAGAGGGCATGATGTTCAGATAGCTGTGGCTTGTCTGTGGATGGAAGTGTGCTCCACAGCCGAAGGTCACGTGGTCAGACAGCTGTGGCTTGTCTGTGGGTGGAAGTGTGCTCCACACCCGGCAGGTGGAAGTGTGCTTCCCACCCGGTGGGAATAACAGAATAAAAAAGTGAGCTCCTTCTAACAGAACTTTTTAGCAATATGGATGATCAAGCCAGAATGCAGCTATTTGAGAATTGGCTGCTCAGAACGTCTTCGTGTCACAATTGAAACCCAGAGCTGAACAGGAAACCCAATGAAAGGAGCAAGCAATTCTTTCACAAAAGATGAGATCTGGGACGTTCTGTGCAGCATTCAGCTGATCCCTCAGCCCATTTGGATTTGTCCTAACAACCAGCACTTTGTGCATGAAATGGCCCAAGGCAACCACTGCCTTCATCCTTGCTATTCTTCACTGTCAACTCAGGATATTGCCAAAGGCTCCTGGGACCTTTAAAGGCCACCAGGATGAGGCAAGAAGCCAAGAAGGTTCCTTTCGGCCTTATATAATGGATGTCTTGAACTCGGTTCCTCAAACTGTGCAGCGTGTTCTTGTCTGCCCTGAAAGCCTGCGATTTCTCAGCTGCTAGCCTTCCAAAGCTGTCTCTCCATACAAAAGGCATTCCAATGGAGCAGAGCTTGTTTCTTGGTAATCGAAGGCCACGTCTGCTTCAGGTCTGGCTACTTACATTATGTGTTCTGCTTTGCTTCAGGACTGGAGGTAAGTATGGTTCCCACTTCCTGTCCCTGAACAGGTGAAGCAAGAATAAGCCACTCTTCTACATAGGTTGAATCTATGAGCAACCCGGAGGTGATGTACTTTGGGGCAAGAGTGGAATATATGCCTCTTTCAGTGGGGTTGTGATATTTCAGTGTTAGAGCTCTTGCCTTCCGTGAAGAAAGCCCCAAGTTAATCCCTTACCTACCATCTCCAGCTGAATGTTTCAGTGAGAAGATCGTGGCATATCCTGATAATGGGGCAAAATAGACAAGGCAGTTCCCTATGTTTGTAGAAGTGAATCAAATCACCCACCTCTTGTTCCATGTGTATAGTTGGAGAGATTTAGGGCTCATGCACACTGCTGCTCACCCTGTGCTTTTGAGGCAAGGGCCAAGGGGTTTTCCATTCCCCCCCACCACTTTCTTCAGGAGAACTCGCTACTTTCGGCTGAATCCATACAAACGTCAATCCACAGAAAACCCGACTGACGATTGCTTCAATTCTTTTTTTTTTAAGAATAATTTTTTATTAACCGACCAATCACATCAAATCAAACCAAATTACATAAATTCCAAATTACACAGCCAAATTTTAAATTTTTGTTGGGGGTACCCATATTTCAAATTCCGAAGGGGATCCAATCAACGTCTTGCTTCTTACTGCTGTTTTAATGTCCACAAATCTAACCTTATGATGTTCACAGTACTATCCAGTCCTTTCTTATTGTTTTTCCACATCTCTTGTTATTATTTTCATATATGTTTCCTTTCTCTTTGTGACCTCTGATAGACTCCACAAGCTGGTTAGAACAGTTTGTAATCCTGCGTGGATATATTTTTTTTTTATCCAGTAGCCATATCCAGACGTTTTCCATGTAACATCACTTCCATACATCAAAACAGTTTTAGCGTCATTAATCTTTACCAATCTGCCTCCTTTCTCAAAACCTCTGAGGAGATTCACCAGTAATGCAGTCTGAAAACAAGTCCGTTCTTCCTCCCGGCTATAAATCCTATGGCAAGATGGCGACTCCGAATTAATTGCTGCGCCATTCCAAAAGCTCTTATTGCTTCTCGATCTCTATAAAGCATACTTTTGGTTAAAGTTTATCTCCACACAGACCTTAATCATCCTGCTTGGGTCAGTTCAACCGACGATTCTAATGAGGAGGGGTTCTTGTAAATCACATAGAAGGAAAGTAAAAAAGGTTCCCCCCCATTCAGTCCCGTTGTCAACATACCCAGCCTTTGGTGTATCTTCATCGTAAAATATTCCTGTTTCTCTGACCCGTCGTCTCTTTTGCAGAGGTCACTTAAATTAGCAGACTTCTTCAATGTGTGCATTTGCTTCTTTTGTAATTAATTATTCCAAATTGCTGCAGCTAGTGCGCGATCAGAGACAACGTCCAGGAGAGCCGAGGTCCACACGGGGACATTCTGCCTAGGGCCCTCACCCCCTTCTTTCGAATTGGGGGTGATTTATGGGCACAGCAGGCAAGGGCAGTGTTCCCCATTTCCTTGGGGCAACAAGGGAGGCTGCCTACTCCCATAACAGCCTCTTAATTACCCCGTGTGGGTCGGAGAGATGGTATTGTCGGCCATCTTCCAATGCGCCCCTAGTGGCCCCCAGACGATTGCTTCGATTCAGAGTGTACCATCTTCGAGAAAGAAGGTCCAGCTGTCTAGGTGGAAGGTGTTGCTAGTCTCAGGCCACAGGAGCGTGCTACAAATTTGCGTACAATTTCCATCTCTTAATATATACACAGAAATGCAAATTTTGTCCGACTGTCCAAGGGGAAAAAGATTATACCATTTCTGTTCTGGGGTCTCTTCTGACAGCTATGTGTACTGATAGGATTTTGGTGGGTTAGGGCAATGAATATCAATTGGTCCTTCCACCAATGAAATACTGTCTCTTACAACAGATGCTGCGATATGCAGAAGATGCATCATGAAAGGTCCTGGCGAGCCATGTGTACCGAATGATATGACATGTGAGGCACCATTCTGTATGATGGTAGAAACCTTTTCAGGTAAGGAGACTCTCCTGTCGACGTTCCTCCTTTTTTATGGTGGGCCTCAGTGTAGAAAACAAAGTCTTTGTACCATACTTGTGTCCTTGTGTGAGTGTCTGGAGGCAGTTGGAGGATAGATGGCGGCTAACAGATTGAGGCTGAATCCTGACAAGACAGAAGTACTGTTTTGGAGGGACAGGAGGTAGAAGGGTGTGGAGGACTCCCTGGTCCTGAATGGGGTAAGTGTGCCCCTGAAGGACCAGGTGCGCAGCATGGGAGTCATTTTGGACTCACAGCTGTCCATGGAGGCACAGGTCAATTCTGTGTCTGTCTACCAGCTCCATCTGGTACGCAGGCTGAGACCCTACCTGCCCATGGACTGCCACGCCAGAGTGGTGCATGCTCTGCTTATCCCCCACTTGGACTAGCAATGCGCTCTATATGGGGCTACCTTTAAAGGTAACCCAGAAACTACAACTAATCCAGAATGAGGCAGCCAGACTAGTGACTGGGAGTGGCCACCGAAACCGCATAACACTGGTCCTGAAAGACCTACATTGGCTCCCAGTACGTTTCCAAGCACAATTCAAAGTGTTGGTGCTGACCTTTAAAGCCCTAAATGGCCTCGGTCCAGTATACCTGAAGGAGCATCTCCACCCCCATCATTCATGTTGTATTATTGGACTAATCGAATAAAATTATCTTCATTCACTGGATACTTCTCCGAGGTCCAGCTCCGAGGGCCTTCTGGTGGTTCCCTCACTGCAAGAAATGAAGTTACAGGGAACCAGGCAGAGGGCATTCTTGGTAGTAGCGCCCGCCCTGTGGAATGCTCTCCCCTCAGATGTCAAAGAAATAAACAACTATCTGACTTTTAGAAGAGATCTGAACTATTTAAAAATTTAAACGATGATGCTGTTAAGGTGCTACACTCAATATGCCAGCAAATTTGGAAAACTCTGCAGTGGCCAGAGGATTGGAGAAGATCAGTCTACATCCCAATCCCAAAGAAGGGCAGTGCCAAAGAATGCTCCAACTACCGCACAATTGCACTCATTTCACACGCTAGCAAGGTTATGCTTAAAATTCTACAAGGCAGGCTTAAGCAGTATGTGGACCGAGAACTCCCAGAAGTGCAAGCTGGATTTTGAAGGGGCAGAGGAACCAGAGACCAAATTGCAAACATGCGCTGGATTATGGAGAAAGCTAGAGAGTTCCAGAAAAACATCTACTTCTGCTTCATTGACTATGCAAAAGCCTTTGACTGTGTCAACCACAGCAAACTATGGCAAGTTCTTAAAGAAATGGGAGTGCCTGACCACCTCATCTGTCTCCTGAGAAATCTCTATGTGGGACAAGAAGCTACAGTTAGAACTGGATATGGAACAACTGATTGGTTCAAAATTGGGAAAGGAGTACGACAAGGCTGTATATTGTCTCCCTGCTTATTTAACTTATATGCAGAATTCATCATGCGAAAGGCTGGGCTGGATAAATCCCAAGCCGGAATTAAGATCGCCAGAAGAAATATCAACCACCTCAGATATGCAGATGACACAACCTTGATGGCAGAAAGTGAGGAGGAATTAAAGAACCTTTTAATGAGGGTGAAAGAGGAGAGCACAAAATATGGTCTGAAGCTCAACATCAAAAAAACGAAGATCATGGCCACTGGGCCCATCACCTCCTGGCAAATAGAAGGGGAAGAAATGGAGGCAGTGAGAGATTTTACTTTCTTGGGCTCCATGATCAGTGCAGATGGTGAAAGCAGCCACAAAATTAAAAGACGCCTGCTCCTTGGGAGAAAGGCGATGGCAAACCTAGACAGCATCTTAAAAAGCAGAGACATCACCTTGCCAACAAAGGTCCATATAGTTAAAGCCATGGTTTTCCTGGTAGTGATGTATGGAAGTGAGAGCTGGACCATAAAGAAGGCTGATTGCCGAAGAATTGATGCTTTTGAATTATGGTGCTGGAGGAGACTCTTGAGAGTCCCATGCAAGAAGATCAAACCTCTCCATTCTTAAGGAAATCAGCCCTGAGTGCTCACTAGAAGGACAGATCGTGAAGCTGAGGCTCCAGTATTTGGCCACCTCATGAGAAGAGAAGACTCCCTGGAAAAGACCCTGATGTTGGGAAAGATGGAGGGCACAAGGAGAAGGGGACGACTGAGGACGAGATGGTTGGACAGTGTTCTCGAAGCTACAAACATGAGTCTGACCAAACTGTGGGAGGCAGTGGAAGACAGGAGTGCCTGGCGTGCTTTGGTCCATGGGGTCACGAAGAGTCGGACACAACTAAACGACTAAACAACAAACGGGCATATTTCCTAAATAGTAGAGCAATAAACTTCAAGAAAATGGAACAACATCTATATTGTAATGTCTTGCTGCCCCTTTTATTGGAGATTCATGATGTCGTAAAACATACGTGGCCTCCACATTGATCATCTAACCTTGAGCAAGTCAGGATGAATACTCAATAAATGGAAGAGCCCAAAGTTTCTCTAGGGAGTACCGCATTGGCATGAATATAAGCCGCACCCACAAATAAACCACACTTTTAGAATTGAAGGGGGGGGGAGAGAAAAAAGACAATACTCAGGCTGCTTCCTGGGGGGAGCCACACCACTTTGCTGGCGGCCTTCCACCTTCTTTCTGGTGGCTTGGGGAAGGCTTGGGAGCGGTGGGCGAGCAGTGCGCCATTTCCCCGCGCTTCTGGGCTGCTTCCTGGGGGGGGGGGGAGCTGTGCCACTTTGCCAGTGGTGTAAGGGCACGGATATAAGCCGTACTTGAACTTTTCAGTGTTGGAATTTGGGGGGGAAATGAGGTTTATATTTGGGCCAATGCGGTAATAAATTTACTACAACAGTTCAAATTTTCTGGTCAGGCTCTGAATTGACTTGGTAATGTACGGAGTAACATCTTTTACCAAAGCAGTCAATGAGCAATTGACAGAGCTGTCCCTTTCCTCATCAACATGGTGCATGATGCGTAGCGTATTGTCACATGGCAGTGCATTGGTTGGCAAGTGCAAAGTCTCAGCAGCAATACGAAAAATACCAAGCATTTCCAATGAAAATGGAGCATTAGAGAGCTTTCCCCCCAACTCCATTTTGAACACATGGATTCAGTTGTGAAGCTGGGGAGATTCATGGACATATCACTGCAAGGCAGACTGTGCAACAGTCTTCCAGCAGTAATGGAAGAGTTACCTCATTAAAGTCTTGAATGCCAGCTATATTCTTATATTAAGCCACATTACGTAGAGGAACCTTGCTTAAGAAGATGAAATGTTGGAGAGGGACAGGAAAAGTAAGGTGTCTGCATCAAGGAGCTGGCATGTCACTTGGAAAGTGGCCTATTTTTCAGTCTGAAGGGAAAATATTTGGGATTTATCCTTGACAACAATGGTGGAGATTCTGAGATTTAAGGGTTTGTTTTATTTAGACATATATTTTGCATATGCTTTAACCTACTTTTATTTTGATGTTGACACTTAAGTAGCTTTAGCAAAATAAATTCAAATGTCTGTTTTAAGTATACTTTTCAAGATTGAGTTCAAAATGTAAAGTATAGTTGGGTGAGGAGTAACCTTTCTCCTCTCTTTTGGTATGGATTTTGGACTAATACAATAAAACTATCTTCATTGACTGGTTAATCTCAACAAAGATACTTCTCTCTCTCTCTCTCCAGGTGATACAGGTGAATTCGTGAGAGCCTTCAAAGATTGTGGCCCTGCTCATATGAAAAGGGCATGTGGAAAGGAACTATCAGGTGCAACGAAAATGAAAACGACGTGCTGTGAAACTGACTTATGTTTTGACTGATTTTACTATTCTGTTCCTAAACTGCTCCTCCTTCCTGTTCCAGAGAAGAGGACCACCCATTTGTGTCCACTCATTTATGCATTCCTTCACTGTAACTTCTCCCCGCAAAAGTGTGCAATTGACTGCAGCAAGAGGGTGGGGTGGGATGTTCATAGACACCTACCAAGCAGTGCTTTACACTGTCTACTCTTACCTTCCCCACACCTGACCTCATATGAAGTCAGGCGTAGGGTGGATGTGGGCTGGGGTGGGGGTCTTCTGAAATAGCCTCTTGTGCCAAATGGGGAAGACCAGAATGCTTCCTTATGCCCAGAGGCCAGAGTTCCCCTCCCTTGCTAGAACTGGGCAAATCACAGAAAATTTTATCCAAAACATTCACTTGTGGTTGGGATAGTGATGAGATTCATTAAACAAGAGGGTGAACTTGGATGGTCTCTGCATGCTCGTGAGCAAAACCATCTGCCTCAAGTCATAGGACAGTTTTCTATCTCTGTCTGAGTCTCATGATTCTCTGCAAACTCTGAATGATCATGAGTCCCATTCCTAGAGAGGGATCGTACATTTGGCATAACAGGCATCTGCCCTAATTCTGGCAGGGCCCTGATGATTTCTCAGCTCTTAACCACGTTCTTAGAACATCTCATTCCACACAGTCAGTCAGGATGGTTGGGGAGAGTCTGGAACCACTTCTATTTGGTCTCTCCTGGGTCCTGTCCATCAGATTCTCAATTCATCTCTTCCTGGAGCTCATGGAACCCCTCTGTTCTTCCCAACCCCTCCTTGGTTGGATATTTCAAATGTTCTCTTTTCTCTTTCCTGAACATTTCAATGCAACTGGAACGTAGCAAAGCTTTTAAGTAGTTTGGACTGGTGGGAGTTCTAGGTGGCCAATCATGATAGAGTTCGATAATAATAGTTAAAATGATTGCTAGTTTTGCATGCAGAAATAACGTGAGAGTAATACCTTGTAATATTGTTTTATCAGATGCTTCAATGGTTACTTTCAATAAAGTTTGCAAGTGAACTTGTGGTCTATATTTTGCTTCCAGTCTGTCATCTGGCTTCAAAATGGTGTCCAAATGTATGCAAACACAGGCAAAAATCAAGAAGGTTCCTCCCAGCCTCATATAATAAGTGTCTTGTGAATTGGAAGGAACAGGCATTCTTTTCACATAAGATAGTACAGTGGTACCTCAGGTTAAGTACTTAATTCATTCCGGAGGTCCATACTTAACCTGAAACTGTTCTTAACCTGAAGCACCACTTTAGCTAAGGGGCCTCCTGCTGCTGCCGCGCCGCCGGAGCACAATTTCTGTTCTCATCCTGAAGCAAAGTTCTTAACCTGAAGCACTATTTCTGGGTTAGTGGAATCTGTAACCTGAAGCGTATGTAACCCGAGGTACCACTGTATCAGGTGGGCATGGAGGTCTAGGACACTGTGTTCAACATTGGTCCCTCCGCCCATTAGGATTTCAGCTAACAATCAGTATACCAGTACACCAAATAGCCGAAGAGAACCAGTGCCCTCATCCCCCTTGCATTTCAGAGATACCCCAGCATATTGCCGAAAGCCTCATGCACTTTCCAAACCCACCAGGATCAGGTGAGCTGAGATGCCCCCCGGCCGTATACAATGGCTGCATTGAACCTGATTCTTCAAACATGAGCAACATCTTCCTTACCATAAGTTAAGCTACTACTGCTATTTGTTGCCTGTTTCTTTTTCTGCCAAGGGACAAATGGGTGTGACCGTCTCAGCACAGCAAACCCTTTGCAAAGAGTGTAGAGAACGGATTAACCAGAAAAGTATTCAGGACTCTTTCTACATTGAAATACATTATTGGACATTGAGGGGAACAGAAAGAGCGTAGTTTGGGAATCCAGTGGAAACTTGGGGTTCAGCTACATTAGTAAAGAAAAAATGCTTCATATACTTTATAACATCGTGCCACCAGATGGTGCTGTGGAATCCCATCTTTTTGCCAATGTGATTTCCCTTTATGAATTTACGTTTTCCTGAAACGCTTTTTTGATGCGTCTAGATCCAGCCTTGAAAATAAATTGCTGGCTCTAACAGATCATCCTCCAGTGAATTCAGTTTTTGCATTTGGAGAGAGGACTGGTTTCCTGTTGTATCGTCTTGGTGACTGAGTGATTGGGATATTCCAAAACTTACTGTTGTGGCTGACGGAGCCCTCTAAATTTCTTTTTTTCGTTCTCCCCCCTCCTCCCCCCACAACACAATACTCGTTTCTATGGCTCATTGTAAAACAGCATTTTACTGAGGATTCTGGTGCAGTCTTTTTGAGAAAAAAGGTTCCATTTAATTCGTCCAATTTACAAGCTGTGGGAGTGTCTGGGGCAAGGTCAAAATGGTTGCACAGAAATCCACTCAGCGCCTGCATAGTGTGTCATCCAAACTGTCTCTGATGGAGGCCTGCATGCCCCAAACCCTTGCAAACACACTCCTTCCATTATAGGTCTCATTAGTTAATACTAAGAATAACACATACACACAAAATCCCCGTCCCCCAGGTAAACATACATGCAAAATAAATGCAAAATTAAAGGATCACTTATATATCACTCATGGAAGACTGGCAGAAAGACATGGCTGTGCATACCATTCATTACGCTGTACAATTGAAAGCTGCTAACAGAACGATTCGGGAATATGGGCTGGCCAGCAGTCACCCATTCTGTTTCATCAGGACCCAGTACGGGCCACATGATCTCCTGGAATGATTTTGCAAAGTTTTTTGCAGATAAAGTCCCTCAGATTCAGGAAGAGTTAGACTCCACCATAGGAGCAGGGCCAGGGCAGGAGAGTGCTAGAGTCCTGTCTAGTCAATTCCAATCTGTTACCCCCAAGGATGTGGACAGGCTGCTTGGACAAGTGAAACAAACCACCTGCCTCCTTGATCCTTGTCTATCCTGGCTAATAAAAGCTAGCTGGGAAGGGCTTCGTGGGGTGGTGAATGATTCTCTCTGTGAGTGAGCCTTCCCAGACCAGCTAAAAGAGGCGGCTATCAAACCGCTTCATAAAAAACCATCTTTAGATGCGGCCAATATGTTTTTTTTTTATATATATAAATATTTATTAAGTTTTACAAAAACATACATAAAAAAGAAAACAAAAACAACATACAAAAAACAAAAAAGAAATAAGAAAAAATTAAAAACAAATCCATTTTTTTAACTTTAAGCTCGTTTGCTTGTTTCTTTGACCTCCTCTCACCTCCCTTTCTTGTATTCCCATTTACATAATCAAATCAGCAAATCCTTACCCTCTTTCATTAATCTCAACTCTATATCTTAACATTTTATGACTCTGTATATTCATTAATTTCAATTCATTTTTACATATTCTTATTAATTTTGTTGTTAATGCCACTATTTTCAATCCAACATCATTTTAACATTCATTAATTTTACAATGTTTCTGCAAGTAGTCTTTAAATTTCTTCCAATCTTCTTCCACCAACTCTTAGCCTTAATCTTTGGGCACGTCCACCAAAGGTGAAAGAATATACCTTCATTTTCCTTACATTTCCAACATTTATTATCAGACACATGATAGATTTTTGCTAGCTTGACTGGTGTCATGTACCACCTATATATCATTTTCATAATATTCTCTCTTAAGGCATTACATGCCGTAAATTTCATACCGGTGGTCCACAACTGTTCCCAGTCAGCAAACATAATATTGTGACCAATATCTTGTGCCCATTTAATCATAGCAGATTTAACCGCTTCATCCTGTGTATTCCATTTTAACAGCAAGTTATACATTCTTGAAAGTATCTTAGTTTTGGGATCTAACAATTCTGTTTCCAATTTTGATTTCTCCACCTGGAAGCCAGTTTTTTTATCTAGAATGTAGGCCTCTCTTATTTGGTAATAATGTAGCCAATCTCGCACTTTATCTTTTAATTTGTGGTTCGAGGACCCGACCCCCGCGAAGTGAAATGAAGACACAAGGGCAAGTGATATAAGGTTGATGGGCTAGAAAAGGCCACAACTTTATTGATTACAGCAATGAAAAGGTATTGGCTTAGGCATTGGATCGAAACAAGTGGGTTTATTCACCAGTAGGTGGAGCCTGTTGATGCTAATCCAACTATAGGCTCACCCCTGCTGTCACCGAGGGTCGTGCCATGGCCTCCCGCCAAGCAGGCATCGGACAGAATACACGACCGCCAGATTCCTTTAACGGAATACCCCTAAAAATTGAAGGCATAGGCGATGGCCACACCTAGCACTTCGACACACAACACATTATTCCAATGCCTAACCGCCACCCGAGCCAAAGGCTCGCCGCCAATACCCTCAAAGCTGCAACCAATCCCAGATGCTTCTGATGACACTAGCTAACCAAATGTCGTTCCCCAAATCCGATAGGTGGACACCGTCATTCCGGTATAAAGCTTGGTCGCCGATCTGGATACGGTCATGATAAATGACTTGGCCATACATAAAGCGCACCCAACGGGCTACCGCCCGGTTTACGAGTTTCCTGGTTCTTTCAATGGCCATACAGCTTTGCGCACCGCGCCAAACAGTTCTTTTCAGGAAGGAGGACCAGAACACCGTCGTTCTGGGACATAAGGCTGCAAATGCATTCAAGTCTCTTTTTATGCTCCACAACAAGTCCACTCTCCTTCTGTTAGCGAGGTCATTCTCCCCCAAATGAATCACAAGGATGTCGGGAGGGCCGAACTTGGCTACTTTCTCCCAATGCATGCCTCTTCTCGATAACCAGGAAACTCAAACACCATGTGGAAGGCCAAGATTGGATGCAAGGCCACAGCTCACCGCTCGTACGCGGGCCCAATGAACTATACTGTGGCCGCAAATCCACGCGCTTCTTCTGAGCATAACTAGGGGTAAAAGACAGGAAAGAAAAGGCGGGTAAGTAGGGTAAAGCGGCAGGTCGCATACTAGCGAATATAAGACTTATAAGCATTGGATTTCCACCGGCCCATCTCTTTGATCCTGTCCGCCGGTAACCCCAGGTGCGCAGCCGTGGTTGCGGCGCCAATTCTAAAGGAGTGCACAGCGTACTCCTGGGAGGATAGACCACAAGCCTCAATAGCCTTGCGAAGCACTCTGGTGAATTGGTGCCTCAACAAGGGTGACCCATCTTTGTGGACCAGAAACGGACCCGGGCCAGGCGGTCTGAGGTAGAGGTACCGCCTAGTGTCCTTTACCGGGCATGGGCCCTGCTGTGCCGATGCCGTGAGCTTAACTAGGACACCCTTACCCGCCTGGTCAGTCTTGGACTGACGTATACGCACTGTCACGGTAGTTTCGGACAACTGCACGTCCTCGCACAGGAGGCCGCGTGTTGAACCTCGTGCACCAACTTCAAACACCACCTCACCAACTCTGAGCGCGCCAAAAAAGGCGATAGCGTATGCTGCGGAAAAGAGACGTGCCTCGAACCTGGACCAGCAAATTGACCTGAGTTTTATGCTTATCTGAGATAACAACCCGTAAGACATCGGCTTACGGCTCTCGGCCCTGGGAGGTTGTAACCTGCCCCAACCCTCAATGGCTCTACGGATCAAGAAGTCACTACACGGGTCATGAGCAAATGTAGCTTTTGAAAAGAAGCTGATGGCAGCTACGTGAATCTTTAAAGTTTTAGGAGCACGTCCCAGATCATCGAGATGGGAAAGGTACTGCAAGACATCGTCAGTGGTAGGAGGTACGTTATGTGAGAGCCCAGATAACCCAGACCTGAAACCAAGGAAATCACACCAGGCCTTCTTGTAGGACCTGAGAGTGGAAGGTGCCACGGACGCTAATACTCCCTGTATCACTTTGCGCCTCCAACGTTCCACAGGTACTCCGGAAAGGGTTCGGGCAACAGTTGCGCTCCAGGTGCCAGCGACCGGAAGCGGGGTATCTGAAATCGAGACAAGGCATCGGCTATGTTATTATTGGCTCCGGGTATGAATTTGGCTGAAAATATTATGTTGTACTCAAGGCACCGGAGGACGAACGCCCGCAGAAGGGAGGAGACCCTCTCAGACCGAGATGACTGCCTGGCTAGTATGTTCACCACCGCCAGGTTGTCGGTCCTGAAGCACACGCGGTGATCTCGAAACTCTTCCGTCCAGATGTGAACGGCCACCACTATAGGAAAGAACTCAAGAAAGGTGAGATCCCGCGTGATGGCCTGACCTTGCCATGCCGTCGGCCATCGTTGTGCACACCAGCGCCCCTTGAAGTACAAGCCAAAGCCTAAGGACCCAGCTGCGTCCGATTGGACCTGGAAGTCTGATGACAAATTCAAGACATCCTGCCATAGAGATACCCCATTGTAGTTTTCCAAAAAAGTTGTCCACACCTCCAGATCTGCCCTGACTGACCTGGGGAGGCGGACCCTGTGGTGTGGGTGTCTAAGACCAACTGACAATCTGGACAGGCGGGCGCAGAAGGGACGTCCAGGGGACACCACCCTGCACGCGAAGTTGAAATGGCCTAATAAAGATTGAATTTGCCTGAGGGTGATCTTCCTAAGCCTAAGAGTGTCTTGAATTAATTCCTTAAGGGCTTCAATCTTTTCCGCAGGTAGGCGGGATGACTGGGCAATTGTATCCAGCTCGATGCCCAGGTAAGTTAGGCGCGTGGCTGGTCCCTCAGTTTTCTCGGCAGCGAGAGGAACCCCCAGGTCCTGGGCCAGAGCTGAGAAGGCCTCAAGCAAGGAGGCGCATTCCCCCGTGTTGGACTTACCCACGAAAAGAAAATCATCCAGGTAATGCGTGACCCCAATGGAATTGGTCCTAAAACGCAGGGCCCAATCCAAGAACGTGCTGAAAGCTTCGAATGCTGAACAGGCCACTGCGCAGCCCATGGGCATGGCCCTGTCAACGTAGTATTTTCCTTGAAATTTGAAACCCAGCAACCGAAAGTCACTAGGATGGACTGGCAAAAGGTGGAAGGCCGATTCGATATCGCACTTTGCCAACAGCGCCCCGTGACCAAAACTACGGATTAGCTTAACTGCCTGGTCGAAGGAGGCATATTTAACCGTGCATAACTCTGGTGGGATGGCGTCGTTAACCGAGCCGCCTTTCGGATAGGAGAGATTGTGAATGAGCCTAAATTCCCCAGGGGTCTTCTTGGGCACAATGCCTAATGGTGATATGTGCAAGTTTGAGATGGGGGGGCTGTCAAACGGGCCTGCTACCCTGCCTGCGCTCACCTCTTTGGCTATCTTCCTCTCAGCGACTTCAGGTCTCTCCCTCACCGACTTCTGATTGGGGGAATCTTTCGCTATTAAAGAGCCCATTACAGGTATTCTAAACCCACTGGAAAAGCCCTCCCGAAGGTAATCAGCTGCATTTTTGTCTGGGTAAAAGGACAGAAGGTCGCAAAGGGGGGCAAGCTTAATAGGGGAAAAAGCCAACTCCAAAACTACCTCATCTCCTGTTCCCCGCCGCAGGGGCTCCCCGGGAACTGGAATGATGGAACCCCCGGCCCCCACGAAAGGGCTGCCTTCCCCCCTTAAAGCAAGTTGCTACCGGATGCGCACCACCACATCTCTCACATTCATGTGGGTATTTACACGAAGGCCTCTGGCACGATCCCTTGTTGAACTCCCAGCACACCCTGCGCTTGAAATCCCTTCTTTGCTCGGTCCTGGCCGACCGATATGGGTCGACTGGTTTCTTCTCTACGTATGGACCAACAGCTACAGACCAGATGCCGTTCTCGATCTGATCCCATCGTGCTAACGGGATCCTAGAAGCCTTCCTTCGAAACTTCTTGTCGTAGCTTATGGCGGCGGCCTCCCCTGAGAGGGCGCAAGCCGTACGGATATGCAACAAGGTACGGTAAGCAACAAGGTGAACCGCCCGCTTGGGATACGCAGCAACAATCGTCCCCATAAAGGCCTGAAAACCATTGAGCCAGTTTTCAAATGTCCTAGGCACGGAAGGGTACTTGCTCCTTCTCTTCCCATGGGAAGGCCTCTTTTCGCCCCTACCTAACTCCTCTGCAGGAGGAACTAACTTAAACATGTCGACAAATTCTCCATTTAAAATTTTTGCACGTAATTTAGGGGATAGATGATCACCTGGTATAACATCTGAAGTTGAATAGGTGGATGTGGTGGCGTCCTTTACCAGAGCCCCATCCTTCCACTCCTGGGTTCCCCCAAACTTTTTCCGGTGGCCATTGGCCCTCCTAGAGAGTGCCCAGTCCGGAAGGCCAGACACTTTCTCGCCTTTTCCCCAGTAGGAACCCAGGGAACGCATCGCTATCATACTCGGAAGAAGAAGTACCTGTATCATCGTCCGTGTCATCCTTCCTCGACCTGCTTCTCCTACAAGTGTGCTTCTTCTTCTCACGCCTCTTACCCGAAGGCTTTTCCACCGGCGCTGCGGCAGTGGCGTCTTCCACCTCCTGTTGCTCGTCCTCTGCCGACGATGAAGACGCTAGATCAGGCGACTGCGCCCTTAGCCGCTTGTCCTGTGAGCGATTAGAGGAGCTAGGGGCAACAAGATTGTTATTGCGAGTAGACTTAGATGTCACCTTCCCCCCCCGAACACGAGACGTGGATGCCACAGCCCGTGACTGGGACCTGGTCCGAACCGGTTTAGAGCTGGAATTCGCAGCCGCCTCTGCCAACTGAGAATCATTAAAGAGTGCAGCCGATGTGCTAGGTAGATCGTCCCTTTGGGAAGATTGGGAACTCTCTGGAACCACCTGCGTATCTGGAATGACATCGGGAGAAGAGGGAGGACTGGGCTCCTCGTCGGGAAAGCGTTGTTCATAATCGTCAATAAATGACCTAAAGGCGTTGAGGAAATGTGAATTGGGCTTTGGATTGTTACTCCTACCTTGTAGCCCTCGGGAGGAGTTTTCAGACGCGTTACGTGCTGCCTCAGACGCGCGCTTTCTCTTAGGAGCCATGATGTGCGCTTCGTATAATATAAATGTAACTGCTGCTTATTGGTTTTGGGTTATCTGAAACTACAGTTGTTGTTGGATTTTTTTTTTATTATTTTTTAAAATTTATTTTATTTTATTTTATTATTTTTATTTTTATTTTATTTTATTTTATTTTTATTATTTATTTATTTATTTATTATTATTATTTTATTTTATTATTATTTTTTATTTATTTATTTTTATTTATTTATTAATGTATGTTATCTAAGAATATATATGTGTGTGTGTGTGTGTGTGTGTGTGTGTATTTAAATTAATATAAGAATTTGTTATTATTATATTAGTTGAATAATTGCTATATGACTAATTTGTCTGTATTGCTTCAAAGAAATCAAATAAATTCAATCAAATAACTTCCAAATTGACCTGAGACAAATGAGGACTGATTGCTGTTACTGTAAATCAATTAACTATTGCTGTTGATATTTAGACCCAAAATTAGCAAATTATCAGTGATGCAATACTATAGGCTACAACTGTTGCTGCTTATATGTGCTAACAGTACAATCTGTTTTCCAGCACTGCGATATTAAGACAATTGTATTATCACTATGCAGTTAAATCAAGTATATATAGACTTTCTAAGATGATCAGTTGTAGAACAATACTTAATGAAAATATCCCAGTATCAGTAGCGATGTTCCAATTCTCAGTCACCCAGGAGCTTTGGCGCCCTAGAGGCACAATACTTAAATAAAAATGAGCAGCAACTAAACTATGAAGTAAAGTGAGCAGCAGCCGAACAAGAGAAGCCGCTCTCTTATAAATAATACTATAAAAGTAAACTTCAGGGAAACATGAGCTTAAACTTCCTTTAAAGAAACCAGTTTTATATGCAGATGTCCCTTATCAGCAGCACCCTCAATCCAACTGAGCTATCCAGGCTGGATGCAATAAGATGGCTCCCAACAGCAGCTAAGCTTCACTTTATTATACAACAGAAAATAGTAGCTCAGCCTCTGGATACAATGCCCCTAATTATCGCTCGTTATCTCTGAATAGTCCTGCCAGCCGGCACACAAAGACGTTTCTATGGCAACACAAAGAGCCAGCCGGCAACAAAAGCTTCTTTAATGGGTAACAGCAATGGTGGAGGGAGGGAGCTCGGGGCACAGGGAAGGATTAAAAGTAACCGAGTGAAAAACCCAGGCAGACCCAGAAATAAAATACCCACTTTAAAACAATGCGGGTGGGGGGGGGGTAGAGGGGATGGAGGCAAATTCAAAATCAGCTGTTTAAAGAGCAGTCAAACACGTGGAGAGAGGGGGAGAAACAAAGGAGGCAGGCAAATGGAGGCTGTTCAAAATAGGCTGCTTAAAGAGCAGTTACACACGTGGAGAGAGGGGGAGAAACAAAGGAGGCAGGCAAATGGAGACTGTTCCAAATCAGCTGTTTAAAGAGCAGTCAAACACGTGGAGAGAGGGGGAGAAACAAAGGAGGCAGGCAAATGGAGACTGTTCCAAATGAGCTGTTTAAAAAGCAGTCAAACACGTGGAGAGAGGGGGAGAAACAAAGGAGGCAGGCAAATGGAGACTGTTCAAAATAGGCTGCTTAAAGAGCAGTTAAACACGTAGAGGGAGGGGAAAAAACAAGGGAGGCAGGCAAATGGAGACTGTTCAAAATAAGCTGCTTAAAGAGCAGTCAAACACGTGGAGAGAGAGGGAGAAACAAAGGAGGCAGGCAAATGGAGACTGTTCAAAATAGGCTGCTTAAAGAGCAGCAAATGGAGACTGTTCAAAATTAGCTGTTTAAAGAGCAGTCAAACACGTGGAGGGAGGGGGAGAAACAAAGGAGGCAGGCAAATAAAAGTCCACAAACAGAGGGAGCAACAGAGACTGCTCAAAATCAGCTGTTTAAAGCAGTCACAATACTCCCACACAGCAACACGCTTGGTAGGGCTGAGGAAAATTCTAAAGAACCTCTGCTGACCACGTGAGCAATAAACACACACACAAACAGCAATGCACCAGCGGAACTAACGTCGAACGGCTATGCAGTCACCCCAGGCACCCCAATCAAGTAAAATTCAGCCAAGGTACCCAATTCTGATGATTGCAGCGCAATAAAGCCAAATTAAGCAGCGCTCACCCCCGGGGGAGAAAGGAATAAAAGAAAGGTAAACTTCCCTGCCGGCAAGCCTCTTCTGAGATAGCTCCACGTGGTCCAGCAGCTGAGGCTCCTGAGCTGACTCGCGATGGGACGACGATGAGATGAGCGATGGGACGACGATGAGACGTCGCGATGGGACGACGATGTGCCCATTTAATCATAGCAGATTTAACCGCTTCATCCTGTGTATTCCATTTTAACAGCAAGTTATACATTCTTGAAAGTATCTTAGTTTTGGGATCTAACAATTCTGTTTCCAATTTTGATTTCTCCACCTGGAAGCCAGTTTTTTTATCTAGAATGTAGGCCTCTCTTATTTGGTAATAATGTAGCCAATCTCGCACTTTATCTTTTAATTTCTCAAAACTCTGCAATTTCAATTTGTCTCCATCCTGTTCCAAGATTTCCCAATATTTCGGCCAGTTGGCCTCCATATTGAGTTTTTTCTGAGCCTTTGCTTCCATTGGTGATAACCACCTTGGGGTTTTTGTTTCCAATAAGTCTTTGTATCTTGTCCAGACATTAAACAATGCTTTCCTGACAATATGGTTTTTAAATGCTTTGTGTGCTTTAACCTTGTCGTACCACAAATATGCATGCCACCCAAAAACATTATTGAACCCTTCTAAATCCAAAATGTCTGTGTTCTCAAGAAGCAGCCAATCTTTCAGCCAGCAAAATGCTGCTGCCTCATAATACAGTTTAAAGTCTGGCAGGGCAAATCCACCTCTTTCCTTTGCGTCAGTTAGTATTTTAAATTTTATTCTGGGCTTCTTGCCCTGCCAGACAAATCTAGAAATATCTTTCTGCCACTTCTTGAAACAATCCATCTTATCCAAAATTTGCAATGACTGGAACAAAAATAACATTTTTGGCAATACATTCATCTTTATAGCTGCAATTCGACCCAACAAGGAAAGCTTCAAATTTGACCATATTTCCAAATCCTTTTTTACTTCTATCCAACATTTCTCATAATTATCTTTAAATAAATTTAAGTTCTTAGCAGTCATATTAACCCCCAGATATTTTACTTTCTTAGCTAATGTTAAACCTGTCTCCTTCTGAAACCTCTCTTTCTCAATTGGTGTTAAGTTTTTCTCAAGGACTTTAGTTTTTAACTTGTTCAACTTAAATCCTGCCACATGACCAAATTCTTGAATCAGCTCCAATACTCTTTTCGTACTAGATTCTGGCTCCTGTAATGTCAAAACTAGGTCATCTGCAAAAGCTTTCAATTTATATTGTTTGGCTCCGACCTGAATGCCTTTAATCAACCGGTCCCTTCTAATCATGTTTAGCAAAACCTCCAGGACCGAAATAAAAAGCAATGGGGAAATTGGGCAGCCTTGTTGTGTACCTTTCTCTATATTAAAATCTTCTGTCATCACATTATTAACTATTTTTTTTTTAAATAAAATATTTATTGAAGTTTTACAAAAAGAAAAAAGAAAAAAGAAAAATACAAATAAAAAACAGTTCCATCTTTCCATTACATTCTTTCATTTACTTAATTCCCGGACCTCCTCTAACCTCCCTTTTTGTATTCCAGTTTAATTTGTCAGTTCAGCAAATCCTTCCCCTCTTTGCTTATCCTAATCTTTAATCTTAAAATAATGTAACATTAGATTTTTGCTTATTAATAGTCCATTTTTTCATACTCCTTATAGCATTATAGCTAAAAACCACATAACTTTTAATCCAACATCATTCTAACATTCGTTAATTTTACAATATTTCTGTAAATAGTCTTTAAATTTCTTCCAATCTTCTTCCACCGACTCTTCTCCCTGGTCTCGGATTCTGCCGGTCATTTCTGCCAATTCCATATAGTCCATCACCTTCATCTGCCATTCTTCCAGGGTGGGTAGGTCTTGTGTCTTCCAATACTTTGCGATAAGTATTCTTGCTGCTGTTGTGGCATACATAAAAAAAGTTCTGTCCTCCTTTGGCACCTGTTGGCCGACTATGCCCAGAAGAAAGGCCTCTGGTTTCTTCAAGAAGGTATATTTAAATACCTTTTTCAATTCATTATATATCATCTCCCAGAAAGCCTTAATCTTTGGGCACGTCCACCAAAGGTGAAAGAATGTACCTTCTGTTTCTTTACATTTCCAACATTTGTTATCGGGCAAATGATAAATTTTTGCCAGCTTGACTGGGGTCATGTACCACCTGTATATCATTTTCATAATATTCTCTCTTAAGGCATTGCATGCCGTAAACTTCATACCTGTGGTCCATAACTGTTCCCAGTCAGCGAACATAATATTATGTCCAACATCTTATGCCCACTTAATCATAGCAGATTTCACCGTTTCATCCTGAGTATTCCATTTCAACAGCAAGTTATACATCCTTGACAAAATCTTAGTTTTGGGCTCTAACAGTTCTGTTTCCAATTTTGATTTTTCCACCTGGAATCCAATTTTTTTGTCCTGATTATATGCCTCCATTATTTGATAATAATGAAGCCAATCTCGCACTTTATTCTTTAGTTTTTCATAACTCTGCAATTTCCATTTGTCTCCTACTTGTTCCAAAATTTCCCAATATTTCGGCCATTTGGTCTCCATATTGAGTTTTTTCAAGGCCTTTGCTTCCATTGGTGATAACCACCTTGGGGTTTTATTTTCAAATAAATCTTTATATCTTATCCAGACATTAAATAGTGCTTTCCTGACAATATGATTTTTAAATGCTTTATGTGCTTTGACCTTATCATACCACAGATATGCATGCCAACCAAATACATTGTTAAAACCTTCCAAATCCAAAATGTCTGTATTCTCAAGGAGTAGCCATTCTTTCAACCAGCAGAAAGCTGCTGTTTCATAATACAGTTTAAGGTCTGGCAGGGCAAATCCGCCTCTTTCCTTTGCATCCGTTAAAATCTTAAAATTTATTCTGGGCTTCTTGCCCTGCCAGACAAATCTAGAAATATCTCTCTGCCACTTCTTGAAACAGTCCATCTTGTCTACAATTTGCAATACTTGAAACAAAAATAACATTCTTGGCAATACATTCATCTTTATCGCAGCAATACGGCCTAGCAGTGAAAGCTTCAAGTTTGACCAAATTTCTAAGTCTTTTTTCACTTCCGCCCAACATTTTTCATAATTATCTTTAAATAAATTCACGTTTTTGGCTGTCATATTAATCCCCAAGTATTTCACTTTTTTAACCACTGTTAAACCTGTCTCATTCTGAAACCTCTCTCTTTCATTCTCTGTTAAATTTCCTCCCAAAACCTTTGTTCTCTAACCAGGGGATTCTTTATTCTCCAAATATCAACTAAATCCAAATTGTCTGTCATCTCAAAAAAGGTTTTCGGTAGTCTACCATCCTTGGTGATCACTTGTCTTTGTGCCTTATCCATGTTTGTTGATACTACTCCGTTCATGTCTCCCATCAAGATCAAATTATAGTCCATATAGTCCATTAAAGTCTCATGCAACTTTTTGAAGAATTCAGATTTCCCCTCGTTTGGTGCATAAATTCCTACTATGAGGAATTTTTCTCCTTGAATTTGAATTTCAATTGTCACATATCTTTCTTGGTCATCTTTAAAAATAAATTTCGGTAATAATCTCTCCTTTGCATAGATCACCACTCCTCTTTTTTTAACTTTGTCAGATGAAATAAACTCTTGTCCCAATCTTTTATTAATCAGTACTTTTCTATGTAACCTAATCACATGTATTTCCTGTAGACAAATCAAGTCCAATTGTTCTCTTTTCAATAAATGAAAAACATTTTTCCTTTTCTGGGGGGAATTTAGACCATTACAATTCCAGCTTAATAGTTGCAGAGCCATAGTGTAGTTACTTTGTTTTTCCTCCAACAGCACCAAGTATCTGTTCTTGATCTGTCGGTGGTGTCACTTTCTCTGAACCAGGTAATCCAAAAGATAAGTTTGCTATGTCTAGTATTCCACTTTCCCGTGCTCTTGGCTCTTTCCCTATTTCCGCTTCTTTCTGCAAATCTTCTCCACGGTCTCTCAGAAATCTATCTTTGTCGTCCAGTGATCTTATTTTTATCTTCCTTGCTTTGTATTTAAAGGACAAGCCTTGAGGGAACTCCCACCTAAAAAGGATTCTGTTACTTCTCAACAAAGCGACCAGCTCTCCGTAGTTAGACCTGAGGTCCAAAAGATGTTTCGGAATATCCTTAAAAATCTCAACGTCTCTTGAGTCGAATCTAACTTTTCTTTCCCGTCTGCCATACCACTCCAGATAAGTCCAAGGTCGCTCCCACAGCTGGGCTTTGTTATGGAGTGGAAAATTCCCTGGCTCAATTATTTTTGTAACAATGTCCAACTTCCTCTAGGGGGACACAGTTGCAGTCAGACTTGTAACTTTGAAAAATAACTTTTTTAAGTCCCCCAGTTTATCAAAAAAGACGACTGTATCAATTCCAACTATTTTAAAGTTACTCTAAAACCAGGAGAAGTCAGCCAGAAACACTGTATCTTTTTTGCAGAGTTAGCTGTCAAAAGCAATTTATTATGTGCCTTTCACAATGCGGCATTCATTTTCAAGGCAGTCCATTCCCAGGATCTAAGCAGTGGATTTTACCTTCCTTTCTCCACTTTCTTTACAGGGAAGTAAAGTTCAAATCTTTTCCCCTCCTTTCCTGCAATCCGGAGGGGAAATCTTCTGTCTGACGTTCGGATTTTGACACTTTTAAAAGTTACTTTCAAAGTTCTAGCTCACAGTCTCTTTGCTTTATTATATATACAAGAAACGGGAAGCAGACTTCCTGTTTATACTTCCCCATTTCGGTGCCGAATTTACTAATTTCCTTTCCTTTATAATCCAATTTAATCCTACTCACGGGTAGTTGTTTCTTGCAGCCAAATTGTCCAAGAAAAAGTCAGCGCTCTCCGATAATGGCTGTGCGGCTTTGCTCCGCGGAAGAAGCAGTCACTCACAGCACCGTGCCGCTCTCCCTGCTTTACTCCGGAGCCCCAAAAAAGGGTTCCTTTGCAGTTTGGGGAGGCGCTGAAGGTGCCCGCTGAGTCCCACGCTCACAGGCTTCACCCGCCTGTGATTTTTGAATGGGTCCCCGCTTCGCCGCAGCGGTCAGACCCGATCTCACGGAGCTGGTCCCTCGGAGATCAGAGGGAATCCGCCATTATCGCTGGCGCTAACCCGGAAGTCCCACATTATTAACTATTAACTTGGCCTTTTGTTCTGAATATATTGCACTTATACCATTTTCAAACCCTTGGCCTACCCCCATTCCCTGAAGATTTTTCTTCATAAAATTCCAAGAAATATTATCAAAAGCTTTTTCTGCATCTATAAAAATTAAAACTGCTTTTGTATCAATATTTACTTGCAGCTTCTCCAAAATATTAATTATATTTCTCGTGTTGTCAGACAGATGTCTACCTGGGAGAAAGCCGGCTTGATCTTTATGTATCTCTTCAACAAGTACCTTTTTAAATCTGTTAGCCAAAATATCAGCAAAAATTTTGTAATCCACATTAAGCAGGGATATGGGACGGTAGTTCTTAAGTTGTGTCTTTTCAGACTCAATTTTCGGTATGAGTGTAATGTAGGCTTCCTTCCACGACTCTGGCGCCTTTTTCCCCTCCAGAATTTCATTGCAGACCTCCATTAGTGGCTGAATTAACCAATCTTTCAAGGATCTTTAGTATTTGGAGGTTAAACCATCCGGCCCTGGAGATTTACCCAACTGCATGTTCTGAATGTCACCTTCCACCTCCTGTTCTGTAATTTTATGGTTCAACATTGTCTTATTTTCTTGAGAGATTTTTTGTAATCCGGTTGTTCTTAAGAATTGGTCTAATTCAGTCTCTTTCTGTGGCCCTTGTGTGTATAATTGTTTGAAATATCTCTGGAAACACTTTCTAATCTCCAATGGATTCTGTATGTTCTTTCCACCCACCTCCAAATTTGTAATAGTATTTAATTTTTGTCTTTTTTTATCTGCCAAGCTAGCAGTTTCCCACATTTATTAGCCGATTCAAATGTCTTTTGTCTCATCTGCTTAATTTTCCATTCCACTTCCTGATTTATCATTTTCATATATTGTACTTGATATAACTTTATTTCTCTCAAAATCTCTTGCGACTTTGGTTTCCCTCTTAATTTCTTCTCTCCTTCTTTTATTTTATCCAAAATTTTATCTTTTTTCTCGTTTTGCATTCTCTTCTTTATTGCGTTCTCTTGAATCAGAAACCCTCTCACGACCGCTTTACTTGCGTCCCAGATTACTCTTTTTTCTACCGTAGTGTTCAAATTTATCTCAAAGTAGTCTCTCAGGATTTTCTGGGCCTTCTTGATAACTTCTTGATCTCTAAATAAGGTGTCATTCATCCTCCATCTGAAAGAACCGATTGGTGTTAGTTTCATCTCCATCTTCACCGCATTATGGTCGGAGCAAGTTTTTGGGCAAATTTCCACTTTTCGAGTCTTAGGTGCCAGTCCTCTAGTTATCCAAATTTGGTCAATTCTTGTCCATGTCATTTTGGCTTCAGAGAAGAATGTTCCCTCTCTCCCAAGGGGGTTCTTAATTCTCCAGATATCAGTCAAGTGCATATTGTCAGTCAATTCAAAAAAAGTTTTTGATAGTCTGCCGTCTTTAGTTACAGTCTGTCTCTCGGACTTGTCCATATTTGTAGATACCACTCCATTCATATCTCCCATCATTATGATAGTATGGTCCATATAATCTAGCAATGTCTCATGCAATTTCTTAAAAAAAATCAGATTTCCCCTCATTTGGTGCATAAACTCCTAATATTAAAAATTTTTCTCCTTGTGATTGAATTTCAATTGCCACATATCTTCCTTGATCATCTTTAAAAACAAATTTCGGTGACAGGCTCTCTTCGGCATAAATTACAACTCCTCTCTTTTTGACCTTGTCTGATGAAATAAATTCTTGTCCCAATCTTTTGTTAATCAATACTTTCCTATGTAGCCTTGTCACATGTGTTTCCTGTAAACAAATTAAGTCCAATTGTTCCTTTTTCAATAGATAAAAAACTTTCCTCCTCTTCTCCGGGGAATTCAGTCCGTGAATGTTCCAGCTTAATAATTGCAGAGACATGGTGTATTTGTTCTACTTTCCTCCAACTGCTCCCAATAATTCCTCTTGTTCTGACGGTGGTATCACTTTTTCTAGTTTGTCCAAACCCAAGGGTGGTGGTACTTTGTCTAGTACTCCTGGTTTCAAAGCTCTTAGCTCTTCTATAACCTCTTTTTGCAGGTCTTCTTCGTAGGCTCTCAGGAATTTTTCCTTGTCTTCCACTGATCTTATTTTGAACTTTTTCCCTTTAAAAGTAAAGGATAGGCCCTGAGGGAATTCCCACCTGAAAACAATTCTGTTACTTCTCAGCAAGGCCACCAAATCTCCGTAGTTAGCTCTAAGATCCAATAAATATTTCGGAATATCCTTGAATATCTCCACTCTTGAATCGTTTATTTCCAAAGACTTCTGGAAGTGCAGGCTCAATATTTTGTCTCTCTCTTCTTTTGATCGAAGGGTAACCAGACAGTCTCTCACTCTGTTCTTTCTCCCTCCTTTTCCAAGTCTGAAGGCTGTTACTATCTTGAAATCTTGATTGGCATCCAAGTTCCAAAATTCTGCAAATTCCTTCGTAAGAAAATCACTCAAACTGTCCTTTTCCAACTCAGGAACCGACCTAATTCTCAAATTAATCTGTTTTTCCTTAAGTTCAATCATAGACAGAAGCGACCTGTGATCCTTAAGTTCTTTGCATATAGGTGGTATCTTTTCCTCTACCGCCAGCACTTTTTCTTTTGCTTCCTCCGCTGTCTTTTGGTTCGAAGTGGATTCTTGCAATAGTCTTTCAATAGCTTCTGTATTAGAATTTACCTTCTGCCCCAAATTATTAAGGCTAGAAGTGTTCTGGTCAATTTTGGTAGTCGCTTCAGTAACTTGGTTGCTTAATTTTTCCAAGCTTTCAAAAATTTTGTTTAAAACTGAAGTAAATCCCTCTTCAGTAGCCATTCCTTTAGGCCCAACTTGCACAGGATCTTTCCCTTGTGCAGAATCTTTCCCTTGTGGTGCAGAAGGGGCAGGTGCAGATGCTGGGGCAGATACCGATGCTCTACGTTGCGTTCCAGTAGTCTGCTGTTGTCTAACCTTTCCCGATCTTGTTGTCTTTTCTGAAAGCAAGTCTGCCATACCCCTTTATCTAAAGTCTGGAAGTCAAGGTCGATCCCACAGTCCGAACTTGTTTTGCTATGGAATTTTCCCAGACCAGTCAGGAGTGGAAAATCCCCTGGCTGGTTGCAACAGTTTCAAGATTCCTCTAGGGGGACACAGTAACAGTCAGTAATGATACAGTAAAGTCTCTCTTCCAATTTTCCAAAGTCCCCCTTTTACAAAAGAGGAAAACAACAGTTCCAAATTCAAAGTAACCCTCAGAGTAAAAATGTCTCACTTGCAGAGTTGCCTGTCACAAAGTAACATTGTCCATAAGTAGTGTGGTTTCTCAGTGCAACAAATTTTATCAGTCTGACAGTCCGTTCCCAGGGATTAAGTGGTGGTCTTTGCTCCTTTCCCCCCACTTTTCTTGCAGGCAATGTACGTTTCTCTTCCTCCCTCCCCTCCCCTGCAATTCCGGGAGGGAGATCTTTCAATTTGATGTTAGGATTTAAGTCTTTTTCATCCCCCACTCTCCAGCGTTAACTTAATCAGTCTTTGCTTTGATCTATATACAGAAAGGAAGGCGGACTTCCTGTTTGCGCCGTTCCCGCTTCAGTGCCAAATTAAACCTCTTTTTCATAAATCCCCAAATCTTTGAACTTGACCTACTCACGGGTAGTTTTTTTTTAGCCGAATTGTCCCAGGAAAAAGGTCAGCGCTCTCCGGTAACGGCTGGGCGGCTTCGCTCCACGGAAAGAGAAGATGGCTCCCAGCACCGCGCCTGTCTCCCCCGTTCCGCTCCGGAGCCCTTTACAGGGTCCCTTTGCATTTAGGGGGGGCGCTAAAGGTGCCCGCTGAGTCACGCGCACACAGGCTTCTCCCGCCTGTAGTTTTCTAAAGGGTCCCCACGTCGCCGTCGCAGTTAGACCCGATTTCCGAAGAGTAATCCCCTCACAGCAGGAGGGAATCAGCCATTACCGATGGCGCCACCTCTGGAAGTCCTAGATGCGGCCAATATGGCCAACAATCGCCCAGTCTCAAATCTTCCATTCTTGGGCAAGGTGATTGAGCGAGTGGTTGCTGAACAACTCCAGGCTCGCCTTGAAGAAGCAGACCATTTGGATCCCTTCCAATCAGGATTCAGGCCTCATCATGGGACTGAAACTGCCTTGGTCGCACTGGTCGATGATCTCCGGTGGGCTAGGGACAAAGGTGAGAGCTGTTTCCTAGTTCTGCTGGATCTCTCAGTGGCGTTTGATACATCAACCATAATATTCTTCCTTCTGGACTGTCTAGATGGGCTGGGACTGAAGGCACTGTCATACAGTGGTTCCACTCCTTCCTGCTGGGCCGTTTTCAGAAAGTGGTGGTAGGGAATGAGTGTTCAGACCCCTGGGCTCTCACTTGTGGGGTGCCTCAGGGTTCTGTCCTCTACCCCATGCTTTTCAACATCTACATGCAGCCTCTGGGAGAGATCATCAGGGGGTTTGGGCTGTGGGTTTGTCCATCAATATGTGGATGATACCCAGCTCTACCTCTCTTTCAAATCAGAACCAGTGAAGACGATGAACATCCTGTGTGTCTGGAGGCGGTTGCAGGATGGATGGCGGCTAATGGATTGAGGTTGAATCCTGACAAGACAGAAGTACTGTTTTGGGGGGACAGGAGGCGGGCAGGTGTGGAGGACTCCCTGGTCCTGAATGGGGTAACTGTGTCCCTGAAGGACCAGGTGCGCAGCCTGGGAGTCATTTTGTACTCACAGCTGTCCATGGAGGCGCAGGTCAATTCTGTGTCCATGGCAGCTGTTTATCAGCTCCATCTGGTACGCAAGCTGAGACCCTACCTGCCCGCAGACTGCCTCGCCAGAGTGGTGCATGCTCTGGTTATCTCTCACTTGGACTACTGCAATGTGCTCTATGTGGGGCTACTTTTTAAGGTGACCCAGAAACTACAACTAAGCCAGAATGCAGCAGCTAGACTGGTGACTGGGAGCGGCCACTGAGACCACATAACACTGGTCTTGAAAGACCTGCATTGGCTCCCAGTACGTTTCCAAGCACAATTCAAAGTGTTGGTGCTGACCTTTAAAGCCCTAAACAGCCTCGGTCCAGTATATCTGAAGGAGCATCTCCACCCCCATTGTTCTGCCCGGACACTGAGTTCCAGTGCCAAGGGCCTTCTGGTGGTTCCCTCACTGCGAGAAGCTAAGTTACAGGGAACCAGGCAGAGGGCCTTCTCGGTAGTGGCACCCGCCTTGTGGAACACCCTCCCACCAGATGTCAAAGAGAACAACAACTACCAGACTTTTAGAAGACATATGAAGGCAGCTCTGTTTAGGGAAGCTTTTAATGTTTGATGCATTACTGTATTTTAATATTTTGTTGGAAGCTGCCCAGAGTGGCTGGGGAAGCCCAGCCAGATGGTGAGGTATATAATAATAATAATAATAATAATAATAATAATAATAATAATTACTAATCTGCAGGCTGGTTGAGAGTTGCCTGCTCGGCACATTGTACTATTACAATTGAAACCTGGAGCTGGACAGAAAACCCTCGTGCGATAGCATCAGGCATCCCCTGAGGCCCGGGACATTCTGTACACCATTCAGCTGATTCCTCAGTCCATTTGGATTTGTCCTAACAATCAGCACTTTATGCCTGAAAGGGCCCAAGACAACCGTCGCCTTCACTCTCTGCTGCCCATTCGAGTGACCCAAGGATGTTGCCAGAGGCTCCTTGGACCTTTCAAGGAAACCAGGATGAGGCGAGGAGCCAAGAGGGTTCCTCCCAGCCATATATAATGGATATCTTGAACCCAGCTCCTCAAACTGAGCAGCGTGTTCCTGACCAGAGCTTGAGCAACTAATACTGAACTGCCCTGAAAGCCTGCCATCTCTCAGCTGTCAACCTTCAAAAGCAAAAAGGTTTCATACAAGAAGGTTTTCCGATGGGGCAGAGCTTGTTTCTTGAGAACCGCGGCCAACGTTTGGTTCAGGTCTGGCTACTTACGTTCTGTGTTCTGCTTTGCTTCAGGACTGGAGGTAAGTATGGTCCCCACCCACCAGTCCCTGAATAAAGGTAAAGGTAAAGGTACCCCTGCCCGTACGGGCCAGTCGTGTCCGACTCTAGGGTTGTGCGCCCATCTCACTTAAGAGGCCGGGGGCCAGCGCTGTCCGGAGACATCCAGTCCCTGAATAGGTACACTGAAACAGAAGTCACCCGACCCTTATATATAGTAGGAGGGTGGGGAGGGGTTTTTCTCAGGAGGGTAGTAGGAGTGGATGATTGACTCAATGGGTTTGGTAAACCTGTTGACGACTGTTAACGACTGCAGTTAGTCCTGCAGGAAAAAGGGATAGTATGCAGATGATTAGCATATGTAATGAGACAGGAATCCAATATCTCTATTAAGACGAGGTCTATACATATTTTTCAGTTTAGTGATAAGTTGTAATTCAGCAACTTCTAGGTTAAAGCCAGTTCTCAAGGTGGAATTCTGTACCTTTGAGCCAATTTCAGGGTAGAATTCAACTTCCCTTTTACCAGAGGGAAGAAAATGCTTGTCTCCTGGCTCCTGATCAAAGCATGTACACTGCAAGCTGCAGGACAGATCGTGCCATCTTTGGAAAAGAGGGTCTAGTTGTCTAGGTGGAAGGTGTTGCTAGTCTCAGGGTACAGGAGCTTGCCACAAATTTGCGTACAATTTCCATCTCTTAATCTATACACAGAAATGCAAATTTAGTCTCACTTTCCAAGGGGAAAAGCATTCTTCTATTGTTGTACTGGGATCGATTCGGACAGCTATGTGTGCCAGCAGGATTTTGGTGGTTTAGGACATTGAATATTGGTTGGTTCCTACCCAAATGAAATGCTGTCTCTTACAGCAGATGCTGTGAACTGCAGAAAATGCAGGTCACTTAGTCCTGGCAAGCCATGCGAACCGAAGGGGAAGACCTGTGAGGGACCATTCTGTATTATGGTACAGACTTATGGTAAGTATTTCTTGTCGACATCCTTCCTTTTTCTATGCTGGGACTAGGACGACCTGAGATTTAAGGGTTGGTTGTTGTTTTTTTAAAGGACATGTATCTTTTATAAGTTTTAACTTTCTTTTATTTTAATGTTGACATTTAGCAGCATAAATTCAAAATTCTGTTTAAGTGCACATTTTAAAATGATGTCTAAAATGTAATTTACTTTGATGTGGAGTATCTCTTGATACAGACTATGGACTAATTCAGTAAAATTCTCTTCATTCACTAGTTAATATCAACATAAGTACTTCTCTTTCTCTTGCCAGGTCAAAGCGGTGAAGTGACTAATTATGTCAAAGAATGTGGTGCTGACAGTTGGAAAGAATTCTGTGGAAAAGTGATGCCAGGGAAAGTGAAAAAGACAGTAGCATGCTGCCATACTGACTTATGTTTTGACTGATCTTACTATTCTATTCTTAAGTTGTTTACCCCTATCCAGAAACCTCATGGTAAAAGGGTGGGTAACAAATCTTTCTCCTTCTCTTTCTCCTTTGAGAGATGTAATATTAGAAGATTTCATATCCTTTCCTTTCAATGGATTCAAGTCAAATGACAGACAAAAGCCCCACACAAATTTTCTGATGCCACGTCCAAAAATCACATTCAGGGGATGTTCCACACCCAACAGCCTCATCGTCCTACACAAAATGGTGGCTGACTGTGTGACCTGGGGAGTCTTCTGTATTTGCAGAGGGCTGCCATACATCTTAGACCGATGATTTTCCAGCACCTTAAGTGCATTGGGAAGCCTCCACGAGCACAGGAAACCCCCCAATTCGGCTATCCATACTTGTTAACCAAACACTCATTCAGTTCACAACTTCATTTCTCCTTCCTGCTCCCGAGAGGAGTACCACTCATTTGTGCTCACTCATTTATGCACTCCTTCACTGTCTGATAGTTTGAAAAGTAACTTCCCCATGCAAAAGTGCATAATTGACTTGGGTATTGGGGTGGGGTGGGGTGGGACGTTCCTTGGAGAGTTGATAGACATGTCTCTTTGTCACTCGCCATCCCTGCTTGAACTTGGCAAATCACAGAAGATGTTATCAAATATACTAACCTGTGCTAGGGATGGCGAGAAGGTTCATTGAAAGCAAATACAAGTACAAACTTGGGTGGTGCTTCCATGCTCTGGAGCAGAAGCATCTACACCAACCGATAGCAATGTTTTGTTTCAGATTAGGGCACCAATTTTTGAAAAACCTCTTTTCACACCAATATTCTCCCTCACTGTTCTCAATCTTGCACTCAAAATTCTATGATCTCTAAACATGCATAGGAAAGCAACAAATCCCATCCCTAGGCTGTGATTTTACATTTTGCAGAACCGCATGCAACCTAAATCTGGGAGCAGTCCTGATTGGCCAGCCCTTAATTGCCTTGTTAAACCATCCCATCCTATACTCACGGCCTGGATGGTCAGGTAAGGAGCTGGAGCTTCTCCTGGGGCCTGTCCATCAGATTCTCAATTCCTCTCTTCCTGGAGCTCATGGAACCCTGCTGCTCCAAGGCTTCTTGGGCAGAGAGAGTTTGTTCTCTGTTGTCCTTCCTGAACATTGCAATGCAAGTGGAACGTAGCAAAGCTTTTAAGTAGTTTGGACTGGTGGGAGTTCTAGGTGGCCAATCAACATAGAGTTCAATAATAATAGTTAAAATTACTGCTAGTTTTGCATGCAGAATAACATAAGAATAATACCTTGTGATATTGTTTTATTGGATGCTTCAATGCTTTCCTTCAATAAAGTTTGTAAGTGAACTTGTGGCCTGTATTCTGTTTTGCTTCTGGTCTGTCATCTGGTTTCAAAATGGTGTCCAAATGTATGCAAACACAGGCAAAAACCTGCTTCTTGACAGCAGCAACCATCATGCAAACCATCATGCTTCCTTTCAATAAAAATCAAGTTGCGGTCTGTATTCTATTTTGGTTCCTGTGTAATTATTGTAACTCGAACACAAAAGAAATCACTATACCTTATCTTTTCCTTTCCTCAAGACTGAGGGAATTTTAATAAGAAAGTTCAACTGGTGTGGGGTGCTGGTGCTTCATGGATGCACAGGAAACTGAGAAACCTACTAAAGGGCAAGCAAGCAAAAGAAGGAAGCAGCTGGAGGGAATTACTAATGGTCTTAGTTGTCTCTATACCAATGCACAGAGTATGGAAAACAAACAAAGTCCTCAGTGATAGTTTTGAGGAGAAGTTGGTAAGATGTGGACTAGGTGATACTATGGTTAGGTGAATTTGTAGTTGGCTGATTGACTAAACACAAAAAACACTTACTAAGATTTGGATTTCCCTGGGCAAGATAAAGCGATTAACAATATTTTAGAAGCAAGTATTTTATTATTCCTTAGGTTCATGGGACCACTGGGAACAGCAAAAACGTACTATGGTGGCACAAGGGGGATTCACATTCACCCTTTAGTTCTGTGGAAATATGCCCCTAGGCCCTTATTGGCTGAGGGAAAATCTACTCTGGCATCAGGTGCTCATAGAAGCCTGGGACATTCTGTATAGCCCATTTCGATTTTTCTAAAGAATCAGTACATTATGCACCTAACATCTTAAGGAATTACTACCCGCATCCCTGTTCCTCTTCAGGGCCACCCAAGCATATTAGAATCATAGAGTTGGAAGAGACCACAAGGGCCATCGAGTTCACAGAGGCTTCATGCGGTGGTGCTGTGGTCTAAACCATGGAGCCTCTTGGGTTTGCCAATAGGGTGAGCTCCTGTTGCTCTGTCCCAGCTCCTGCCAACCTAGCAATTCGAAAGCACGCCAGTGCAAGTAGATAAATAGTTTCCGCTGTAGCGGGAAGGTAAACAGCATTTCCATGCGCTCCACGGTGTCCTGTTGCACCAGAAGCAGTTTAGTCATGCAGGCCACATGACCCGGAAAGCTGTCTGGGGACAAACCCCGGCTCCCTCGGACTGAAAGCCGAGATGAGCGCTGCACCCCATAGCTGCCTTTGACTGCACTTAACCGTCCAGGGGTCCTTTACCTTTTACCTTTGCACCGTTCAAGCTTACCAGCATGAGAGAAGAAGCCAAGAAGTTTCCTCCTAGCCTTAAATAATAGTAAAGGTGAAGTTAAAGGTAAAGGATCCCTGACAGTTAAGTCCAGTCACAGACAAATCTGGAGTTGCGGCGCACATCTTGCTTTACAGGCTGAGGGAGCTGGGGTTTGTCCATAGTTGTTCTGGGTCATGTGGCCAGCACGACTAAGCCGCATCTGGTGCAACAGAACACCAAAACCAGAGCAGCACATGGAAACGCCGTTTACCTTCCTGTCGGAGTGGTACCTACACTCCCCACATCATTGTTGTTCCTCAGACACCCCAGCATGTTGCCAGAGGCTTCTGTTACCCACCAACCCCATCAGGATCAGGTGCCCTGAGATGCTAATAAGGTTCCTATTGGCTTTATATAATGGCTATGTTGAAGCTGGTTTCTCAAGCCAAGCAACTTGTTGTTTTTTAGAATCTGACCAGTTGCTACTAGTTATTACCAGGTTTTTCTATCTAGAGCAAGATTGGGTTTTCTGACTAGGGGCAGGTGGGTTGGGCATCCTGGGTATAGCAGTCAAAAGTCAGGGAACAGATTTCAGCTTCTGCCCATAGATCTCTCAACTGCAACACTTGACCTACTCCCCTGCAAGTGAAGAGTCGTCACTGCACTTGGGAACAGTGGTAGCAAAACTTGCCCTTAAGCTGATGGTGGTATTTGCGGAGGGCTGCCATATATCTTAGACCGATGATTTTCCAGCTCCCTAAGTGCATTGGAAAGCCTCCATGAGCACAGGAAACCCCCCAATTTGGCTATCCATACTTGTTAATCAAACACTCATCCAGTTCACAACTGTGTTTCTCCTTCCTGCTCCCAAGAGGAGGACTACTCATTTGTGCTCACTCATTTATGCACTCCTTCATTGTCTGATATTTTTAAAAGTTGCAAAAGTGCATAATTGACTTGGGTATTGGGGTGGAATGGGTCGTTTCTTGGAGAGTTGATGGACATGTACAGTGGCGTAGCATGGGTTGTCAGCACCCGGGGCAAGGCAAGTAATGTGCGCCCCCTAACCCGTGGATTTGCGCCCCCTAACCCTAACCCCCAGATGTTGTGCCCAGTGTGGCCGGCCCCCCCTGCACCCCCCACGCTACGCCACTGGACATGTACCAAGCAGTGATTTGCAATGTCTATAGGATTTGTGGATCTCTTTATCACTCCCCATCCCTGCTTGAACTTGGCAAATCACAGAAGATGTTATCAAATACAATAACCTGTGCTAGGGATGGTGACAATTCCTCTCTTCCTGGAGCTCATGGAACCCTGTACTTCCCAACCTCTCCTTGGTTGAAGAGCTTGAATGTTCTCTGATCTCCTTCCTGAACATTGCCATGTGACTGGAACGTAGCAAAGTTTTAAGTAGTTTAGACTTTTGGGAGTTCTAGGTGGCCAATCAAGATAGAGTTCAATAATAATAGTTAAAATCACTGCTAGTTTTGCATGCAGTAATGAGGCGAAAATAATAGTTTGTATTATTTGTTGTACCTTACGCATCAATGATTTCTTTCAATAACATTTAAAAATGAAGTTGCAGTCTGTTTTCTATTTTGGCTCCTGTGTAATTACTGTATCTTGATCACAAAAGAAATCACTGTACCTCATATTTTCCTTTCCTCAAAATTGAGGAAATCTTAAATATATGGGCCATATTTCATGCTTTGCAACAGACCTCTATGCTCAGCTGCATTTCTTTTCCCTCTCTGGGCCCCTCCAGCTTCCGGAAGACACAGGCAAGAATACGACAGGGCAAAACAAACAATGCAGATCCTCCATTCTGCATAACACTCTTGCATCGTATATGGCAGTGTTCAAATAGAATCCCATACACAAATCACATAAGCCCAATCAGCATCTGGAAGTATTAATGTAACTGTACCATATTCATCTGTTTCTCCAAGTCTTTGCACTCAGATTCCAAAATAAAAGGGCCTCAGTCAACTGACTAAGCAGTCAACCTTCCACCTCTCCCCAATTAAAAGCATCAGCTCCTATTGGATGCGGTTTGGCTCCAAGAAATATGGAGGTGGCCAGAATATCTGTTCATGGGATTGCCAGAAATGAGAGTCTGTCTTGCAAGCCTGCTGTCTCTCCATGTCCCACATCTTTGAGTGAAGTTGGAGATACATGCAATATCAAAGGACCACTTATATATCACTCATGGAGAACAGAAACACATGGCTGTGCACATCATTCATTCCACTCGGCACATCGTTCCTGCTCGGCACATCATACTATTACAATTGAAACCTGGAGCAGAACAGAAAACCCTCGTAAGATAGCATCAGGCATCCGCTGAGGTCCGCGACATTCTGTACAGCATGCAGCTGATTCCTCAGCCCCTTTGGATTTGTCCTAACAACCAGCACTTTATGCCTGAAAGGACCCAAGACAACCATCGCCTTCACTCTCTGCTGCCCATCTGAGTGACCCAAGCATATTGCCAGAGGCTCTTTGGACCTTTCAAGGCCACCAGGATGAAGCAGGAAGCCAAGAGGGTTCCTCCCAGACTTATATAATGGATGTCTTGAACCCGGCTCCTCAAAGTGAGCAGCGTGTTCCTGCCTGCCCTGGAAACCTGTGGTTTCTCAGCTGCTAGCCTTTGAAAGCTGTCTCTCCATACAAAAGGCATTCCAATGGAGCAGAGCTTGTTTCTTGGTAATCGAAGGCCACGTCTGCTTCAGGTCTGGCTACTTACATTCTGTGTTCTGCTTTGCCTCAGGACTGGAGGTAAGTATGGTCCCCACTTCCTGTCCCTGAACAGGTGAAGCAAGAATAAACCACTCTTCTACATAGGTTGAATCTATGAGCAACCCGGAGGGGATGTACTTTGGGGCAAGAGTGGAATATATGCCTCTTTCAGTGGGGTTGTGATATTTCAGTGCTAGAGCTCTTGCCTTCCGTGAAGAAAGCCCCAAGTTAATCCCTTACCTACCATCTCCAGTTGAACGTTTCAGTGAGAAGATCGTGGCGTTTCCTGATAATGGGGCAAAATAGACAAGGCAGTTCCCTGTGTTTGTAGAAGTGAATCAAATCACCCACCTCTTGTTGCATGTGTATAGTTGGAGAGATTTAGGGCTCATGCACACTGCTGCTCATCCTGTGCTTTTGAGGCAAGGGCCAAGGGGTTTTCCATTTCCCCCCACCACTTTCTTCAGGAAAACTCGCTACTTTCGGCTGAATCCAAACAAACGTCAATCCACAGAAAACCGGACTGACGATTGCTTCGATTCAGAGTGTACCATCTTCAAGAAAGAAGGTCCAGCTGTCTGGGCGGAAGGTGTTGCTAGTCTCAGGCCACAGGAGTGTGCTACAAATTTGCGTACGATTTCCATCTCTTAATATATACACAGAAATGCAAATTTTGTCCGACTGTCCAAAGGGAAAAAGATTATACCATTTCTGTTCTGGAGTCTCTTCTGACAGCTATGTGTGCTGATAGGATTTTGGTGGGTTAGGGCAATGAATATCAATTGGTCCTTCCACCAATGAAATACTGTCTCTTACAACAGATGCTGTGATATGTAGAAGATGCATCATAAAAAGTCCTGGCGAGCCATGTGTACCGAATGATATGACATGTGAGGCATCATTCTGTCTGATGGTAGAAACCTTTTCAGGTAAGGAGACTCTCCTGTCGACGTTCCTCCTTTTTTATGGTGGGCCTCAGTGTAGAAAACAAAGTCCTTGTACCATACTTGTGTCCTTGTGTGAGTGTCTGGAGGCAGTTGGAGGATAGATGGCGGCTAACAGATTGAGGCTGAATCCTGACCAGACAGAAGTACTGTTTTGGAGGGACAGGAGGTGGAAGGGTGTGGAGGACTCCCTGGTCCTGAATGGGGTAAGTGTGCCCCTGAAGGACCAGGTGCGCAGCATGGGAGTCATTTTGGACTCACAGCTGTCCATGGAGGCACAGGTCAATTCTGTGTCTGTCTACCAGCTCCATCTGGTACGCAGGCTGAGACCCTACCTGCCCATGGACTGCCTCGCCAGAGTGGTGCATGCTCTGCTTATCTCCCACTTGGACTAGCAATGCGCTCTATGTGGGGCTACCTTTAAAGGTGACCCGGAAACTACAACTAATCCAGAATGAGGCAGCCAGACTAGTGACTGGGAGTGGCCACCGAAACCGCATAACACTGGTCCTGAAAGACCTACATTGGCTCCCAGTACGTTTCCAAGCACAATTCAAAGTGTTGGTGCTGACGTTTAAAGCCCTAAATGGCCTTGGTGCAGTATACCTGAAGGAGCATCTCCACCCCCATCATTCATGTTGTATTATTGGACTAATCGAATAAAATTATCTTCATTCACTGGATACTTCTCTGAGGTCCAGCTCCGAGGGCCTTCTGGCGGTTCCCTCACTGCAAGAAATGAAGTTACAGGGAACCAGGCAGAGGGCATTCTCGGTAGTAGCGCCCGCCCTGTGGAATGCTCTCCCCTCAGATGTCAAAGAAATAAACAACTATCTGACTTTTAGAAGACATCTGAAGGCAGCCCTGTTTAGAGAAGCTTTTAATATTTGATGAATTGTTGTGTTTTAATATTTTGTTGGAAGCCGCCCAGAGTGGCTGGGGAAACCCAGCCACATGGGCGGGGTATAAATAAATCATCATCATCATTGATACTATACTACAGAGTGAAAACAAGGCTTTCTTTGTTCCCTTTGGGCCACAGCAGATGCCCATGCATTCCCTTACTTGTTCCTTTTTTAAAGCTTTCCTTTTTTGTAAATATTCTGTGGCATAGTATCAGCAGCACAGCTTCCTGGAGACAGCAACAACTGAATGATCAGATGGGTCAAACACTTTGTGAAATGATGGGGTCCTTGCCAAGCTCATTGCCTCTTGGAATAAAAGGGAGCAGCAGCAAAGGAAGCCACAAAATGACATGCCCTCTATATAGAGAAAATGGGCATAATTAACAGTAATCCAAGTTTATGCACCAACCACTGGTGCTGAAGAAACTGAAATTGACCTATTCTATGAAGACTTACAACACCTTATAGAAATGACACCAAAGAAGGATGTTCTTCTCATTATAGGGGATTGGAATGCTAAAGTAGGGAGTCAAGAGATAAAAGGAACAACTGGCAAGTTTGGCCTTGGAGTTCAAAATGAAGCAGGGCAAAGGCTAAGAAAGGAGGAAAAACCACTGGGCCGGTAAGATACAATCTAAGTCAAATCCCTTATGAATACACAGTGGAAGTGAGGAACAGGTTTAAGGATTTAGATTTGGTGGACAGAGTGCCTGAAGAACTATGGATGGAGGCTCGTAACATTATATAGGAGGCAGCAACTAAAACCATCCCATTGAAAAGGAAATGCAAGAAAGCAAAGTGGCTGTCCAACGAGGCCTTACAAATAGCAGGGGAGAGAAGGCAAGCAAAATGCAAGGGAGATAGTGAAAGGTACAGGAAATTGAATGCAGATTTCAAAAAAATAGCAAGGAGAGAGACAAGAAGGCCTTCTTAAACGAGCAATGCAAAGAAATAGAGGAAAACAATAGAATGGGAAAAACCTGAGATCTGTTCAAGAAAATTGGAGATATGAAAGGAACATTTCGTACAAAGATTACCATAATAAAAGACAAAAGTGGAAAGGACCTAACAGAAGCAGAAGACATCAAGAAGAGGTGGCAAGAATACACAGAGGAACTATACCAGAAAGATATGGATGTCTCGTAGACCCCAGGTAGTGTGGTTGCTGATCTTGAGCCAGACATCCTGGAGAGTGAAGTCAAATGGGCCTTAGAAAGCACTGCTAATAACAAGGCCAGTGGAAGTGATGATATTCCAGCTGAACTATTTAAAATTTTAAACAATGATGCTGTTAAGGTGCTACACTCAATATGCAAGCAAATTTGGAAAACTCAGCAGTGGCCAGAAGATTGGAGAAGATCAGTCTACATCCCAATCCCAAAGAAGGGCAGTGCTAAAGAATGCTCCAACTACCGCACAATTGCCCTCATTTCACACGCTAGCAAGGTTATGCTTAAAATTCTACAAGGCAGGCTTAAGCAGCATGTGGACCGAGAACTCCCAGAAGTGCAAGCTGGATTTTGAAGGGGCAGAGGAACCAGAGACCAAATTGCAAACATGTGCTGGATTATGGAGAAAGCTAGAGAGTTCCAGAAAGACATCTACTATGCAAAAGCCTTTGACTGTGTCGACCACAGCAAACTATGGCAAGTTCTTAAAGAAATGGGAGTGCCTGATCACCTCATCTGTCTCCTGAGAAATCTCTATGTGGGACAAGAAGCTACAGTTAGAACTGGATATGGAACAACTGATTGGTTCAAAATTGGGAAAGGAGTATGGCAAGGCTGTCTATTGTCTCCCTGCTTATTCAACTTATTTGCAGAATTCATCATGCGAAAGGCTGGGCTGGATGAATCCCAAGCCGGAATTAAGATCGCCGGAAGAAATATCAACAACCTCAGATATGCAGATGACACAACCTTGATGGCAGAAAGTGAGGAGGAATTAAAGAACCTTTTAATGAGGGTGAAAGAGGAGAGTGCAAAATATGGTCTGAAGCTCAACATCAAAAAAACGAAGATCATGGCCACTGGTCCCATCACCTCCTGGCAAATAGAAGGGGAAGAAATGGAGGCAGTGAGAGATTTTACTTTCTTGGGCTCCATGATCAGTGCAGATGGTGACAGCAGTCACGAAATTAAAAGACGCCTGCTCCTTGGGAGAAAGGCGATGGCAAACCTAGACAGCGTCTTAAAAAGCAGAGACATCACCTTGCCAACAAAGGTCCATATAGTTAAAGCCATGGTTTTCCTGGTAGTGATGTATGGAAGTGAGAGCTGGACTATAAAGAAGGCTGATCGCCGAAGAATTGATGCTTTTGAATTATGGTGCTGGAGGAGACTCTTGAGAGTCCCATGGACTGCAAGAAGATCAAACGCTTCCATTCTTAAGGAAATCAGCCCGTAGTGCTCCCTGGAAGGACAGATCCTGAAGCTGAGGCTCCAGTATTTGGCCACCTCATGAGAAGAGCCTGGAAAAGACCCTGATGTTGGGAAAGATGGAGGGCACAAGGAGAAGGGGACGACCGAGGACGAGATGGTTGGACAGTGTTCTTGAAGCTACAAACATGAGTCTGACCAAACTGCGGGAGGCAGTGGAAGGCAGGGGTGCCTGGCGTGCTCTGCTCCATGGGGTCACAAAGAGTCGGACATGACTAAACGACTAAACAACAAACGGGCATATTTCCTAAATAGTAGAGCAATAAACTTCAAGAAAATGGAACAACTTCTATATTGTAATTTCTTGCTGCCCCTTTTATTGGAGATTCATGATGTCGTAAAACATACGTGGCCTCCACATTGATCATCTAACCCTGAGCAAGTCAGGATGAATGCTCAATAAATGGAAGAGCCCAAAGTTTCTCTAGGGAGTACCGCATTGGCATGAATATAAGCCGCACCCACAAATAAACCACACTTTTAGAATTGAAGGGGGGGGGAGAGAGAAAAAAGACAATACTCAGGCTGCTTACTGGGGGGAGCCACACCGCTTTGCTGGCGGCCTTCCACCTTCTTCCACAGGCTTGCTAGAGAGGTTAAAAGCAACAAAAAAGGCTTTATGTTCGTAGCAAAAGGAAGAACAAAGAAACAGTGGGGTCACTCAGAGGAGAAGATGGTGAAATGCAAACAGGGGACACAGAAAGGGCTGAACTCCTCAATGCCTTCTTTGCCTCAGTCTTCTCCGATAAAGAAAACAATGCCCGACCTGAAGAATTTGGAGCAAATGATTCAGCAGAGGAAACACAGCCCAGAATAACTAAGGAGATAGTACAAGAATACTTGGCTAGTTTAGATGTATTCAAGTCTCCAGGGCCAGATGAACTGCATCCAAGAGTATTAAAAGAACTGGCAGATGTGATCTCAGAACCACTAGCAGTCATCTTTGAGAATTCCTGGAGAACAGGCGAAGTCCCGGCAGACTGGAGGAGGGCAAATGTTGTCTCTATTTTCAAAAAGGGGAAAAGAGAGGACCCAAATAATTACCGCCCAGTCAGTCTGACATCAATATCAGGGAAGATTCTGGAGCAGATCATTAAGCAAACAGTCTGTGAGCACCTAGAAAGGAATGCTGTGATCACCAATAGTCAGCATGGATTTCTGAAAAATAAGTCATGTCAGACTAACCTGATCTTGTTTTTTGACAGAATTACAAGCCTGGTAGATGAAGGGAATGCAGTGGATGTAGCCTACCTTGATTTCAGCAAGGCATTTGACAAGGTGCCCCATGATATTATTGTAAAGAAGCTGGTAAAATGCGGTCTTGACTATGCTACCACTCAGTGGACTTGTAACTGGCTGACTGACCGGACCCAAAGGGTGCTCATCAATAGTTCCTCTTCATCCTGGAGAAGAGTGACTAGTGGGGTGCCACAGGGTTCTGTCTTGGGCCTGGTCTTATTCAACATCTTTATCAACGACTTGGATGATGGACTCAAGGGCATCCTGATCAAATTTGCAGATGACACCAAACTGGGAGGGGTGGCTAACACCCCAGAGGACAGGATCACACTTCAAAACGACCTTGACAGATTAGAGAACTGGGCCAAAACAAACAAGATGAATTTTAACAGGGAGAAATGTAAAGTATTGCACTTGGGCAAAAAAAAATGAGAGGCACAAATACTAGATGGGTGACACCTGGCTTGAGAGCAGTACATGTGAAAAGGATCTAGGAGTCTTGGTTGACCACAAACTTGACATGAGCCAACAGTGTGACGCGGCAGCTAAGAAAGCCAATACAATTCTGGGCTGCATCAATAGGAGTATAGCATCTAGATCAAGGGAAGTAATAGTGCCACTATATTCTGCTCTGGTCACACCTCACCTGGAGTACTGTGTCCAGTTCTGGGCACCACATTTCAGGAAGGACACTGACAAACTGGAACGTGTCCAGAGGAGGGCAACCAAAATGGTCAAAGGCCTGGAAACGATGCCTTATGAGGAACGGCTAAGGGAGCTGGGCATGTTTAGCCTGGAGAAGAGGAGGTTAAGGGGTGATATGATAGCCAGGTTCAAATATATAAAAGGATGTCACATAGAGGAGGGAGAAAGGTTGTTTTCTGCTGCTCCAGAGAAGCGGACACGGAGCAATGGATCGAAACTACAAGAAAGAAGATTCCACCTAAACATTAGGAAGAACTTCCTGACAGTAAGAGCTGTTCGACAGTGGAATTTGCTGCCCAGGAGTGTGGTGGAGTCTCCTTCTTTGGAGGTCTTTAAGCAGAGGCTTGACAACCATATGTCAGGAGTGCTCTGATGGTGTTTCCTGCTTGGCAGGGGGTTGGACTCGATGGCCCTTGTGGTCTCTTCCAACTCTATGATTCTATGATTCTATGATTCTTTCTGGTGGCTTGGGGAAGGCTTGGGAGCGGTGGGTGGGCAGCGCGCCATTGTCCCGCGCTTCCCTGCTGCTTCCTGGGGGGGAGCTGTGCCACTTTGCCAGTGGAGTAAGGTCACGGATATAAGCCGTACTTGAACTTTTCACTGTTGGCATTTGGGGGGGAAATGAGGCTTATATTCGGGCCAATGCGGTAATAAATTTACTACAACAGTTCGAATTTTCTGGTCAGGCTCTGAATTGACTTGGTAATGTAAGGAGTAACATCTTTTACCAAAGCAGTCAATGAGCAATTGACAGAGCTGTCCCTTTCCTCATCAACATGGTGCATGATGCGTAGCGTATTGTCACATGGCAGTGCATTGGTTGGCAAGTGCAAAGTCTCAGCAGCAATACGAAAAATACCAAGCATTTCCAATGAAAATGGAGCATTAGAGAGCTTTCCCCCCCAACTCCATTTTGAACACATGGATTCAGTTGTGAAGCTGGGGAGATTCATGGACATATCACTGCAAGGCAGACTGTGCAACAGTCTTCCAGCAGTAATGGAAGAGTTACCTCATTAAAGTCTTGAATGCCAGCTATATTCTTATATTAAGCCACATTACGTAGAGGAACCTTGCTTAAGAAGATGAAATGTTGGAGAGGGACAGGAAAAGTAAGGTGTCTGCATCAAAGAACTGGCATGTCACTTGGAAAGTGGCCTATTTTTCAGTCTGAAGGGAAAATATTTGGGATTTATCCTTGACAACAATGGTGGAGATTCTGAGATTTAAGGGTTTGTTTTATTTAGACATATATTTTGCATATGCTTTAACCTACTTTATTTTAATGTTGACACTTAAGTAGCTTTAGCAAAATGAATTCAAATGTCTGTTTTAAGTATACTTTTCAAGATTGAGTTCAAAACCTCTCTTTTGGTATGGATTTTGGACTAATACAATAAAACTATCTTCATTGACTGGTTAATCTCAACAAAGATACTTCTCTATCTCTCTCCAGTTGATAAAGGTGAATTGGTGAAAACCATCAAAGAATGTGGCCCTGATCATATGATAGGGGCATGTGGAATGAAACCATCAGATGCAACGAAACTGAGAATGTCGTGCTGTGAAACTGACTTATGTTTTGACTGATTTTACTATTCTGTACCTAAATTGCTCCTCCTTCCTGTTCCAGAGAAGAGGACCACCCATTTGTGTCCACCCATTTATGCATTCCTTCACTGTAACTTCTCCCCACAAAAGTGTGCAATTGACTGCAGCAAGAGGGTGGGGTGGGATGTTCCTTGATGAGTTCATAGACACCTACCAAGCAGTGCTTTACACTGTCTACTCTTACCTTCCCCACACCTGACCGCATATGAAGTCAGGCGTAGGGTGGATGTGGGCTGGGGTGCGGGTCTTCTGAAATAGCCTCTTGTGCCAAATGGGGAAGACACGATTTCTGTTCTCATCCTGAAGCAAAGTTCTTAACCTGAAGCACTATTTCTGGGTTAGTGGAGTCTGTAACCTGAAGCGTATGTAACCTGAAGCATATGTAACCCAAGGTAATACTGTATCAGGTGGGCATGGGGGTCTAGGACACTGTGTTCAACATTGGTCCCTCCGCCCATTAGGATTTCAGCTAACAATCAGTATACCAGTACACCAAATAGCCGAAGAGAACCAGTGCCATCATCCCCCTTGCATTTCAGAGATACCCCAGCATATTGCCGAAAGCCTCATGCACTTTCCAAACCCACCAGGATCGGGTGAGATGAGATGCCCCCCAGCCGTATACAATGGCTGCATTGAACCTGATTCTTCAAACATGAGCAACATCTTCCTTACCATAAGTTAAGCTACTACTGCTATTTGTTGCCTGTTTCTTTTTCTGCCAAGGGACAAATGGGTGCGACCGTCTCAGCACAGCAAACCCTTTGCAAAGAGTGTAGAGAACGGATTAACCAGAAAAGTATTCAGGACTCTTTCTACATTGAAATACATTATTGGACGTTGAGGGGAACAGAAAGAGCGTAGTTTGGGAATCCAGTGGAAACTTGGGGTTCAGCTACATTAGTAAAGAAAAAGTGCTTCATATACTTTATAACATCGTGCCACCAGATGGTGCTGTGGAATCCCATCTTTTTGCCAACGTGATTTCCCTTTATGAATTTACGTTTTCCTGAAACGCTTTTTTGATGCGTCTGGATCCAGCCTTGAAAATAAATTGCTGGCTCTAACAGATCATCCTCCAGTGAATTCAGTTTTTGCATTTGGAGAGAGGACTGGTTTCCTGTTGTATCCTTCTGGTGACTGAGTGATTGGGATATTCCAAAACTTACTGTTGTGGCAGACGGAGCCCTCTAAATTTCTTTTTTTGGTTCTCCCCCCTCCCCCCCGCAACACAATACTCGTTTCTATGGTTCATTGTAAAATGGCATTTTACTGAGGATTCTGGTGCAGTCTTTTTGAGGAAAAAGGGTTCCATTTAATTCGTCCAATTTACAAGCTGTGGGAGTGTCTGGTGCAAGGTCAAAATGGTTGCACAGAAATCCACTCAGCGCCTGCATAGTATGTCATCCAAACTGTCTCTGATGGAGGCCTGCATACCCCAAACCCTTGCAAACACACTCCTTCCATTATAGGTCTCATTAGTTAATACTAAGAATCATAGAATCATAGAGTTGGAATAGACCACAAGGGCCATCAAGTCCAACCCCCTGCCAAGCAGGAAACACCATCAGAGCACTCCTGACATATGGTTGTCAAGCCTCTGCTTAAAGACCTCCAAAGAAGGAGACTCCACCACACTCCTTGGCAGCAAATTCCACTGTCAAACAGCTCTTACTGTCAGGAAGTTCTTCCTAATGTTTAGGTGGAATCTTCTTTCTTGTAGTTTCGATCCATTGCTCCGTGTCCGCTTCTCTGGAGCAGCAGAAAACAACCTTTCTCCCTCCTCTATATGACATCCTTTTATATATTTGAACCTGGCTATCATATCACCCCTTAACCTCCTCTTCTCCAGGCTAAACATGCCCAGCTCCCTTAGCCGTTCCTCATAAGGCATCGTTTCCAGGCCTTTGACCATTTTGGTTGCCCTCCTCTAGACACATTCCAGTTTGTCAGTGTCCTTCTTGAACTGTGGTGCCCAGAACTGGACACAGTACTCCAGGTGAGGTCTGACCAGAGCAGAATACAGTGGCACTATTACTTCCCTTGATCTAGATGCTATACTCCTATTGATGCAGCCCAGAATTGCATTGGCTTTTTTAGCTGCCGCGTCACACTGTTGGCTCATGTCAAGTTTGTGGTCAACCAAGACTCCTAGATCCTTTTCACATGTACTGCTCTCAAGCCAGGTGTACACACATTGAAATATACTCAGAGTTGAGAGTGGATTTCATGCTCTTTATTCAGCTCATAGTGGTGAAGAGGGAATGGAAGTCCCCTCAAAGTATCTGCTTTATATACATTATTTACACAATGGGCTGCACGTGATTGTCTAATTCTGGAATTCTCCTGTAGGCCAATCAGGTTGTGGATTCACTTCTATCTGGAGCTGGATTGGGTGGCTCCTGTTAGGATATTTCCGTTCCACCTTAAAAGGGAGCAGGATGTTTGTATAACAGCCTGCGTAAGTTCCTGTCTCACAGGATGTTTATGTTGTAAGTTCCTTTCGTTTTCTGCTGTTTTGCCTGAGCAGTCGGAGCAGACGGTCATGTTTCCTTTGTTCTGACCAACGCTGAATAAAACTGTAAATATGCATGTTCTGCTCTCATGCTGTGCAACTTTTTGCTGTGTGAATTCTGCTGTTATAGTGTGCACTAAGCCTGAGGCTTAGTGTCGCTGAATTGCTGATATTGCCTGACTACGGGAGGTCGATGGATCGTCCGGCACCGAGCTTGGGGGCTCAGATGGACTTTATCTCCCTGGCAGTATCCCAACAGCTCCTGCTGACCAATCATACTGCTGCATTGTTCTAGGACCAATCAGACTGCTGCATTTTGGATCCTGTTCAACTCAGTACATAACACCCATACACACAAAATCCCCCTCCGCCAGGTAAACATGTCTCTTTGTCACTCGCCATCCCTGCTTGAACTTGGCAAATCACAGAAGATGGTATCAAATATACTAACCTGTGCTAGGGATGGCGACAAGGTTCATTGAAAGCAAATACAAGTACAAACTTGGGTGGTGCTTCCATGCTCTGGAGCAGAAGCATCTACACCAACCGATAGCAATGTTTTGTTTCAGATTAGGGCACCAATTTTTGAAAAACCTCTTTTCACACCAATATTCTCCCTCATTGCTCTCAATCTTGCACTCAAAACTCTGTGATCTCTAAACAATCATAGGAAAGCAACAAATCCCATCCCTAGGCTGTGATTTTACATTTTGCAGAACAGCATGCAACCTAACTCTGGGAGCAGTCCTGATTGGCCAGCCCTTAATTGCCTTGTTAGAGCATCCCATCCCATACTCACGGCCAGGATGGTCAGGTAAGGAGCTGGAGCTTCTCCTGGGCCCTGTCCATCAGATTCTCAATTCCTCTCTTCCTAGAGCTCATGGAACCCTGCTGCTCCAAGGCTTCTTGGGCAGAGAGAGTTTGTTCTCTGTTGTCCTTCCTGAACATTGCAATGCAAGTGGAACGTAGCAAAGCTTTTAAGTAGTTTGGACTGGTGGGAGTTCTAGGTGGCCAATCACGATAGAGTTCAATAATAATAGTTAAAATTACTGCTAGTTTTTCATGCAGAATAACTAAGAATAATACCTTGTGATATTGTTTTATTGGATGCTTCAATGCTTTCTTTCAATAAAGTTTGTAAGTGAACTTATGGTCTGTATTCTATTTTGCTTCCGGTCTGTCATCTGGTTTCAAAATGGTGTCCAAATGTATGCAAACACAGGCAAAAACCTGCTTCTTGACAGCAGCAACCATCATGCAAACCATCATCCTTCCTTTCAATAAAGTTTAAAAATCAAGTTGCGGTCTGTATTCTATTTTGGTTCCGTGTAATTATTGTAACTCGAACACAAAAGAAATTACTGTACCTTATCTTTTCCTTTCCTCAAGACTGAGGGAATTTTAATGAGAAAGTACAACTGGTGCTGGTGCTTCATGGATGCACAGGAAACTGAGAAACCTACTAAAGGGCAAGCAAGCAAAAGAAGGAAGCAGCTGGATGGAATTACTAATGGTCTTAGGTACCCTGACCAACAGGTCCAGTCGTGACCGACTCTGGGGTGGTGCGCTCATCTTGCTCAAGAGGCCGGGAGCTGGCGCTTGTCCGAAGACAGCTTCCAGGTCACATGGCCAGTGTGACTAAGCCGCAGCTGGCGAGCCAGCACCAGCGCAGCACACGGAAACGCCGTTTACCTTCCTGCTGGAGAGCGGTCCCTATTTATCTACTTGCACTTTGACGTGCTTTCGAACTGGTAGGTTGGCAGGAGTTGGGTCCGAACAACGGGAGCTCACCCCGTCGCGGGGATTCGAACCGCCGACCTTTCGATCAGCAAGTCCTAGGCACTGTGGTTTAACCCACAGCGTCCCCCGCGTCCCCTATGCGGTCTTAGTTGTCTCTATACCAATGCAGAGTATGGAAAACAAACAAAGTCCTCAGTGATAGTTTTGAGGAGAGGTTGGTAAGATGTGGACTAGCTGATACTATGGTTAGGTGAATTTGTAGTTGGCTGATTGACTAAACACAAAAAACACTTACTGTACCAAGATTTGGATTTCCCTGGGCAAGATAAAGTGATTAACAATTTTCATGCACTTCCATGCACTCCAGTTTCTGTCACGGTGTCCTGTTGCACCAGAAGCAGTTTAGTCATGCAGGCCACATGACCCGGAAAGCTGTCTGGGGACAAACGCCGGCTCCCTCGGCCTGAAAGCGAGATGAGCGCTGCACCCCATAGTTGCCTTTGACTGCACTTAACCTTCCAGGGGTCCTTTACCTTTTACCTATTCACCGTTCAAGCTTACCAGCATGAGAGAAGAAGCCAAGAAGGTTCCTCCTAGCCTTAAAGGTAAAGGTAAAGGTACCCCTGCCTGTACGGGCCAGTCTTGCCAGACTTTAGGGTTGTGCGCCCATCTCACTTAAGAGGCCGGGGGCCAGCGCTGTCCGAGGACACTTCCGGGTCACGTGGCCAGTGTGACAAGCTGCATCTGGCGAGCCAGCGCAGCACATGGAACGCCGTTTACCTTCCCGCTGGTAAGCGGTCCCTATTTATCTACTTGCACCCGGGGGTACTTTCGAACTGCTAGGTTGGCAGGCGCTGGGACCGAACGACGGGAGCGCATCCCGCCGCGGGGATTCGAACCGCCGACCATGCGATCGACAAGTCCTAGGCGCTGAGGTTTTTACCCACAGCGCCACCCACGTCCCTAAGCGTCACCCGCGTCCCTCAGCGCCACCCGCATCTCTTAAATAATAGTAAAGGTAAAGGATCCCTGACAGTTAAGTCCAGTCGCAGACAAATCTGGGGTTGCGGCGCACATCTTCCTTTACAGTCTGAGGGAGCCGGCGTTTGTCCATAGTTTTTCTGGGTCATGTGGCCAGCACGACTAAGCCGCTTCTGGTGCAACAGAACACCAAAACCAGAGCAGCACACGGAAACACCATTTATCTTCCTGCCGGAGTGGTACCTATTTATCTACTTGCACTGGCATGCTTTCAAACTGCTAGGTTGGCAGAAGCTGGGACAGAGCAACAGGAGCTCACCCTGTCACGGGGATTTGAACTGCTGGCCTTCTGATCAGCAAGTCCAAGAGGCTCAGTGGTTTACACCACAGCGCCACCTGTGTCCCTTAAAAGGGAGAATTTTTATGCAGCACTTTGCACTCCCATGTAGCTGCCCATCCAGTTACAGACCAGGGCTGTTTCTGCTTAGCCAATGTACATGCACACTGCAACAAAGCCACAATGAAGTCTTGTTAATTGAAAGAAAGAGGTGTTCCTTCCACGTTAGATATTATCAGGTGGCTACAGAGGTCCGGGACATTCTGTACAACATTTGGCTATTCCGTCAGTCCATCGGGATTTATCCTAACAATCAGCTCATTTTACCCCCAATACTGAAAGGTAGCCACTCGCCTCATCTTTGTTGTTCCTCAGACACCCCAGCATGTTGCCAGAGGCTTCTGGTACCCACCAACCCCATCAGGATCAGGTGCCCTGAGATGCTAATAAGCTTCCTATTGGCTTTATATAATGGCTATGTTGAACCTGGTTCCTCAAGCCAAGCAACTTGTTGTTTTTCAGAAGCTGACCTGTTGCCACTAGTTATTACCAGGTTTTCCTATCCAGAGCAAGATTGGGTTTTCTAACAAGGGGCATCCTGGCTATAGCAGTCAAAAGTCAGAGAACAGGTTTCAGCTTCTGCCCATAGTTCTCTCAACTGCAACACTTGACCTACTCCCTTGCAAGTGAAGAGTTGCCATTCATTCCAATCAGAGGAAAGGCAATCAATGCACTTGGGAACAGTGGTAGCAAAACTTGCCCTTCAGCTGATGGTGGTAAATTGATACTTTACCACATGAATCAACTGATAACTTGTTAAACTGGCATCTATAACCAATGCTGTGGAGCCACAAAAATCCATCAGGAGGCAAACTAATGACATGGGCTCACCTGTTTTGATTTCCGGGTCCTATGTCTTTGAACGTGGTCTAAGATGGATGCAATATTAAAGGACCATGGGAAGTGAAGGACACGAGGCAGGAGTTGGTAATGCAGGTGAGCTGTGCATAAGCAAGCTGCCAGCTAGCTTTGCCGAAGCTCTTTTTATTAGCACAATATGCAAAACCAGTTAGATAGATTTTGGACTGTGACCTTTACACGTCTTCCAATCCTGAGATCGAGGGGTGGTACAAAGTTATTTGGCACCTGTTTCCACTGCGTCATTTCCCCTTGAACCATGTATGACGAAGGAGACAAAGGGCACAGACAGGGCACAGCAGACCACTAAGAGAGCAAAGGTTAGATAGAGGGCATGATGTTCAGACAGCTGTGGCTTGTCTGTGGGTGGAAGTGTGCTCCACACCCGGCAGGTGGAAGTGTGCTTCCCACCCGGTGATCATTCCTTCACCATGTATCACTCACGGAAGGTGGACAGAGAAACATACTTGTGCACACCTTTCATACTGCTGTGCGTAGCAACAGAATAAAAAAGTGAGCTCCTTCTAACAGAACTTTTTAGCAATGTGAATGATCAAGCCAGCATGCAGGCTATTTGACTATTAGTTCCTCAAAACATCTTCGTGTCACAATTGAAACCCAGAGCTGAACAGGAAACCCAATGAAAGGAGCAAGCAATTCTTCCACAAAAGATGAGATCTGGGACGTTCTGTGCAGCATTCAGCTGATCCCTCAGCCCATTTGGATTTGTCCTAACAACCAGCACTTTGTGCCTGAAATGGCCCAAGGCAACCATTGCCTTCATCCTTGCTATTCTTCACTGTCAACCCAGGATATTGCCAGAGGCTCCTTGGACCTTTAAAGGCCACCAGGATGAGGCAAGAAGTCAAGAAGGTTCCTTTCGGCCTTATATAATTGATGTCTTGAACTAGGCACCTCAAACTGCGCAGTGTCTGCCCTGAAAGCCTGCGATTTCTCAGCTGCTAGCCTTCCAAAGCTGTCTCTCCATACAAAAGGCATTCCAATGGAGCAGAGCTTGTTTCTTGGTAATCGAAGGCCACGTCTGCTTCAGGTCTGGCTGCTTACATTCTGTGTTCTGCTTTTGCTCAGGACTGGTGGTAAGTATTGCCCCCATTCCCCATCCCAAAATAGGTAAAACAAGAATAAGACACTGCTTTACATAGGTAAAACTATAGGTAAAATCTAGGAGCAACTGGTGGGGATGTACTTTGGGGCAAGAGTGGAATACATGCCTCCTAAAGTGGGGACGTGATAGTTCAGTGTTGGAGCACATGCCTTCCATTGAGAAAGCCCCTAGTCAATCCCCTACCTATCATCTCCAGGTGAACATTTCAGTGAGAAGAGAGTGGAGCATCCTGATAATGGGGCAAAATAGACAGGGCAGCTCCCTGTGTTTGTAGAAGTGAATCAAATTACCCATCTCTTGTATGTGTATAGCTGGGTAGATTCAGGGCTTATGCACACTGCTGCTCATCCTGTGCTTTTGAGGACAGAGCCAGGCAGTTTTCCATTTGCCTCACCACTTTCCTGAGGAAAACCCACTGTTTGTGGCTGAATCCAAGCACATCAAACCGCAGAAAACCCTACTGACGATTGTTTCGATTCAGCAGATCCAGTTCTTAAGGTGAAATCCTGTACCTTGGAGCCCATTTCAGGGGAGAGTTCAATTTCCCTTTTACCTGTGAAAGGAAGCTGCTTTTCTCCTGCCTCCTGATGAAAACATGAACACTGCAAGTTGCAGGACAGATTGTGCTATCTTTGGAAAAGAGGGTCTAGTTGTCTAGGTGGAAGGTGTTGCTAGTCTCAGGGCACAGGAGCTTGCCACAAACAATTTCCATCTCTTAATCTATACACAGAGATGCAAGTTTAGTTGGACATTGAATATTGATTGGTCCCTTCACAAACGAAATGCTGTCTGTTACAACAGGCGCTGTGAAATGCAGACTGTGCTCTTCAAAGGGGCCTGGCAAGCCATGCGAACCGAAGGAGAAGACATGTATGGGACCATTCTGCCTGAAGATAGAAATATTTTCAGGTAATAAAAAAATTGGACATGTATCTTTCATAAATGTTCATTTTATTTTAATGTTGACATTTTAGTAGTTTTAGCAAAATAAATTCAAAATTCTATTTAAGTGCATATTTTTAAATGAAGTTTAAAATGTGGGGAAAGCTTTTCTCTCTCTTGATATAGACTATGGACTAATTCAGTAAAATTCTCTTCATTCACTAGTTAGTATCAACCTAAGTACTTATCTATCTCTCTCCAGGACAAAATGGCAAATTGACTAATTACGTCAAAGAATGTGGTGAAGCCAGTTCGAAAAAACTCTGTGGGACAGAGGTGACATCGGGAGATAAAAAGAAAGTATCATGCTGTAATAGCGACTTATGTTTTGACTGATCTTACTATTCTATTCTAAAGTTGTTTTCGCCTATACATGTAAAAGGGTGGGTAACCAATCTTTCCCCTTTGATAGACATAATATTAGAACGTTTCATATCATTTCTTTCGATGGAGCCCAGGTCTTCCTCCTGCCATTGCAATTCAAATGACAGACAAAAGCCCCATGCAGACATTCTGATGCCACGTCTAATAATCACATTCAGGGGATGTTCCACACCCAACAGCCTCATCGTCCTCCACAAAATGGTGGCTGACTGTGTGACCTGGGGAGTCTTCTGTATTTGTGGAGGGCTGCCATATATCTTAGACCGATGATTTTCCAGCTCCCTAAGTGCATTGGGAAGCCTCCATGAGCACAGGAACCCCCCCAATTTGGCTATCCATACTTGTTAATCAAACAATCATTCAGTTCACAACTTCATTTCTCCTTCCTGCTCCCGTGCTCACTCATTTATGCACTCCTTCTCTGTCTGATATTTTGAAAAATAAGTTCCTCTTGCAAAAGTGCATAATTGACTTGGGTATTGGGGTGGAATGGGTCGTTTCTTGGAGAGTTGATGGACATGTACCAAGCAGTGATTTGCACTGTCTATAGGATTTGTGGGTCTCTTTATCACTCCCCATCCCTGCTTGAACTTGGCAAATCACAGAAGATGTTATCAAATACAATAACCTGTGCTAGGGATGGTGACAGTTCCTCTCTTCCTGGAGCTCATGGAACCCTGTACTTCCCAACATCTCCTTGGTTGGAGAACTCAAATGTTCTCTGTTCTCTTTCCTGAACATTGCCATATGACTGTAACATAGCAAAGATTTAAGTAGTTTAGACTGGTGGCAGTTCTAGGTGGCCAACCACGATAGCGTTCAATAATAATAGTTAAAATCACCGCTAGTTTTGCATGCAGTAATAATGCGAAAATAATAGTTTGTATTATTTGTTGTACCTTATGCATCAATTATTTCTTTCAATAAAATTTAAAAATGAAGTTGCGGTCTGTATTCTATTTTGGCTCCTGTGTAATTACTGTATCTTGATCACAAAAGAAATCACTGTACCTCATACTTTCCTTTCCTCAAAATTGAGGAAATCTTAATTATATGGGTCATATCCCATGTTATGCAACAGACTTCTGTGCTCAGCTGCATTTCCTTTCCCTCTCTGGGCCCCTCCAGCTTCCGGAAGACACAGGCAAGAATACGACAGGGCAGAACAAACAATGCAGATCCTCCATTCTGCATAACACTCTTGCATCGTATATGGCAGTGTTCAAATAGAATCCCATACACAAATCACATGAGCCCAGTCAGCATCTGGAAACATTAACATAACCATAGCATATTAGTCTGTTTCTCCAAGTCTTTGCACTCAGATTAAAAAGGGGGGGGGGCCTCAGTCAACTGACTAACCAGCCAACCTTCCTGTGTTGTTGTTGTTGTTTAGTTGTGTCCAACTCTTTGTGACCCCATGGACCAGAGCACGCCAGGCACTCCTGTCTTCTACTGCCTCCCACAGTTTGGTCAAACTCATGCTGGTAGCTTCAGCAACACTGTCCAACCATCTCGTCCTCTGTCGTCCCCTTCTCCTTGTGCCCTCCATCTTTCCCAACATCAGGGTCTTTTCCAGGGAGTCTTCTCTTCTTATGAGGTGGCCAAAGTATTGGAGCCTCAGCTTCACGATCTGTCCTTCCAGTGAGCACTCAGGGCTGATTTCCTGAGCCAACCTTCCACCTCTCCCCAATTAAAAGCATCAGCTCCTATTGGATGCTATCTGGCTCCAAGAAATATGAATTCTGTTCATGGGATTGCCAGGAATCAGAGTCTGTCTTGCAAGTCTGCTGTCTCTCCATGTCCCACATCTTTGAATAAAGTTGAAGATATGTGCAATATCAAAGGACCACTTATTTATGACTCATGGAGAACAGAAACACATGGCTGTGCACATCATTCATTCCACTATGAGCAGCAGTGAGATACAAAAGAAAGCTGCTAACACAATGATTCGGGAATATGGGCTGGCCAGAAGTCACCCATTGTGTATCATCTGCAGGCTGGTTGAGAGTTGCCTGCTCGGCACATCTTACTATTACAACTGAAACCTGGAGCTGAACAGAAAACCCTCATAAGATAGCATCAGGCATCCGCTGAGGTCCGCGACATTCTGTACTGCATGCAGCTGATTCCTCAGCACATTTGGATTTGTCCTAACAATCAGTACTTTATGCCTGAAAGGGCCCAAGACAACCATCGCCTTCACTCTCTGCTGCCCATCCGAGTGACCCAAGCATATTGCCAGAGGCTCCTTGGACCTTTCAAGGCCACCAGGATGAGGCAAGAAGCCAAGAGGGTTCCTCCCAGACTTATATAATGGATATCTTGAACCCGGCTCCTCAGACTGAACAGTGTGTTCCTGCCTGCCCTGAAAACCTGCGGTTTCTCAGCTGCTAGCCTTTGAAAGCTGTCTCACCATAAAAACGGCATTCCAATGGGGCAGGGCTTGTTTCTTGGTAATCGAAGGCCACGTCTGCTTCAGGTCTGGCTACTTACATTCTGTGTTCTGCTTTGCCTCAGGACTGGAGGTAAGTATTGCCTCCGTCCCCCAAATCCCCCAGGAGATTTAAAAGAAGAATAAGCCACTGTTTTAGATAGTTTGAATCTATTAGTAGCAGGAGAGAGATACTTTGGGGTGGTAGGGAGGAAATGCCTTCTGCCATAAGTTTGCAATAATTTAGTCAAAACAAAAAATTTTTTTTCTTCCAGTAGCACCTTAAAGACCAACTAAGTTAGTTCTTGGTATGAGCTTTCGTGTGCATGCACACTTCTTCAGATACACAGTGTGCATGCACACGAAAGCTCATACCAAGAACTAACTTAATTGGTCTTTAAGGTGCTACTGGAAGGAAAAAAAAATTTTGTTTTGACTATGGCAGACCAACACGGCTACCTTTCTGTAACAATAATTTAGTGTTATGGTACATGCTTTCATGCAGAAAGCTCCAGGTTAATCCCTTAGCATCTCCAGTCCAAAGGTTTCAGGAGAAGAGGGTGGGACATCTTGATACTCTGGGAACAATAATGGACAGCTGGCTTGAAATGCTGGAAGGCAGCTCTGTATGTATGTAGGAGTTAATCAGGCTGCCCAACGCCTGGTATATGTGTAGGACGCGGGTGGTGTTGTGGTCTAAGCCACTGAGCATCTTAGGTTTGCCGATTGGAAGGTTGGCGGTTTAAATCTTTGTGGTGGGTTGAGCTCCCATTGCTCTGTCCCAGGTGTTGCCAACCTAGCAGTTTAAAAACACACCAGTGCAAGTAGATAAATAGGGGTGAGATTAGAGCTCATTTCAGGACAGAGTTAAGCTTCCGTTGAGGGAGAAAGCTGCTTTTCTTCTGGGAGCGCCATCTTTGGAAAAAAGAGGATTCCCTTGTCTGGGTGGAATGTGTTGCTAGATTAAGGGCACAGGAGCATGCTATGAAACTGCATAGAGTTTTCTCATCCACAGAGATGTCAATTTTGTCCGACTTTCCATGGGGAGAAGAATCCTAATGCTCTAGGATCTATTCTGACAGCTATGTGTGCCCACAGCATTTTGGTGGGTTGGGATATTGAAAATCTTTTGGTCCCATCCCTAATTAAAGAAAGGGGTCTCGCTTGGTACTATGCTTTGCAGTACACCCAGGAAAGAAAATTGATATAAATGAGGAAAGTGGTAGGAGTCCCCGGGCTTCAGACTCCTTGTCTACCTCCTAATGAAGCCCCAGATTTGGTGACCGATGGGTGAAGGTGATGCTTTCATGGATAAACAGTAAAACAATTTTTTGTGCCTCCTACAGCAGATGCTGTAAAATGCAGAAAATGCATGCCAACAGGTCATGACAAGGCATGTGGATCAAAGGCGAAGACATGCGAGGGGCCATTCTGTGTAATGACAGAAAGATTGTCAGGTAAGGAGGCTTTTCTGTCTATCTTCCTCCTTTTTTATGATGTGACTAGGATTTGCCTCTTCTGTGCTCTGGTAACCTCTTCATTTCTCCGATGAAAATGGGAATATCCCATTCCACAATGGTAATTATACTATTTATACCGCACACATCTTACTGGGTTGCCCCAACTACTCTGGGCAGCTTCCAACATGCATAAAAACATAATAAAACATAAAACATTTTTTTTAAAAAAAAACTTCCCCATATAGGATTGCCTTCAGAATGCTTGGGAGTCCTCCATACTCTCCAACATTCCTCCAATGAAAATAGGCACATCCTAAGATAAAGTGGGGCATTCCAGAATCAAATCAGAAACCGGCTTCTCTAAATCAGGGACGTCCCTAGGAAATAGGGACACTTCCAGTGTCCGCTAGTTTAGACTACCGCAGTGCATTATACGTGGCGCTGCCTTTGAAGACAATTAGGAAAATGCAGCTGGTCCAGAATTCAGTGTGGGGATGTTTAGGATAGCTGGCAAGGAAATATTTCTTAAGTATTATCCTTCCTTTGCTCATGCTAGTGAGTGATGTAGCAGAGCAAATCCCCTTCTGTACTCATGGAAGCTAGTTGATAGATTCCTTTGAATCTCTACAAACTGACTAACCCAATGTGGTTTGCTCAGATGGATTATTTCTGGTGTCTCCTTTTCTCCCTCTTAAAATACAATAAATACTCACAAGTCTGACTTTAAAAGTCTAACAATAATTTTACTCACAAGTTGTTCACAGTACACATCCTGGAAGGCAGGCTTTAAGCTTCAGGTTACAAACATACAGCATGGCTTACATCCTTTGTGAGGATGGGCCCAAGTGCTGCTGGCTGAGAGCCAGCAGCCAAAAAATGGAGGGGACTGAACTGAGAGTTGAATCGAACAAAACTGAGACAAAATGGCTGCGTGACTCTCCCCATATGTATTGACCTCCTGGACCCTGCAATCATCCTCTGAGGCGCTTCTCCATGTGGTTCCTCTGCAGGAAGTCTGGAGGGTGGTAATACGAGAACAATCCATTTCTGAGGTGGCTCCCTATGTGTGGAATGCTCTCGCCAGAGAGGCTCTCCTGGCACCACTGTTATACAACTTTAGATGCCAAGCAAAAACATTCCCCTCCTCCCAGACCTTTGGCTAATTAAACAATCTATGGCCTTTAAAAATGTGGGGATTTTTTGTTTTGTTTTCATTTGCTATTGTGGTATGTATGTTTGTGTTTTTATATTGTAAGGCACTCAGTGATCTTTGGATGAAGGGTGGTATGCAGAGTTAATAAAGAATGAGCATGAGAATAAGAATAAGAATAATCATGAGCAGATCAGGATTAATGCTCAATAAATGGAAGAGCCCAAAGTTTTGCTAGTTCATAATAAAATTACTGTACATAATAAATTTACTACAGCAGTTCTGATTTTCTGGTCAGACTCTGAATTCTCTTGGTAATGTAAGGAGTAACATCTTTTAACAAATTGGTTCATGAACAAATTGACAGAGCTGTCCTTTCCTTGTCAAATATTGTGCATTGCTTGACAAGTGCAAAGTTGCAGCAGCAATATGAGAAACACTGGGCATTTCCAATGAATGGAGCATTAGAAAGCTTTTCCCCAACTCCATTTTGAACACATGGATTCAGTTGTGCAGGTGGGGACATTCATGGACATATCACTGCAAGACAGACTGTGCAACAGTCTTCAAGCAGTACTGGAAGAGCTGCTTCATTAGAGTCTTGAATGCCAGCTATAGTCTTATATTAACCTGCATTACGTAGAGGGACCTTGCTTAAGAAGATGAAATGTTGGAGAGGGACAGGAAAAGTGAGGTTTCTGCTTCAAGGAACTAACTGGCATGTCACTTGGAAAGTAGCCTATTTTTCAGTCTGAAGGAAAGGTATTTGGGATTTATCCTAGGCAACAGCGGTGAAGATTCTGAGATTTAAGGGTTTGTTTTATTTAGATATGTATTTTGCATATGTTTTAACTTTATTTTATTTTAATGTTGACTTTAGTAATTTTAGAAGGGGGGGAATCAGTTTTAGGTATGCATTTGTCAGTGGAGCTTGAAATGGAATTTATTTCAATGTGCTATGAGCTTTGTCTTTTCTTTTGGTATGAACTATGTGTTAGGATTGTCCTACTCATGTGTAGGACCCTGGTGGAGACACAGGCCCGACTGGCATGTTCTCTCCCTCCTGGTCTGTCGGGAGCTTCAAAAGCTTTCTCCAGCCCAAACATCACCATACCAAGTGGCATTAGCACGCTTAGGAACAGCAGGGTGTTAGCAGTTTGCTTAACAAACTCAGTAGCACAGCATTTTGGCTAAACTACTTTTATTTACAGATAATACACTTGGAGCATTCTGACTTAGCTCCTTCCTCTTTCTCATCAGACAGAAAAGAGAAAGAACAAAGGACAATAGTCCCACATCACGGAAACACAGTAACATACACATCCTGTCTCTGTCACTTCCCACACTGTGGAATGAAAACATACAACGTCATGTGATAGAAATCAATCCCATGACTGCAAACATGGAGCAGGAATCCTAACACTATGGACTCCACTCACCAGTTAGCATCAGCATAAGCACTTCTCTTTCTCTCGCCAGGTCAAAACCAAAACTTGAAGATCATGAAATTCTGTGGCAAAGCTGAGAATAAAAAGCTCTGTGGAACAGAAACGAAAAAGGGAGATAAACTTAAAGTACATTGCTGTGAAACCGACTTCTGTTTTGACTGATTTTACTGTTGTATTCTTGTATTGTTTTAACCCATCCAGAAACCTCATGGTAAAGGGTGGGTAGCCAATCTTTCTCCTTCTCTTTCACTTTCTCCTTTGAAAGACATAATATTAGAACATTTCATATCCTTTGCTTTTGATGGATGCCTGGTCTTCCTCCTGCAAACACAGAAAACACAGAAAAACACAGAAAAAACAGAGAGCAAACACAGAAAAGCAACAAACCCCAACCCGAGACTGTGATTCTACCACTGCAACCACTAGTACACTACTCACAATAATGGAAATATCAATAACACTAATAATAATAAATTTGTTCCCCAAATTTAGAGATCAATAATAATAGTTAAAATTACTGCTAGTTTTGCATGCAGAAAAAATGTGAGAATAATAGCTTGCAATATTTGTTGTACCTTACGCGACAATGCTTTCCTTCAATAAAGTTTAAAAATGAAGTTGTGGTCTGTGTTCTATTTTGGTTCCTGTGTAATTTTTGTATCTTGATCATACAAGAAATCCCTGTACCTTATATTTTCTGTTCCTGCCTATTTTAAAAGTATGGGCCATATTTCATGCTTTGCAACAGACTTCTGTGCTCAGCAGCAGTTCCTCTCCCTCTCCTGCTTTCCCTCCAGCTTCCGGCAAGCACAGACAAAAATACAACAATGCAGATCCTCCATTCTGCACAACACTCTTGCATCATATACGGCAGTCTTCAAATAGAATCCCAAACACAAATCACATGAGCCCAGTCAGCATCTGGAAATATTAACATAACCATAGCATGTTAGTATGTTTCTCCAAGTTTTTGCACTCAGATTCCAAAATAAAAGGGCCTCAGTCAACTGACTAACTAGCCAACCTTCCACCTCTCCCCAGTTACCACTGTAAGGTCACTGTTGTTTCTCTCTCCTGCAATTTTTACCCATATCCTCATAATCTGCTTTCCATGCTCCAATGTGCACATTTTTTACATATAATGCTGCTACTCTTCCCTTCCTGTTTGGTCTATTCCTTTTGTTTTGTTTTTTATAACTATTATATTGATTTTTACCATTTTTTTCCAAACATAACATCATTCTTAAATAACAAGAACAACAACATTTGGCTGTATAAGCCTGAGACTTCCCTTCCCTTCGGCTAATGGTCTATTCCTTTTGAACAGGTTATACCTCTCAATTCCTATGTTCCACTCATGAGACTCATCCCAATAGGTTTCAGTAATGCCTAGTAGGTAATATTTGCCATCCTGTATTAAAAGCTCCAATTTATCTTGCTTGTTTCCCATACTCTGTGCATTAGTATAGAGACAACTAAGACCATTAGTCGTTCCCTCCAGCTGCTTCCTTCTTTTGCTTGCTTGCCCTTTAGTAGGTTTCTGTTTCCTGTGCATCCATGAAGCACCAGCACCCAGCACAGATGACAAAGAACGTCATCTGTAAAGTTCTTTCCCTCCTTCTCAGGATCAAGTTTAAAGCTCTCCTGATCAGGTTCGCGAGGCTCTTAGCAAACATATTCTTGTGAGGTGCACTCTATCTCTTGCCACAAATCCTTCTTCAAGGAAGCAGAGATCACAGTCCAAGAAGCCACACCCTTCCTGATGACATCACCTCTGTAGTTTCATGGATCAGGGGAATGCTGTAGGTGTAATGTACCCTGATTTCAGTAATGCTTTTCAAAAAATCTCCAGTGATAGTTTTGTGGAGAAGTTGGTAAGATGTGGACTAGTCAATCAGCCCGCTACAAATTCACCTAAGCCCAAAGAACACTTACTAATATTTGGATTTCCATGGGCAAGATAAAGTGATTTAACAATTTTAAGAAGAAACTATTTTATTATTCTTTCTGGTTATGGGATCACTGGGAACAGCAAAATCTTATTATTATGGCACAAGGGGGATTCACATACACCCTTTAGTTCTGGGAAAATATGCCCCTAGGCCCTGATTGGCTGAGGGAAAATCTACTCTGGCATCAGGTGCTCATAGAAGCCTGGGACATTCCGTATAGCCCATTTTGATTTGTCTGAAAAATCAGTACATTATGCACCTGACATCTTAAGGAACTACTACCCACATCTTTGTTGCTCTTCAGTCCATCCCAGCATATTCACAGAGGCTTCACATGGGTGGCGCTGTGGTCTAAACCACGAAACCTCTTGGGCTTGCTGATCAGAAGGTTGGCGGTTCGAATCCGCATGACGGGGTGAGCTCCCATTGCTCTGTCCCAGCTCCTGCCAACCTAGCAATTTGAAAGCATGGCAGTGTAATCTCACTGCATACAAGTTGTACAAGTGACAATAAAGTATTTCAATTCAGTGCAAGTAGATAAATAGTTACTGATGTAGCAGGCAGGTAAATGGGGTTTCCATGCGCTCTGGTTTCCATCACAGTATCCTGTTGCTCCAAAAGCTGTTTAGTCATACAGGCCACATGACCCGGAAAACTGTCTGTGGACAAATGCCGGTTCCCTCGGCCTGAAAGCAAGATGAGTGCCGCAACCCCAAAGTACCTTTGACTGCACTTAACTGTCCAGGGGTCCTTTACCTTTTACCTTTGCACCGTTCAAGCTCACCAGCATGAGAGGAGAAACCAAGAAGGTTTCTCTTACCCTTATATAATAGAGGTCTTGTTAACTGAGAGAAACAGGTGTTCCTTCCCCGTTAGATACTATCAGGTGGCCACAGAGGTCCGAGACATTCTGTACAACATTTGGCTATTCCCTCAGTCCATCGGAATTTATCCTAACAATCAGCACATTATGCCCCCAATACTGAAAGGCAGCCACTCCCCACATCTTTGTTGTTCCTCAGACACCCCAGCATGTTGCCAGAGGCTTCTTGTACCCACCAACCACATCAGGATCAGGTGCCCTGAGATGCTAATAAGGTTCCTATTGGCTTTATACAATGGCTATGTTGAAGCTGGTTCCTCAAGCCAAGCAACTTGTTTTTCAGAAGCTGACCTGTTGCTACTAGTTTTTACCAGGTGTTTCTATCCAGAGCAAGATTGGCTATAGCTGTCAAAAGTCAAAGAACAGGTTCCAGCTTCTGCCCATAGATCTCTCAAGTGCAATACTTGACCTACTCCTCTGTAAGTGAAGAGTTGCCATTCACTCCTATCAGAGGAAAGACAGTGGTAGCAAAACTTGCCCTTCAACTGATGGTGGTAAATTGATACTTTACCACATGAATCAACTGAAGACATGTTAAATTGGCATCTATCACTAATGCTGTAGAGCCACAAATATCCATGAGGAGGCATATGAATGACATGGGTTCATAGAATCATAGAATCATAGAGTTGGAAGAGACCACAAGGGCCATCGAGTCCAACCCCCTGCCAAGCAGGAAACACCATCAGAGCACTCCTGACATATAGTTGTCAAGCCTCTGCTTAAAGACCTCCAAAGAAGGAGACTCCACCACACTCCTTGGCAGCAAATTCCACTGTCAAACAGCTCTTACTGTCAGGAAGTTCTTCCTAATGTTTAGGTGGAATCTTCTTTCTTGTAGTTTGGATCCATTGCTCCGTGTCCGCTTCTCTGGAGCAGCAGAAAACAACCTTTTTCCCTCCTCTATGTGACATCCTTTTATATATTTGAACATGGCTATCATATCACCCCTTAGCCTCCTCTTCTCCAGGCTAAACATGCCCAGTTCCCTTAGCCGTTCCTCATAAGGCATCGTTTCCAGGCCTTTGACCATTTTGGTTGCCCTCCTCTGGACACGTTCCAGTTTGTCAGTGTCCTTCTTGAACTGTGGTGCCCAGAACTGGACACAGTACTCCAGGTGAGGTGTGACCAGAGCAGAATACAGTGGCACTATTACTTCCCTTGATCTAGATGCTATACTCCTACTGATGCAGCCCAGAATTGCATTAGCTTTTTTAGCTGCCGCGTCACACTGTTGGCTCATGTCAAGTTTGTGGTCAACCAAGACTCCTAGATCCTTTTCACATGTACTGCTCTCAAGCCAGGTGTCACCCATCTTGTATTTGTGCCTCTCATTTTTTTTTGCCCAAGTGCAATACTTTACATTTCTCCCTGTTAAAATTCATCTTGTTTGTTTTGGCCCAGTTCTCTAATCTGTCAAGGTCGTTTTGAAGTGTGATCCTGTCCTCTGGGGTGTTAGCCACCCCTCCCAGTTTGGTGTCATCTGCAAATTTGATCAGGATGCCCTTGAGTCCATCATCCAAGTCGTTTATAAAGATGTTGAATAAGACCGGGCCCAAGACAGAACCCTGTGGCACCCCACTAGTCACTCTTCTCCAGGATGAAGAGGAACCATTGATGAGCACCCTTTGGGTTCGGTCAGTCAGCCAGTTACAAATCCACTGAGTGGTAGCATAGTCAAGATCGCATTTTACCAGCTTCTTTACAAGAATATCATGGGGCACCTTGTCAAATGCCTTGCTGAAATCAAGGTAGGCTACATCCACTGCATTCCCTTCATCTACCAGGCTTGTAATTCTGTCAAAAAACGAGATCAGGTTAGTCTGACATGACTTATTTTTCAGAAATCCATGCTGACTATTGGTGATCACAGCATTCCTTTCTAGGTGCTCACAGACTGTTTGCTTAATGATCTGCTCCAGAATCTTCCCTGGTATTGATGTCAGACTGACTGGGCGGTAATTATTTGGGTCCTCTCTTTTCCCCTTTTTGAAAATAGGGACAACATTTGCCCTCCTCGAGTCTGCCGGGACTTCGCCTGTTCTCCAGGAATTCTCAAAGATGACTGCCAGTGGTTCTGAAATCACATCTGCCAGTTCTTTTAATACTCTTGGATGCAGTTCATCTGGCCCTGGAGACTTGAATACATCTAGACTAGCCAAGTATTCTTGTACTATCTCTTTCGTTATTCTGGGCTGTGTTTCCTCTGCTGAATCATTTGCTCCAAATTCTTCAGGTCGGGCATTGTGTTCTTTATCGGAGAAGACTGAGGCAAAGAAGGCATTGAGGAGTTCAGCCCTTTCTGTGTCCCCTGTTTGCATTTCACCATCTTCTCCTCTGAGTGACCCCACTGCTTCTTTGTTCTTCCTTTTGCTACGAACATACCCATAAAAGCCTTTTTTGTTGCTTTTAACCTCTCTAGCAAGCCTGAGTTCATTCTGTGCTTTAGCTTTTCTGACTTTGTGTCTACACGTGCTGGCTATTTGTTTGAATTCCTCTTTGGTGGTTTCCTTTTCCATTTTTTGTACACATCCTTTTTTAATCTTAACTCAGTTAAAAGTTCTTTAGATAGCCACCCTGGCTTCTTTAGGCACCTTCCATGTTTCCGTCTCAATGGTATTGCCTGAAGTTGTGCTTTTACTATCTCCCTCTTAACAAACTCCCAGCCATCATGAACTCCCTTTCCTTTTAGTATTACTGTCCATGGGATCTCACCCAGCACTTCCCTAAGTTTTATGAAGTCGGCTTTCTTAAAGTCGAGAAATTGAGTCTTAGTATGCTTGGCTGCTCCTTTCCGCTGTATAGTAAACTTCAGAAGAGCATGATCACTCGCACCTAATGATCCTTCCACTTCTACCCCACTAACCAGGTCATCAACATTGGTTAGGACCAGATCTAAAATGGCTGTTCCTCTTGGCTGTTCACCTGCTTTGATTTCCGGGTCCTATGTCTTTGAACATTGTCTAAGTTGGATGCAATATTAAAGGACCATGGGAAGTGAAGGACACGAGGCAGGAGTTGGTAATGCAGGTGAGCTGTGCATAAGCAAGCTGCCAGCTAGCTCTGCCGAAGCTCTTTTTATTAGCACAATATGCAAAACCAGTTAGATAGATTTTGGACTGTGACCTTTACACATCTTCCAATCCTGAGATCGAGGGGTGGTACAAAGTTATTTTGGCACCTGTTTCCACCGCGTCATTTCCCCTTGAACCATGTATGACGAAGGAGACAAAGGTCACAGAGAGGGCACAGCAGACCACTAAGAGAGCAAAGGTTAGATAGAGGGCATGATGTTCAGACAGCTGAGGCCTGTCTGAGGGTGGAAGTGTGCTCCACACCCGGCAGGTGGAAGTGTGCTTCCCACCCGGTGATCATTCCTTCACCATGTATCACTCATGGAAGGTTGACAGAGAAACATACTTGTGCACACCTTTCATACTGCTGTGAGCAGCAACAGAATAAAAAAGTGAGCTCCTTCTAACAGAACATTTTAGCAATATGGTTGATCAAGCCAGAATGCAGGATATTTGAATATTGGTTCCTCAAAACATCTTCGTGTCACAATTGAAACCCAGAGCTGAACAGGAAACCCAATGAAAGGAGCAAGCAATTCTTCCACAAAAGATGAGATCTGGGACGTTCTGTGCAGCATTCAGCTGATCCCTCAGTCCATTTGGATTTGTCCTAACAACCAGCACTTTGTGCCTAAAATGGCCCAAGGCAACCACTGCCTTCATCCTTGCTATTCTTCACTGTCAACCCAGGATATTGCCAGAGGCTCCTTGGACCTTTCAAGGCCACCAGGATGAGGCAAGAAGCCAAGAAGGTTCCTTTCGGCCTTATATAATGGATGTCTTGAACTCGGTTCCTCAAACTGCGCAGTGTGTTCTTGTCTGCCCTGAAAGCCTGCGATTTCTCAGCTGCTAGTCTTCCAAAGCTGTCTCTCCATACAAAAGGCATTCCAATGGAGCAGAGCTTGTTTCTTGGTAATCGAAGGCCACGTCTGCTTCAGGTCTGGCTACTTACATTCTGCTTTCTTCTTTGCTTCGGGACTGGAGGTAAGTATTGCCCCCATCCCAGAAGAGGTAAAAGAAGAAGAAGCTACTGTTTTACATAGGTTGACTCTATTAGTAGCCGGAGAGATATACTTTGGGGTGGTAGGGGGGAAATGCCTTCTGCCATAGGTCTGCAATAATTCAGTGTTATTGTGCATGCTGTTCATGCAGAAAGCCCCAGGTTAATCCCTTAGCATCTCCAGTCGAAAAATTTAAGGAGAAGAGAGTCGGTACAATAATGGGGCAAAATGGACAGGTAGCTTGAAATGCTGGAAGGCAGCTCTGTATGTATGTATGTAGGAGTGAATCAGGCTGCCCAACATCTGGTATATTTGTAGGATGCGGGTAGTGTTGTGGTCTAAACCACTGAGCCTCTTGGGTTTGCCAATCGGAAGGTTGGCGGTTCAAATCCCCATGACGGGGTGAGCTCACGTTGCTCGGTCCCAACTCCTGCCGACTTAGCAGTTCAAAAGCATGCCAGTGCAAGTAGATAAATAGATACCACTTTGATGGAAAGGAAAATGGCATTTCCATGCGCTCTGGCTTCTGGCTTGCCATTCCGTTGCCACAGAAGTGGTTTAGTCCTGCTGGCCACATGACCCTGAAATCTGTCTGTGGACAAACGCCAGAAAGCGAGAAGAGCACCGTACCCCATCATCGCCTTTGAATCGACTTCACTGTCCAGGAGTCCTTTACCTTTTATATGTGTAGGGTTGGAGAGAAAATGTCTCATGTAACATTAAATACATTCTGCCATTAGTGCAAGGATTTGTGCCTTCACAATGGGACTTCCCTCCTCCTCCTGAGTAGGCCCTAAATCTATTCAGTGCATTCCCCAAACTGCCGGAGGAAAATTTGGGCATGATACGAAGCAGGCATTGGGGAGGAGTGAAAGGGAGAACTTCTGTTGCAAAGGCACAAATCCTTTCACTAACGTCATGAGTGCACTGAATATGACCAATGGGCGTATATTCCAGCTGTTTCTGCCAGGTCTAAAAGTGGAGCCCAATAGTTTAGAGCTCAATGGGAGCACCATCTTTGGAAAAAAGAGGATTCCCTTGTCTGGGCGGAATGTGTTGCTAGACAGGAGCATGCTATGAATCTGCATAGAGTTTCCCCATCCGCAGAGATGTAAATTTAGTCAGACTTTATGATGGGGGAAAAAATCCTACTGCTCTAGGATCTATTCTGACAGCTATGGGTGCCTATAGGATTTTATGGGTTGGGAGACTGAAAATCAATTTGTTCCTCCACAAATAAAAAAAAGGGGGTCTCACTTGGTACTATGCTTTGCAGTACATCCAGGAAAGAAAATTAATATAAATGAGGAAAGTGGTAGGAGTTCCTGGGGCTTCAGACCCCTCGTCTACCTCCTAATGAAGCCCCGGATTTAGTGACCGATGGGTGAAGGTGATGCTTTCAGGAAGAAACAATAAAACAAATTTTTGTGCCTCCTACAGCAGATGCTGTGAAATGCAGAAAATGCCTGTCAACTGGTCCTGGCAAGCCATGTAAACCAAAAGATTTGACATGTAATGGGCCATACTGTGTAATGACAGAAAGATTGGCAGGTAAGAAGGCTTTTCTGTGACTATGACTTGCCTATTCTATGCTCTGGTAACCTCTTCATTTCTCTGATGAAAATGGGAATATCCCATTCCACAATGGCAATTTTATTATTTATACCCCACACATCTTACTTGGTTGCCCCAGCCACTCTGAGAAGCTTCCAAAAGATATAAAAACATAATAAAACATTAAACATTTTAAAAACTTCCCTATACAGCAGGCTCGTCCAACTCTACAGAGACTGCGACTGAATTCCCTTGGTAATGTAAGGAGTAACTGTTAGGCAAACATTCTTTAAGAAACAGACAAAAGTTCCTGGAAGCTTTAAAGAGGGTTCCAGAATTTTCTTTAGTGTATAGTAGTGGTACTCTAGGCTCCATTGGTGTCAGGTGGAGGTGCAAATAAAGGGAGGAAGTTGCAGTTGCAATTTCTGCACCAGGAAATCACACACCATCAGTACGCATGCCAACAACGAGGTGGGAAGGAAGACAATATGTGCTGCTGATACTGTGAGTTTTGCTGAGTCAAGATTGTTAATTACTGGACTGAAATTATACTGTGCTGGAGAGATAAAGAAGGAATGTAAATAGCTTGTACATAAGAGTAACAGAAATGCTTGTGCAACCAGTCAAGCAATAAAGAAGCTCTTGACTGTGAATTTGAGTATGACTCCTGTTCTTGCCCTCTGCCTCTGGGGAAAACTCTGCTACAAACAGTAAGAGGTGGTTTTACCGAGGTGCCACCACACAAGCAGAAAAGCGCAGCAGAAGTGTGTGGGCGGTAATCTCTAATAGTAACACCTTTTAACAGAGTGGTTAATGGACAGATTGACAGAGCTGCTAAATATTGGGCATTGCTTGGCAAGTGCAAAGTTGCAGCAGCAATATGAAAATTACCAAGCATTTCCCATGAAAATAAGTATTAGAAAGCTTTTCCCCAGCTCCATTTTGCAGCTGGGGAGATTCATGGACATATCACTGCAAGGCAGACTGTGCAACAGTCTTCCAGCAGTACTGGAAGAGCTGCTTCATTAGAGTCTTAAATGCCAGCTATATTCTTATATTAAGCCATATTACGTAGAGGGACCTTGCTTAAGAAGATGAAATGTTGCCGAGGAACAAGGAAAGTAAGGTTTCTGCTTCAAGTAACTAACTGGCATGTCACTTGGAAAGTAGCCTTTTTTTCAGTCTGAAGGAAAGGTATTTGGGATTTATCTTAGACAACAGTGGCGGAAATTCTGAGATTTAAGGGTTTGTTTTATGTGGACATGTATTTTGCACATGTTTTAAATTTATTTTATTTTAATGTTGACACTTTAGTAGTTTTAGCATGGGGAAAAAAATCAGTTTTAGGTATGCATTTGTCAATGGAGCTTAAAATGGAGTTTATTTCAATGTGCTGTGAGCTTTGTCTCTTTTTTGGCATGAACTATGGACTCCACTCACTAGTTAGTATCAACATAAGGACTTCTCTTTCTCTCGCCAGGTCCAAATAAGCAGTTGCAGACCCTCAAATTTTGTGGCGAAGCTCAGTATAAAAAATTCTGCGGAACGAAAAAGGGAGATAAATTTAAAGTGCAATGCTGTGAAACTGACATGTGTTTTGACTGATTTTACTGTTCTATTCTTCTATTGTTTTAACCCATCCAGAAACCTCATGGTAAAGGGTGGGTAGCCAATCTTTCTCCTTCTCTTTCACTTTTCTCCTTTGAAAAACATAATATTAGAACATTTCATATCCTTTGCTTTTGACGGATGTCTGGTCTTCCTCCTGCCATTGCAATTCAAATGACAGAGCAAACACAGAAAAGGAACAAACCCCAATTGTCACAACTTTGGTTGTTTAGGCATTGGGTAGCCTTAGCCTTGGTTGGAGGGGGGGTTGTCCCCTGGCCTTCCACTCAAGAAATAGGGTATGCTGTTAAAGGGGTCCATGATGGAGTTGCTTCTGTCCATTTGCCCAGATGGGGGGAAGGGCTTGGGCCTCAGCGTTCCTAGGGGTGGGGATCCCTGCAGGGATCCCCCTCTTTGATGTAAGTCATGGGACTCCCCACTGCCGGGTTGACCCTGATGTCATTTCCGGTAGGCAGACCGGAAATAAATGCTTACCCAATGCCTATAGCCAAACCACTTCATCTGTAGTCAATAAAGTTGTGGCCTGATTTGATCTCATTCCACTGTGTGGCCTCCTTTATTGGTAGCTCACCTGAGCAGAGGAAGGGTGCACACCCTGGGCCTGTAGACTCCGGGAAGCTTCCAAGAGAATATAAAAATACATAAAACCATCTGACATTGAAAACTTCTCGATACAGGACTGCCTTCAAATGTCTCAAGGTCAGTCCTTAATTGCCTTGTTAGAGCATCCCAACCGATACTCACAGTCAGGATGGTCAGGGGGGAGGCTGGAGCCACTTCCATCCAGACTCTCCTAGGTCATGCCCATCAGATTCTTAATTCATCTCTTCCTGGAGCTCATGGGTCACTGTTCTTCCCAACCCCTCCCTGGTTGTAGAGCTCAAATGTTCTCTTTTCTCTTTCCTGACCTTTGCCATGTAATTGGAACATAGCAAGGCTTTTAAGTAGTTTGGACTGGAGGGAGTTTTAGGTGGCCAATCAAGATAGAGATCAATAATAATAGTTAAAATTACTGCTAATTTTGCATGCAGAAAAAATGCGAGAATAATAGCTTGCAATATTTGTTGTACCTTACGCGACAATGCTTTCCTTCAATAAAGTTGAAAAATGAAGTTGTGGTCTGTGTTCTATTTTGGTTCCTGTGTAATTTTTGTATCTTGATCACACAAGAAATCACTTGCCTTATATTTTCTGCTCCTCATGAGTGATGTGTTTATTGTGAGGCCTTATTATTTTGTTCTAATTCCTTTCTTTGATCTAACAACAAATGCCTATTTTAAAAGTATGGGCCATATCCCATGCTTTGCAACAGACTTCTGTGCTCAGCAGCACTTCCTCTCCCTCTCCTGCTTTCCCTCCAGCTTCCGGCAAGCACAGACAAAAATACAACAAAGCAGATCCTCCATTCTGCACAACACTCTTGCATCATAAATGACAGCTTTCAAATAGAATCCCATACACAAATCACATGAGCCCAGTTAGCATCTGGAAGTATTGACGTAACCGTACCATATTAGTATGTTTCTCCAAGTCTTTGCACTCAGATTCCAAAATAAAAGGGCCTCAGTCAACTGTTTAACCATCCAACCTTCCACCTCTCCCCAATTAAAAGCATCAGCTCCTATTGGATGCTATCTGGCTCCAAGAAATATGAATTCTGTTCATGGGATTGCCAGGAATCAGAGTCTGTCTTGCAAGCCTGCTGTCTCTCCATGTCCCACATCTTTGAGTAAAGTTGAAGATACATGCAATATGAAAGGACCACTTATTTATCACTCAAGGAGGACTGGCAGTAACACATGGCTGGGCATACCATTCATTCCGCTGCGAGCAGCAGTGAGATACAAAAGAAAGCTGCTAACACAATGATTCGGGAATATGGGCTGGCCAGAAGTCACCCATTGTGTATCATCTGCAGGCTGGTTGAGAGTTGCCTGCTCGGCACATCTTACTATTACAGCTGAAACCTGGAGCTGAACAGAAAACCCTCGTAAGATAGCATCAGGCATCCGCCACGGTCCGCGACATTCTGTACAGTATGCAGCTGATTTCTCAGCCCATTTGGGTTGTCCTAACAATCAGTACTTTATGCCTGAAAGGGCCCAAGACAACCATCGCCTTCACTCTCTGCTGCCCATCCGAGTGACCCAAACATATTGCCAGAGGCTCCTTGGACCTTTCAAGGCCACCAGGATGAGGCAGGAAGCCAAGAGGATTCCTCCCAGCCTTACATAATGGATGTCTTGAACCCGGCTCCTCAGACTGAACAGCGTGTTCCTGCCTGCCCTGGAAACCTGCGGTTTCTCAGCTGCTAGCCTTCCAAAGCTGTCTCTCCATACAACAGGCATTCCAATGGAGCAGAGCTTGTTTCTTGGTAATCGAAGGCCACGTCTGCTTCAGGTCTGGCTACTTACATTCTGCTTTCTTCTTTGCTTCAGGACTGGAGGTAAGTATTGCCCCCATCCCAGAAGAGGTAAAAGAAGAAGAAGCTACTGTTTTACATAGGTTGACTCTATTAGTAGCCGGAGAGATATACTTTGGGGTGGTAGGGCGGAAATGCCTTCTGCCATAGGTCTGCAATAATTCAGTGTTATTGTGCATGCTTTTCATGCAGAAAGCCCCAGGTTAATCCCTTAGCATCTCCAGTCGAAAAATTTAAGGAGAAGAGAGTCGGTACAATAATGGGGCAAAATGGACCGGTAGCTTGAAATGCTGGAAGGCAGCTCTGTATGTATGTATGTAGGAGTGAATCAGGCTGCCCAACATCTGGTATATTTGTAGGATGCGGGTAGTGTTGTGGTCTAAACCACTGAGCCTCTTGGGTTTGCCAGTCGGAAGGTTGGCGGTTCAAATCCCCATGACGGGGTGACCTCACGTTGCTCGGTCCCAACTCCTGCCGACTTAGCAGTTCAAAAGCATGCCAGTGCAAGTAGATAAATAGATACCACTTTGATGGGAAGGAAAATGGCATTTCCATGCGCTCTGGCTTCTGGCTTGCCATTCCGTTGCCACAGAAGTGGTTTAGTCCTGCTGGCCACATGGCCCTGAAATCTGTCTGTGGACAAACACCAGAAAGCGAGAAGAGCACCGTACCCCATCATCGCCTTTGAATCGACTTCACTGTCCAGGAGTCCTTTACCTTTTATATGTGTAGGGTTGGAGAGAAAATGTCTCATGTAACATTAAATACATTCTGCCATTAGTGCAAGGATTTGTGCCTTCACAATGGGACTTCCCTCCTCCTCCTGAGTGTGCCCTAAATCTATTCAGTGCATTCCCCAAACTGCCGGAGGTAAATTTGGGCATGATACGCAGCAGGCATTGGGGAGGAGTGAAAGGGAGAACTTCTGTTGCAAAGGCACAAATCCTTTCACTAACGTCATGAGTGCACTGAGTATTCATAGAACTTTGAAGTGTCAGGCATAGCTCTAATGGCTTTAGCCCAAACGTAGCAGAGTTTTCCTGCACAGCGAAGAAGCTAGTTGAGGTGGAAATGACTAGTCAGCTAGACTCAGAATAACTATTTACAGGATTTATTAAAAGGAAAAATAAAACCAGCAGAGTTTCTGCATACAAAGCAAAGCAAAATAAATCCTTTCTTTCTCTCTCTCTCTCTCTTAACCATACACAGCACTCCTACTCCTAACACACACCCAACCCACACTGTGCTAGCAACCCCTAGATAACAGAGTTGAGTGCTGGTCGTTAACCAATCAGAGTAAGTAGTTTCTAGGTCAAGCAGACCTGGGCTTTCTGCCAAGAGTAAATTGACACTGCCTTGAGTTAATTGTGTGAAGCCAGAATCTGTAAGTTTCCCATGAGAACCAATTAACAGAAACTGAACAAGTATGACCAATGGGCGTATATTCCAGCTTTTTCTGCCAGGTCTAAAAGTGGAGCCCAATAGTTTAGAGCTCTTTTCAGGACAGAGTTAAGCTTCAATTGAGGGAGGAAGCTGCTTTTCTTCTGGGAGCGCCATCTTTGGAAAAAAGAGGATTCCCTTGTCTGGGCGGAATGTGTTGCTAGACAAAGGGCCCAGGAGCATGCTGTGCATCTGCATAGAGTATCCCCATCTGCAGAGATGTAAATTTAGTCAGACTTTCTGATGGGGGAAAAAATCCTACTGCTCTAGGATCTATTCTGACAGCTATGGGTGCCTATAGGATTTTATGGGTTGGGAGACTGAAAATCAATTGGTTCCTCCACAAATAAAAAAAAGGGGGGTCTCACTTGGTACTATGCTTTGCAGTACACCCAGGAAAGAAAATTAATATAAATGAGGAAAGTGGTAGGAGTTCCTGGGGCTTCAGACCCCTCGTCTACCTCCTAATGAAGCCCCGGATTTAGTGACCGATGGGTGAAGGTGATGCTTTCAGGAAGAAACAATAAAACAAATTTTTGTGCCTCCTACAGCAGATGCTGTGAAATGCAGAAAATGCCTGTCAACTGGTCCTGGCAAGCCGTGTAAACCAAATGATTTGACATGTTCGGGGCTATTCTGTGTAATGACAGAAAGATTGGAAGGTAAGAAGGCTTTTCTGTGACTATGACTTGCCTATTCTATGCTCTGGTAACCTCTTCATTTCTCTGATGAAAATGGGAATATCCCATTCCACAATGGCAATTTTATTATTTATACACCACACATCTTACGGGGTTGCCCCAGCCACTCTGAGATGCTTCCAAAAGATATAAAAACATAATAAAACATTAAACATTTTAAAAACTTCCCTATACAGCAGGCTCGTCCAACTCTTATAGAGACTGCGACTGAATTCCCTTGGTAATGTAAGGAGTAACTGTTAGGCAAACATTCTTTAAGAAACAGACAAAAGTTCCTGGAAGCTTTAAAGAGGGTTCCAGAATTTTCTTTAGTGTATAGTAGTGGTACTCTAGGCTCCATTGGTGTCAGGTGGAGGTGCAATAAAGGAAGGAAGTTGCAGTTGCAATTTCTGCACCAGGAAATCACACACCATCAGTACGCATGCCAACAACGAGGTGGGAAGGAAGACAATATGTGCTGCTGATACTGTGAGTTTTGCTGTGTTAAGATTGTTAATTACTGGACTGAAATTATACTGTGCTGGAGAGATAAAGAAGCAATGTAAATAGCTTGTACATAAGAGTAACAGAAATGCTTGTGCAACCAGTCAAGCAATAAAGAAGCTCTTGACTGTGAATTTGAGTATGACTCCTGTTCTTGCCCTCTGCCTCTGGGGAAAACTCTGCTACAAACAGTAAGAAGTGGTTTTACCGAGGTGCCACCACACAAGCAGAAAAGCGCAGCAGAAGTGTGTGGGCGGTAATCTCTAATAGTAACACCTTTTAACAGAGTGGTTAATGGACAGATTGACAGAGCTGCCAAATATTGGGCATTGCTTGGCAAGTGCAAAGTTGCAGCAGCAATATGAAAAATACCAAGCATTTCCCATGAAAATAAGTATTAGAAAGCTTTTCCCCAGCTCCATTTTGCAGCTGGGGAGATTCATGGACATATCACTGCAAGGCAGACTGTGCAACAGTCTTCCAGCAGTACTGGAAGAGCTGCTTCATTAGAGTCTTAAATGCCAGCTATATTCTTATATTAAGCCATATTACGTAGAGGGACCTTGCTTAAGAAGATGAAATGTTGCCGAGGAACAAGGAAAGCAAGGTTTCTGCTTCAAGTAACTAACTGGCATGTCACTTGGAAAGTAGCCTATTTTTCAGTCTGAAGGAAAGGTATTTGGGATTTATTTTAGACAACAGTGGTGGAAATTCTGAGATTTAAGGGTTTGTTTTATGTGGACATGTATTTTGCGCATGTTTTAAATTTATTTTATTTTAATGTTGACACTTTAGTAGTTTTCCATGGGGAAAAAACAGTTTTAGGTATGCATTTGTCAATGGAGCTTAAAATGGAGTTTATTTCAATGTGCTGTGAGCTTTGTCTCTTTTTTGGTATGAACTATGGACTCCACTCACTAGTTAGTATCAACATAAGCACTTCTCTTTCTCTCGCCAGGTCCAAATAAGGAGTTGCGGACCTTCAAATTTTGTGGCGAAGCTCAGAATAAAAAATTCTGCGGAACGAAAAAGGGAGATAAATTTAAAGTACACTGCTGTGAAACTGACATGTGTTTTGACTGATTTTACTGTTCTATTCTTCTATTGTTTTAACCCATCCAGAAACCTCATGGTAAAGGGTGGGTAGCCAGTCTTTCTCCTTCTCTTTCACTTTCTCCTTTGAAAAACATAATATTAGAACATTTCATATCCTTTGCTTTTGACGGATGTCTGGTCTTCCTCCTGCCATTCCAATTCAAATGACAGAGGAAACACAGAAAAGCAACAAACCCCACCCCGAGACTGTGACTCTACCACTGCCTCCACTAGTACACCACTGGTGGTAATAGTAATAGTAGTAATAACCATAACCATAACACAATAATAATAATAAATTGTTCCCCACTCATCTTAAATGTGTAGCCCCAGATGTCTGTTTACCCCCTTTTAGGTACCCCCTTCGGCTCATACTCCTGGTTTGAAATCCTGCTCTTCATCAGCCTGCCAAATGGGCCAATTGCAGGCTGGTGTGGAGAGGGAACAATCAGGATTCCCTCAGGTCTACTCCGGGGGGATTTAAAACAGCCCACGCCAGCCCCCGATGTCTAGCATTCTTCGCAAAAACCGACCCATTTTGCATTTACAAATTGAATTGACCTTGCAATGGCTGCGGTGGTCGCTGTATTGTTGGTACCGGGTAGGAATTTGCCTACCTGGTGAATTGGCTATGATCTGGAGGTTTTGCCTAATGCTGTAGCAATCGTCACAACTTTGGCGGTTTAGGCGTTGGGTAGCCTTAGCCTTGGTTGGAGGGGGGGTTGTACCCTGGCCTTCCCCTCCAGAAATAGGGTATCCTGTTAAAGGGGTCTGTGATGGAGTTGCTTCTGTCCATTTGCCCAGATGGGGGGAGGGGCTTGGGCCTCAGCGTTCCTAGGGGTAGGGATCCCTGTGGAGATCCCCCTATTTGATGTAAGTCATGGGAATCTCCACTGCCAGGTTGACCCTGATGTCATTTCCGGTAGGCAGACCGGAAATAAATGCTTACACAATGCCTATAGGCAAACTACTTCATCTGTAGTCAATACAGTTGTGGCCTGATTTGATCTCATTCCACTGTGTGGCCTCCTTTATTGGTAGCTCACTTGAGCAGAGGAAGGGTGCACACCCTGGGCCTGTAGACTCTGGGAAGCTTCCAAGAGAATATAAAAATACATAAAACCACCTGACATTGAAAACTTCTCGATACAGGACTGCCTTCAAATGTCTCAAGGTCAGTCCTTAATTGCCTTGTTAGAGCATCCCAACCGATACTCACAGTCAGGATGGTCAGGGGGGAGGCTGGAGCCACTTCCATCCAGACTCTCCTAGGTCATGCCCATCAGATTCTTAATTCATCTCTTCCTGGAGCTCATGGGTCACTGTTCTTCCCAACCCCTCCCTGGTTGTAGAGCTCAAATGTTCTCTTTTCTCTTTCCTGACCTTTGCCATGTAATTGGAACATAGCAAGGCTTTTAAGTAGTTTGGACTGGAGGGAGTTTTAGGTGGCCAATCAAGATAGAGATCAATAATAATAGTTAAAATTACTGCTAATTTTGCATGCAGAACAAATGCAAGAAGAATAGCTTGCAATATTTGTTGTACCTTACGCGACAATGCTTTCCTTCAATAAAGTTGAAAAATGAAGTTGTGGTCTGTGTTCTATTTTGGTTCCTGTGTAATTTTTGTATCTTGATCACACAAGAAATCACTTGCCTTATATTTTCTGTTCCTCACGAATGATGTGTTTATTGTGAGGCCTTATTATTTTGTTCTAATTCCTTTCTTTGATCTAACAACAAATGCCTATTTTAAAAGTATGGGCCATATCCCATGCTTTGCAACAGACTTCTGTGCTCAGCAGCACTTCCTCTCCCTCTCCTGCTTTCCCTCCAGCTTCCGGCAAGCACAGACAAAAATACAACAAAGCAGATCCTCCATTCTGCACAACACTCTTGCATCATAAATGACAGTTTTCAAATAGAATCCCATACACAAATCACATGAGCCCAGTTAGCATCTGGAAGTATTGACGTAACCGTACCATATTAGTATGTTTCTCCAAGTCTTTGCACTCAGATTCCAAAATAAAAGGGCCTCAGTCAACTGTTTAACCACCCAACCTTCCACCTCTCCCCAATTAAAAGCATCAGCTCCTATTGGATGCTATCTGGCTCCAAGAAATATGAATTCTGTTCATGGGATTGCCAGGAATCAGAGTCTGTCTTGCAAGCCTGCTGTCTCTCCATGTCCCACATCTTTGAGTAAAGTTGAAGATACATGCAATATGAAAGGACCACTTATTTATCACTCAAGGAGGACTGGCAGTAACACATGGCTGGGCATACCATTCATTCCGCTGCGAGCAGCAGTGAGATACAAAAGAAAGCTGCTAACACAATGATTCGGGAATATGGGCTGGCCAGAAGTCACCCATTGTGTTTCATCTGCAGGCTGGTTGAGAGTTGCCTGCTCGGCACATCTTACTATTACAACTGAAACCCGGAGCTGAACAGAAAACCCTCGTAAGATAGCATCAGGCATCCGCCACGGTCCGCGACATTCTGTACAGTATGCAGCTGATTTCTCAGCCCATTTGGGTTGTCCTAACAATCAGTACTTTATGCCTGAAAGGGCCCAAGACAACCATCGCCTTCACTCTCTGCTGCCCATCCGAGTGACCCAAGCATATTGCCAGAGGCTCCTTGGACCTTTCAAGGCCACCAGGATGAGGCAAGAAGCCAAGAGGGTTCCTCCCAGCCGTATTTAATGGATATCTTGAACCCGGCTCCTCAGACTGAACAGCGTGTTCCTGCCTGCCCTGGAAACCTGCGGTTTCTCAGCTGCTAGCCTTCCAAAGCTGTCTCTCCATACAACAGGCATTCCAATGGAGCAGAGTTTGTTTCTTGGTAATCGAAGGCCACGTCTGCTTCAGGTCTGGCTACTTACATTCTGCTTTCTTCTTTGCTTCAGGACTGGAGGTAAGTATTGCCCCCATCCCAGAAGAGGTAAAAGAAGAAGAAGCTACTGTTTTACATAGGTTGACTCTATTAGTAGCCGGAGAGATATACTTTGGGGTGGTAGGGGGGAAATGCCTTCTGCCATAGGTCTGCAATAATTCAGTGTTATTGTGCATGCTTTTCATGCAGAAAGCCCCAGGTTAATCCCTTAGCATCTCCAGTCGAAAAATTTAAGGAGAAGAGAGTCGGTACAATAATGGGGCAAAATGGACCGGTAGCTTGAAATGCTGGAAGGCAGCTCTGTCTGTATGTATGTATGTAGGAGTGAATCAGGCTGCCCAACATCTGGTATATTTGTAGGATGCGGGTAGTGTTGTGGTCTAAACCACTGAGCCTCTTGGGTTTGCCAGTCGGAAGGCTGGCGGTTCAAATCCCCATGACGGGGTGAGCTCACGTTGCTCGGTCCCAACTCCTGCCGACTTAGCAGTTCAAAAGCATGCCAGTGCAAGTAGATAAATAGATACCACTTTGATGGGAAGGAAAATGGCATTTCCATGCGCTCTGGCTTCTGGCTTGCCATTCCGTTGCCACAGAAGTGATTTAGTCATGCTGGCCACATGACCCTGAAATCTGTCTGTGGACAAACACCAGAAAGCGAGAAGAGCACCGTACCCCATCATCGCCTTTGAACCGACTTCACTGTCCAGGAGTCCTTTACCTTTTATATGTGTAGGGTTGGAGAGAAAATGTCTCATGTAACATTAAATACGTTCTGCCATTTGTGCCTTCACAATGGGACTTCCCTCCTCCTCCTGAGTAGGCCCTAAATCTATTCAGTGCATTCCCCAAACTGTCGGAGGTAAATTTGGGCAAGATACGCAGCAGGCATTGGGGAGGAGTGAAAGGGAGAACTTCTGTTGCAAAGGCACAAATCCTTTCACTAACGTCATGAGTGCACTGAGTATGACCAATGGGCGTATATTCCAGCTTTTTCTGCCAGGTCTAAAAGTGGAGCCCAATAGTTTAGAGCTCTTTTCAGGACAGAGTTAAGCTTCAATTGAGGGAGGAAGCTGCTTTTCTTCTGGGAGCGCCATCTTTGGAAAAAAGAGGATTCCCTTGTCTGGGCGGAATGTGTTGCTAGACAAAGGGCCCAGGAGCATGCTATGAATCTGCATAGAGTTTCCCCATCTGCAGAGATGTAAATTTAGTCAGACTTTCTGATGGGGGAAAAAATCCTACTGCTCTAGGATCTATTCTGACAGCTATGGGTGCCTATAGGATTTTATGGGTTGGGAGACTGAAAATCAATTGGTTCCTCCACAAATAAAAAAAAAGGGGGTCTCACTTGGTACTATGCTTTGCAGTACACCCAGGAAAGAAAATTAATATAAATGAGGAAAGTGGTAGGAGTTCCTGGGGCTTCAGACCCCTCGTCTACCTCCTAATGAAGCCCCGGATTTAGTGACCGATGGGTGAAGGTGATGCTTTCAGGAAGAAACAATAAAACAAATTTTTGTGCCTCCTACAGCAGATGCTGTGAAATGCAGAAAATGCATGTCAACTGGTACTGGCAAGCCGTGTAAACCAAATGATTTGACATGTTCGGGGCTATTCTGTGTAATGACAGAAAGATTGGAAGGTAAGAAGGCTTTTCTGTGACTATGACTTGCCTATTCTATGCTCTGGTAACCTCTTCATTTCTCTGATGAAAATGGGAATATCCCATTCCACAATGGCAATTTTATTATTTATACCCCACACATCTTATGGGTTGCCCCAGCCACTCTGAGAAGCTTCCAAAAGATATAAAAACATAATAAAACATTAAACATTTTAAAAACTTCCCTATACAGCAGGCTCGTCCAACTCTACAGAGACTGCGACTGAATTCACTTGGTAATGTAAGGAGTAACTGTTAGGCAAACATTCTTTAAGAAACAGACAAAAGTTCCTGGAAGCTTTAAAGAGGGTTCCAGAATTTTCTTTAGTGTATAGTAGTGGTACTCTAGGCTCCATTGGTGTCAGGTGGAGGTGCAAATAAAGGGAGGAAGTTGCAGTTGCAATTTCTGCACCAAGAAATCACACACCATCAGTACGCATGCCAACAACGAGGTGGGAAGGAAGACAATATGTGCTGCTGATACTGTGAGTTTTGCTGAGTCAAGATTGCTAATTACTGGACTGAAATTATACTGTGCTGGAGAGATAAAGAAGGAATGTAAATAGCTTGTACATAAGAGTAACAGAAATGCTTGTGCAACCAGTCAAGCAATAAAGAAGCTCTTGACTGTGAATTTGAGTATGACTCCTGTTCTTGCCCTCTGCCTCTGGGGAAAACTCTGCTACAAACAGTAAGAGGTGGTTTTACCGAGGTGCCACCACACAAGCAGAAAAGCGCAGCAGAAGTGTGTGGGCGGTAATCTCTAATAGTAACACCTCTTAACAGAGTGGTTAATGGACAGATTGACAGAGCTGCCAAATATTGGGCATTGCTTGGCAAGTGCAAAGTTGCAGCAGCAATATGAAAAATACCAAGCATTTCCCATGAAAATAAGTATTAGAAAGCTTTTCCCCAGCTCCATTTTGCAGCTGGGGAGATTCATGGACATATCACTGCAAGGCAGACTGTGCAACAGTCTTCCAGCAGTACTGGAAGAGCTGCTTCATTAGAGTCTTAAATGCCAGCTATTTTCTTATATTAAGCCATATTACGTAGAGGGACCTTGCTTAAGAAGATGAAATGTTGCCGAGGAACAAGGAAAGTAAGGTTTCTGCTTCAAGTAACTAACTGGCATGTCACTTTGAAAGTAGCCTTTTTTCAGTCTGAAGGAAAGGTATTTGGGATTTATCTTAGACAACAGTGGTGGAAATTCTGAGATTTAAGGGTTTGTTTTATGTGGACATGTATTTTGCGCATGTTTTAACTTAATTTTATTTTAATGTTGACACTTTAGTAGTTTTCCATGGGGAAAAAACAGTTTTAGGTATGCATTTGTCAATGGAGCTTAAAATGGAGTTTATTTCAATGTGCTGTGAGCTTTGTCTCTTTTTGGGTATGAACTATGGACTCCACTCACTAGTTACTATCAACATAAGCACTTCTCTTTCTCTCGCCAGGTCCAAATAAGGAGTTGCGGACCTTCAAATTTTGTGGCGAAGCTCAGAATAAAAAATTCTGCGGAACGGACAGGGGAGAGAAACTTAAAGTACACTGCTGTGAAACTGACATGTGTTTTGACTGATTTTACTGTTCTATTCTTCTATTGTTTTAACCCATCCAGAAACCTCATGGTAAAGGGTGGGTAGCCAGTCTTTCTCCTTCTCTTTCACTTTCTCCTTTGAAAAACATAATATTAGAACATTTCATATCCTTTGCTTTTGACGGATGTCTGGTCTTCCTCCTGCCATTCCAATTCAAATGACAGAGGAAACACAGAAAAGCAACAAACCCCACCCCGAGACTGTGACTCTACCACTGCCTCCACTAGTACACCACTGGTGGTAATAGTAATAGTAGTAATAACAATAACCATAACACAATAATAATAATAAATTTGTTCCCCACTCATCTTAAATGTGTAGCCCCAGATGTCTGTTTACCCCCTTTTAGGTACCCCCTTCGGCTCATACTCCTGGTTTGAAATCCTGCTCTTCATCAGCCTGCCAAATGGGCCAATTGCAGGCTGGTGTGGAGAGGGAACAATCAGGATTCCCTCAGGTCTACTCCGGGGGGATTTAAAACAGCCCCCGCCAGCCCCCGATGTCTAGCATTCTTCGCAAAAACCGAGCCATTTTGCATTTACAAATTGAATTGACCTTGCAATGGCTGCGGTGGTCACTGTATTGTTGGTGCCGGGTAGGAATTTGCCTACCTGGTGAATTGGCTATGATCTGGAGGTTTTGCCTAACGCTGTAGCAATCGTTACAACTTTGGCGGTTTAGGCATTGGGTAGCCTTAGCCTTGGTTGGAGGGGGGGTTGTACCTGGCCTTCCCCTCCAGAAATAGGGTATCCTGTTAAAGGGGTCTGTGATGGAGTTGCTTCTGTCCATTTGCCCAGATGGGGGGAGGGGCTTGGGCCTCAGCGTTCCTAGGGGTAGGGATCCCTGTGGAGATCCCCCTATTTGATATAAGTCATGGGAATCTCCACTGCCGGGTTGACCCTGATGTCATTTCCGGTAGGCAGACCGGAAATAAATGCTTACACAATGCCTATAGGCAAACTACTTCATCTGTAGTCAATAAAGTTGTGGCCTGATTTGATCTCATTCCACTGTGTGGCCTCCTTTATTGGTAGCTCACTTGAGCAGAGGAAGGGTGCACACCCTGGGCCTGTAGACTCTGGGAAGCTTCCAAGAGAATATAAAAATACATAAAACCATCCGACATTGAAAACTTCTCGATACAGGACTGCCTTCAAATGTCTCAAGGTCAGTCCTTAATTGCCTTGTTAGAGCATCCCAACCGATACTCACAGTCAGGATGGTCAGGGGGGAGGCTGGAGCCACTTCCATCCAGACTCTCCTAGGTCATGCCCATCAGATTCTTAATTCATCTCTTCCTGGAGCTCATGGGTCACTGTTCTTCCCAACCCCTCCCTGGTTGTAGAGCTCAAATGTTCTCTTTTCTCTTTCCTGACCTTTGCCATGTAATTGGAACATAGCAAGGCTTTTAAGTAGTTTGGACTGGAGGGAGTTTTAGGTGGCCAATCAAGATAGAGATCAATAATAATAGTTAAAATTACTGCTAATTTTGCATGCAGAACAAATGCGAGAATAATAGCTTGCAATATTTGTTGTACCTTACGCGACAATGCTTTCCTTCAATAAAGTTGAAAAATGAAGTTGTGGTCTGTGTTCTATTTTGGTTCCTGTGTAATTTTTGTATCTTGATCACACAAGAAATCACTTGCCTTATATTTTCTGTTCCTCACGATTGATGTGTTTATTGTGAGGCCTTATTATTTTGTTCTAATTCCTTTCTTTGATCTAACAACAAATGCCTATTTTAAAAGTATGGGCCATATCCCATGCTTTGCAACAGACTTCTGTGCTCAGCAGCACTTCCTCTCCCTCTCCTGCTTTCCCTCCAGCTTCCGGCAAGCACAGACAAAAATACAACAAAGCAGATCCTCCATTCTGCACAACACTCTTGCATCATAAATGACAGTTTTCAAATAGAATCCCATACACAAATCACATGAGCCCAGTTAGCATCTGGAAGTATTGACGTAACCGTACCATATTAGTATGTTTCTCCAAGTCTTTGCACTCAGATTCCAAAATAAAAGGGCCTCAGTCAACTGTTTAACCATCCAACCATGGATGCCAGGGAGATAAAGTCCATCTGAGCCCCCAAGCTCGGTGCCGGACGATCCATCGTCCTCCCGTAGTCACGCAGTACCAGCAATTTAGCGACACTAAGCCTCAGGCTTAGTGCACACTCTAACAGCAGAATTCACACAGCAAAAGTTGCACAAGCATGAGAGCATATTTACAGTTTATTTGGCGTTGGTCAGAACAAAGAAGACATGACCGTCTGCTCCGACTGCTCAGGCAAAACAGCAGAAAACGAAAGGAACAGACAACATAAACATCCTGTGAGACAGGAAACGCGCAGGCTGTTATACAAACATCCTGCTCCCTTTTAAGGTGGAACGGAAATATCCTAACATCCTCCCCCTTTCCGTGTAACCTGTAGTACCTGTGGTTCAACCCAATTGCAACCTTTGTACGTAAACCTTAAGTTGTTCTCTGTTAACAACCTTAGACAACAGATCAGCAGGAATTTCATTTCCTGGCATGTAGGACACCTGAATGAGTCCTTTCTGAATACACTCTCTTGCACGATGTAGCTTAATCTGCAAGTACTTGGTCCTTTGCTTGCAACTCTCCGAGTTCAGCAAAGCCAAACAAGATCTATTGTCTTGATACACTTGTATAGGACATTTCACAGAAACCCCAATGTCCTTAAACAGTTGCATCAACCATTCACAATCCATGAGTGAAAATGACAGAGCATTGAGTTCTGCTTCACAGGAACTTAGGCTAACTGTTGTCTGCTTTTTGCACAACCAGTCAAACAGGCAGTGGTTGTACATGTAGCATACTCCAGAAGTGCTTGTACCATCCGTGGTGTCACTTCCAAAACTTGCATCTGAAAAGATTTCAAGACCTCCAGTCTTCTGACTGGTGAACCTCAGCCTGTAGTGCATAGTCCCTTTCAAATAGCGGGCTATGCGCTTCAGAGCTTTCCAATCCTGAACAGTAGGATTGTTAGCATGTCTGCTCAGCAGGTTAGTGCTTACAGCAATATCAGGTCTCGAACATCTAGCAATGAAATTCAACTTGCCTAGAATGCATCTGTACAGCGTTGTGTCAGAAAACGCTTCAGCAGTACTATCTACCTGGTAACCTGTCACCATCGGTGTGTCTGCTGGGTTTGCATCAACCAAATTCAACCTGGTTAATACATCAGTAATTTTCTGTGTTTGGTGTACCAGAAAATTACCTGCTTGGTCCCTCTCCACCTGCAGAGAAAGATAGTTGGATACCTCACCAAGATCCTTCATGTCAAAGTGCTCCTTCAGCTGAGCTAGGGTGCTTTGGTAAAAAGCCTGATTCTTCCAAAACATCAGAAGATCATCAACAAAACATAAACAATACAGTTTGTTTTGCCCCTCCTCCTTGACAAACACACACGGATCAGCTTTGCCCTGGTGAAAACCTAGAGAAAGCAACGTTTCAGTGAGTTTTGTGTTCCAACACCTGGCACTCTGCTTGAGACCATACAAGGATTTCCGCAGTTTACAGACCATTCCCTTCTGTATCTGCATCCTGTCAGGTGGAAGCATGTACAGCTCCTCCCCCAAAATCCCGTACAAAAAAGCTGTATTTATGTCATGATGGGAAACATGCAGTTTCTCCTCCGCAGCGATCTTGAGCATCAGCCGAATGCTCTCATATTTGACCGCGGGTGAGTAGGTCTCGTGGTAATCCTGCCCTGGTACCTGTGAAAAACCTCTGGCAACCAATCTGGCTTTGTGTCTGACAACCTTGCCATTCTGGTCTGTCTTGGCCTTGAAGACCCATTTGCTGCCAACCAGTCTCATTCCTGGGACTACCGGTACTAGTTCCCAAGTTTGGTTCCTGTTCAAAGAATCAACTTCAGCCTTCATGGCATTAAGCCAAGGCTCAGCATCTTTAGAGGTTAACTCCTGAACCTCTTTGAAGCTTGAAGGTTCCCACACCTTCTCTGAGCTACTAAGAACAGCAGTTGCCGTCTTAGCAAACTCATCAGCAAATCTCTTCGGAGGTTTGCCTTTGGTCGCCCTTTCAGACCTGCGAACCAGACGCAAGTCTTCTGGACTCATCTCCTCCTTCTTAGGAGAAAAGTGACCAATGGTGAACAGTGGTTCTTCCAGTTCATTGTCAGACTCATCAGATGGTCTGACTGAGGCCTTTGCGCTCTTGTAGTCTGCTGTGTCATCACTGTCACTGACAGCAGCAGCAGCGCCGCCCACTGAACTGGAATTCGAACTCTGATCATCATCATCATCATCATCATCCTCAGTTTCCTCAGCTTTCTCAGCATGATCTGCTTTCTTCACATCACCTTCATCCTCCTCTGGGTAACTCTGGAAAATTCCCACATTTTCCCCCCACTTAGGATTGTACTCAACACTCCTTGTGAACTTTATGGATTTAGAGTTAGTCATCCATACCCTGTATGCACCTTGTGCCCCACGCTTCCCAAGCTTGTTGCTTTGTGGGGTGTGTACCCACATGTCAGAACCAAAGATTCTCATGTGCTTGACATTAGGTTTCCTCCCAAACATTTTCTCATAGGGAGTGCAGCCAATAGGTGATGACAGTCTCCTGTTAAAAGAATAAACAAAATTCGCCAGAGCCTCCCCCCAGAACCTCTCAGGGAGATTGGCATCATGCAACAAGGTTTTTATTCCTTGCAGCAACGTTTGATTTGCTCTCTCCACAAGCCCATTCATCCATGGCGATCTAGGCGTTGACAAGTCATGCTGGATTCCCTTCTCAGTCAGGAAAGCTTCAAACTGCTGAGAAGTGAACTCCCCGCCTCGATCAGTAAACAGACAGCCGATACGTTTACCGTGAGCATTCTCCAACCAAGCACAGAATGCCTTGAACCTAGGAAATGCTTGCGATTTCTGCTCGAGCATAAACACATGAATGTACCTGGAAAAAGAATCAATTAGAACCATGAAGTACCTTGCTCCTCCCAAAGAGGACCTACCAGGTCTGCGTGAACTAGCTGGTAGGGTTTGGAAGCCTGCCTGCTAGACTCCTTGCCTTTTGGAGCAACCTTCACCTTGTTCTCTGCACAAGATACACATTTCATGTGAAATTTACAGGGTTTGATGTCCAAACCTTCAACCAACCCAGGCATCTTGGCTAGCGCTTGCCAAGATAAGTGACAAAATCTTCTATGTGCATCATGAATACATCCTGCATGAAGAACCTTGTTAGTTTGTGCAACACAACAAGTATCAGCATTAGATATAACAGCATTGTCATCATAAGTTAGACAGAACAAACCATCCATCAGCTTTGCATGCAAAATGTCCTCTTTGCCTTTTCTGATGACACAGACAGTCCTCTTGAAGGAAACCTCAAAACCACGCTCATTCAGCTGTGGGACACTAAGCAAATTGTCCGCAGCTCCTGGAACAAAAAGTACATCTCTGATGGTAGTATGCAGACTTGCAAGTTTCACAGTCCCAACTCCTGCAGCTTGCAAAGTCCTTCCATCAGCCAGGTGGATCTCTCCATCTTGAGGTGTGAAGGAGATGAACAGATGGCGGTCTTTGGTGAGATGGCGCGTGCACCCTGAATCCACAACAAACCTGGCCTTGGCCTTGTTTCCCACCGGCGTGGGCTTTTGCAGCTTGCCTTTAGCCTTTGGTGAAGCTGTGCCAGCAAACATAGCCTTGTTTTCCACTGGCGAGGGCTTTTGCAACTTGCCCCCCTGCTCCTGGCCATCAGACGTGCCTTTAGCCTTTGGTGGAGCTGTGCCAGCAAACATAGCCTTGTTTTCCACTGGCGTGGGCTTTTGCAACTTGCCCCCCTGCTCCTGGCCATCAGACGTGCCTTTAGCCTTTGGTGGAGCTGTGCCAGCAAACATAGCCTTGTTTTCCACTGGCGTGGGCTTTTGCAACTTGCCCCCCCGCTCCTGGCCATCTGCAGGCTTTATCCTTTGTTTACATCTGGCCTTCCGGCCTCTGCATAGGCTCTGACCTTGGTTCTCACGAGAAACAGAGCTCTCAGCTGCCGACTCCTTGGCTCCCCCTGGAGGCTGGAATGCTGCCTGGGATGACGTGGCAGTCTGCTCCCCCTGCAGCTTGCAATCGGTGCCCTCAGCATCCCTGCATTCACTCGCATTCTGGGAAACAGCCAGGACCTCCGATGCATTCAAACCCTGGGCTGGGGTGATTGGCAGGTGGGCCTTTTTCAAAGCATCCCACATGTCACGTGCCGTGAGATTTCCAGCAAGCGTCTTTATTTCCTCCAGAGAGACGGATAAGACTATTATATCAACGGCCCTCGAATGCTGGGCCTCCCATTTCTCTGTCCGAGGAACTGGAGCGGCTTCAAACACAGTATGCCAGACTCCAAACTGACGCAGCAAACTCTCACACCATTCTGCCCAGCTCTGATAATTGTGCCGATTTAACTTTGGGCACTCAGTGGCCTCCGAAGCTTGGAAAAAATCCATTCCAGCTTTTTACGTGAGCCTTTATGCCTTCAAAAACGGCTTATCTCGGCAGCCCATAAATCACGATGCCTCTGGCTCGGCTCCCAGGCCAATTAGTCTTCGCCGGACATCAAAGACGTATTCTGCGGCAAACAGAAAAGCCTCTGCTTTCGCTTTTCCAACATACCTTTCAGCAGTCTGTCGCTGTCTTACTCTCCTGCAAGTGCCGTGAATCTGGGCCCGAAACCTGTTGTTGGGATACTGCCAGGGAGATAAAGTCCATCTGAGCCCCCAAGCTCGGTGCCGGACAATCCATCGTCCTCCCGTAGTCACGCAGTACCAGCAATTTAGCGACACTAAGCCTCAGGCTTAGTGCACACTCTAACAGCAGAATTCACACAGCAAAAGTTGCACAAGCATGAGAGCATATTTACAATTTATTTGGCGTTGGTCAGAACAAAGAAAACATGACCGTCTGCTCCGACTGCTCAGGCAAAACAGCAGAAAACGAAAGGAACAGACAACATAAACATCCTGTGAGACAGGAAACGCGCAGGCTGTTATACAAACATCCTGCTCCCTTTTAAGGTGGAACGGAAATATCCTAACACCTTCCACCTCTCCCCAATTAAAAGCATCAGCTCCTTTTGGATGCTATCTGGCTCCAAGAAATATGAATTCTGTTCATGGGATTGTCAGGAATCAGAGTCTGTCTTGCAAGCCTGCTGTCTCTCCATGTCCCACATCTTTGAGTAAAGTTGAAGATACATGCAATATGAAAGGACCACTTATTTATCACTCAAGGAGGACTGGCAGTAACACATGGCTGGGCATACCATTCATTCCGCTGCGAGCAGCAGTGAGATACAAAAGAAAGCTGCTAACACAATGATTCGGGAATATGGGCTGGCCAGAAGTCACCCATTGTGTTTCATCTGCAGGCTGGTTGAGAGTTGCCTGCTCGGCACATCTTACTATTACAACTGAAACCCGGAGCTGAACAGAAAACCCTCGTAAGATAGCATCAGGCATCCGCCACGGTCCACGACATTCTGTACAGTATGCAGCTGATTTCTCAGCCCATTTGGGTTGTCCTAACAATCAGTACTTTATGCCTGAAAGGGCCCAAGACAACCATCGCCTTCACTCTCTGCTGCCCATCCGAGTGACCCAAGCATATTGCCAGAGACTCCTTGGACCTTTCAAGGCCACCAGGATGAGGCAAGAAGCCAAGAGGGTTCCTCCCAGCCGTATATAATGGATATCTTGAACCCGGCTCCTCAGACTGAACAGCGTGTTCCTGCCTGCCCTGGAAACCTGCGGTTTCTCAGCTGCTAGCCTTCCAAAGCTGTCTCTCCATACAAAAGGCATTCCAATGGAGCAGAGCTTGTTTCTTGGTAATCGAAGGCCACGTCTGCTTCAGGTCTGGCTACTTACATTCTGCTTTCTTCTTTGCTTCAGGACTGGAGGTAAGTATTGCCCCCATCCCAGAAGAGGTAAAAGAAGAAGAAGCTACTGTTTTACATAGGTTGACTCTATTAGTAGCCGGAGAGATATACTTTGGGGTGGTAGGGCGGAAATGCCTTCTGCCATAGGTCTGCAATAATTCAGTGTTATTGTGCATGCTTTTCATGCAGAAAGCCCCAGGTTAATCCCTTAGCATCTCCAGTCGAAAAATTTAAGGAGAAGAGAGTCGGTACAATAATGGGGCAAAATGGACCGGTAGCTTGAAATGCTGGAAGGCAGCTCTGTATGTATGTATGTAGGAGTGAATCAGGCTGCCCAACATCTGGTATATTTGTAGGATGCGGGTAGTGTTGTGGTCTAAACCACTGAGCCTCTTGGGTTTGCCAGTCAGAAGGTTGGCGGTTCAAATCCCCATGACGGGGTGAGCTCACGTTGCTCGGTCCCAACTCCTGCCGACTTAGCAGTTCAAAAGCATGCCAGTGCAAGTAGATAATAAGATACCACTTTGATGGGAAGGAAAATGGCATTTCCATGCGCTCTGGCTTCTGGCTTGCCATTCCGTTGCCACAGAAGTGGTTTAGTCCTGCTGGCCACATGACCCTGAAATCTGTCTGTGGACAAACACCAGAAAGCGAGAAGAGCACCGTACCCCATCATCGCCTTTGAATCGACTTCACTGTCCAGGAGTCCTTTACCTTTTATATGTGTAGGGTTGGAGAGAAAATGTCTCATGTAACATTAAATACGTTCTGCCATTAGTGCAAGGATTTGTGCCTTCACAATGGGACTTCCCTCCTCCTCCTGAGTGTGCCCTAAATCTATTCAGTGCATTCCCCAAACTGCCGGAGGTAAATTTGGGCATGATACGAAGCAGGCATTGGGGAGGAGTGAAAGGGAGAACTTCTGCTGCAAAGGCACAAATCCTTTCACTAACGTCATGAGTGCACTGAATATGACCAATGGGCGTATATTCCAGCTTTTTCTGCCAGGTCTAAAAGTGGAGCCCAATAGTTTAGAGCTCTTTTCAGGACAGAGTTAAGCTTCAATTGAGGGAGGAAGCTGCTTTTCTTCTGGGAGCGCCATCTTTGGAAAAAAGAGGATTCCCTTGTCTGGGCGGAATGTGTTGCTAGACTAAGGACACAGGAGCATGCTGTGCATCTGCATAGAGTATCCCCATCTGCAGAGATGTAAATTTAGTCAGACTTTCTGATGGGGGAAAAAATCCTACTGCTCTAGGATCTATTCTGACAGCTATGGGTGCCTATAGGATTTTATGGGTTGGGAGACTGAAAATCAATTGGTTCCTCCACAAATAAAAAAAAAGGGGGTCTCACTTGGTACTATGCTTTGCAGTACACCCAGGAAAGAAAATTAATATAAATGAGGAAAGTGGTAGGAGTTCCTGGGGCTTCAGACCCCTCGTCTACCTCCTAATGAAGCCCCGGATTTAGTGACCGATGGGTGAAGGTGATGCTTTCAGGAAGAAACAATAAAACAAATTTTTGTGCCTCCTACAGCAGATGCTGTGAAATGCAGAAAATGCATGTCAACTGGTACTGGCAAGCCGTGTAAACCAAATGATTTGACATGTTCGGGGCTATTCTGTGTAATGACAGAAAGATTGGCAGGTAAGAAGGCTTTTCTGTGACTATGACTTGCCTATTCTATGCTCTGGTAACCTCTTCATTTCTCTGATGAAAATGGGAATATCCCATTCCACAATGGCAATTTTATTATTTATACCCCACACATCTTACGGGGTTGCCCCAGCCACTCTGGGAAGCTTCCAAAAGATATAAAAACATAATAAAACATTAAACATTTTAAAAACTTCCCTATACAGCAGGCTCGTCCAACTCTTATAGAGACTGCGACTGAATTCACTTGGTAATGTAAGGAGTAACTGTTAGGCAAACATTCTTTAAGAAACAGACAAAAGTTCCTGGAAGCTTTAAAGAGGGTTCCAGAATTTTCTTTAGTGTATAGTAGTGGTACTCTAGGCTCCATTGGTGTCAGGTGGAGGTGCAAATAAAGGGAGGAAGTTGCAGTTGCAATTTCTGCACCAGGAAATCACACACCATCAGTACGCATGCCAACAACGAGGTGGGAAGGAAGACAATATGTGCTGCTGATACTGTGAGTTTTGCTGTGTCAAGATTGCTAATTACTGGACTGAAATTATACTGTGCTGGAGAGATAAAGAAGGAATGTAAATAGCTTGTACATAAGAGTAACAGAAATGCTTGTGCAACCAGTCAAGCAATAAAGAAGCTCTTGACTGTGAATTTGAGTATGACTCCTGTTCTTGCCCTCTGCCTCTGGGGAAAACTCTGCTACAAACAGTAAGAGGTGGTTTTACCGAGGTGCCACCACACAAGCAGAAAAGCGCAGCAGAAGTGTGTGGGCGGTAATCTCTAATAGTAACACCTTTTAACAGAGTGGTTAATGGACAGATTGACAGAGCTGCCAAATATTGGGCATTGCTTGGCAAGTGCAAAGTTGCAGCAGCAATATGAAAATTACCAAGCATTTCCCATGAAAATAAGTATTAGAAAGCTTTTCCCCAGCTCCATTTTGCAGCTGGGGAGATTCATGGACATATCACTGCAAGGCAGACTGTGCAACAGTCTTCCAGCAGCACTGGAAGAGCTGCTTCATTAGAGTCTTAAATGCCAGCTATATTCTTATATTAAGCCATATTACGTAGAGGGACCTTGCTTAAGAAGATGAAATGTTGCCGAGGAACAAGGAAAGTAAGGTTTCTGCTTCAAGTAACTAACTGGCATGTCACTTGGAAAGTAGCCTTTTTTCAGTCTGAAGGAATGGTATTTGGGATTTATCTTAGACAACAGTGGTGGAAATTCTGAGATTTAAGGGTTTGTTTTATGTGGACATGTATTTTGCACATGTTTTAAATTTATTTTATTTTAATGTTGACACTTTAGTAGTTTTAGCATGGGGAAAAAACAGTTTTAGGTATGCATTTGTCAATGGAGCTTAAAATGGAGTTTATTTCAATGTGCTGTGAGCTTTGTCTCTTTTTTGGTATGAACTATGGACTCCACTCACTAGTTAGTATCAACATAAGCACTTCTCTTTCTCTCGCCAGGTCCAAATAAGGAGTTGCGGACCTTCAAATTTTGTGGCGAAGCTCAGAATAAAAAATTCTGCGGAACGGACAGGGGAGAGAAACTTAAAGTACACTGCTGTGAAACTGACATGTGTTTTGACTGATTTTACTGTTCTATTCTTCTATTGTTTTAACCCATCCAGAAACCTCATGGTAAAGGGTGGGTAGCCAGTCTTTCTCCTTCTCTTTCACTTTCTCCTTTGAAAAACATAATATTAGAACATTTCATATCCTTTGCTTTTGACGGATGTCTGGTCTTCCTCCTGCCATTCCAATTCAAATGACAGAGCAAACACAGAAAAGCAACAAACCCCACCCCGAGACTGTGACTCTACCACTGCCTCCACTAGTACACCACTGGTGGTAATAGTAATAGTAGTAATAACCATAACCATAACACAATAATAATAATAAATTTGTTCCCCACTCATCTTAAATGTGTAGCCCCAGATGTCTGTTTGCCCCCTTTTAGGCACCCCCTTCGGCTCATACTCCTGGTTTGAAATCCTGCTCTTCATCAGCCTGCCAAATGGGCCAATTGCAGGCTGGTGTGGAGAGGGAACAATCAGGATTCCCTCAGGTCTACTCCGGGGGGATTTAAAACAGCCCCCGCCAGCCCCCGATGTCTAGCATTCTTCGTTGGATCAACCCACCCATTTTGCATTTACAAATTGAATTGACCTTGCAATGGCTGCGGTGGTCGCTGTATTGTTGGTACCGGGTAGGAATTTGCCTACCTGGTGAATTGGCTATGACCTGGAAGTTTTGCCTAATGCTCTAGCAATCGTCACAACTTTGGCGGTTTAGGCATTGGGTAGCCTTAGCCTTGGTTGGAGGGGGGGTTGTACCCTGGCCTTCCCCTCCAGAAATAGGGTATCCTGTTAAAGGGGTCTGTGATGGAGTTGCTTCTGTCCATTTGCCCAGATGGGGGGAGGGGCTTGGGCCTCAGCGTTCCTAGGGGTAGGGATCCCTGTGGAGATCCCCCTATTTGATATAAGTCATGGGAATCTCCACTGCCGGGTTGACCCTCATGTCATTTCCGGTAGGCAGACCGGAAATAAATGCTTACACAATGCCTATAGGCAAACTACTTCATCTGTAGTCAATAAAGTTGTGGCCTGATTTGATCTCATTCCACTGTGTGGCCTCCTTTATTGGTAGCTCACTTGAGCGGAGGAAGGGTGCACACCCTGGGCCTGTAGACTCTGGGAAGCTTCCAAGAGAATATAAAAATACATAAAACCATCTGACATTGAAAACTTCTCGATACAGGACTGCCTTCAAATGTCTCAAGGTCAGTCCTTAATTGCCTTGTTAGAGCATCCCAACCGATACTCACAGTCAGGATGGTCAGGGGGGAGGCTGGAGCCACTTCCATCCAGACTCTCCTAGGTCATGCCCATCAGATTCTTAATTCATCTCTTCCTGGAGCTCATGGGTCACTGTTCTTCCCAACCCCTCCCTGGTTGTAGAGCTCAAATGTTCTCTTTTCTCTTTCCTGACCTTTGCCATGTAATTGGAACATAGCAAGGCTTTTAAGTAGTTTGGACTGGAGGGAGTTTTAGGTGGCCAATCAAGATAGAGATCAATAATAATAGTTAAAATTACTGCTAATTTTGCATGCAGAACAAATGCGAGAATAATAGCTTGCAATATTTGTTGTACCTTACGCGACAATGCTTTCCTTCAATAAAGTTGAAAAATGAAGTTGTGGTCTGTGTTCTATTTTGGTTCCTGTGTAATTTTTGTATCTTGATCACACAAGAAATCACTTGCCTTATATTTTCTGTTCCTCATGAGTGATGTGTTTATTGTGAGGCCTTATTATTTTGTTCTAAATCCTTTCTTTGATCTAACAACAAATGCCTATTTTAAAAGTATGGGCCATATCCCATGCTTTGCAACAGACTTCTGTGCTCAGCAGCACTTCCTCTCCCTCTCCTGCTTTCCCTCCAGCTTCCGGCAAGCACAGACAAAAATACAACAAAGCAGATCCTCCATTCTGCACAACACTCTTGCATCATAAATGACAGCTTTCAAATACAATCCCATACACAAATCACATGAGCCCAGTTAGCATCTGGAAGTATTGACGTAACCGTACCATATTAGTATGTTTCTCCAAGTCTTTGCACTCAGATTCCAAAATAAAAGGGCCTCAGTCAACTGTTTAACCATCCAACCTTCCACCTCTCCCCAATTAAAAGCATCAGCTCCTATTGGATGCTATCTGGCTCCAAGAAATATGAATTCTGTTCATGGGATTGCCAGGAATCAGAGTCTGTCTTGCAAGCCTGCTGTCTCTCCATGTCCCACATCTTTGAGTAAAGTTGAAGATACATGCAATATCAAAGGACCACTTATTTATCACTCATGGAGAACAGAAACACATGGCTGGGCACATCATTCATTCCGCTGCGAGCAGCAGTGAGATACAAAAGAAAGCTGCTAACACAACGATTCGGGAATATGGGCTGGCCAGAAGTCACCCATTGTGTTTCATCTGCAGGCTGGTTGAGAGTTGCCTGCTCGGCACATCTTACTATTACAACTGAAACCTGGAGCTGAACAGAAAACCCTCGTAAGATAGCATCAGGCATCCGCCACTCCTCCGTCATATATGGTGGTGTTCAAATAAAAATCTGTACATAAATCATGGCTCAGAGTCCCTAAATTACATGAGCCCAGTCAGCAACTGGACTTGGCAACCACGCAGACAATTATCAAAAGGGAAATTGAACTCTCCCCTGAAATGGGCTCCAAGGTACAGGATTTCACCTTATAACTGGATCTGCTGAATCGAAACCAGACATCAATACCAGGGAAGATTCTGGAGCAGATCATTAAGCAAACAGTCTGTGAGCACCTAGAAAGGAATGCTGTGATCACCAATAGTCAGCATGGATTTCTGAAAAATAAGTCATGTCAGACTAACCTGATCTCGTTTTTTGACAGAATTACAAGCCTGGTAGATGAAGGGAACGCAGTGGATGTAGCCTACCTTGATTTCAGCAAGGCATTTGATAAGGTGCCCCATGATATTCTTGTAAAGAAGCTGGTAAAATGCGGTCTTGACTATGCTACCACTCAGTGGATTTGTAACTGGCTGACTGACCGAACCCAAAGGGTGCTCATCAATGGTTCCTCTTCATCCTGGAGAAGAGTGACTAGTGGGGTGCCACAGGGTTCTGTCTTGGGCCCGGTCTTATTCAACATCTTTATCAACGACTTGGATGATGGACTCAAGGGCATCCTGATCAAATTTGCAGATGACACCAAACTGGGAGGGGTGGCTAACACCCCAGAGGACAGGATCACACTTCAAAACGACCTTGACAGATTAGAGAACTGGGCCAAAACAAACAAGATGAATTTTAACAGGGAGAAATGTAAAGTATTGCACTTGGGCAAAAAAAATGAGAGGCACAAATACAGGATGGGTGACACCTGGCTTGAGAGCAGTACATGTGAAAAGGATCTAGGAGTCTTGGTTGACCACAAACTTGACATGAGCCAACAGTGTGACGCGGCAGCTAAAAAAGCCAATGCAATTCTGGGCTGCATCAATAGGAGTATAGCATCTAGATCAAGGGAAGTAATAGTGCCACTGTATTCTGCTCTGGTCAGACCTCACCTGGAGTACTGTGTCCAGTTCTGGGCACCACAGTTCAAGAAGGACATTGACAAACTGGAACGTGTCCAGAGGAGGGCAACCAAAATGGTCAAAGGCCTGGAAACGATGCCTTATGAGGAACGGCTAAGGGAGCTGGGCATGTTTAGCCTGGAGAAGAGGAGGTTAAGGGGTGATATGATAGCCATGTTCAAATATATAAAAGGATGTCACATAGAGGAGGGAGAAAGGTTGTTTTCTGCTGCTCCAGAGAAGCGGACACGGAGCAATGGATCCAAACTACAAGAAAGAAGATTCCACCTAAACATTAGGAAGAACTTCCTGACAGTAAGAGCTGTTCGACAGTGGAATTTGCTGCCAAGGAGTGTGGTGGAGTCTCCTTCTTTGGAGGTCTTTAAGCAGAGGCTTGACAACCATATGTCAGGAGTGCTCTGATGGTGTTTCCTGCTTGGCAGGGGGTTGGACTCGATGGCCCTTGTGGTCTCTTCCAACTCTATGATTCTATGATTCTATGAAACAATCCCTTTTACAATTCCCTTTTACCTGTGAAAGGAAGCTGCTTTTCTCCTGCCTCCTGATGAAAACATGAACACTGCAAGTTGCAGGACAGATTGTGCCATCTTTGGAAAAGAGGGTCTAGTTGTCTAGGTGGAAGGTGTTGCTAGTCTCAGGGCACAGGAGCTTGCCACAAACAATTTCCATCTCTTAATCTATACACAGAGATGCAAGTTTAGTTGGACATTGAATATTGATTGGTCCCTTCACAAATGAAATGCTGTCTGTTACAACAGGCGCTGTGAAATGCAGACTGTGCTCTTCAAAGGGGCCTGGCAAGCCATGCGAACCGAAGGAGAAGACATGTATGGGACCATTCTGCTTGAAGATACAAACATTTTCAGGTAAGTCTTTTCTGTCAACCATCTCCCTTTTTCTCTGCTGGGACTAGAATGACCTGAGATATAAGTTTAAAACTAAAAATAAAAAAAACTGGACGTGTATCTTTCATAAATGTTCATTTTATTTTAATGTTGACATTTTAGTAGTTTTTGTAGTTTTAGCAAAATAAATTCAAAATTCTATTTAAGTGCATATTTTTAAATGAAGCTTAAAATGTGGAGAAAGCTTTTCTCTCTCTCTTGATATGGACTATGGACTAATTCAGTAAAATTCTCTTCATTCACTAGTTAGTATCAACCTAGGCACTTATCTATCTATCTCCAGGACAAAATGGCAAATTGACTAATTACGTCAAAGAATGTGGAGTTTGAAAAAACTCTGTGGGACAGAGGTCACATCGGGAGATAAAAAGAAAGTATCATGCTGTAATAGCAACTTATGTTTTGACTGATCATTCTATTCTTAAGTTGTTTTCGCCTATCCATGTAAAAGGGTGGGTAACCAATCTTTCTCCTTTGATAGACATAATATTAGAGCGTTTCATATCATTTCCTTTTGATGGACAACAGGTCTTCCTCCTGCCATTGCAATTCAAATGACAGACAAAAGCCCCATGCATACATTCTGATGCCACGTCTAATAATCACATTCAGGGGATGTTCCACACCCAACAGCCTCATCGTCCTCCACAAAATGGTGGCTGACTGTGTGACCTGGGGAGTCTTCTGTATTTGCGGAGGGTTGCCATATATCTTAGACCGATGATTTTCCAGCTCCCTAAGTGCATTGGAAAGCCTCCATGAGCACAGGAAACCCCCCCCCCCCAATTTCCATACTTGTTAATCAAACACTCATCCAGTTCACAACTGTGTTTCTCCTTCCTGCTCCCAAGAGGAGGACTACTCATTTGTGCTCACTCATTTATGCACTCCTTCATTGTCTGATATTTTTAAAAGTTGCAAAAGTGCATAATTGACTTGGGTATTGGGGTGGAATGGGTCGTTTCTTGGAGAGTTGATGGACATGTACAGTGGCGTAGCGTGGGTTGTCAGCACCCGGGGCAAGGCAAGTAATGTGCGCCCCCAAACCCGTGGATTTGCGCCCCCTAACCCTAACCCCCAGATGTTGCGCCCAGTGTGGCCGGCACCCCCTGCACCCCCCACGCTACGCCACTGGACATGTACCAAGCAGTGATTTGCAATGTCTATAGGATTTGTGGATCTCTTTATCACTCCCCATCCCTGCATGAACTTGGCAAATCACAGAAGATGTTATCAAATACAATAACCTGTGCTAGGGATGGTGACAATTCCTCTCTTCCTGGAGCTCATGGAACCCTGTACTTCCCAACCTCTCCTCGGTTGGAGAACTCAAATGTTCTCTGTTCTCTTTCCTGAACATTGCCATGTGACTGGAACGTAGCAAAGTTTTAAGTAGTTTAGACTGGTGGGAGTTCTAGGTGGCCAACCATGATAGAGTTCAATAATAATAGTTAAAATCACTGCTAGTTTTGCATGCAGTAATGAGGCGAAAATAATAGCTTGTATTATTTGTTGTACCTTACGCATCAATTATTTCTTTCAATAAAATTTAAAAATGAAGTTGTGGTCTGTTTTCTATTTTAGCTCCTGTGTAATTACTGTATCTTGATCACAAAAGAAATCACTGTACCTCATATTTTCCTTTCCTCAAAATTGAGGAAATCTTAATTATATGGGCCATATCTCATGCTTTGCAACAGACCTCTGTACTCAGCTGCATTTCCTTTCCCTCTCTGGGCCCCTCCAACTTCCAGAAGACACAGGCAAGAATACGACAGGGCAAAACAAACAATGCAGATCCTCCATTCTGCATAACACTCGTGCATCGTATATGGCAGTGTTCAAATAGAATCCCATACACAAATCACATAAGCCCAATCAGCATCTGGAAGTATTAATGTAACCGTACTATATTAGTCTGTTTCTCCAAGTCTTTGCACTCAGATTCCAAAATAAAAGGGCCTCAGTCAACTGACTAACCAGCCAAACTTCCTGTGTTGTTGTTGTTGTGGTTTAGTTGTTTAGTCATGTCTGACCCTTCGTGACCCCTGGACCAGAGCATGCCAGGCACTCCTGTCTTCTACTGCCTCCCACAGTTTGGTCAAACTCATGCTGGTAGCTTTGACAACACTGTCCAACCATCTCGTCCTCTGTCGTCCCTTTCTCCTTTTGCCCTCCATCTTTCCCAACATCAGGGTCTTTTCCAGGGAGTCTTCTCTTCTCATGAGGTGTCCAAAGTATTGGAGCCTCAGCTTCACGATCTGTCCTTCCAGTGAGCACTCAGGGCTGATTTCCAGAGCCAACCTTCCACTTCTCCCCAATTAAAAACATCAGCTCATATTGGATGCGGTTTGGCTCCAAGAAATATGGAGGTGGCCAGAATATCTGTTCATGGGATTGCCAGGAATGAGAGTCTGTCTTGCAAGTCTGTTGTCTCTCCATGTCCCACATCTTTGAGTAAAGTTGAAGATACGTGCAATATCGAAGGACCACTTATTTATGACTCATGGAGAACAGAAACACATGGCTGTGCACATCATTCATTCCACTATGAGCAGCAGTGAGATACAAAAGAAAGCTGCTAACACAACGATTCGGGAATATGGGCTGGCCAGAAGTCACCCACTGTGTTTCATCTGTAGGCTGGTTGAGAGTTGCCTGCTCGGCACATTGTACTATTACAATTGAAACCTGGAGCAGAACAGAAAAACCCTCGTAAGATAGCATCAAGCATCTGCCACTGTCCGCGACATTCTGATTCCTCAGCCCATTTGGATTTGCCCTAACAATCAGCACTTTATGCCTGAAAGGGCCCAAGACAACCATCGCCTTCACTCTCTGCTGCCCATCCGAGTGACCCAAGCATATTGCCAGAGGCTCCTTGGACCTTTCAAGGCCACCAGGATGAGGCAAGAAGCCAAGAGGGTTCCTCCCAGCCGTATATAACGGATATCTTGAACCCGGCTCCTTAGACTGAACAGCGTGTTCCTGCCTGTCCTGAAAACCTGCGGTTTCTCAGCTGCTAGCCTTTGAAAGCTATCTCACCATAAAAACGGCATTCCAATGGAGCAGAGCTTGTTTCTTGGTAATCAAAGGCCACGTCTGCTTCAGGTCTGGCTACTTACATTCTGTGTTCTGCTTTGCCTCAGGACTGGAGGTAAGTATTGCCTCCATCCCCCATCCCAGAAGATTTAAAAGAAGAATAAGCCACTGTTTTAGATAGGTTGAATCTATTAGTAGCAGGAGAGATATACTTTGGGGTGGTAGGGAGGAAATGCCTTCTGCCAAGAGTTTGCAAATCCTTGCGATGGGGTGAGCTTAGAGCTCATTTCAGGACAGAGTTAAGCTTTCATTGAGTGAGGAAGCTGCTTTTCTTCTGGGAGTGCCAGCTTTGGGGAAAAGTTGATTCTGTTGTCTGGGTGGAATGTGTTGATAGACTAAGGGCCCAGGAGCATGCTATGAATCTGCATAGAGTTTCCCCATCTGCAGAGGTGTAAATTTAGTCAGACTTTCTGAGGGGGAAAGAATCCTACCTCTCCAGGATCTATTCTGACAGCTATGTGTGCCCACAGGATTTTATGAGTTGGGACATTGAATCAATTGGTCCCTCCACATTTGAAAAAAAAATGGTTTCGCTTGGTATTATGCTTTTCAGTATATACAGGAAAGAAAATAAATATAAATGAGGGAAGTGGTAGGGTTCCCAGGACTTCAGTCACCTTGCCTACCTCCTAATGAAGCCCCAGATTTGGTGACCAATGTGTGAAGGTGATGCTTTCAGGGAGAAACAATAGAACAAATTTTTGTGCCTCCTACAACAGATGCTGTGAAATGCAGAATATGCAGGTCATTTCGTTCTGGCATGCCATGTGTACCAAATGATGTCACATGTCACGGGTCATTCTGTGTAATGGCAGAAAGAGTTAAAGGTAAGGCATCTTTTCTATGTTCCTCTTTTTCTATGCTGCAATGAGCACTTGTCTCTTCTATGCTCTGGTAACCTCTTCATTTCTCTGATGAAAATGGGAATATCCCATTCCACAATGGCAATTTTATTATTTATACCCCACACAGCTTACTGGGTTGCCCCAGCCACTCTGGGCAGCTTCTGACATGCATAAAAACATAATAAAACATTAAACATTTTTTAAAAAAACTTCCCTATACAGGATTGCCTTTAGATGGCTCGGGAGTCCTCCTTACCCTCCAACATTTATCTGATGAAAATAGGGACATCCTAAGAAAAAGCGGGACATTCCAGAATCAAATCAGAAACCAGCTTCTCAAAGTCAGGGACGTCCCTGCAAAATAGGGATACTTGGAGGGTCTGCTAGGTTAGATTACTGCAGTGCATTATATGTGCTGCTGCCTTTGAAGACAGTTAGGAAAATGCAGCTGGTCCAGAATTTAGGATAGTTTAGGATAGTTGGCAAGGAAATATTTCTTAAGTGTTATCCTTCCTTCACTCCCACTAGTGAGTGATGTAGCAGAGCAAATCCCCTTCTGTACTCATGGAAGCTAGTTGATAGATTTCTTTGAATCTCCACAAAATGACTAATCCACTCTGGCTTGCCCAGATGGATTATTTCTGGTGTCCCCTTTTCTTCCTCCTAAAATATAATAAAGACTCAGAAGTCTGTCTTTAAAAGTATAACAATAAGTTTACTCACAAGTTGTTCACAGTACACATCCTGGAAGGCAGGCTTTAAGCTTCAGGTTACAAACATACAATGTGGCTTACATCCTTTGTGAGGATGGGCCCAAGTGCTGCTAGCTGAGAGCCAGCAGCCAACAAAATGGAGGGGACTGAGTCGAACAGAGCTGAGACAAAATGGCTGCGTGACTCTGCTTTTATAGAGTCACACTCATTTGCTGAGTCACTTATGGGGGAACAGGAAGCGACACACATCCCACATTCAGCTGTCAGACTACTCACCGGGGCAAGACAGTTTGAGCATATAACACCAATCCTGGCCTAATTACACCAACAGCCAATCAGTTTTTGGACCCAATTCGAAGCGCTGGTTTTAACCTATAAAACCATACATGGCTCAGACCTCAAGGACGGCCACTCCCCATATGTATTGACCTCCTGGACCCTGCAGTCATCATCTGAGGCCCTTCTCTATGTGCTTTCTATGGAGGAAGTAATACAAAAATGATCCTTTTCTGCAGTGGCTTCCCATTTGTGGAATGCTCTCGCCAGAGAGGCTCTCCTGGCACCATCATTATATAACTTTAGATGCCAAGCAAAAACATTCCACTCCTCCCGGACCTTTGGCTAATTAAACAATCTATGGCCTTTAATAATGTGTGTGTGTGGGGGGGGAGGTTCTTTGTTTTCATTTGTTATTATGGTATGTATGTTTGTGTTTTTATATTGTAAGGCACCCAGTGATCTTTGGACGGAAGTTGGTATAAAGAGTTAATAAAGAATAAGAATAACCTTGAGCAGATCAGGATGAATGCTTAATAAATGGAAGAGCCCAAAGTTTTGCTAATGCATAATAAAATTACTGTGCATAATAAATTTACTACAGCAGTTATTATTTTCTGGTCAGGCTCTGAATTCTCTTGGTAATGTAAGGAGTAACATCTTCCTAAAAATCACTGCAACCCCGCCTCCCCACCCACAAGGCCTGGGTTGCTGTGTGTTAGAGTAACCTGGTGGACAAGCAGCGGCAAGGACAGGCCCATCCGCTTCATCCAACCAAGTCTCTGTTACACATGCCAGGTTAAGTCCTCCATCCAGTCATGGATGGCAGTGGTCTTACGAATCATTGACCTGGCATTGCACAGCAACACTTTCAGGTCATGTGGGTTTCCCTTGCTGATTACTGTATCCTTCCGGTCAGGACCAGACCTGGAGGCAGGGATAGTCCTCAAACAACGACTAAACCTGCCTCCTCAGTAATGACATGGTCTGGTCTTAGCATAACTCCTCCTCCTGCCCATGATCACTGAGATCGGTTGTCCCAGTGCACCCCCCCCCCCGTGGAACCTGCCCCAGCCATTTTGTTGGCTGGGACCCACTCCCAGGCAGCCCTGACCCCTCCCATTAAGAACAAAATTAAATTAATTTAAAAAACACACAAAAAAACCCAATACAAACCAAAAACAGGGATAAACATCTATCCCACCCCACCCCCCCACCAAAAATAATTTTAAAAGGTAAAAACACAATTATTTTTTTTGAAAAATAAAACATATTTAAAAGAACTCTGTGCTGTTCTGAGTTCTCCAGGGCAACAGCAGCAGCAGCGGCAACAGTCCCTATGAGGCCTGTCAGGCCCTGCCTAGGCCAGGTGGTGAGTGGCAGGGACAGAACCTGCAGGCACTCACAGCAGGGGAGTCCTCTGAAAAACACCAGACATTTCCAAGGAAAATGGAGTATTAGAAAGCTTTTCCCCAACTCCATTTTGAACATGTGGATTCAATTGTGCAGGTGGGGAGATTCATGGACATATCAATGCAAGACAGACTGTGCAACAGTCTTCCAGCAGTACTGGAAGAGCTGCTTCATTAGAGTCTTGAATGCCAGCTATATTCTTATATTAAACCACATTACATAGAGGGACCTTGCTTAAGAAGATGAAATGTTGGAGAGGGGCAGGAAAGTAAGGTTCCTGCTTCAAGGAACTAACTGGCATGTCACTTGTAAAGTAGCCTATTTCATTCTGAAGGAAAGGTATTTCGGATTCATCCTTGAAAACAGTGGTGGAGTTTCTGAGATTTGAGGGTTTGTTTTATTTAGACATGTATTTTGCACATGTTTTAACGTTATTTTATTTTAATGTTGACACTTTAGTAGTTTTAGCATGGGAAAAAATTCAGTTCTAGGTATGCATTTGTCAATGGAGCTTAAAATGGAGTTTATTTCAATGTGCTGTGAGCTTTGTCTGTTCTTTTGGTATGAACTATGGACTCGACTCACTAGTTAGTATCAACATAAGGACTTCTCTTTCTCTCGTCAGATCCAACAAACAAGTTGCAGATCCAATTTTGTGGCGAAGGTCTTTATGAAAAATTCTGCGGACTAGAAGAAGAGAAAGTTAAAATACAATGCTGTGATACTGACATGTGTTTTGACTGATTTTACTGTTCTATTCTTATATTGTTTTAACCCATCCAGAAACCTCATGGTAAAGGGTGGGCAGCCAATCTTTCTCCTTCTCTTTCACTTTCTCCTTTGAAAGACATAATATTAGAACATTTCATACCCTTTGCTTTTGACGGATGTCTGGTCTTCCTCCTGCCATTGCAATTCAAATGACAGAGCAAACACAGAAAAGCAACAAACCCCAATTGTCACAACTTTGGTGGTTTAGGCATTGGGTAGCCTTAGCCTTGGTTGGAGGGGGGGTTGTCCCCTGGCCTTCCACTCAAGAAATAGGGTATGCTGTTAAAGGGGTCCATGATGGAGTTGCGTCTGTCCATTTGCCCAGATGGGGGGAAGGGCTTGGGCCTCGGTGTTCCTAGGGGTGGGGATCCCTGCAGGGATCCCCCTCTTTGATGTAAGTCATGGGACTCTCCACTGCCGGGTTGACCCTGATGTCATTTCCGGTAGCCAGATCGGAAATAAATGCTTACCCAATGCCTATAGCCAAACCACTTCATCTGTAGTCAATACAGTTGTGGCCTGATTTGATCTCATTCCACTGTGTGGCCTCCTTTATTGGTAGCTCACTTGAGCAGAGGAAGGGTGCACACCCTGGGCCTGTAGACTCTGGGAGGCTTCCAAGAGAATATAAAAATACATAAAACCATCCGGCATTGAAAACTTCTCGATACAGGACTGCCTTCAAATGTCTCAAGGTCAGTCCTTAATTGCCTTGTTAGAGTATCCCATCCCATACTCACAGTCAAGATGGTCAGGGGGGAGGCTGGAGCCACTTCCATCCAGACTCTCCTAGGTCATTGTCCATCAGATTCTCAATTCATCTCTTCCTGGAGCTCATGGGTCACTGTTCTTCCCAACCCCTCCTTGGTTGGAGAGCTCAAATGTTTTCTGTTCTCTTTCTTGAACATTGCAATGTAACTGGAATGTAGCAAAGCTTTTAAGTAGTTTGGACTGGTGGGAGTTCTAGGTGGTCAATCAAGATAGAGATCAATAATAATAGTTAAAATTACTGCTAGTTTTGCATGCAGAAATAACGTGAGAATAATAGCTTGTAATAATTGTTTTACCTTACATATCAATGCTTTCTTTCATTAAAGTTTAAAAGTGAAGTTGTAGTCTGTATTTTATTTTGGTTCCTGTGTAATTATTGTACCTTGACCACACAAGAAATTGCTGTGCAGTGGTACCTTGGTTCTCAAAATCTACCGTTCTGAAAGTCCATTCCAAAACCAAAGCATTCCAAAACCAAGGTGTGCTTTTCCATAGAAAGTAATGCAAAAGGGACCTCCAAGATGTTATTGTTTGCAGACCATAAAGTCATCTGCGGGGCATACCAGGAGAGGCAGTCCCATAGGTACGAGTGTCCCAGGTCATATAGGGCTTTAAAGGTTAGAACCAGCACCTTAAACTTAACCCTGTACTCCACTGGGAGACAGTGCAGCTGATATAGCACTGGTTGGATGTAGTCCCATGGTGAAGACCCTATAAGTAGTCTTGCCACAGCATTCTGCACCTGCTGGAGTTTCTGGGTCACCTTCATGGGAAGCCCTGCATTGAGTCAGTTACAGTAATCAATCCTGGTGGTGACCATTGCATGGATCATAGTGGCTAGATCAGGGTGAGAAAGATAAGGAACCAACTGCTTGACACGGCGGAGATGGAAAAATGCTGCCTTTGCTGTAGCTGTAATCTGCGCCTCCATAGAGAGGGAGGCGTCGAGGGTTACACCCAGAGTTTTGACAGAAGGTGCTGGCACTAATTGCTCCCCTGCAAGGGATAGGAGTTTACCCCCCAACCCTATGTCGTCTCAACCCAACCAGAAGACCTCTGTCTTTAAAGGATTTAGCTTCAACCGGCTCCCATGCAACCATCCAGCCACAGTTTCCAAACATCTGGTCAGTGTATCTGGGGCTGAATCAGGATGGCCATCCATCAACAGATAAAGTTGGTGTCATCAGCATATTGATGACAACCCAGCCCGAAGCTCCGAACAAGCTAGGCAAGAGGGTGCATAAAGATGTTAAAGAGCATTGGGGAGAGGATTGCGCCCTGTGGCACTCCACACGCCAAGGGGTACCACGATGACAACTCCTCCCTTAGCACCACCCTCTGTCCCTGACCTGAAAGGAAATAGTGCAGCCATTGTAAGACAGTGCCTTGAATCCCCACGTCTGCAAGGCGATGGTCCAATAGTTCATGGTCAACCATGTCGAAGGCTGCTGACAGATCTAGAAGAAACAGCAGCCCAGACCCACCTCAGTCCAGCTGCCTACAGAGATCATCTGTTAGGGCGACCAGGGCCACCTCGGTCCCATGTCCAGGGTGAAAGCCAGACTGGAATGGATCCAAGGCCAATGTTTCACCCAGAAACCTATCAAGCTGTTCAGCAGCCGCTCTCTCAATTACCTTACCCAGGTACGAGAGGTTCGAAACCGGGCGGTAATTGGATAGATCTGGAGGATCTGATGATGTTTTCTTTAAGAGCAGACGCACCACTGCCTCCTTCAACTCCCCTGGGAATGTCCCTGTGCCAAGGGACAAATTGATGATATCACCCCGGGGGACCCGCACCTCGTTCGGGCACACTCTAATCAGCCAGGACGGGCACAGGTCAAGGGGGCAAGTGGTGGGCTTTCCAGCTTGGAGTAGTCTGTCCACATCGGCTGGGGGAGTATCTGGTCGAAGTGGTCCAGTGGAGGACCCAAAGACCACCGAGGTGCCTCTAGTTCTGTTGCTGTATCCAAATTGGCAGGGAGGTCACGGTGGAGTAGCAAGACTTTATCCGAGCTCGCAAATGTCTCACAGCTATGAATCAAATTCGTATTTAAATTCGGTTGTTTCTCTGGGGACGTTAAAGACCTAATTATACTAAAAAGTTGTGCCGGGTGAGAGCTAGCGGATGCGATGGAAGCTGAGAAGTAAAACTTCTTAGCAGCTTTCACTGCCATCTCATAGGCTTTCATAAGCGTCCTATAAGATGTTCTTGAGGCTCCATCACGAGCACGCCACCATATTCACTGTAGCCATCTAAGGTCTCCCTTCACTTTCCAGAGCTCCTCGGTAAACCAAGGGGCCCTGTTTCAGTGGGGTCGCAGAGGGCGCCTAGGTGCGATCTCATTGATGGCTGCCAAGAGTCAGTTATTCCAACCCTCAACGAGCTCATCTAATGAGCCGCTGGGGGAGCAGGGCCGCAAGTCCTGACGGAATCCATCAGGATCTATCAGCCTTCACAGATAAGCCCAAATAGGCTTGCCACCCAGGCAGGGGTGGGTGGGAAGTCAATCCTAGCTTTCAGAGCGTAGTGATTGGACCATGGCACCACCACAGGGTCTGATCATGTCTATACCTGTGCCAAAGATCAAGTCCAGCGTGTACTATCCAGAGTCCCTATCCAGAGACTATCTAGAGCATGTATTATCCACCACGTGCTATCCAACGTGATCAACTCCTGCCCGGAAACCAGTATCCCCACTGTGGAAGTACGTGTGGATCCAGAATTGGCCTCCACAATCACTTACGGACTCATTGTTAAAACCGTGTTTATCGAAGACAGTCTTACTCGGCTACAAGTGATCACCAAAGAAGAAGAAAGAAGATCCAGCGTGTACTATCCAGAGACTGTGAATCTGTTAACTCTCTCTTTTCTAGTGTTTCTTCTGCTAGCTATTCCCCATCCAGTATTTCCCTGCCTTCTGAACTATGTCCCTCTGCAAACCACTGTTCCAAATCTATACTGAAGGAATGGGTTTCTGTGCAGTCAGTTTGAAACTGACCCAAAATCCGCATTTTTCCTTCTCCAAGGGAGCATTTCTAAAATGCATTAACTTGAGCTGTTGAGCAAATGCATAACAGAAACCCAGCTGTATAGACAAGTGCTCAAAGCCCTCTCCCTTATCAGTCCGTGGCGGCAATGTATGGCCTTGACTGTTCCAGTGGAGCAGGGATGACGCATCTGGGTCTTATCTTACACTGAGGCACAGACCTTGTCAGCCACCCGGGAACGGCACCAGGACTTGGTGACCTCTTACTCCAAGATAAGAGTGCCAGAACAGGAATACCCTTATATGGACAAGAGTACAGGAAGAGGAAAACCCTTTTATGGTTAAGAGTACCGAAGCAGGAACATCTGTGATGTCAACCTGTGTGTATAAGCTGACGTGGCTGGATTCCTGGGGAAGGGGGGAGAGGGTGCCTGGAGGATATATATACTGCATGAAATTTCTCATTTCTTCTGCTATCCGGAGAGCAGAATAAACTCTTTCTCTGAACCAACCCTCGGTGTCATTTGACTTCCTTCCTCCCATCCAGGAGCAACGCTCACCCTACCAATTGGTAAAGTCCAATAAGGCTACAATACTGTCCTCCTGCTCCTGGGATGATTCAGGAGGAAGGGGTGGCTCCCACCATTCTTCCTCAGTGCAGCCTTCCTCAGCATGATCCCTGACACCCAGCACTCAAGGCATGCCTCTGAAAACCAGTTACTGAGAATTACAATTCAGGAGAGTGCTGTTACACTAAGGACCTGCTTTCTGTCTTCCTCCAGGGATGTAGTTGGCTGGTGTTAAAACAAGATGCTGGACTGGATGGGCCACTGGTCTGATCCTGTAGGTACTTCTTATGTTCTTATCCAATGCATTCTGTGCAGCATCCAGGTGATCTTTCAATCTGTTTGTATTTCTCCCATTAATGAGTCCATTGTATCACCAAATAGCTAGAGGAAACTGCTGCCCACATCTCCTGTGTCCTTCAGAGCCACCCCAAAATATTGCTAGAGACGTATAGGTAAAAATGAAGAGATGCTGCACAACACTCCTCTGTCATATATGGTGCTGTTCAAATAAAAATATGTACATAAATCATGGCTCAAAGTCCCTAAATTACATGAGCCCAGTCAGCAACTGGACTTGGCAACCCTAGAGTATTAGCTAAGCCATAGCTTTTTATTAGTAGCGTCCACCCTGTGGAACGCCCTCTCACCAGATGTCAAAGAGAACAACAACTACCAAACTTTTAGAAGACATTTGAAGGCAGCCCTGTTTAGGGAAGCTTTTAATGTTTGATGTATTACTGTATTTTAATATTTGGTTGGAAGCCGCCCAGAGTGGCTGGGGAATAAATAATAATGATGATGATGATAATAATAATAATAATAATAATAATAATAATAATAATAATAATTAGAATCAGTGCTATTTTTCTAGAAAAAGAAGTGCCGGAACTAACTGTGAATGTCTCTCTTGTTCTCATAATGACACTGGCACCCACCTGAGAGGCACCAGAACTCAGTTCTGGTGAGTACCTGCTGGGGGGACCTCAATTAGGATGTTTCTGCAAGTCTGCATTGCAGTAAGTTGGACTAAATGATCCTTAGGGTCCCTTCCAACTCTACAATTCTATTACTCCTTTCGGAAATGGGGTGATTAAGGAAACAAGTCCTGAGTGACTGAAGTAAGGCTGCCATAGTGGGATTTCAAAGGCGGGATTGACGTCTGGGGGAATTTCTGAAAGGTGGTGCTTTGTTGTGGATCTTAGAGAAGTCAATATTTAATTGTGAACGACTTGACGACAATATAATCACAATGGATTATTATTTATCCAGGGAGCTCCAGTCACAGTAATTTGGAGAAAGGATGCTAACTTAAAAGTATCTGTTTTTCAGATAGTTCTGCAACTTTTGTCTAAGAAAGCATGGCTTTTCAAAGAGTGGTGGACAATTGCCATCCTTCCCAATCGCTTTCTGTTTCCTGACTAGCAATACAAAACTCAAAGTGGATCTTTTAAAGGTCTAACAGCCAATTTCTACGCTTTACCTTGCTGCACATTTTGTGATCTTAAATCTCTGCTGGGGCTCTCTCACCAAATGCTACTTGCCCCAAATCTGAATTTAGGCACTTGTGGAATTCTCCTTTTATTCTTTAACTAAATTACTGAAAGCCAACAGTCTCTGCTCCATTCATCCTCACTCAGGACAGTCAGATCTGAAGTCATCGCCTCAGGTGATCAAATTGATCAAAAAGAGCTAGTGAGAAATATGCTTCCTGGAATCTTTGTCCCATGAGACATCATGAGGATCTAGTGAAGCAAAACCATGGATCTCGGCTAGTGAGTAAGTAGCCTGATGAAATGCAGTCTGAGAAGGACAGAAACAACAGTAAGAATGGTGGCAGGAGCTGAGCTGGGCATAGGTGCAGAGCTGGGTCTTGCCACAGGAGGGGGAGAGGAGAAAGCTGATATCAGAAAGAAGAGTCTCTTTAAGCTGGCACCGTGCATCTAGAAGAAAGCTTAATTGCATTGAAACAGGAGTAGGCTGAGAGACTCCCTGGGATGAAGACATAGGAGTAGGCTAAGATGCAGTCTGAGATGCAGGAAGAGCCCCAGACGTAAACTTCCTTGAAGTCTCAGGTGAGCCCTCAAACCCAGCAAAAGCCTCATATCAGCAAGCCAGCTCTGCTGCTCTGGATGAGGTCACTGGGGTATCACAAGCACTTAGCAATGTTAAAATTAAAAGCTGTTTGTAACTCTTTGTTCTGGGCCTCAGAGCCCAATCAGCTTCTGAACTTGCCTGCCCTGGTGCACCATGCTCCTGTTTTGGTTCGTGTGGCCCACTCAACCAAGAAATGTGGAGCTGTGCAGAGAACCCATTAAAAGGAACAGGCCTGCCTCCACAAAAGATAGCATCAGAGGACCACTGAGGTCTGGGACATTCTGTAGAGCATCCAGCTAAACTCACGTCCCATTAGGATTTGTTAAACAATCAGGACACGATGCACTTAATGGCTCAAGGAACCACCACCCACATCTCTGCTGCTCTTCAGAGCCCCCCCAGAGCCCTCTTGAACCTTGAAGCCCATTAGAATGGGGCGAGCAGCCAAGAAGGCCCCTCTCGGCCTTATATAATGACTGTCTTGAGCCTCAGACGGAGAGACGTGTTGCTCAACAGAGAAAGAGCTGCCCCTTCTACTTTCTGCCAGGAAACCTAGTCTGCTGTCTCCAAGCTTACAGCCTTCAAAACAGCCTCAACGTACCAAAAGTCTTTCCCATGGGGCAGGGCTTTTTCCTTGCTAACTGGACACCACGCTTAGCTCACGCCTGGCCGCTTGGAGTCTGTGTTTTTGCTCTGCCTTAGTTGTGGAGGTAAGTCCCACCTGCCAGTGGAAAAACATGGTAGGCCACCAGTTCAAATGTGCTGTATGTCTCTGGAGAAGAAAATTTCTTCCTGCCAGCAGCACTCTGACAGAAGCATCTTCTGTCCTTGTAATCCCTGCACAGTCCCAACTTTGGGTAGTTTTCTGCCGGAATGACGTTATGTTGGGGGGTGGGTATTATTTACTTGCTTAATAAATAGCCTCCTACAATCTCCTTTTGTAAACAAAAACAAAAACCAATTTCCAAGCAGTTTACTGTATTCATAGCACATCCTCCACCCCCATCCCCATAAAAACATAGTTCACCGGCTAAGTATTCTGCAGAAAGAGTTTGATAATTGTCTGCGTGGCTTAATGTATCAGCTGCAGGCAGCACTCCTATGAACACGCCTTTAGAGTTTAATGTGTGCAATCCAGTGGAAGCTGCAGCCTCTGCTCCTTCTAAGAAAGATGCCCTGTCTCCTTCTTAGGACTCTCTACTGTTAACACTTGCTGAAGTTGCCATTCCAGCTGCTGCTGCTGCTGCTGCTGCTGCCTGCTACTCACAGGAGGCTCAATGAAGGACCCTTTCTCCAAGATAGCTTCAATGCTGGAGCTGTCCTGACAATTAGATACCTGTTATGGGGATGTGGTTGTAGGCAGCCTGAGACGCAGCCAAAACTCATTGAAAGGAACAAGCATGCCTCCATCCATCAGATGGCCTCAGAGGTCTGGCACATTCTGTAGAGCATCCATCAGAACCCATGAGGATTTGTCTGGACAATCAGTACATGATGCACTTAACAGCTGAAGGAACCACAACCTCTGCTGCTCTCCAGAGCAACCCCAACTTATTGCCAGAGACTTCATGTACCTTTCAAGGCCATTAAAATAGGGTGAGGAGCCAAGAAGGCCCCTCTCGGCCTTATATAATGACTGTTTTTAGCTTGGCTCCTCAGACAGAGAGTTCAGTAAAGGCGGAGCTCTTCCTCCTTCTTATTACCAGGAAGCCTAGCCTGCTGTGTCCAAGCAATCACTCTTCAAAACAGTCTTTCTAATCGAACAGGGCTTTTTCCTTGCTAACATGAAGCCACGCTTGGCTCAGGTCTGGCTGCTTGGAGTCTGTCTTTTGCTCTGCCTCAGCTGTGGAGGTAAGTCCCACTTCCCAATGGAAAAACATGGTAGGCCACCAGTTCAAATGTGCTGTATGTCCAGCACCTATCTTCCTAAGAACTGGCGAACCCGTAAGCTTTTTTCTTTTTAGCTCTGGCACCTACTTGGGGATAATGATTGAAAGTCTAACTTTGGAAATAACGCAGACCTGGAGAAAAGTTTAGATGCTATTAAGTAACAGATCAATACAGCATCATCACCCACCATGCTTGGGTCAATGTCAGGGTATTGGCAGAGATGATTTCCACAGATCCCACTATGTCTCCTGTCCTTGTTATCCCTGCACAGTCCCAACTTCGGATAGTTTTTCAGTGGAATGATGCTGTGTTGCCATTCTAATGAAGTTGCTGTAGGGTTGCCATATGTCGGTGTCCGGGTGGAAATCGCTAAAAAATAGCAACCCATGTTGGCAGTATCGTTTTTGGCGATTTCCCTTTAAAATAGCTCAAAAACTTCATTCTTAACTTTTTTTAGGTCTTTCCAATTTTGCCCAAAAAGGTCAACAGCTTTGGCCAAAAGAAAATAATAATAATAATAATAAAAGACCGACATCTTTTGTGTTCGGATTTTCACTTTTTGAAATATGGCAACTCTAAGCTGCTGCTTGGCACCTGCCACTCTCAGGAGGCTCAGTAGAGGACCCTTTCTACAAAGTCTCTACAATGCTGGAGGTGGCTGCACACTAAGTTGCCTGTTATGGGGATGTGGCAGAGGGGAGGGTCCTCCTGGTTGTAGGCAGCCTGAGACGCAGCCAATCACGTTCTGCGGAACTCCATGGGGCTCAATTTACACCTTGTGTAAGAACCCCCAATGTCCTTTTTAGACTCAGGGCATCTCAGAATTTTTCGTTTTTGAAGGAAACAACGAGTTTAGTGACTTAGACTTTCTTTCTTTTGGTGACTTTATTTCTTCTTTTAACAGCAAATGCCTTAAAATGTAGTGTGTGCACTTCAGGAGGTCCAGAAGAGCCGTGTATACCACATCCCCCCAAAATAGAGACATGCTCTGATCATCCAAGTACAGGACACCCTGCAGCCTGCGTCTTGTACACAATCTCAGCAAGTGAGTGATCCTTCTCGTCTTTCTCTCCCCCTTATTTTCAGTGCATTTCCATGGGTGGGTGGTGGGCATGGCTAGTACAACTGGGTGCAGAAGGGGCTGGGGATCTTGCAACTTCAATAGTACAAGAACGAGAGAAGCACCTCGTTCCAATGGAAGCTCTAAGCTACGCTAATGCAATTTCTATACGAAAACTGATTGCAAGCACTCAGGAACATGACGGAACGTATCCCCCTTAAAATTCTTTGAAGCAACAATACCTGCAGGCAGTGAGAGAAACATGAATTTTCTAAGTTTACCTTTAATTCTTGAGGTATCTCAAGTCAGGGGCCAGGTTTGGCGCTCTGGCCAGTGGCATCCCAACTGCAGTGCTTCACTTAATACAAGGGAAGAGTTGCCATTCATTCTTGAGGATAAGCAGGGGTGTTGGGTGCTATACCTGGCAACAGTGGTGGCAAAAACCTGCCTTTCAGCACAGACCCCCATTTCCCCAGCTGTCTCTGATGCAAAGAGTGCATCCTTCCATTTCCGTCAGGCATCTTTCACTACTTGTTAACAGTAACCCGGATACTTTTCTTTCTCTTCCCAGCGTTTTCCGGTACTAAAAATGTGATGCGCTACTACAAAAAATGTGGCTACTATACAAAAGAGTGTGGAACTCGAAAAGTCGATAAGGATTTACCGCAAGAGTATGAGCTCAAGTGCTGTAAAGGCATAGACCACTGCCTTTGAATGCTGTCTAAGGAGGATGCTGTATTAAAAGAACTCCTATGTGAACAAATGGCTGTGCAATTTGTGTTAGGTTGTGTTGCTGTGTGGGGATGTCTATGTGAGTGGGCTCTGTGTGTGCCCAGTGGCGTGCGTGGGTGCTGGGTCTCAGCAGGTGACTGGGTGGGCATCGCAGGTGAGCTGGGATTTCAACAAGGTTTCTCCTGGCTGTATGCCATGGCTGCATTGAGCCTGGGTCTTCAAACCAACTGACATCTTCCTTACTAGAGGTTCAGCTACTATGACTACTTATTGCCTGGTATTTTCTGCCTAGGAACAAGTGGGTGGGACCACCTCACCATAACAATCCTTTTGCAGAGAGCTGATTATCCAGAGAACGGGAGATCGACAGAAAAATATTCAGGATTCTCTCTCCATTGAAATTCAGTACTGGAGGTTGGGGGAAATAGAGAGAGTGTAGTTTGGGAATCTAGTGGAAACTTAAGAATAAGTAGTAGTAGACCAGCCTCCACTGAACTTAGGTTTTTCATCTGGAGAGAGGACTGCTTTCCGTTCATATCTTTCTGGTGAATGAGTGATTGGAAAAATCCAAAATTTTCTGCTGTGACGGAGGCCAAGCAAGAGGCTTCGAAACTCATTTCTTCAATTCATTGTAAAGTGGCTTTTTACTGAAGATTCTGGGTGAAGTCTTTTTGAGGGGAAAAGGTTCCATTTAATTAGTCCAACTTACCACCCTTGGGAGCTTCTGAGGACCGTAGAGAAATCCACTCAGTGGCTGCAGGGTCAGTAGCTGTGTGGCCTCCCAGCCCATTCACCCGGTAGAGCTGGTGAAATATGCCCTTTAGGTCCTCGAGTAAAATATACCCTTCTGTATCCAAACCTTTTAATATAAAAACTGGTCTTTGATCCAGGTCTGATGGTGCCTAGTCAGCTGAAGTTTCGTGTGAGGCAACAATCACGTATGCCTGGCTGCAGCTTCCTGGTGGGGAACACATACTGCAATCCTTCCCCATAAGATAGCATCAGGGGCCCAGGGAGGCCTAGGACTATGAAACAACCATGTGAGTAGCACATATGGGCCTGGCTGAAGCTTCCTGGTGGTGAACAAGTAATCCCTACATGTAAGAGGGTCGCTGAAGTCTGGGACACTCTGTACTGCATCCGGCTGGTTCCTCAGCTTCAGCCCATTTGGATTTCTCCAAACAAGCAGTATATTATGCACCTAAAAAGCTCCTTGTGCCTTTCGAGCCTAGCAGGGACAGGTGCCCTGAGGCACAAAGAAGGTGCCTCTGAGCCTTATATAATGAAAGTCTTGTTAATTGAAAGGAATACACTTCCTTCCCATGTAAGACAGCATCATTTGGAAGATGAGCTCTAGGACATTCTGTACAGCATTTGGAATCTCCAGTTGGATCAGTCCCAGCTCCGGCCAACCTTGCAGTCCAAAAGTGCGGCAGTGCAAGTAGATAAATAAGTACCGCTGTGGCGGAAAGGGACATTGCATTACCGTGCACTCTGGCTTCAGTCATGTTGTCCCGTTGTGCCAGAAGCAGTTTAGTCCTGCTGGCCACATGACCCAGAAAGCTGTCTGTGGACAAATGCCGGCTCCCTCGGCCTGAAAGCGAGATGAGCGCCTCAACCCCATAGTTGCCTTCGACTGGACTTTACCATCCAGGGGTCCTTTACCTTTTTACTGGGGTATCACAAGCACTTAGGATTCTTAAAATTAAAAGCTGTATGTTCTGGGCCTCAGAGCCAAATCAGCTACTGAACTTGCCTACCCTGGTGCACCATGCTCCTGTTTTGGTTTGTGTGGCTCAGTCAACCAAGAAATATGGAGCTGGGTAGAGAACCCATTGAAAGGAATGGGCCTGCCTCCACAAAAGATAGCATCAGAGAACCACTGAGGTCTGGGACATTCTGTAGAGCATCCAGCTAAACTCACGTCCCATTAGCATTTATTAAACAATCACGACATGATGCACTTAACGGCTCAAGGAACCACCACCCACATCTCTGCTGCTCTTCAGAGCCAGTCCAGAGTCCTCTTGTACGTTTAAGCCCATTAGAATGGGGCGAGCAGCCAAGAAGGCCCCTCTCGGCCTTATATAATGACTGTCTTGAGCCTCAGACGGAGAGACGTGTTGCTCAACAGAGAAAGAGCGGCCCCTTCTACTTACTGCCAGGAAGCCTAGTCTGCTGTCTCCAAGCTATCACTCCAAGCTATCATTTCTTCAGTTCATTGTAAAATGTCTTTTTCCTGAGGATTCTGGGTGAAGCCTTTTTGAGGGGGAAAGGTTCCATTTAATTAGTCCAACTTACCACCCTTGGGAGCATCTGAGGACCGTAGAGAAATCCACTCAGTGGCTGCAGGGTCAGTAGCTGTGTGGCCTCCCAGCCCATTCACCTGGTAGAGCTGGTGAAATATGTCCTTTAGGTCCTCAAGTAAAATATACCCTTCTGTATCGAAACCTTTAAATGTAAAAACTGGTCTTTGATCCAGGTCTAATGGTGCCTAGTCAGCTGAAGTTTCGTGTGATGCAACAATCACGTATGCCTGGCTGCAGCTTCCTGGTGGGGAACACATACTGCAATCCTTCCCCATAAGATAGCATCAGAGGCCCAGGGAGACCTAGGACTATGAAACAACCATGTGAGTAGCACATATGGGCCTGGCTGAAGCTTCCTGGTGGTGAACAAGTAGTCATGCTGGCCACATGATCTGGAAAGCTGTCTGTGGACAATCACCGGCTCCCTTGGCCTGAAAGTGAGATGAGTGCCTCAACCACAAAGTTGTCTTTGACTGGACTTAACCGTCCAGGGGTCCTTTACCTTTTACCTTTTTACTGGGATATCACAAGCATTTGTTGTTGTTTAGTCGTTTATTCGTGTCCGACTCTTCGTGACCCCATGGACCAGAGCACGCCAGGCACTCCTGTCTTCCACTGCTTCCTGCAGTGGTCCTTTCCACTTTTGTCTTTTATTATTGTAATCTTTGTCCGAAATGTTCCTTTCATATCTCCAATTTTCTTGAACAGATCTCTGGTTTTTCCCATTCTATTGTTTTCCTCTATTTCTTTGCATTGCTCGTTTAAGAAGGCCTTCTTGTCTCTCTCCTTGCTATTTTTTGGAAATCTGCATTCAATTTCCTGTATCTTTCACTATCTCCCTCACAAGCACTTAGGATTGTTAAAATTAATGCTGTATGTTCTGGGCCTCAGAGCCCAATCAGCTTCTGAACTTGCCTGCCCTGGTGCACCATGCTCCTCTTTTGGTTTGTGTGGCTCAGTCAAGCAAGAAATGTGGAGCTGGGTAGAGAACTCATTCAAAGGAACAGGCATGGCTCCACAAAAGATAGCATCAGAGGACCACTGAGGTCTGGGACATTCTGTAGAGCATCCAGCTAAACTCACGTCCCATTAGCATTTGTTAAACAATCAGGACATGATGTACTTAACGGCTCAAGGAACCACCACCCACATCTCTGCTGCTCTTCAGAGCCACCCCAGAGCCCTCTTGTACCTTGAAGCCCATTAGAATGGGGTGAGCAGCCAAGAAGGCCCCTCTCGGCCTTATATAATGACTGTATTGAACCTCAGACGGAGAGACGTGTTGCTCAACAGAGAAAGAGCTGCCCCTTCTACTTACTGCCAGGAAGCCTAGTCTGCTGTCTCCAAGTTTTCAGCCTTCAAAGCAGCCTCAACGTACCAAAAGTCTTTCCCATGGGGCAGGGCTTTTTCCTTGCTAACATGACGCTACGCTTAGCTCACGCCAGGCCGCTTGGAGTCTGTGTTTTGCTCTGCCTCAGCTGTGGAGGTAAGTCCCACCTGCAAATGGAAAAACATGGTAGGCCACCAGTTCAAATGTGCTGTATGTTCACCACCTATCTTCCCAAGAACCCGTAAGCTTTTTTCTTTCTCTTTTTGGCTCTGGCACCTATTTGGGGATAATGATTGAAAGGCTAAGTTTGGAAATAACGCAGACCTGGAGAAAGGTTTAGATGCTATTAAGGGCCAGATCTATACAGGCATCATCACCCACTGTGCTTGGGTCAGGGTATTGTTGTTGTTGTTTAGTCGTGCCCAACTCTTCGTGACCCCATGGACCAGAGCACGCCAGGCACTCCTGTCTTCCACTGCTTCCTGCAGTCTGGTCAGACTCATGTTCGTAGCTTCGAGAACACTGTCCAACCATCTCGTCCTCTGTTGTCCCCTTCTCCTTGTGCCCTCCATCTTTCCCAACCTCAGGGTCTTTTCCAGGGAATCTTCTCTTCTCACGAGGTGGCCAAAGTACTGGAGCCTCAGCTCCAGGATCTGTCCTTCCAGTGAGCACTCAGGGCTGATTTCCTTAAGAATGGATAGGTTTGATCTTCTTGCAGTCCATGGGACTCTCAATAGTCTCCTCCAGCACCATAATTCAAAGGCATCAATTTTTCGGTGATCAGCCTTCTTTATGGTCCAGCTCTCACTTCCATACATCACTACTGGGAAAACCATAGCTTTAACTATACGGACCTTTGTTGGCAAGGTGATGTCTCTGCTTTTTAAGACGCTGTCTAGGTTTGCCATCGCCTTTCTCCCAAGGAGCAGGCGTCTTTTAATTTCATGACTACTGTCACCATCTGCAGTGATCATGGAACCCAAGAAAGTAAAATCTCTCACTGCCTCCATTTCTTCCCCTTCTATTTGCCAGGAGGTGATGGGACCAGTGGCCATGATCTTCGTTTTTTTGATGTTGAGCTTCAGACCATATTTTGCGCTTTCCTCTTTCACCCTCATTAAAAGGTTCTTTAATTCCTCCTCACTTTCTGCCATCAAGGTTGTGTCATCTGCATATCTGAGGTTGTTGATATTTCTTCCGGGAATCTTAATTTCAGCTTGAGATTCATCCAGCCTAGCCTTTCACATGACGAATTCTGCATATAAGTTAAATAAGCAGGGAGACAATATACAGCCTTGCCATACTCCTTTCCCAATTTTGAACCAATCAGTTGTTCCATATCCAGTTCTAACTGTAGCTTCTTGTCCCACATAGAGATTTCTCAGGAGACAGATGAGGTGATCAGGCACTCCCATTGCTTTAAGAACTTGCCATAGTTTGCTGTGGTCGACACAGTCAAAGGCTTTTGCATAGTCAATGAAACAGAAGTAGATGTCTTTCTGGAACTCTCTAGATTTCTTCATAATCCAGCACATGTTTGCAATTTGGTCTCTGGTTCCTCTGCCCCTTCGAAATCCAGCTTGCACTTCTGGGAGTTCTCGGTCCACCTACTGCTTAAGCCTGCCTTGTAGAATTTTAAGCATAACCTTGCTAGCGTGTGCAATGAGTGCAATTGTGCGGTAGTTGGAGCATTCTTTGGCGCTGCCCTTCTTTGGGATTGGGATGTAGACTGATCTTCTCCAATTCTCTGGCCACTGCTGAGTTTTCCAAACTTGCTGGCATATTGAGTGTAGCACCTTAACAGCATCGTCGTTTAAAATTCTAAAGAGTTCAGCTGGAATATCATCACTTCCACTGGCCTTGTTATTAGAAGTGCTTTCTAAGGCTCATTTGACTTCACTCTCCAGGATGTCTGGCTCAAGGTCAGCAACCACATTACCCGGGGTGTACGAGACATCCATTTCTTTCTGGTATAGTTCCTCTGTGCATTCTTGCCACCTCTTCTTGATGTCTTCTGCTTCTGTTAGGTCCTTTCCACTTTTGTCTTTTATTATGGTAATCTTTGTACGAAATGTTCCTTTCATATCTCCAATTTTCTTGAACAGATCTCTGTTTCTTCCCATTCTATTGTTTTCCTCTATTTCTTTGCATTGCTCGTTTAAGAAGGCCTTCTTGTCTCTCCTTGCTATTCTTTGGAAATCTGCATTCAATTGCCTGTATCTTTCACTATCTCCCTCGCATTTTGCTTGCCTTCTCTCCCCCGCTATTTGTAAGGCCTCGCTGGACAGCCACTTTGCTTTCTTGCATTTCCTTTTCAATGGGATGGTTTTAGTTGCTGCCTCCTGTATAATGTTACGAGCCTGCATCCAGAGTTCTTCAGGCACTCTGTCCACCAAATCTAAATCCTTAAACCTGTTTCTCACTTCCACTGTGTATTCATAAGGGATTTGACTTAGATTGTATCTTACTGGCCCAGTGGTTTTTCCTACTTTCTTCAGTTTAAGCTTAAATTTTGCTATAAGAAGCTGATGATCTGAGCCACAGTCAGCTCCTGGTCTTGTTTTTGCTGACTGTATAGAGCTTCTCCATCTTTGGCTGCAGAGAATATAATCAATCTGATTTCGATGCTGCCCATCTGGTGATGTCCATGTGTAGAGTCGTCTCTTGTGTTGTTGGAAAAGCGTGTTTGTGATGACCAGCTTGTTCTCTTGGCAGAACTCTATTAGCCTTTGCCCTGCTTCGTTTTGAACTCCAAGGCCAAACTTGCCAGTTGTTCCTTTTATCTCTTGACTCCCTACTTTAGCATTCCAATCCCCTATAATGAGAAGAACATCCTTCTTTGGTGTCATTTCTATAAGGTGTTGTAAGTCTTCATAGAATTGGTCAATTTCAGTTTCTTCAGCAGCAGTGGTTGGTGCATAAACTTGGATTACTGTGATGTTAAAAGGTCTGCCTTGGAATCGTATCGAGATCATTCTATCATTTTTGAGATTGCATCCCAGTACAGCTTTCACCACTCTTTTGTTGACTATGAGGGCCACTCCATTTCTTTTACGGGATTCTTGCCCACAGTAGTAGATATGATGGTCATCCGAACTGAATTCACCCATTCCCGTCCATTTTAGTTCACTGATGCCCAGGATGTCAATATTTATTCTTGCCATCTCATTTTTGACCACATCCAACTTACCAAGGTTTATGGTTCTTACATTCCAGGTTCCTATTCAATATTTTTCTTTACAGCATTGGATTTTCCTTTCACTTCCATGCATATCCGCAACTGAGCGTCCTTTCGGCTTTGGCCCAGCCGCTTCATCAGCTCTGGATCTACTTGTACTTGTCCTCTGCTCTTCCTCAGTAGCATGTTGGACGCCTTCCGACCTGAGGGGCTCATCTTCCAGCGTTATAACTTTTATATGCCTGTTGCCTATGTCCATGGAGTTTTCTTGGCAGGGATACTGGAGTGGCTTGCCGGTTCCTGCTCCAGGTGGATCACGTTTGGTCAAAACTCTCCACTATGACCTGTCCATCTTGTGTGGCCCTGCACGGTATAGCTCATAGCTTCTCTGAGTTATTCAAGCTCCTTCGCCACGGCAAGGCAGTGATCCATGAAGGGGCCGGGTATTGGCAGAGATGATTTCCACAGATCCCGCTATGTCTCCTGTCCTTGTAATCCCTGCACGGTCCTAACTTCAGGAAGGGGAATGATGCTCTAATGCACAGGGCAGGGGGGCTTATTTTAACTTTATTTATTTACTTATTAAAACATTTGATTTTAAAAAACATAGTAATTTGCAATAGTCATAAGTGCAGCCTTTCCCCTCCCCACGCAGTTCACCAACTAGCTTTGAAAAAATGTTGAATTGTCTGCATAAACTTGACAGCTTACAATAGCAGCTGCAGGCAGTGCTCCTCCTATCATAGCTGCAGTGACCCCTCCCCCAGTTGGTGCAAACTCTCTGGTGTTCACATCTGCTGATGTTGCCTATCTGGCTGTTTTAGGGTTGCCATATGTCGGAAGCAGTGTCCAAGCAGAAATCACTAAAAATGTCCGTGGAAATCCAGACATATGGCAACCCATGTCAGCATTATTGTATTGGGAAATTTCCCTTAAAAATAGCTCAAAAACCTCTTTATTGTTTTCTCTCTTTTTTGCAATTATGTCCCAAAAATCAACAACACTAGCTAATAAGGAGAAGAAGAATAAAAGCTCTACAACGTTAGTGTCTAGATTTTTACTTTTTGAAATATGGCAATTCTAAAGTCTGCTTGGCACCTGCCACTCTCAGGAGGCTCACTAGAGGACCCTTTCTGCAAAGTCTCTACAATGCTGGAGCTGGCTGCACCCTCAGATGCCTGTTATGGGGATGTGGCAGAGGGGAGGGTGCTCCTGGTTGTAGGCACAGCCAATCACGTTCTGCGGAACTCCATGGGGATCAATTTACACCTTGTGTAAGAACCACCAATGTCCTTTTTAGACTCAGGGCATCTCAGCATTTTTCTTCTTTGAAGTAAACAACAAGTTTGGTGACTTAGAAGCTCAGGAAGGGACAAGACATGTAAACAGAAAAGCATGCCTTACAGCAGGTACCTTCCTCCCTCCCTCCCTCCCTCCCTTTCTTTTTTAACAGCAAATACCTTAATCTGTAGCCTGTGCAGTTCAGAGGGTCCAGGACAGCCGTGTATACAAGCTGCCCCATATGAAGAGAAATGCGCTGATGATCCACATTCAGGACACCCTGCAGCCTGCGTCTTGTACAGAATCACTTCAAGTGAGTGGTCCTTCTTGTCTTTCTCTCCCCGTCCCCCTTATTTTCAATGCATTTCCATGAGTGGCTGATGGGGCATGGCTAGTATGACTGGGTGCAGAGGAGGCCGGGGATCTTGCAACTTCAGTAGTACAAATAGTACAATGGAAGCTTAGAGCTTCCATTGGAATGAGGTGCTTCTCTTGTTGTTCAAGCACCTCGTTCCAATGGAGCTCTAAGCTATCCTAATGCAGCCTCTATACGAAACCTGATTGCAAGCCTTCAGTCATATGACGGTACATATCCCCCTGGAAATTCTTTGAAGCAACAATACCTGCAGGCAGTGAGAGAAACATGAATTTTCTAAGTTCACTTTTGATTCTCCAGTCAAAGTCTAGCATGCCAAGGTACAGATGGGATCCTGGATAAGTCCATGTGATGCAGTCCACCTGGCTGAGGTATCTCAAGTCAGGGGCCTGGTTGGGCCCTCTGGCCAGTGGCGTCCCAATTGCAGTGCTTCACCTAATGCCAGGGAAGAGTTGCCATTCATTCTTGAGGATAAGCAGGGGGGTTGGGTGCTATACCTGGCAACAGTGGTAGCAAAAACCTGCCCTTCAGCACAGACCCCCATTTCCCCAGCTGTCACTGATGGGGACCTAGCAAGGGGTGGATCCTGACATTATCATCAAGCATCTTTCACCAGTTACTAACAGTAACCCAGATACTTTTCTTTCTCTTCCCATCAGAAAGTGGACGTGTGTTGCGCTACTACAAAAAATGCGGCTTCTATACCAGCGACTGCAACACTCGAAAAGTCTCCGATGACATACCGGAAGTGCACGAGCTCCACTGCTGTAACAACAGAGACCACTGCCTTTGAATGCCGTCTAAGGAAGATGCTGTATTAAAAGAACTCCTATGTGAACAAATGGCTGTGCAATTTGAGTTACGTTGCTGTGTGGGGATGTCTATGTGAGTGGGCTCTGTGTGTGCCCAGTGGCGTGCGTGGGTGCAGGGTCTCAGCAGGTGAGTGGGTGGGCATCGCAGGTGAGCTGGGATTTCAACAAGGTTTCTCCTGGCTGTATGCCATGGCTGCATTGAGCCTGGTTCTTCAAACCAAGTGACATCTTCCTTACTAGAGGTTCAGCTACTATGACAACTTATTGCCTGGTATTTTCTGCCTAGGAACAAGTGGGTGGAATCACCTCACCACAACAATCCTTTTGCAGAGAGCTGATTATCCAGAGAACGGGAGATCGACAGAAAAATAATCAGGATTCTCTCTCCATTGAAATTCAGTACTGGAGGTTGGGGAAAATAGAAAGAGTATAGTTTGGGAATCTAGTGGAAACTTAAGAATAAGTAGAAGTAGACCAGCCTCCACTGAACTTAGGCTTTTCATCTGGAGAGGGGACTGCTTTCCGTTCATATCTTTCTGGTGAATGAGTGATTGGAAAAATCCAAAATTTTCTGCTGTGACGGAGGCCAAGCTAGAGGATTCGAAACTCATTTCTTCAATTCATTGTAAAGTGGCTTTTTACTGAAGATTCTGGGTGAAGTCTTTTTGAGGGAAAATGGTTCCATTTAATTAGTCCAACTTACCACCCTTGGGAGCTTCTGAGGACCGTAGAGAAATCCACTCAGTGGCTGCAGGGTCAGTAGCTGTGTGGCCTCCCAGCCCATTCACCTGGTAGCGCTGGTGAAATATGCCCTTTAGGTCCTTGAGTAAAATATACCCTTCTGTATCCAAACCTTTTAAAGTAAAAACTGGTCTTTGATCCAGGTCTAATGGTGCCTAGTCAGCTGAAGTTTCGTGTGATGCAACAATCACGTATGCCTGGCTGCAGCTTCCTGGTGGGGAACACATACTGCAATCCTTCCCCATAAGATAGCATCAGGGGCCCAGGGAGGCCTAGGACTATGTTTTTGGTTTTTTTTAAAGATATTTATTAGAATTTTACAAAATGAAAAAAGAAAAAAGAAAAATACAAAGTAAAAATAGTTTAAAAAACAATTCCATCTTTCCATCACTTATCTTTCATTTGCTTGTTTCCCGGACCTCCTCACACCTCCCTTTTTGTATTCCCGTTCAATTTGTTAGTTCAGCAAATCCTTCCCCTCTTTATTTATCCTAATCTTTAATCTTAAGATAATGTAACATTAAATTTTTGTCTGTTAATAGTCCATTTTTTTCATGCTCCTTATAGCGTTATAGCTAAAAACCACATAACTTTTCATCCAACATCATTCTAACATTCATTAATTTTACAATATTTCTGTAAATAGTCTTTAAATTTCTTCCAATCTTCTTCCACCGACTCTTCTCCCTGGTCTCGGATTCTGCCGGTCATTTCTGCCAGTACCATGTAATCCATCACCTTCATCTGCCACTCTTCCAAGGTGGGTAGATCTTGTGTCTTCCAGTACTTTGCGATGAGTATTCTTGCTGCTGTCGTGGCATACATAAAGAGAGTTCTATCCTTCTTTGGCACCAATTGGCCCACGACGCCCAGGAGAAAGGCCTCTGGTTTCTTCAAGAAGGTATATTTAAATACCTTTTTCAATTCATTATATATCATTTCCCAGAAACCCTTAATCCTTGGGCACGTCCACCAAAGGTGAAAGAATGTACCTTCAGTTTCTTTACATTTCCAACATTTGTTATCGGGCAAATGATAGATTTTTGCAAGCTTGACTGGAGTCATGTACCACCTGTATATCATTTTCACAATATTCTCTCTTAAGGCATTACATGCTGTAAACTTCATACCTGTGGTCCATAACTGTTCCCAGTCAGCAAACATAATATTGTATCCAACATCTTGTGCCCATTTAATCATAGCAGATTTCAGCGTTTCATCCTGAGTATTCCATTTCAACAGCAAGTTATACATCCTTGACAAAGTCTTAGTTTTGGGATCTAACAGTTCTGTTTCCAATTTTGATTTTTCCACCTGGAATCCAATTTTTTTATCCTGATTGTATGCCTCCATTATTTGATAATAATGAAGCCAATCTCGCACTTTGTTTTTTAGTTTTTCATAACTCTGCAATTTCAGTTTGTCTCCCACTTGTTCCAAAATTTCCCAATATTTCGGCCATTTGGCCTCCATATTGAGTGTTTTTGTGAGCCTTCGCTTCCATCGGTGACAACCACCTTGGGGTTTTATTTTGTCCAAACAAGCAGTATATTATGCACATAAAAAGCTCCTTGTGCCTTTCGATCCTACCAGGGACAGGTGCCCTGAGGAACAAAGAAGGTGCCTCTGAGCCTTATATAATGAAAGTCTTGTTAATTGAAAGGAGTACACTTCCTTCCCATGTAAGACAGCATCATTTGGAAGCTGAGCTCTAGGACATTCTGTACAGCATTTGGCATCTCAAGTTGGATCAGTCCCAGCTCCGGCAAACCTTGCAGTCCAAAAGTGTGCCAGTGCAAGTAGATAAATAGGTACCGCTGTGGCGGAAAGGGACATTGCATTACCGTGCACTCTGGCTTCAGTCATGTTGTCCCGTTGTGCCAGAAGCAGTTTAGTCCTGCTGGCCACATGACCCTGAAAGCTGTCTGCGGACAAACGCCGGCTCCCTCGGCCTGAAAGCGAGATGAGTGCCTCAACCCCATAGTTGCCTTCGACTGGACTTTACCATCCAGGGGTCCTTTACCTTTTTACTGGGGTATCACAAGCACTTAGGATTCTTAAAATTAAAAGCTGTATGTTCTGGGCCTCAGAGCCCAATCAGCTTCTGAACTTGCCTGTCCTAGTGCACCATGCTCCTGTTTTGGTTTGTGTGGCTCAGTCAAGCAAGAAATGTGGAGCTGTGAAGTTGCAGAGTTTTGAGAAACTAAAAGATAAAGTGCGAGATTGGCTTCATTATTATCAAATAAGAGAGGCCTATAATTTGGATAAAAAAATTGGCTTCCAGGTGGAAAAATCAAAATTGGAAACAGAATTGTTAGAACCGAAAACTAAGATATTGTCAAGAATGTATAACTTGCTGTTAAAATGGATGAAATGGTCAAATCAGTTATGATTAAATGGGCGCAGGATATAGGTCATAACATTATGTTTGCTGACTGGGAACAGTTGTGGACCACCGGTATGAAGTTTATGGCATGTAATGCCTTAAAGGAGAATATTATGAAAATGATTTATAGGTGGTACATGACCCCAGTTAAGCTTGCAAAAATTTATCACCTGCCTGATAGCAAATGTTGGAAATGTAAAGAAACTGAGGGAACATTCTTTCATCTTTGGTGGACGTGCCCAAAGGTTAAGGCTTACTGGGAAATGATTTACAATGAACTGAAGAGGGTATTTAAATTTACCTTTCTTAAGAAACCAGAGGCCTTCCTCTTGGGCATAGTCGGCCAATTGGTGCCAAAGAAAGACAGAACATTTTTTTATGTACGCAACAACAGCAGCAAGAATACTTCTCGCCAAATACTGGAAGTCACAAGATTTGCCCACCGTGGAAGAATGGCAGATGCAAGTGATAGACTATATGGAGATGGCAGAAATGACCGGCAGAATCCGAGACCTGGGAGAAGAGTCGACGGAAGAGGACTGGAAAAAGTTCAAAAACTATTTACAGAAACATTGTAAAATGTTTGAATGTTAAAATGATGTTGGATATAAAGGTAATATGGCATTAGTGACATGGTTAGAAGGGGTATGCAAAAATGATTAAAAAGAGAAGGTGGTTAAGACCAGAGTAAAATTATGACAAAGGTATATAAAGTGGCATAAGAGATTAAGATATGAAAATTAGGTAAAAAACGAAGTGGAAAGGGAAGGGAAATTAGAGACATAATAGGTTGAAACATATAATTATAAATGAGGTTTGAAAGAGGGTCAGAATTTGCTGAACTTGATTGAATAAAGGGGAACACAAAAAAGGGAGATGTGAGGAAGTCAGGAAAGAGGGATATAGAACTATGAAACTAAAAATTGGTTTTTTTCTTTCTCTGTGTTTCTTTTTTTATCTTTTTTCTTTTTTGATATATTTGTTTTTGTTGGATGTTTGTTTCACTTATGTTTATGTTTTGTAAAATCTCAATAAACATTTATGGGGAAAAAAGAAATGTGGAGCTGGGTAGAGAACTCATTGAAAGGAATGGGCCTGTCTCCACAAAAGATAGCATCAGAGGACCACTGAGGTCTGGGACATTCTGTAGAGCATCCAGCTAAACTCACGTCCCATTAGGATTTGTTAAACAATCAGGACATGATGCACTTAATGGCTCAAGGAACCACCACCCACATCTCTGCTGCTCTTCAGAGCCACCCCAGAGCCCTCTTGTACCTTGAAGCCCATTAGAATGGGGCGAGCAGCCAAGAAGGCCCCTCTCGGCCTTATATAATGACTGTCTTGAGCCTCAGATGGAGAGACGTGGTGCTCAACAGAGAAAGAGCGGCCCCTTCTACTTACTGCCAGGAAGCCTAGTCTGCTGTCTCCAAGCTATCACTCCAAGCTATCATTTCTTCAGTTCATTGTAAAATGTCTTTTTACTGAGGATTCTGGGTGAAGTCTTTTTTGGGGGAAAGGTTCCATTTAATTAGTCTAAATTACCACCCTTGGGAGCATCTGAGGACCATAGAGAAATCCACTCAGTGGCTGCAGGGTCAGTAGCTGTGTGGCCTCCCAGCCCATTCACCTGGTAGCGCTGGTGAAATATGCCCTTTAGGTCCTCGAGTAAAATATACCCTTCTGTATCCAAACCTTTTAATATAAAAACTGGTCTTTGATCCAGGTCTGATGGTGCCTAGTCAGCTGAAGTTTCGTGTGATGCAACAATCACATATGCCTGGCTGCAGCTTCCTGGTGGGGAACACATACTGCAATCCTTCCCCATAGATAGCATCAGGAGCCCAGGGAGGCCTAGGACTATGAAACAACCATGTGAGTAGCACATATGGGCCTGGCTGAAGCTTCCTGGTGGTGAACAAGCAATCCCTACATGTAAGAGGGTCGCTGAAGTCTGGGACACTCTGTACTGCATCCGGCTGGTTCCTCAGCTTCAGCCCATTTGGATTTCTCCAAACAAGCAGTATATTATGCACCTAAAAAGCTCCTTGTGCCTTTCAAGCCGAGCAGGGACAGGTGCCCTGAGGCACAAAGAAGGTGCCTCTGAGCCTTATATAATGAAAGTCTTGTTAATTGAAAGGAGTACACTTCCTTCCCATGTAAGACAGCATCATTTGGAAGATGAGCTCTAGGACATTCTGTACAGGGTTTCAGAATCTCGAGTTGGGTCAGTCCCAGCCTCTGCCAACCTAGCAGTTTGAAAGCACACCAATACAAGTAGATAAATAGGTACCGCTGTGGCAGGAAGGTACAGTGGTATCTCGGGTTAAGATCTTATTTCTTTCTGGAGGTCCATTCTTAACCTGAAACTGTTCTTAACCTGAGGTACACTGTAGCTAATGGAGCCTCCCACTGCCATTGTGCCGCTGCCACACAATATTTGTTCTCAGCCTGAAGCAAAGTTCTTAACCCGAGGTACTATTTCTGGGTTAGTGGAGTCTGTAACCTGAAGCATCTGTAACCTGAGGTATCACTGTACATGGCGTTTCCGTGTGCTCTGGCTTTTGTCGTGTTGTTCTGTTGCTCCAGAAGCGGTTTAGTCATGCTGGCCACATGACCTGGAAAGCTGTCTGTGGTCAAATGCCGGCTCCCTCGGCCTGAAAGTGAGATGAGCGCCGCAACCCCAGAGTCGCCTTTGACTGGACTTAACCGTCCACGGGTCCTTTACCTTTTACCTTTTTACTGGGGTATCACAAGAACTTAGCATTGTTAAAATTAAAAGCTGTATGTTCTGGGCCTCAGAGCCCAATCAGCTTCTGAACTTGCCTGCCCTGGTGCACCATGCTCCTGTTTTGGTTTGCGTGGCTCAGTCAACCAGGAAATGTGGAGCTGGGCAGAGAACACATTCAAAGGAACAGGCCTGCCTCCACAAAAGATAGCAGCAGAGGACCACTGAGGTCTGGGACATTCTGTAGAGCATCCAGCTGAACCCACATCCCATTAACATTTGTTAAACAATCAGGACACGATGCACTTAATGGCTCAAGGAACCACCACCCACATCTCTGCTGCTCTTCAGAGCCCCCCCCCCAGAGTCCTCTTGTACCTTGAAGCCCATTAGAATGGGTTGAGCAGCCAAGAAGGCCCCTCTCGGCCTTATATAATGACTGTCTTGAGCCTCAGACGGAGAGAAGCATTTGAGCTCTTCCTCCTCCATATTACCAGGAAGCCTAGTCCTCTGTCTCCAAGCGATCACTCTTCGAAATAGTCTTTCTAATCAGACAGAGCTTTATCCTTGCTAACATGAAGCCACGCTTGGCTCAGGTCTGGCTGCTTGGAGTCTGTCTTTTGCTCTGCCTCAGCTGTGGAGGTAAGTCCCACCTGCCAATGGAAAAACATGGTAGGCCACCAATTCAAATGTGCCGTATGTCCACCACCTATCTTCCTAAGAACTGGCAAACCCGTAAGCTATTTTCTTTCTCTTTTTAGCTCTGGCACCTATTTGGGGATAATGATTGAAAGGCTAAGTTTGGAAGTAATGCAGACCTGGAAAAAGGTTTAGATGCTATTAAGTGCCAGATCTATACAGGCATCATCACCTCCATGTTTGGGTCAGGGTATTGGCAGAGATGATTTCCACAAACCCACTATGTCTCCTGTCCTTGTAATCCCTGCACAGTCCCAACTTCAGAAAGTTTTTCAGGGGAATGATACTCTATTGCATGGGGGGGCATATTTCAACTTTATTTATTTACTTGTTAAAAACATTTGATTTTTAAAAATCAAAGTAGTTTGCAAGTCATAAGTGCAGCCTTTTCGCTCCCCAAGCAGTTCAACAACTAGTTTTGTAAAAATGTTTAATTGTCTGCATAAACTTGACAGCTTACAGTGGCAGCTGAAAGTGCTCCTCCTATCATAGCTGCAATGCCCCCCCCCCCAGTTGGTGCAAACTCTCTGGTGTTCACATCTGTTGATGTTGCCCATCCGGCTGTTGTAGGGTTGCCATACGTCGGAAGCAGTGTCCAAGCAGAAATCACTAAAAATGTCTGTGGAAAGCCGGACATATGGCATTCCATGTCGGCATTATCGTTTGGGGCAATTTCCCTTAAAAATAGCTCAAAAACATCATTATTCTTTTCTCTCTTCTTTGCAATTTTGTCCCAAAAGCTCAACAACCCTCACTAATAGTAATAATAATAATAATAATAATAATAATAATAATAATAATAATAGCTCTACAACTTTAGTGTCTAGATTCTCACTTTTTGAAATATGGCAACTCTAAGGTGCTGCTTGGCACCTGCCACTCTCAGGAGGCTCACTAGAGGACCCTTTCTGCAAAGTCTCTGCAATGCTGGAGCTGGCTGCACTCTCAGGTGCCTGTTATGGGGATGTGGCAGAGTGGAGGGTGCTCCTGGTTCTAGGCACAGCCAATCACTTTCTGCCGAACTCCGTGGGGCTCAATTTACACCTTCTGTAAGAACCCCCAATATACTTTTTAGACTCAGGGCATCTCAGTATTTTTATTTAATTTTTTTCTTTTAGAATTTTTATTGCAAAGTAAATACATCAATACCAAGCCATAGATAAAGAATAATAGAAAGAAAAATAAATAAATAAAGGGGGAAAGGGGGAAACAGCAAAGAAAAGTAGACCGTAAAAGAATAAAGAAAAGTATAATATTTCAATACAATAAACACTATTTTACAAAATAATAATAGTAATAAACTTCCATCACTCTCACAACACTTCCTTTCACATTTCATATTTTATCTGTATTTCAGTATTACTTTCAATATATTGATTGATATTGTCAGGGAACTGACATCGGAGCGAGAGGCGAAGGGGAGGCTCCCAGATGATGCTGGCGAAGGACCCAGCACCAGAGGGAGAAGCAGCTCAGTAGAGGGGGAAGCTAATCAGCGCAACACCAGGGATAAAGGGGGGCAGATGGGGGAATCGGAGAGAGGGCTCCAGGACTCTTCACTGGACATCAGTGAGGAGAGCACAGGTCCTCCGCTACCCACGCCCTCCCTGCGCAGAAGACTCCCGCGCAGTGAGAGGAGGAGGAGACTGGGTGTCAAACAGCTTTTATGTTGGAAGAGGTTTAAGAAACGCCCACTGACGGATTCTGCTAGCGACTGAGGCAGCCACGATGAGAAGGGCTGTGCAGTCAGAACGGTTTAACAAAGCAATTTAGCCTAGAGAGGCGGCAGTTTACGCACAAGTAACTCACACCCATTCCAGATATATATATGTATATATGTATGTTTCCCCTTTTCCATTCACGAGGTCATTCTAGACACAGCCAAATTTTTACTTTAGAACCTTGTCTTTCTAAATAATCATTCAAGCACTTCCTTTCCTTCTTGACTGTATTCATTGCCTTTAGTCTTATTATATCTGTCAATTTGGCCAGTTCCAAATGTTCACGTAATTTACATAACCATTCTTCTTTGGTCGGTACCTGGTTACCCTTCCAGTACTTAGCCACCAGGATTCTCACCGCTGATGTCACGTAGAGAAAGAATTTAGTATTTTCTCTAGAAATATCACCATTCAATACTCCCAAAAGGTATGTTTCTGGTCTTTTGCTATGTGAAGTTCTTAGTAACTTTTTTATTTCTTCATGGATCATGTCCCAGAACTTTCTGATCAGCATTTTTCTTCTTTGAAGGAAACAACTAGTTTGGTGACTTAGAAGCCCAGGGAGGGACAAGACATGTAAATAGAAAAGCCTTTCTTACAGCAGATGATTTTCTCTTTCTTTCTTTCTTTCTTTCTTTCTTTCTTTCTTTCTTTCTTTCTTTCTTTCTTTCTTCTTCCATTGACAGCAAATGCCTTAATGTGTAGTGTGTGCAATTCAGAGGGTGAAGGACAGCCATGTGTACCAGTTGCCCCATATGTACAAAAATGCCCTGATGATCCACGTACAGGACATCCTGCAGCCTGCGTCTTGTACAGAATCTCTTCAAGTGAGTGGTCCTTCTCGTCTTTCTCTCCCCCTTATTTTCAGTGCATTTCCATGGGTGGGTGGTGGGGCATGGCTAGTATGACTGGGTGCAGAGGAGGTCGGGGATCTTGCAATTTCAGCAGAACAAGAACTACGAGAGAAGCACCTCGTTCCAATGGAAGCTCTAAGCTACGCTAATGCGAAACCTGATTCCAAGCCCTCAGTCACATGATGAAATGTATTCCCCTGGAAATTCTTTGAACCAACAATACCTGCAAGCAGTAGGAAAAACATGAGTTTTCTAAGTTCACTTATAATTCTCCAGTTAAACTCTAGCATGCCAAGGTACAGAAAGGATCCTGGATAAGTCCATGTGATACAGACCACCTGGCTGAGGTATCTCAAGTCAGGGGCCAGGTTGGGCCCTCTGGCCAGTGGCATCCCAATTGCAATGCTTCACCTAATGTCATGGGAAATTTCCATTCATTCTTGAGGATAAATGGGGGTGTTGGTTGCTGTACCTGGGAACAGTGGTAGCAAAAACCTACCTTTCAGCACAGACCCCCGTTTCCACAGCAGTCTCTGATGGGGACCTTGCCATGAGCGGATCCTTCCATTACCATCACGCATCTTTTGCTAGATTCTAACAGTAACCCAGATACTTTTCTTTCTCTTCCCAGTGGTAACTAAACATGTGTTGCGCTACTACAAACGATGCGGCTTCTATACCAGCGACTGCAAAACTCGAAAGGTCTACCATTCTGTAAAGCAATTGCATGAGCTCCACTGCTGTAATGACAGAGACCAGTGCCTTTGAATGCAGTCTAAGGAAGATGCTGTATTAAAAGAACTCTGATGTGAACAAAGGGCTGTGCGTTACGTTGCTGTGTGGGGATGTCTATGTGAGTGGTCTCTGTGTGGGCCCAGCGGCATGCAGTGGTCTTGGCAGGCAAGTGGATGGGCATGCTTTTTTAAAATAAAAAATAAAAAAATTCTGTGCCACATTTCAGCATTCTTGGAGGCCAGGGAGGAGGGGAGCTTGTCACAGCTGGAGGAGAAGACTCCCTGGCTTCTTCAGCAGTCCCTTGATCACCACTGCCGTCCTTTGCTTCAGCCTTGGAGTCTGAACTGCTCCCTGTCACAGGCTCTTCTTGCTCACTAAAGCCTGTTGCCCCTTTAGCTTCGGACACCTCCTCTCACCAATCTTCTCCCTTTGACCTCTCTGTCCCACCACCAATCCCCGGACTCTGAGCCTTCCTCCTCTGGGGCTTCCCCCAGCTTTAGCCTCCCCACCCCTGCTGACAGCCCTCTTCATTCCCACCTTGGGGAAGGGGCACTCTTCACAGTGACATAGCACTAACCTCATTGCTCTGGGAAACTTCTTGCCCTCGATTCATTGAACTGTTTCCCCTAACACACTCTGCCCATATTGTAGTGTGCTTTGTTTTCCCCTGTATTTTCAGGATACTTCTAACTTTTAGCAATCTGAATGCCACAGGTAGCTAAATTCAGGGTGCTGCTCTCCCATGAAGGGATTAATCTATGCCAACTCCCCACCCTTTCAGTGTTTCCCGATGCTGGTGGCAGCTTGCAACATCCTCTTGTGCATTTCCAAGCACAATTCAAAGTATTGGTGCTAACCTTTAAAGCCCTAAACGGCCTCGGTCCAGTATACCTAAAGGAGCGTCTCCACCCCCATCGTTCTGCCCGGACACTGGGGTCCAGCGCCAAGGGCCTTCTGGTGGTTCCCTTGCTGTGAGAAGCCAAGTTACAGGGAACCAGACAGAGCGCCTTCTTGGTAGTGGCATCCGCCCTGTGGAACACCCTCTGATCAGATGTCAAAAAGAAAAACAACTACCAGATTTTTAGAAGACATCTGAAGGCAGCTCTGTTTAGGAAAGTTTTTAATGTTTAATAGGTTATTGTATTTTAATATTCCGTTGAAGGCCGCCCAGAGTGGCTGGAGAAACCCAGCCAGATAGGCGGGGTATGAATAAATTATTATTATTATTATTATTATTATTATTATTATTATGCACCATCCTCTTCCTGGTGTCATGCCCCAATGAAGAGCTGCCTCCATCACCAACACCACATAAGCATATAGAGTTTTATTATTGCAATACAAACGCTTTAGACTCTCCTCCCTGGAAGAGAGGGGAGTGGTTGTGGGCGGGAGCCCGAGCCCCGCCCCTCCTCACCTGGCTGGCGCCCATGCCCACCGGAGGCAGCCAACCAGGTGTCTCCGGGGGGCGTGTTTAGCAGCTTAATGCTGCGGCTCCAGCTCCGCCTCCTCCTCAGTCGTCATCGTCCCGCAGTGAGTCATCAGCTAGGAGAGTCATCACAGAGAAGAGCCATGAGGTTTGGAGTCGGGGGGGCGGGTCTGGTTCCTTGCATGCCTTTTAACTTTAAGAGGCTTGCGTGCACTCATTGCTTTACTGCTTTAAAAAACCCAGGCATCCAAATTACCACCCTTGGGAGCATCGGAGGACCGTAGAGAAATCCACTCAGTGGCTGCAGGGTCAGTAGCTGTGTGGCCTCCCAGCCCATTCACCCGGTAGCGCTGGTGAAATATGCCCTTTAGGTCCCCGAGTAAAATATACCCTTCTGTATCCAAACCTTTTAATATAAAAACTGGTCTTTGATCCAGGTCTGATGGTGCCTAGTCAGCTGAAGTTTCGTGTGATGCAACAATCACGTATGCCTGGCTGCAGCTTCCTGGTGGGGAACACATACTGCAATCCTTCCCCATAGATAGCATCAGGAGCCCAGGGAGGCCTAGGACTATGAAACAACCATGTGAGTAGCACATATGGGCCTGGCTGAAGCTTCCTGGTGGTGAACAAGCAATCCCTACATGTAAGAGGGTCGCTGAAGTCTGGGACACTCTGTACTGCATCCGGCTGGTTCCTCAGCTTCAGCCCATTTGGATTTGTCCAAACAAGCAGTATATTATGCACCTAAAAGGCTACTTGTGCCTTTCGAGCCTAGCAGGGACAGGTGCCCTGAGGCACAAAGAAGGTGCCTCTGAGCCTTATATAATGAAAGGGTTTCAGAATCTCGAATTGGGTCAGTCCCAGCCTCTGCCAACCTAGCAGTTTGAAAGCACACCAATGCAAGTAGATAAATAGGTACCGCTGTGGCAGGAAGGTACAGTGGTATCTCGGGTTAAGATCTTATTTCTTTCTGGAGGTCCATTCTTAACCTGAAACTGTTCTTAACCTGAGGTACACTGTAGCTAATGGAGCCTCCCACTGCCATTGCGCCGCCGCCACACAATATTTGTTCTCAGCCTGAAGCAAAGTTCTTAACCCGAGGTACTATTTCTGGGTTAGTGGAGTCTGTAACCTGAAGCATCTGTAACCTGAGGTATCACTGTACATGGCGTTTCCGTGTGCTCTGGCTTTTGTCGTGTTGTTCTGTTGCTCCAGAAGCGGTTTAGTCATGCTGGCCACATGACCTGGAAAGCTGTCTGTGGTCAAACGCCGGCTCCCTCGGCCTGAAAGTGAGATGAGTGCCTCAACCCCATAGTTGTCTTTGACTGGACTTATCCGTCCACGGGTCCTTTACCTTTTACCTTTTTACTGGGGTATCACAAGCACTTAGGATTCTTAAAATTAAAAGCTGTATGTTCTGGGCCTCAGAGCCCAATCAGCTTCTGAACTTGCCTGCCCTGGTGCACCATGCTCCTCTTTTGGTTCGCGTGGCTCAGTCAACCAGGAAATGTGGAGCTGGGCAGAGAACCCATTCAAAGGAACAGGCCTGCCTCCACAAAAGATAGCATCAGAGGACCACTGAGGTCTGGGACATTCTGTAGAGCATCCAGCTGAACCCACATCCCATTAACATTTGTTAAACAATCAGGACACGATGCACTTAATGGCTCAAGGAACCACCACCCACATCTCTGCTGCTCTTCAGAGCCACCCCAGAGTCCTCTTGTACCTTGAAGCCCATTAGAATGGGTTGAGCAGCCAAGAAGGCCCCTCTTGGCCTTATATAATGACAGTATTGAGCCTCAGACGGAGAGAAGTATTTGAGCTCTTCCTCCTCCATATTACCAGGAAGCCTAGTCCTCTGTCTCCAAGCAATCACTCTTCGAAATAGTCTTTCTAATCAGACAGAGCTTTTTCCTTGCTAACATGAAGCCACGCTTGGCTCAGGTCTGGCTGCTTGGAGTCTGTCTTTTGCTCTGCCTCAGCTGTGGAGGTAAGTCCCACCTGCCAATGGAAAAACATGGTAGGCCACCTGTGATGGGATGGTGAGCTGCTTGTGCGTAAAATCCTAGTCCCTCAGAGTTTGGCTAAGTCCACAAACCTCTGTCTGTGACGGAGCTCCTTAAGCATGGCTCCATCAGTCGCTCGTTGAATCGGACAGTGGGCGTTTACGGAACTTCTTCCAGCATAAAAGCTCCTTAACGGAAACGCGTCTTCTGGACTCTCGGCGTGACAGTTTCCGGCGAGGAGTGGGTGTCCCTCTAGGAGGTCCTGAAACCTCCCCACTGTTCTCGCTTGAAGTGTCTCTGAGCCGTCCCTCCGACTCACTTTCCCTTGGAACTCCACTTCTCCCCCTGCTGGTCCCCTCCTCAGCTGAATGGTCTCTCTCACCCTCCGTGAGCCCCTTCACTTCCTGCGTCTCAGATGGCAGTTCCCTGACATCCACCTCCCCTCCAGGGCCCCCTTCACCCCCTTCCCTCCCCTCTTCTGCGGGAGGCGAGGGAGCAAAACCCCTGAAGGAACCTCCCTCATCTTCCGAAGTTTCGAACACTTCCCTCCACCTGTTGCTGTTTCCGGTTTCCAAGTACTCCTCCTCATCGGAGTCTGTTCCTTCTTCCAACTCCGATTCCCTGAATCCTTCCAGTTCCTCCTCATCGTCGGTGGTGCCAAAGTACTCCCTCCGGAACCTCGCTACTGGCTGAGGTTTCCTGGGGAACCTTTGGTGGAACGTTTCGATCAAGATCTCGTCACGGACCTCCTCTGCCGTCACCCAGGTGTTTTCCGACTCCGGCTCCCCTTCCCACGCGACCAAATACTCCACCTGATTACCCTTCCACCTGGAGTCGATGATTTCCGCCACATGGTTGCTGCCTTCCCTTTCTTCTATGGCTGGCCCCCGTGTGGATACCCCTTCACCTTCCCCCCTATATGGTGACAGTAATGACCTGTGGAAAACTGGGTGCAGTTTCATGTGGTTCGGTAACCGGAGTCTGAAAGCCACTGGGTTGACCTGTTGGATGACCTCAAATGGTCCCAATCTTTTGGGTCTCAATTTCTTGCAACCCCCCTTGAACGGCAACCCTTGGGTTGATAGCCAGACCTGACTCCCCACCCTAATGGTTTCACCTTCCCTTCTGCTCTTGTCTGCCTGCCTCTTATATTCTTCTTTGGCCCTTTCTAAGTTGAGTTGGAGTTGACGATGGATCGCTTCCATCTCTTCTACAAAATGTTCAGCGGCCGGGACACTCCATCTCTCCCCTCCTCCCCCTGGAAACGCCCTGGGGTGGCACCCATAATTAGCCAAAAAGGGGCTCATCCCGGTGGACACATTCTCTGCATTATTGTAAGCAAATTCCGCTAGCGCCAACTTTTCGACCCAATCGTTCTCTCTGTCATTGACATAACACCTCAGGTATTGTTGGAGGATACCGTTTGCCCTCTCCGCCTGCCCATTGGTCTCAGGGTGCCTGGCAGTCGAAAAGTTGACCTCTACATGCAACAAGCTCATAAATTTCCTCCAGAATCTGGACGTGAACTGTTTCCCTCTGTCGGAGACCACCCTCAAGGGGGCGCCATGCAGCCTAAAAATATGTTCTACAAACAATTTCGCTGTCTCTTCCGCCGTGACTGCATGTGAGCAAGCTACAAAGTGACCCATCTTAGTTAACAGGTCTACTACGACTAGTATGGCGGTTTTCCCCTGGGATTTGGGCAGATCAGTCATAAAATCTATCGATACCGCCTCCCACGGTCGTTCTGGTGTGGGTAACGGTTCTAATAACCCCGCTGGCGCCCGCCTTTCTCCTTTGGCTCTCTGGCATTGGTCACACCTTCTCACATACTCCCGTACATCCTCCCTCACCTTGGGCCACCAAAACTCCCTGGTCACCAACCACATGGTCTTGTGTTGCCCAAAATGCCCCGCTGTGGGGTTGTCGTGCATCTGTTTGAGTACTCTCCCCCTCAATTCCCCTTCGGGTATATATAGTGCCCCTTTGTAATACAATGCCCCGTTTCTTTCTTCAAAACCTCCGGGGTCTTCTCCCTCTCTCCTTAAACCTCTGAGCTTATCCTGGGCGTATTCATCATTTACCGTTCCCTCTACCAGTTCTCTTTGCCCCACCCAGGCCGCCCCACACACCCAGTGGTCCTCTGGGATAATATGTCTCTCTTCAGGCGCTCCCTCCCCCTCCAAATATTCAGGTTTGCGTGAGAGAGCGTCCGCTCTAATGTTTTCTGGACCTGGCACATAGCAGATTTCAAAAATGGAATTTGGAGAACTCCTGGGCCCACCTCACTTGTTGGTTGAGCACTCGTGCCGTTCTCCAATACTCCAAATTCTTGTGGTCCGTACACACTTGCACCTTATGCTGTGCGCCAATTAGTAAATGTCTCCATCTCCGGAACGCTTCGTGAATGGCGAGTAGTTCTCGGTCATATACGGTGTAGTTCCTCTCGGATTTGTTCAGCTTACGCGAAAAGAAGGCACACGGTCTCCATTCCGACTTATTGCTCCCTGGCTGAAGCAGCACCGCCCCCACCGCCCGGTCTGAGGCATCAGTTTCCACTCTCATGGGTTTTTGTAAATCCACATGCAGGAGCTGTTCTTCCGAAGCGAATGCCCTTTTCAATTCCTCAAATGCTTGCTCCGCCTCCGCCGTCCAAACGAATTTCTTCTTGCTGCTTAGACAGTCCGTGATGGGAGCCGTTAAGTGGGCAAAGTTCTTGATGAATTTACGGTAAAAGTTCCCAAACCCTAAGAACCTTTGCACATCCTTTTTCGTTTTCGGTGTCTTCCATTCCAGCACCGCCTGGACCTTGCCTGGATCCATGGCTAATCCCTTGTCTGATAAGCGGTACCCCAGGAATTCCACCTCCTTGGTGTGAAACTGACACTTCTCCAATTTCACCCACAGCTGGTTTGCTTGCAGCTGGCTCAGCACTTCCCTGACATCCTTTACATGCTGCTCCTCATTCTCTGAATATATCAGCACGTCATCGAGGAAGGCCACGCAATTCTTGTAGAGCAAAGGTCCCAGGACATGGTTCATGAGCGATTGAAAACAGGCGGAGCCTGATTGTAATCCGAATGGCATAACGAGATATTCAAAAGCCCCCAAAGGGGTGAACATGGTGGTTTTCCATTCATCCCCTTTCTTTATTCGTATCAGGTTGTATGCCCCTCTCAGGTCCAATTTCGTGAATATCTTTCCCTTCCTCACCCTGGTCAAAATGTCATCAATCCTGGGCATGGGGAAAGTCACTGGTTCTGACACGGCATTTAGCCGCCGGTAGTCCACTACAAGCCTGGGTTTATCCGTGTTTTTTTTGTCCACAAAAAACACTGGGCTCCCCCCCACCGCTCTGGACTCTCTGATGAAGCCCCTCTTCAGGTTTTTATCAATAAACTCCCTTAACTCCTGCATTTCCCTGTCTGACATGGCGTACAGCTTGCCCACGGGGAGCTGGGCCCCAGGGACCAGGTTAATTTGGCAGTCAAAGTCTCTATGCGGTGGTAGTTTATCTGCTTCCCTTTCGCTGAAGACCTTGCTCAGGTCAGCGTATTGTTTGGGCACCTTCCCTTTATCCGCCACTTCCGTCCCTGCTAGAAAGGCTTTTGCCCCTTCTGGCACCTTTCCTTCTCTGCAGTGTTCCAGGCAATGTGCTGACCCAAAGGAGACCACTCTCTGATGCCAGCCCACTAGCGGGTCATGCAACGCTAGCCAGCTCATTCCCAAAATGACGGGAGCCCCTCCCAGGGTGGCCACATTGAACGCTATCCTTTCGGTGTGCCTGGCCACCCTCATAACCATTGGGACGGTCTGTAGGCTAACTTCTCCTCCCAACAGCTCCCTCCCATCGATCGTGGTCACCTGCAGGGGGTTGCTTAAAGGGAGTATCTGTATCTGGTGTTCAGCTGCAAACTCCTTACTCATAAAATTACAGGAGCTGCCTGAGTCCAACAGCGCCTTTGTCTTTAGTGGGTATCCGTTTGCCAGCTCTAGCAACACCTCTATTACTAGGGCTGGTCTTGGAGGTTCCGGAGTGGGCACTTTTACTGCTCCTTGGCCTGGCTGCAGTGCCCTGACGGTGGCAGCCAGGCGTTGGCTTTTACTGGCTCCTGGACTCCCTCCTCCTTCCCCCCAACAGCTCCCGCCATCCCTTGCCATTCCTTTCTTTGCGGGCAGACTCTGGCAAAGTGACCTGGCTGCTGGCACAGATAACATTTCTTGGCGCTCTTTTCCTCCTTCTTCCTCCCTTCACTGGGATTTGAAACTGCGCGCGCGCACGCTGTTCCAACTTCCATCGGCTCTCCTGGCGGGAAACTCGGCTCTGGAATCTCTGGAATGCGGAAATCCCTCCAACGCTCTCCTTTCCCCTCCCGCTTCTCCAAGGCTCTTGCCTCCTGGCGCGCTCCAATGGTCAGTGCTGATTTGGTCAGCTGGTCCATAGACTCCGCCCTGGGCGCTCGGGAAAGTTCGTCTTTCACCGCCGAAGAAAGCCCCTCTTCAAAGAGCATTTGAATGGGTTCCGCCGATAGGTCCCACCCTAATTTATGTATCAACATTGTAAACTCAGTCCAGTACTCACGAACCGATCGGCTACCCTGTTTGCAAGCCATCAATTGTCTGCGCACCAGTCCCTGTTCAATCTCGCTGGAAAACATCAAATCCATGGCGCGAAAAAACTTCCTCGTGTCCTTCAGCATTTCACTATTCCCTGCCATCAGGGGTCTAACCCAGTCTCTCGCCCCCCCTTCGAGATGGCCAATCACAAACGCCACTCGCGATGCCTCGTCGGGAAAGTCGTTAAACTGCAGTTCGAGAGCATACTGCATCTCTGTCCTAAAGGCTTGGTAGTTCCTGGGGTCCCCCCCAAACTTCTGCACCAAACCTGGCATCTTTCTTGCTAGTGTAGCGCCTTTTGCCTTTTCTGCATCCTGCGCCCTCCTTTCCTCTAGCCTCGCCGTTTGCAGTGCTAGCTGGACTTCCAAGACCCTGTACCTTTCTTCCAGGCTTGGACCCTCTCCAGCTCCTCCTGCTCCCCCGGCTCCGGCTGGGTTGCTCATGATGCCTCTCTGCACAAGCTGCTTTCAGGGACTGTCCGATTGCTGTGGTGGGATGGTGAGCTGCTTGTGCGTAAAATCCTAGTCCCTCAGAGTTTGGCTAAGTCCACAAACCTCTGTCTGTGACGGAGCTCCTTAAGCATGGCTCCATCAGTCGCTCGTTGAATCGGACAGTGGGCGTTTACGGAACTTCTTCCAGCATAAAAGCTCCTTAACGGAAACGCGTCTTCTGGACTCTCGGCGTGACAGTTTCCGGCGAGGAGTGGGTGTCCCTCTAGGAGGTCCTGAAACCTCCCCACTGTTCTCGCTTGAAGTGTCTCTGAGCCGTCCCTCCGACTCACTTTCCCTTGGAACTCCACTTCTTCCCCTGCTGGTCCCCTCCTCAGCTGAATGGTCTCTCTCACCCTCCGTGAGCCCCTTCACTTCCTGCGTCTCAGATGGCAGTTCCCTGACACCACCAATTCAAATGTGCCGTATGTCCACCACCTATCTTCCTAAGAACTGGCAAACCCGTAAGCTATTTTCTTTCTCTTTTTAGCTCTGGCACCTATTTGGGGATAATGATTGAAAGGCTAAGGTTGGAAATAACGCAGACCTGGAAAAAGGTTTAGATGCTATTAAGTGCCAGATCTATACAGGCATCATCACCTCCATGTTTGGGTCAGGGTATTGGCAGAGATGATTTCCACAAACCCACTATGTCTCCTGTCCTTGTAATCCCTGCACAGTCCCAACTTCAGAAAGTTTTTCAGGGGAATGATACTCTATTGCATGGGGGGGCATATTTCAACTTTATTTATTTACTTGTTAAAAACATTTGATTTTTAAAAATCAAAGTAGTTTGCAAGTCATAAGTGCAGCCTTTTCGCTCCCCAAGCAGTTCAACAACTAGTTTTGTAAAAATGTTTAATTGTCTGCATAAACTTGACAGCTTACAGTGGCAGCTGAAAGTGCTCCTCCTATCATAGCTGCAGTGACCCCCCCAGTTGGTGCAAACTCTCTGGTGTTCACATCTGTTGATGTTGCCCATCCGGCTGTTGTAGGGTTGCCATACATCGGAAGCAGTGTCCAAGCAGAAATCACTAAAAATGACTGTGGAAAGCCGGACATATGGCATTCCATGTCGGCATTATCCTTTTGGGCAATTTCCCTTAAAAATAGCTCAAAAACATCATTATTCTTTTCTCTCTTCTTTGCAATTTTGTCCTAAAAGCTCAACAACCCTCACTAATAGTAATAATAATAATAATAATAATAATAATAATAATAATAATAGCTCTACAACTTTAGTGTCTAGATTCTCACTTTTTGAAATATGGCAACTCTAAGGTGCTGCTTGGCACCTGCCACTCTCAGGAGGCTCACTAGAGGACCCTTTCTGCAAAGTCTCTGCAATGCTGGAGCTGGCTGCACTCTCAGATGCCTGTTATGGGGATGTGGCAGAGTGGAGGGTGCTCCTGGTTGTAGGCACAGCCAATCACGTTCTGCCGAACTCCGTGGGGCTCAATTTACACCTTCTGTAAGAACCCCCAATATACTTTTTAGACTCAGGGCTTCTCAGTATTTTTATTTAATTTTTTTCTTTTAGAATTTTTATTGCAAAGTAAATACATCAATACCAAGCCATACATAAAGAATAATAGAAAGAAAAAAAAAAATAAAGGGGGAAAGGGGGAAACAGCAAAGAAAAGTAGACCGTAAAAGAATAAAGAAAAGTATAATATTTCAATACAATAAACACTATTTTACAAAATAATAATAGTAATAGACTTCCATCACTCTCACAACACTTCCTTTCACATTTCATATTTTATCTGTATTTCAGTATTACTTTCAATATATTGATTGATATTGTCATAACTCATACCCATTACAGATATATATATGTATATATGTATGTTTCCCCTTTTCCATTCACGAGGTCATTCTAGACACAGCCAAATTTTTACTTTAGAACCTTGTCTTTCTAAATAATCATTCAAGCACTTCCTTTCCTTCTTGACTGTATTCATTGCCTTTAGTCTTATTATATCTGTCAATTTGGCCAGTTCCAAATGTTCACATAATTTACATAACCATTCTTCTTTGGTCGGTACCTGGTTACCCTTCCAGTACTTAGCCACCAGGATTCTCACCGCTGATGTCACGTAGAGAAAGAATTTAGTATTTTCTCTAGATATATCACCATTCAATAGGTATGTTTCTGGTCTTTTGCTATGTGAAGTTCTTAGTAACTTTTTTATTTCTTCATGGATCATGTCCCAGAACTTTCTGATCAGCATTTTTCTTCTTTGAAGGAAACAACTAGTTTGGTGACTTAGAAGCCCAGGGAGGGACAAGACATGTAAATAGAAAAGCCTTTCTTACAGCAGATGATTTTCTCTCTCTCTCTTTCTTTCTTTCTTTCTTTCTTTCTTTCTTTCTTTCTTTCTTCTTCCATTGACAGCAAATGCCTTAATCTGTAGTGTGTGCAATTCAGAGGGTGAAGGACAGCCATGTGTACCAGTTGCCCCATATGTACAAAAATGCCCTGATGATCCACGTACAGGACATCCTGCAGCCTGCGTCTTGTACAGAATCTCTTCAAGTGAGTGGTCCTTCTCGTCTTTCTCTCCCCCTTATTTTCAGTGCATTTCCATGGGTGGGTGGTGGGGCATGGCTAGTATGACTGGGTGCAGAGGAGGTTGGGGATCTTGCAATTTCAGCAGAACAAGAACTACGAGAGAAGCACCTCGTTCCAATGGAAGCTCTAAGCTACGCTAATGCGAAACCTGATTGCAAGCCTTCAGTGACATGACGGAACGTATTCCCCTGGAAATTCTTTGAAGCAACAATACCTGCAGGCAGTGAGAGAAACATGAATTTTCTAAGTTCACTTATAATTCTCCAGTTAAACTCTAGCATGCCAAGGTACAGAAAGGATCCTGGAAAAGTCCATGTGATACAGACCACCTGGCTGAGGTATCTCAAGTCATATATATATATATGGTATGACAAGGTAAAAATTCATAAAGGTTTCAAAAACCATATTGTTAGGAAAGCATTATACAATGTTTGGATTCGTTATAAAGACCTGTTGGAAAATAAAACCCCTAGGTGGTTGTCACCAATGGAGGCTAAGGAAGTTAAAAAACTCAATATGGAATCTAAATGGCCAAAATATTGGGAAATCATAGAACAAGAAGGTGGAAATGTGAAATTACAGAGTTATGAGAAATTGAAATCTAAAGTAAGAGATTGGCTTCATTATTATCAGATAAATGAAGTTTTTAAACAGGACAGGAAAATCGGCTTCCAGGTGGAAAAGTCAAAGTTAGAAACAGAATTGCTAGAACCCAATACTAAGAATTTGTCAAGAATGTACAACTTGCTGTTGAAATGGAATACACAGGATGAAACGGTTAAATCAGCTATGATTAAATGGGCACAGGACATTGGTCATGACATTATGTTTGCTGACTGGGAACAGTTATGGACCACCGGTATAAAGTTCACGGCATGTAATGCCTTAAGAGAGAATATCATGAAAATGATTTATAGGTGGTACATGACCCCAGTCAAGCTTGCAAAAATTTATCATTTGCCCAATAACAAATGCTGGAAATGTAATGAAACTGAAGGTACTTTCTACCACCTTTGGTGGACGTGCCCAAGGATTAAGGTCTTCTGGGAAATGATTTATAATGAAATTAAGAAGGTGCTTAAGTGTACCTTTCATAAGAAACCAGAGGCTTTTCTCCTGGGCATGGTAGGCCAATTGGTGTCAAAGAAAGATAGGACGTTTTTTATGTATGCTACAACAGCAGCAAGAGTTCTACTAGCAAAGTATTGGAAGACACAAGAACTACCCACGCTGGAAGAGTGGCAGACGAAGGTGATTGACTATATGGGACTGGCAGAGATGACGGGCAGAATCCGTGACCAAGGGAGAGAGACGGTGGAAGAAGATTGGAAGAAATTTAAATTTTATCTTAAAAATTGTTGTAAAATTAGTGAGTGTTAAAATGCCATGGGTAAAGCATAGCAGATTTGCAGAGATAAATGATTGGACAAGAGGAAAGAAAAGGGTTAAAGAAAGGAATTTTATAAGTAATCTAGATCAAGGGTTGCTGAAAAAGTTTAAAATAGGGATGCAGAAAAGGGAGGCATGGGGAAGTCGTTGAAATTGGGTACATGAAAAAATTCATGAAATTATACATGTTTTTATGTTTGTTTGTTTGTGTTTGTCGTTTGTGATGTCTTATAATGTATGTTGAAAAGCCAATAAAAATATTATAAAAAAAAAGAGGTATCTCAAGTCAGGGGCCAGGTTGGGCCCTCTGGCCAGTGGCATCCCAATTGCAATGCTTCACCTAATGTCATGGGAAATTTCCATTCATTCTTGAGGATAAATGGGGTGTTGGTTGCTGTACCTGGGAACAGTGGTAGCAAAAACCTGCCTTTCAGCACAGACCCCCGTTTCCCCAGCTGTCTCTGATGGGGACCTTGCCATGAGCGGATCCTTCCTTTACCATCACGCATCCTTCGCTAGATTCTAACAGTAACCCAGATACTTTTCTTTCTCTTCCCAGTGGTAACTAAACATGTGTTGCGCTACTACAAAGGATGCGGCTTCTATGCCAGCGGGTGCAAAACTCGAAAGGTCTACTATGCTGTAAAGCAATTGCATGAGCTCCACTGCTGTAATGACAGAGACCAGTGCCTTTGAATGCAGTCTAAGGAAGATGCTGTATGAAAAGAACTCTGATGTGAACAAAGGGCTGTGCGTTACGTTGCTGTGTGGGGATGTCTATGTGAGTGGTCTCTGTGTGGGCCCAGCGGCATGCAGTGGTCTTGGCAGGCAAGTGGATGGGCATGCTTTTTTAAAATAAAAAATAAAAAAATTCTGTGCCACATTTCAGCATTCTTGGAGGCCCAGGAGGAGGGGAGCTTGTCACAGCTGGAGGAGAAGACTCCCTGGCTTCTTCAGCAGTCCCTTGATCACCACTGCCGTCCTTTGCTTCAGCCTTGGAGTCTGAACTGCTCCCTGTCACAGGCTCTTCTTGCTCACTAAAGCCTGTTGCCCCTTTAGCTTCGGACACCTCCTCTCACCAATCTTCTCCCTTTGACCTCTCTGTCCCACCACCAATCCCCGGACTCTGAGCCTTCCTCCTCTGGGGCTTCCCCCAGCTTTAGCCTCCCCACCCCTGCTGACAGCCCTCTTCATTCCCACCTTGGGGAAGGGGCACTCTTCACAGTGACATAGCACTAACCTCATTGCTCTGGGAAACTTCTTGCCCTCGATTCATTGAACTGTTTCCCCTAACACACTCTGCCCATATTGTAGTGTGCTTTGTTTTCCCCTGTATTTTCAGGATACTTCTAACTTTTAGCAATCTGAATGCCACAGGTAGCTAAATTCAGGGTGCTGCTCTCCCATGAAGGGATTAATCTATGCCAGCTCCCCACCCTTTCAGTGTTTCCCGATGCTGGTGGCAGCTTGCAACATCCTCTTGTGCATTTCCAAGCACAATTCAAAGTATTGGTGCTAACCTTTAAAGCCCTAAACGGCCTCGGTCCAGTATACCTAAAGGAGCGTCTCCACCCCCATCGTTCTGCCCGGACACTGGGGTCCAGCGCCAAGGGCCTTCTGGTGGTTCCCTTGCTGTGAGAAGCCAAGTTACAGGGAACCAGACAGAGCGCCTTCTTGGTAGTGGCATCCGCCCTGTGGAACACCCTCTGATCAGATGTCAAAAAGAAAAACAACTACCAGATTTTTAGAAGACATCTGAAGGCAGCTCTGTTTAGGAAAGTTTTTAATGTTTAATAGGTTATTGTATTTTAATATTCCGTTGAAGGCCGCCCAGAGTGGCTGGAGAAACCCAGCCAGATAGGCGGGGTATGAATAAATTATTATTATTATTATTATTATTATTATTATTATTATGCACCATCCTCTTCCTGGTGTCATGCCCCAATGAAGAGCTGCCTCCATCACCAACACCACATAAGCATATAGAGTTTTATTATTGCAATACAAACGCTTTAGACTCTCCTCCCTGGAAGAGAGGGGAGTGGTTGTGGGCGGGAGCCCGAGCCCCGCCCCTCCTCACCTGGCTGGTGCCCATGCCCACCGGAGGCAGCCAACCAGGTGTCTCCGGGGGGCGTGTTTAGCAGCTTAATGCTGCGGCTCCAGCTCCGCCTCCTCCTCAGTCGTCATCGTCCCGCAGTGAGTCATCAGCTAGGAGAGTCATCACAGAGAAGAGCCATGAGGTTTGGAGTCGGGGGGGCGGGTCTGGTTCCTTGCATGCCTTTTAACTTTAAGAGGCTTGCGTGCACTCATTGCTTTACTGCTTTAAAAAACCCAGGCATCCAAATTACCACCCTTGGGAGCATCGGAGGACCGTAGAGAAATCCACTCAGTGGCTGCAGGGTCAGTAGCTGTGTGGCCTCCCAGCCCATTCACCCGGTAGCGCTGGTGAAATATGCCCTTTAGGTCCCCGAGTAAAATATACCCTTCTGTATCCAAACCTTTTAATATAAAAACTGGTCTTTGATCCAGGTCTGATGGTGCCTAGTCAGCTGAAGTTTCGTGTGATGCAACAATCACGTATGCCTGGCTGCAGCTTCCTGGTGGGGAACACATACTGCAATCCTTCCCCATAGATAGCATCAGGAGCCCAGGGAGGCCTAGGACTATGAAACAACCATGTGAGTAGCACATATGGGCCTGGCTGAAGCTTCCTGGTGGTGAACAAGCAATCCCTACATGTAAGAGGGTCGCTGAAGTCTGGGACACTCTGTACTTCATCCGGCTGGTTCCTCAGCTTCAGCCCATTTGGATTTGTCCAAACAAGCAGTATATTATGCACCTAAAAGGCTACTTGTGCCTTTCGAGCCTAGCAGGGACAGGTGCCCTGAGGCACAAAGAAGGTGCCTCTGAGCCTTATATAATGAAAGGGTTTCAGAATCTCGAATTGGGTCAGTCCCAGCCTCTGCCAACCTAGCAGTTTGAAAGCACACCAATGCAAGTAGATAAATAGGTACCGCTGTGGCAGGAAGGTACAGTGGTATCTCGGGTTAAGATCTTATTTCTTTCTGGAGGTCCATTCTTAACCTGAAACTGTTCTTAACCTGAGGTACCACTGTAGCTAATGGAGCCTCCCACTGCCATTGCGCCGCCGCCACACAATATTTGTTCTCAGCCTGAAGCAAAGTTCTTAACCCGAGGTACTATTTCTGGGTTAGTGGAGTCTGTAACCTGAAGCATCTGTAACCTGAGGTATCACTGTACATGGCGTTTCCGTGTGCTCTGGCTTTTGTCGTGTTGTTCTGTTGCTCCAGAAGCGGTTTAGTCATGCTGGCCACATGACCTGGAAAGCTGTCTGTGGTCAAACGCCGGCTCCCTCGGCCTGAAAGTGAGATGAGTGCCTCAACCCCATAGTTGTCTTTGACTGGACTTATCCGTCCACGGGTCCTTTACCTTTTACCTTTTTACTGGGGTATCACAAGCACTTAGGATTCTTAAAATTAAAAGCTGTATGTTCTGGGCCTCAGAGCCCAATCAGCTTCTGAACTTGCCTGCCCTGGTGCACCATAATCCTCTTTTGGTTCGCGTGGCTCAGTCAACCAGGAAATGTGGAGCTGGGCAGAGAACCCATTCAAAGGAACAGGCCTGCCTCCACAAAAGATAGCATCAGAGGACCACTGAGGTCTGGGACATTCTGTAGAGCATCCAGCTGAACCCACATCCCATTAACATTTGTTAAACAATCAGGACACGATGCACTTAATGGCTCAAGGAACCACCACCCACATCTCTGCTGCTCTTCAGAGCCACCCCAGAGTCCTCTTGTACCTTGAAGCCCATTAGAATGGGTTGAGCAGCCAAGAAGGCCCCTCTTGGCCTTATATAATGACAGTATTGAGCCTCAGACGGAGAGAAGTATTTGAGCTCTTCCTCCTCCATATTACCAGGAAGCCTAGTCCTCTGTCTCCAAGCAATCACTCTTCGAAATAGTCTTTCTAATCAGACAGAGCTTTTTCCTTGCTAACATGAAGCCACGCTTGGCTCAGGTCTGGCTGCTTGGAGTCTGTCTTTTGCTCTGCCTCAGCTGTGGAGGTAAGTCCCACCTGCCAATGGAAAAACATGGTAGGCCACCTGTGATGGGATGGTGAGCTGCTTGTGCGTAAAATCCTAGTCCCTCAGAGTTTGGCTAAGTCCACAAACCTCTGTCTGTGACGGAGCTCCTTAAGCATGGCTCCATCAGTCGCTCGTTGAATCGGACAGTGGGCGTTTACGGAACTTCTTCCAGCATAAAAGCTCCTTAACGGAAACGCGTCTTCTGGACTCTCGGCGTGACAGTTTCCGGCGAGGAGTGGGTGTCCCTCTAGGAGGTCCTGAAACCTCCCCACTGTTCTCGCTTGAAGTGTCTCTGAGCCGTCCCTCCGACTCACTTTCCCTTGGAACTCCACTTCTCCCCCTGCTGGTCCCCTCCTCAGCTGAATGGTCTCTCTCACCCTCCGTGAGCCCCTTCACTTCCTGCGTCTCAGATGGCAGTTCCCTGACATCCACCTCCCCTCCAGGGCCCCCTTCACCCCCTTCCCTCCCCTCTTCTGCGGGAGGCGAGGGAGCAAAACCCCTGAAGGAACCTCCCTCATCTTCCGAAGTTTCGAACACTTCCCTCCACCTGTTGCTGTTTCCGGTTTCCAAGTACTCCTCCTCATCGGAGTCTGTTCCTTCTTCCAACTCCGATTCCCTGAATCCTTCCAGTTCCTCCTCATCGTCGGTGGTGCCAAAGTACTCCCTCCGGAACCTCGCTACTGGCTGAGGTTTCCTGGGGAACCTTTGGTGGAACGTTTCGATCAAGATCTCGTCACGGACCTCCTCTGCCGTCACCCAGGTGTTTTCCGACTCCGGCTCCCCTTCCCACGCGACCAAATACTCCACCTGATTACCCTTCCACCTGGAGTCGATGATTTCCGCCACATGGTTGCTGCCTTCCCTTTCTTCTATGGCTGGCCCCCGTGTGGATACCCCTTCACCTTCCCCCCTATATGGTGACAGTAATGACCTGTGGAAAACTGGGTGCAGTTTCATGTGGTTCGGTAACCGGAGTCTGAAAGCCACTGGGTTGACCTGTTGGATGACCTCAAATGGTCCCAATCTTTTGGGTCTCAATTTCTTGCAACCCCCCTTGAACGGCAACCCTTGGGTTGATAGCCAGACCTGACTCCCCACCCTAATGGTTTCACCTTCCCTTCTGCTCTTGTCTGCCTGCCTCTTATATTCTTCTTTGGCCCTTTCTAAGTTGAGTTGGAGTTGACGATGGATCGCTTCCATCTCTTCTACAAAATGTTCAGCGGCCGGGACACTCCATCTCTCCCCTCCTCCCCCTGGAAACGCCCTGGGGTGGCACCCATAATTAGCCAAAAAGGGGCTCATCCCGGTGGACACATTCTCTGCATTATTGTAAGCAAATTCCGCTAGCGCCAACTTTTCGACCCAATCGTTCTCTCTGTCATTGACATAACACCTCAGGTATTGTTGGAGGATACCGTTTGCCCTCTCCGCCTGCCCATTGGTCTCAGGGTGCCTGGCAGTCGAAAAGTTGACCTCTACATGCAACAAGCTCATAAATTTCCTCCAGAATCTGGACGTGAACTGTTTCCCTCTGTCGGAGACCACCCTCAAGGGGGCGCCATGCAGCCTAAAAATATGTTCTACAAACAATTTCGCTGTCTCTTCCGCCGTGACTGCATGTGAGCAAGCTACAAAGTGACCCATCTTAGTTAACAGGTCTACTACGACTAGTATGGCGGTTTTCCCCTGGGATTTGGGCAGATCAGTCATAAAATCTATCGATACCGCCTCCCACGGTCGTTCTGGTGTGGGTAACGGTTCTAATAACCCCGCTGGCGCCCGCCTTTCTCCTTTGGCTCTCTGGCATTGGTCACACCTTCTCACATACTCCCGTACATCCTCCCTCACCTTGGGCCACCAAAACTCCCTGGTCACCAACCACATGGTCTTGTGTTGCCCAAAATGCCCCGCTGTGGGGTTGTCGTGCATCTGTTTGAGTACTCTCCCCCTCAATTCCCCTTCGGGTATATATAGTGCCCCTTTGTAATACAATGCCCCGTTTCTTTCTTCAAAACCTCCGGGGTCTTCTCCCTCTCTCCTTAAACCTCTGAGCTTATCCTGGGCGTATTCATCATTTACCGTTCCCTCTACCAGTTCTCTTTGCCCCACCCAGGCCGCCCCACACACCCAGTGGTCCTCTGGGATAATATGTCTCTCTTCAGGCGCTCCCTCCCCCTCCAAATATTCAGGTTTGCGTGAGAGAGCGTCCGCTCTAATGTTTTCTGGACCTGGCACATAGCAGATTTCAAAAATGGAATTTGGAGAACTCCTGGGCCCACCTCACTTGTTGGTTGAGCACTCGTGCCGTTCTCCAATACTCCAAATTCTTGTGGTCCGTACACACTTGCACCTTATGCTGTGCGCCAATTAGTAAATGTCTCCATCTCCGGAACGCTTCGTGAATGGCGAGTAGTTCTCGGTCATATACGGTGTAGTTCCTCTCGGATTTGTTCAGCTTACGCGAAAAGAAGGCACACGGTCTCCATTCCGACTTATTGCTCCCTGGCTGAAGCAGCACCGCCCCCACCGCCCGGTCTGAGGCATCAGTTTCCACTCTCATGGGTTTTTGTAAATCCACATGCAGGAGCTGTTCTTCCGAAGCGAATGCCCTTTTCAATTCCTCAAATGCTTGCTCCGCCTCCGCCGTCCAAACGAATTTCTTCTTGCTGCTTAGACAGTCCGTGATGGGAGCCGTTAAGTGGGCAAAGTTCTTGATGAATTTACGGTAAAAGTTCCCAAACCCTAAGAACCTTTGCACATCCTTTTTCGTTTTCGGTGTCTTCCATTCCAGCACCGCCTGGACCTTGCCTGGATCCATGGCTAATCCCTTGTCTGATAAGCGGTACCCCAGGAATTCCACCTCCTTGGTGTGAAACTGACACTTCTCCAATTTCACCCACAGCTGGTTTGCTTGCAGCTGGCTCAGCACTTCCCTGACATCCTTTACATGCTGCTCCTCATTCTCTGAATATATCAGCACGTCATCGAGGAAGGCCACGCAATTCTTGTAGAGCAAAGGTCCCAGGACATGGTTCATGAGCGATTGAAAACAGGCGGAGCCTGATTGTAATCCGAATGGCATAACGAGATATTCAAAAGCCCCCAAAGGGGTGAACATGGTGGTTTTCCATTCATCCCCTTTCTTTATTCGTATCAGGTTGTATGCCCCTCTCAGGTCCAATTTCGTGAATATCTTTCCCTTCCTCACCCTGGTCAAAATGTCATCAATCCTGGGCATGGGGAAAGTCACTGGTTCTGACACGGCATTTAGCCGCCGGTAGTCCACTACAAGCCTGGGTTTATCCGTGTTTTTTTTGTCCACAAAAAACACTGGGCTCCCCCCCCACCGCTCTGGACTCTCTGATGAAGCCCCTCTTCAGGTTTTTATCAATAAACTCCCTTAACTCCTGCATTTCCCTGTCTGACATGGCGTACAGCTTGCCCACGGGGAGCTGGGCCCCAGGGACCAGGTTAATTTGGCAGTCAAAGTCTCTATGCGGTGGTAGTTTATCTGCTTCCCTTTCGCTGAAGACCTTGCTCAGGTCAGCGTATTGTTTGGGCACCTTCCCTTTATCCGCCACTTCCGTCCCTGCTAGAAAGGCTTTTGCCCCTTCTGGCACCTTTCCTTCTCTGCAGTGTTCCAGGCAATGTGCTGACCCAAAGGAGACCACTCTCTGATGCCAGCCCACTAGCGGGTCATGCAACGCTAGCCAGCTCATTCCCAAAATGACGGGAGCCCCTCCCAGGGTGGCCACATTGAACGCTATCCTTTCGGTGTGCCTGGCCACCCTCATAACCATTGGGACGGTCTGTAGGCTAACTTCTCCTCCCAACAGCTCCCTCCCATCGATCGTGGTCACCTGCAGGGGGTTGCTTAAAGGGAGTATCTGTATCTGGTGTTCAGCTGCAAACTCCTTACTCATAAAATTACAGGAGCTGCCTGAGTCCAACAGCGCCTTTGTCTTTAGTGGGTATCCGTTTGCCAGCTCTAGCAACACCTCTATTACTAGGGCTGGTCTTGGAGGTTCCGGAGTGGGCACTTTTACTGCTCCTTGGCCTGGCTGCAGTGCCCTGACGGTGGCAGCCAGGCGTTGGCTTTTACTGGCTCCTGGACTCCCTCCTCCTTCCCCCCAACAGCTCCCGCCATCCCTTGCCATTCCTTTCTTTGCGGGCAGACTCTGGCAAAGTGACCTGGCTGCTGGCACAGATAACATTTCTTGGCGCTCTTTTCCTCCTTCTTCCTCCCTTCACTGGGATTTGAAACTGCGCGCGCGCACGCTGTTCCAACTTCCATCGGCTCTCCTGGCGGGAAACTCGGCTCTGGAATCTCTGGAATGCGGAAATCCCTCCAACGCTCTCCTTTCCCCTCCCGCTTCTCCAAGGCTCTTGCCTCCTGGCGCGCTCCAATGGTCAGTGCTGATTTGGTCAGCTGGTCCATAGACTCCGCCCTGGGCGCTCGGGAAAGTTCGTCTTTCACCGCCGAAGAAAGCCCCTCTTCAAAGAGCATTTGAATGGGTTCCGCCGATAGGTCCCACCCTAATTTATGTATCAACATTGTAAACTCAGTCCAGTACTCACGAACCGATCGGCTACCCTGTTTGCAAGCCATCAATTGTCTGCGCACCAGTCCCTGTTCAATCTCGCTGGAAAACATCAAATCCATGGCGCGAAAAAACTTCCTCGTGTCCTTCAGCATTTCACTATTCCCTGCCATCAGGGGTCTAACCCAGTCTCTCGCCCCCCCTTCGAGATGGCCAATCACAAACGCCACTCGCGATGCCTCGTCGGGAAAGTCGTTAAACTGCAGTTCGAGAGCATACTGCATCTCTGTCCTAAAGGCTTGGTAGTTCCTGGGGTCCCCCCCAAACTTCTGCACCAAACCTGGCATCTTTCTTGCTAGTGTAGCGCCTTTTGCCTTTTCTGCATCCTGCGCCCTCCTTTCCTCTAGCCTCGCCGTTTGCAGTGCTAGCTGGACTTCCAAGACCCTGTACCTTTCTTCCAGGCTTGGACCCTCTCCAGCTCCTCCTGCTCCCCCGGCTCCGGCTGGGTTGCTCATGATGCCTCTCTGCACAAGCTGCTTTCAGGGACTGTCCGATTGCTGTGGTGGGATGGTGAGCTGCTTGTGCGTAAAATCCTAGTCCCTCAGAGTTTGGCTAAGTCCACAAACCTCTGTCTGTGACGGAGCTCCTTAAGCATGGCTCCATCAGTCGCTCGTTGAATCGGACAGTGGGCGTTTACGGAACTTCTTCCAGCATAAAAGCTCCTTAACGGAAACGCGTCTTCTGGACTCTCGGCGTGACAGTTTCCGGCGAGGAGTGGGTGTCCCTCTAGGAGGTCCTGAAACCTCCCCACTGTTCTCGCTTGAAGTGTCTCTGAGCCGTCCCTCCGACTCACTTTCCCTTGGAACTCCACTTCTTCCCCTGCTGGTCCCCTCCTCAGCTGAATGGTCTCTCTCACCCTCCGTGAGCCCCTTCACTTCCTGCGTCTCAGATGGCAGTTCCCTGACACCACCAATTCAAATGTGCCGTATGTCCACCACCTATCTTCCTAAGAACTGGCAAACCCGTAAGCTATTTTCTTTCTCTTTTTAGCTCTGGCACCTATTTGGGGATAATGATTGAAAGGCTAAGGTTGGAAATAACGCAGACCTGGAAAAAGGTTTAGATGCTATTAAGTGCCAGATCTATACAGGCATCATCACCTCCATGTTTGGGTCAGGGTATTGGCAGAGATGATTTCCACAAACCCACTATGTCTCCTGTCCTTGTAATCCCTGCACAGTCCCAACTTCAGAAAGTTTTTCAGGGGAATGATACTCTATTGCATGGGGGGGGCATATTTCAACTTTATTTATTTACTTGTTAAAAACATTTGATTTTTAAAAATCAAAGTAGTTTGCAAGTCATAAGTGCAGCCTTTTCGCTCCCCAAGCAGTTCAACAACTAGTTTTGTAAAAATGTTTAATTGTCTGCATAAACTTGACAGCTTACAGTGGCAGCTGAAAGTGCTCCTCCTATCATAGCTGCAGTGACCCCCCCAGTTGGTGCAAACTCTCTGGTGTTCACATCTGTTGATGTTGCCCATCTGGCTGTTGTAGGGTTGCCATACATCGGAAGCAGTGTCCAAGCAGAAATCACTAAAAATGACTGTGGAAAGCCGGACATATGGCATTCCATGTCGGCATTATCCTTTTGGGGAATTTCCCTTAAAAATAGCTCAAAAACATCATTATTCTTTTCTCTCTTCTTTGCAATTTTGTCCTAAAAGCTCAACAACCCTCACTAATAGTAATAATAATAATAATAATAATAATAATAATAATAATAATAATATCTCTACAACTTTAGTGTCTAGATTCTCACTTTTTGAAATATGGCAACTCTAAGGTGCTGCTTGGCACCTGCCACTCTCAGGAGGCTCACTAGAGGACCCTTTCTGCAAAGTCTCTGCAATGCTGGAGCTGGCTGCACCCTCAGATGCCTGTTATGGTGATGTGGCAGAGTGGAGGGTGCTCCTGGTTGTAGGCACAGCCAATCACGTTCTGCCGAACTCCGTGGGGCTCAATTTACACCTTCTGTGAGAACCCCCAATATACTTTTTAGACTCAGGGCATCTCAGTATTTTTATTTAATTTTTTTCTTTTAGAATTTTTATTGCAAAGTAAATACATCAATACCAAGCCATAGATAAAGAATAATAGAAAGAAAAATAAATAAATAAAGGGGGAAAGGGGGAAACAGCAAAGAAAAGTAGACCGTAAAAGAATAAAGAAAAGTATAATATTTCAATACAATAAACACTATTTTACAAAATAATAATAGTAATAGACTTCCATCACTCTCACAACACTTCCTTTCACATTTCATATTTTATCTGTATTTCAGTATTACTTTCAATATATTGATTGATATTGTCATAACTCATACCCATTACAGATATATATATGTATATATGTATGTTTCCCCTTTTCCATTCACGAGGTCATTCTAGACACAGCCAAATTTTTACTTTAGAACCTTGTCTTTCTAAATAATCATTCAAGCACTCCCTTTCCTTCTTGACTGTATTCATTGCCTTTAGTCTTATTATATCTGTCAATTTGGCCAGTTCCAAATGTTCACGTAATTTACATAACCATTCTTCTTTGGTCGGTACCTGGTTACCCTTCCAGTACTTAGCCACCAGGATTCTCACCGCTGATGTCACGTAGAGAAAGAATTTAGTATTTTCTCTAGAAATATCACCATTCAATACTCCCAAAAGGTATGTTTCTGGTCTTTTGCTATGTGAAGTTCTTAGTAACTTTTTTATTTCTTCATGGATCATGTCCCAGAACTTTCTGATCAGCATTTTTCTTCTTTGAAGGAAACAACTAGTTTGGTGACTTAGAAGCCCAGGGAGGGACAAGACATGTAAATAGAAAAGCCTTTCTTACAGCAGATGATTTTCTCTTTCTTTCTTTCTTTCTTTCTTTCTTTCTTTCTTTCTTTCTTTCTTTCTTTCTTTCTTCTATTGACAGCAAATGCCTTAATCTGTAGTGTGTGCAATTCAGAGGGTGAAGGACAGCCATGTGTACCAGTTGCCCCATATGTACAAAAATGCCCTGATGATCCACGTACAGGACATCCTGCAGCCTGCGTCTTGTACAGAATCTCTTCAAGTGAGTGGTCCTTCTTGTCTTTCTCTCCCCCTTATTTTCAGTGCATTTCCATGGGTGGGTGGTGGGGCATGGCTAGTATGACTGGATGCAGAGGAGGTCGGGGATCTTGCAATTTCAGCAGAACAAGAACTACGAGAGAAGCACCTCGTTCCAATGGAAGCTCTAAGCTACGCTAATGCGAAACCTGATTCCAAGCCTGCAGTCACATGACGGAACGTATTCCCCTGGAAATTCTTTGAAGCAACAATACCTGCAGGCAGTGAGAGAAACATGAATTTTCTAAGTTCACTTATAATTCTCCAGTCAAACTCTAGCATGCCAAGGTACAGAAAGGATCCTGGAAAAGTCCATGTGATACAGACCACTTGGCTGAGGTATCTCAAGTCAGGGGCCAGGTTGGGCCCTCTGGCCAGTGGCATCCCAATTGCAATGCTTCACCTAATGTCATGGGAAATTTCCATTCATTCTTGAGGATAAATGGGGGTGTTGGTTGCTGTACCTGGGAACAGTGGTAGCAAAAACCTCCCTTTCAGCACAGACCCCCGTTTCCCCAGCTGTCTCTGATGGGGACCTTGCCATGAGCGGATCCTTCCTTTACCATCACGCATCTTTCGCTAGATTCTAACAGTAACCCAGATACTTTTCTTTCTCTTCCCAGTGGTAACTAAACATGTGTTGCGCTACTACAAAGGATGCGGCTTCTATGCCAGTGGGTGCAAAACTCGAAAGGTCTACTATGCTGTAAAGCAATTGCATGAGCTCCACTGCTGTAATGACAGAGACCAGTGCCTTTGAATGCAGTCTAAGGAAGATGCTGTATTAAAAGAACTCTGATGTGAACAAAGGGCTGTGCGTTACGTTGCTGTGTGGGGATGTCTATGTGAGTGGTCTCTGTGTGGGCCCAGTGGCATGCAGTGGTCTTGGCAGGCAAGTGGATGGGCATGCTTTTTTAAAATAAAAAATAAAAAAATTCTGTGCCACATTTCAGCATTCTTGGAGGCCAGGGAGGAGGGGAGCTTGTCACAGCTGGAGGAGAAGACTCCCTGGCTTCTTCAGCAGTCCCTTGATCACCACTGCCGTCCTTTGCTTCAGCCTTGGAGTCTGAACTGCTCCCTGTCACAGGCTCTTCTTGCTCACTAAAGCCTGTTGCCCCTTTAGCTTCGGACACCTCCTCTCACCAATCTTCTCCCTTTGACCTCTGTGTTCCACCACCAATCCCCGGACTCTGAGCCTTCCTCCTCTGGGGCTTCCCCCAGCTGGAGCCTCCCCACCCCTGCTGACAGCCCTCCTCATTCCCACCTTGGGGAAGGGGCACTCTTCACAGTGACATAGCACTAACCTCATTGCTCTGGGAAACTTCTTGCCCTCAATTCATTGAACTGTTTCCCCTAACACACTCTGCCCATATTGTAGGTGCTTTGTTTTCCCCTGTATTTTCAGGATACTTCTAGCTTTTAGCAATCTGAATGCCACAGGTAGCTAAATTCAAGGTGCTGCTCTCCCATGAAGGGATTAATCTATGCCAGCTCCCCACCCTTTCAGTGTTTCCCGATGCTGGTGGCAGCTTGCAACATCCTCTTGTGCATTTCCAAGCACAATTCAAAGTATTGGTGCTAACCTTTAAAGCCCTAAATGGCCTCGGTCCAGTATACCTAAAGGAGCGTCTCCACCCCCCATCATTCTGCCCGGACACTGGGGTCCAGCGCCAAGGGCCTTCTGGCGGTTCCCTTGCTGTGAGAAGCCAAGTTACAGGGAACCAGACAGAGCGCCTTCTTGGTAGTGGCATCCGCCCTGTGGAACACCCTCTGATCAGATGTCAAAAAGAAAAACAACTACCAGATTTTTAGAAGACACCTGAAGGCAGCCCTGTTTAGGAAAGCTTTTAATGTTTAAAAGGTTATTGTATTTTAATATTCCATTGGAAGCTGCCCAGAGTGGCTGGAGAAGCCGAGCCAGATAGGCGGGGTATAAATAATAAATTATTATTATTATATTATTATAAATTATTATTATGCAATGCGCCATCCTCTTCCTGGTGTCATGCCCCAATGAAGAGCTGCGTTGTCATGCCCCAACGACGACTGCCTCCACCACCAACACCACATAAGCATATAGAGTTTTATTATTGCAATACAAACGCTTTATGCTGGTTTTCCTATACAACACCAACGAACAGAAACAAGGGAAAGATTTATTCCTTCAGAGAAAGAGAGAGGAGAGACTGCGAACCCTGCGCTGCCCCCAAATTTGTTCCAGACGGCTGAGGGAACCCCTAGAACGTATGCAATGGTCACATAGGAGGGAGCCTTATTGCAAAAGCGGAAGTCCTTGCACTGGCAGGACACTTAACTTAGTACCACCTCAGATACAACTCACGAGAGCACATCTGAACAAAAACTGGGGTTGCCATATGTCTGGAAGCTTTTGTGTCCGGATCATCTTCACTATACACTTCAGTTGACCATTCCATGAGGCATCAAACACCCATTTTCATCACAGCAGGCAAAAGCGTAGATTTCTTTTCTGTCGTCGCTCAGGAATTTGCGCCTGCACATGTTTGTGGCTTTGGAAATGCAGTTCCTACGTATATGTTTTACGGTATCTGTTTCGACTGTGGAGACAAAGGCCAAATGAACGTGCAGGATACGTCCTCGGTACAAGTAGAATGCTAAGCCAGGCTGGTCCACCCATGAGGCAAGGGGAGGTAACCGCCTCAGGCGGCAGGATCCACGGGGGCAGCAGAACTGGCCTCCATCACCCACCACTGCTGCCACGGTGCCAATGACAGCTGCAGCATGCACTTTGAAGGCCACATATGGCTCCTTCTTGGCAGCTCCCATCACCATACTGCCTCCACTCTCAGTAATTAGGAGGTACTGCTGGTCTCCTCCCACCACCACAGGTAAAGGACTCCTGGATGGTTAAGTCCAGTCCAAGATGACTATGGGGTTGTGGCGCTCATCTCGCTTTCAGGCTGAGGGAGACGCCATTTGTCCACAGACAGCTTTCCAGGTCATGTAGCCAGCAGGACTAAACCGCTTCTGGTGCAATAGGACACTGACAGAAACCAGAGCATATGGAAACACTGTTTATCTTCCTGCCACAGCAGTACCTATTTATCTACTTGCACTGGTGTGCTTTCGAACTGCTAGGTTGGCAGGAGCTGGGACAGAGCAACGGGAGCTCACCCCGTCACAGGGATTCAAACCGCCGACCTTCTGATCGGCAAGCCCAGGAGGCTCAGTGGTTTAGACCACAGTGCCACCCACCCCAGCAATAATTCAAAACATACAAAAAGTCAGAATGGTGGACTGAAATTAAAAGAACACCTGGAGTGCCAAAGCTTCTCCACAGCTGTTTTAGGAGTTGGAGCAGAGACAATGACAAGCACCCTCGACAGAATCCTTACCATCAATAGTTATTAACTGCAAGCAATATCCATCCCTCATTGTGCAATTGCTTCTTCTAGGCCAGCACTGCATGCTCTCCTCCGGCACCAGTTTGCAGACCTGGCAGTTGATTGCTACTGCTGTAAAAGAAATGCCTCATTTCAGCTCTTCCTGGCAAGCAACCTGCCTAGGTGAGAAGGGTCTAAGAAGAGTTCTGCTGTGCCAGAAGAGCAGCCCCAGACATCCACCAAGCTCACCGTCTCGTTTTTTGCAGCGACAAGCTGGGTGCTTCCCAGAACCCTCCCACAAATTTATTTGCAACATTTCTGCCCTGCCCATTCAGAGGCTGATAGCTACCATCTATCTATCATCTATCTATCATCTATCTATCATCTATCTATCATCTATCTATCATCTATCTATCTATCATCTATCTATCTATCTATCATCTATCTATCATCTATCTATCTATCATCTATCTATCTATCTATCTATCTATCTATCTATCATCTATCTATCTATCTATCTATCTATCTATCTATCATCTATCTATCTATCAATGCCTGTTGTCTTTGTCCATGGAGTTTTCTTGGCAAGGATACTGGAGTGGCTTGCCGGTTCCTCCTCCAGGTGGATCACGTTTGGTCAAAACTCTCCACTATGACCTGTTCATCTTGTGTGCCCTGCTCGGCGTAGTTCATAGCTTCTCTGAGTTCTTCAAGCCCCTTCGCCACGGCAAGGCAGTGATCCATGAAGGGGAAGCTCTATACAGTCAGCAAAAACAAGACCTGGAGCTGACTGTGGCTCAGATCATCAGCTTCTTATAGCAAAATTCAAGCTTAAACTGAAGAAAGTAGGAAAAACCACTGGGCCGGTAAGATACAATCTAAGTCAAATCCCTTATGAATACACAGTGGAAGTGAGGAACAGGTTTAAGGATTTAGATTTGCTGGACAGAGTGCCTGAAGAACTATGGATGGAGGCTCGTAACATTGTACAGGAGGCAGCAACGAAAACCATCCCAATGAAAAGGAAATGCAAGAAAGCAAAGTGGCTGTCCAACGAGGCCTTACAAATAGCGGAGGAGAGAAGGCAAGCAAAATGCGAGGGAGATAGTGAAAGATACAGGAAATTGAATGCAGATTTCCAAAGAATAGCAAGGAGAGACAAGAAGGCCTTCTTAAACGAGCAGTGCAAACAAATAGAGGAAAACAACAGAATGGGAAGAACCAGAGATCTGTTCAAGAAAATTGGAGATATGAAAGGAACATTTCGTACAAAGATTACCATAATAAAGGACAAAAGTGGTAAGGACCTAACAGAAGCAGAAGACATCAAGAAGAGGTGGCAAGAATACACAGAGGAATTATACCAGAAAGATATGGATGTCTCGTACACCCCAGGTAGTGTGGTTGCTGACCTTGAGCCAGACATCCTGGAAAGTGAAGTCAAATGGGCCTTAGAAAGCACTGCAAATAACAAGGCCAGTGGAAGTGATGGTATTCCAGCTGAACTATTTAAAATTTTAAAAGATGATGCTGTTAAGGTGCTACACTCAATATGCCAGCAAATTTGGAAAACTCAGCAGTGGCCAGAAGATTGGAGAAGATCAGTCTACATCCCAATCCCAAAGAAGGGCAGTGCCAAAGAATGCTCCAACTACCGCACAATTGCACTCATTTCACACGCTAGCAAGGTTATGCTTAAAATTCTACAAGGAAGGCTCAAACAGTATGTGGATCGAGAACTCCCAGAAGTGCAAGCTGGATTTAGAAGAGGCAGAGGAACCAGAGACCAAATTGCAAACATGCGCTGGATTATGGAGAAAGCTAGAGAGTTCCAGAAAGACATCTACTTCTGCTTCATTGACTATGCAAAAGCCTTTGACTGTGTCGACCACAGCAAACTATGGCAAGTTCTTAAAGAAATGGGAGTGCCTGATCACCTCATCTGTCTCCTGAGAAATCTCTATGTGGGACAAGAAGCTACAGTTAGAACTGGATATGGAACAACTGATTGGTTCAAAATTGGGAAAGGCGTACGACAAGGCTGTATTTTGTCTCCCTGCTTATTTAATTTATACGCAGAATACATCATGCGAAAGGCTGGGCTGGATGAATCCCAAACTGGAATTAAGATTGCCGGAAGAAATATCAACAACCTCAGATATGCAGATGACACAACCTTGATGGCAGAAAGTGAGGAGGAATTAAAGAACCTTTTAATGAGGGTGAAAGAGGAGAGTGCAAAATATGGTCTGAAGCTCAACATCAAAAAAACGAAGATCATGGCCACTGGTCCCATCACCTCCTGGCAAATAGAAGGGGAAGAAATGGAGGCAGTGAGATATTTTACTTTCTTGGGCTCCATGATCACTGCAGATGGTGACAGCAGCCACGAAATTAAAAGACGCCTGCTTCTTGGGAGAAGGGCAATGACAGGCCTAGACAGCATCTTGAGAAGTAGAGACGTCACCTTGCCAACAAAGGTCCGTATAGTTAAAGCCATGGTTTTCCCAGTAGTGATGTATGGAAGTGAGAGCTGGACCATAAAGAAGGCTGATCGCCGAAGAATTGATGCTTTTGAATTATGGTGCTGGAGAAGACTCTTGAGAGTCCCATGGACTGCAAGAAGATCAAATGCATCCATTCTTAATGAAATCAGCCCTGAGTGCTCACTGGAAGGACAGATCGTGAAGCTGAGGCTCCAGTACTTTGGCCACCTCATGAGAAGAGAAGACTCCCTGGAGAAGACACTGATGCTGGGAAAGGTGGAGGGCACAAGGAGAAGGGGGCGACAGAGGATGAGATGGTTGGATAGTGTTTTCGAGGTTACCAGCATGAGTTTGACCAAACTGCGGGAGGTAGTGGAGGACAAGAGGTGCCTGGCGTGCTCTGGTCCATGGGGTCACGAAGAGTCGGACACGACTAAACGACTAAACAACAACAACAACAATCTATCAATATCTATCTATATCATCTATCTATCTATCTATCATCTATCATCTATCTATCTATCATCTATCTATCTATCATCTATCATCTATCTATGTATCTATCTATCATCTATCTATCTATCTATCATCTATCTATCTCTATCTATCATCTATCAATCTATATCTATTTATCTATCTATCATCTATCTATCTATATCTATTTATCTATCTATCATCTATCTATCATCTATCTATCTATCTATCTATCTATCTATCTCTATCTATCTATCTATCTATCTATCTATCTATCTATCTATCTATCTCTATCTATCATCTATCGATCTATATCTATCTATTTATCATCTATCTATCTATCTATCTATCTATCATCTATCTATCTATCATCTATCATCTATCTCTATCTATCATCTATCGATCTATATCTATCTATATCTATCTATCTATCTATCTATCTATCATCTATCTATCATCATCTATCGATCTATCTACAGTGGTATCTTGGTTCTCAAACTTAATCCGTTCCGGTGTCTTGGGCGAGAGGTCGGCAGAAAAGGAGTAGGGAGGGAAAGGCATAGTGAAAACCCAGGTAGAAAGGAGGCTGCAGAACAGGAGGAGCTGGATGCTTGAGAATTGTGTGCAAAATTAAGTGTGCATAGTTTAAAACTGCAAGCTTGCTTCAAATTTTAGTTTAAAGAAACCATGTTGGACCTGATCCACTTAAACATGGCATCTTTTTAATGCTGGGAGCCGGCCAGAGTGGCTGGGGAAACTCAGCCAGATGGGCAGGATATAAATAATAAATTATTGTTATTGTTATTATTATGGGGCAGCAGTAGTAAGCAGAGTGCTTCATCGGCACACAGATTTCTCCTTGCACCTTTGAAATCCCCCCCAGGGAAACACAAAATCTGTTTCAGGGCTTTCTCCAAACTTTCCAGAGCAGCTTCTGTTTTTAGATGTCAGTGGCTCACCCTGGGACCTTACTGTAATCAATAAAAATAAAAATACGTTACTAACAGGAAGAATAAAAGGCTCAAATAATAGTTGGAACAATCCCCACTAGTTGGAGGTCTCCTCCTCCCCTCCATACACAACGTATCACTGCATTCTCCTAGAGAGAACCTCCTGCAAGGGACCATGTTATCAGGAGGTCCGTTCCACACCATTTAGGTCTTTGGTGTGTTGTGGCACCTGCCTACCCTTTGGAATTCCCTCCCCTCCATTTTTAGGCGGTTGCCACCTCCGCTGTCTTTTCAGCACCTGCTGACTTTCTGAAAAAGTATCCCCCCCCAAAAAAAAGGGATTCCGAGCACTGGTGTTGTAACTCCCCTCCTATCTCATAAGCGGGACTTACCTCCTAGCCCAAAGAAGAGGGTAACACAGGCAGCAAGTAGCCAAAGCTTAGCCAAGTGTGGCCTCTGGGTCTGCAGGGTGAAGCCGTAACACATCGTCCAGCCTGTTGGCATGGAGAAGGAGAAACTGACCTGACCTCTTGCTGCTGTGGACTCTGTTTTGGAGTTCACACCCCTGGACCTATGCTGCTCCTGGCAGTACAACCTGGCTTCACCACCACCACCACCCGCAGCCGGACACCTGGAGGTCTCCTCCTACCTCTGCCAGTTATCCTATCCTGGCTGGGGACGTGTTGGCAGGAGATTTGGCCAGGGAGGGACCACCCTGCCCACACAATAGAGGGCAGAACTTACCTGGGAATCCTCAGCCAGCTCCAGAGCTTCTCCCACTCTGCCCTCCCTCAGTTAAGCCTTCTTTTGCAGGTTAACCTCTTCTTCACAGGTACACGGGCGCTGCTACATCACGGTCGCTGCTGAAGGGCCGGAAAGAAATTTTCCTGCATTTGCAGGTTTTGCCTTCCCCGTAGCAAAACGTCACAACTTTGGCGGTTTCAGGCCTTGGGCAGAATCCTTTATCTTCCCTAATTTGGGGGGGGGGGTGAAGCAGTGACCCACGCCCCCCCTGCGGCGGTGATCCCAGGGTTTCCCGTTAAAGGGGTTGTTTGAGGGGAGGCGTTGGCCATACGCCAATAGGTTGTCATTGCTCTCCCCTGTGACGGTGGCAAAAAGGGGGGGTGGGCTCTCTGCTTGAACAGATGTTCTCCAGAGCCAGCCCAATCCCCACTCATTCTGGATAACCCTGATGTTTCCCAGCTTCCCGGCCGGGGACTGGGAGGGATAAACACCCAATGCCTAAGCCAAGGTCTCCCTACATCTGAAGTTTTAATAAAGTTGTTGCCAATTTTAATCCCATAACATAGTGTCTTGAGTCATTATTCCACCTGGGGGTTGCCTGGGGTTGGGGGGACTTTGCCTGTCCACGCAATCTTTCCCACTTATCTAATTCAATATTATGACCGAAATCTTGAGACCATTTAATCATAACCGACTTAACTTCTTCATCCTTTGTATGCCATTCTAATAATAACTTATACATCTTTGACAATGTTTTTCTTTTGCTATCTAGCAACTCTGTCTCTAGTTTTGATTTAGTATTACCAAAACCATTTCTCTTACTATCTTCCTTAAATATATCTTGCAATTGATGGTACTGCAACCAATCTGATAGCTTGCCTCTTATCTCTTCAAATGACTTTAGCTTCAATTTGTTGTCAACTTCCATTAACAAGTCTTTGTATGTAGCCCAATCAATTACCATATTTTTCTTTTTTACCACGAAGGCTTCCAGTGGTGAAAGCCACCACGGAGTTTACCATTCTAACAATGTTTTATATCTGTTCCAGACCTCATAAACTGATTTTCTTATAGTGTGGTTTAGGAAGCCTCTATGTACTTTAACCTTGTCATACTACAAATAAGTGTGCCAGCCGAATCTGTTATCGAATCCTTTTAAATCCAATACATCCATATTGTCCAAAAGCATCCAATCCTTCAACCAACAGGACGCCTCATAATAGATTTTGAGATATGGCAAGGAAAATCCTCCTCTTTCTTTTGCATCTGTCAAAAGCTTATACTTAATTCTCGTTTTTTCCCCTTGCCAAAAAAATTTCAAAAGTCTCTTTTGCCATATATTGAATTGTCCTGTTCCGCTGATAATCGGGATTGTTTGAAATAAAAATAACATTCTTGGTAGCACGCTCATTTTTATAGCAGAAATTCTTCCCATAAATGATAATTTCATTCTTCCCCAAATTTCCAAATATCTTTTGACTTAATTCCACACTTTCTCATAATTATCCTTATACAGATTTATATTTTTAGATGTAAGCCAGACTCCCAGATATTTTACTTTTTTTGCTACCATCATCATTCCTGTTTTCTGTTGCAGTTCCTCTATTTCCTTACTATCCATATTCTTAGTTAATAATTTCATTTTGGATTTGTTGAGTATGTTGTTGTTGTTGTTTAGTCGTTTAGTCGTGTCCGACTCTTCGTGACCCCATGGACCAGAGCACGCCAGGCACCTCTGTCCTCCACTACTTCCCGCAGTTTGGTCAAACTCATGCTGGTAACCTCGAAAACACTATCCAGCCATCTCGTCCTCTGTCGCCCCCTTCTCCTTATGCCCTCCATCTTTCCCAGCATCAGTGTCTTCTCCAGGGAGTCTTCTCTTCTCATGAGGTGGCCAAAGTACTGGAGCCTCAGCTTCACAATCTGTCCTTCCAGTGAGCACTCAGGGCTGATTTCCTTAAGAATAGATGCGTTTGATCTTCTTGCAGTCCATGGGACTCTCAAGAGTCTTCTCCAGCACCATAATTCAAAAGCATCAATTCTTTGGCGATCAGCCTTCTTTATGGTCCAGCTCTCACTTCCATACATCACTACTGGGAAAACCATGGCTTTAACTATACGGACCTTTGTTGGCAAGGTGACATCTCTACTTCTCAAGATGCTGTCTAGGCCTGTCATTGCCCTTCTCCCAAGAAGCAGGTGTCTTTTAATTTCGTGGCTGCTGTCACCATTGCAGTGATCATGGAGCCCAAGAAAGTAAAATCTCTCACTGCCTCCATTTCTTCCCCTTCTATTTGCCAGGAGGTGATGGGACCAGTTAAAACCTGCTAATTGCCCATATTCTTCTATTCTCTCCATTGCTTCCACTGCGCTGGATATCGGTTGTTCTAATGTCAGTACTAAACCTGTCTAGTTCCTTTTGTAATCTCAATCTTGTCGGTTAATGTGCTATTAACTAATAATTTAGCATATTGTGCAGAGTAAATAGCCTGAATACCATGAAGAAACATTGGACCCATATCCATAAGTTCTAAGTTTCTTTTCATAAAATACCAAGACACATTATCAAATGCCTTCTCAGCATCTATAAATATCAAAGCTGCTTGTTTATCTTTCCTGGAACCCAAATATTCAATTAAATCAATTATATTTCTAACATTATCTTTCATTTGTCTCCCAGGTAAGAATCCCGTCTGAGCGATAGCTCTATATTTATATTTACCACATTTGTCTCCCAAAATAAAATCTAAGGTGTGCACCTTCTGTGTGTACACATTACCAGCCTGTTCTGGATCAAAGTCATGCTGCAAGATTCCATCTTCTTATCTGGCCTCCCCAAATGTTCTGTTCTGTTATTATCATCCCACATTTCAAGCATTAGGTCTACAAAGCAGAGCAATCAATATGCAACGACTGCAGTGAATGGGATCTTGTAGGCTTTTTTAACACACACACTCACACACTGCATCACAACCCAAGCACAGAATTTCCTTGTGCCTTGAAGAGTATCCAGTGATGAGGCTCAATGGTGACAAAGGACAGAGCTGAGATGACCATTTGATAGACCAGAAACAAAATTTCGTGCATGCACACGAAAGCTCATACCAAGAACTAACTTAGTTGGTCTTTAAGGTGCTACTGGAAGAGAAAATTTTTTTTGCAGAAACAAAATGTTTGGCTTCCCTTGTACTCATTGCGCCACCTGTAAAGACTGTTCAAAGTAACTGGATTCATTTTACCCATGCTCACTAAGAGCTGATCTGGTACTGCACACAACCCAGCTGCAATCCTACACAATGCAGGTGACTAAGCCCCACTGATTTCTGAGTAAACAGGCATAGGGTTGCAGTGCAGATCTAAATCACTTATAGAAACATGCAAGTTGAGCTCAGGTGGATCCAGCCAAAGGCTTGTGCAGTCCACCATCCTGCTCACTCTCTGTCCATGGGCAGCCCACAAGTGGGGCATAATTGCACTCTCTCACTTACGATCTCCAGCAACAGGTATGCAGAGAGAGAGATATTACCCCAGATACCATACAGGCATTGTGATTAGCAGGTATGATAGCCTTAGGCTCCATGGAGAATCATTTATGTTGCCAAAAGGCAAAATTGCACCGGCATTTACAGGGCCTCTCAAGTGCCTTGGCTCAAGACATATGCTCTGGTCTAAGCAATGTAAGGCCTGGCCTGTCCTGGCCTGACTATACTGGCTACCAGTTAATTTCCATGCCTAATTAAAAGTGCTAGGTTTGATCTATACAGCCTTATGCTGCTCAAGACCCCAATAACATAAGAATCACCTCTCACCACACAAATTATGTTTTATATGTGCTGTAATCTGCCCAGAGTGGTTGGGGAAACCCAGCCAGATGGGTGGGGTATTATTATTATTATTATTATTATTATTATTATTATTATTATTATTACCACCCAGGCCCTGTGTTCTTCCCTGCTGTCTTCTACATACACCCTGATTTGAATGTTTGGGGTCAGTTGGCTCTGATTCTGATTCTCCTTCCTTGTTTTCTTGTGATATTTTAAGTTATATGCTGTTAAACCTCTATCTAGTTTTTGGGTCAAGTTCTTTAGTCCTATTTTTCAATGCAGATTGAATTGTGTATGGTTGAGCATTAATAGTAAATATACTCAACAAGGCCATTTTTTTAAAAAAAATATCTATTGTATTAAAACTATCTTTGCTGCTGCAAAGCGATATTAAGCCAAGTGAGGTTAAACTATTGAAGGCTGGATCCATCTGAAAGTCACATGGTCATCGGAGCTGAGAGAGTTCTCTGCCTAAAACTGGGGGCTGCAAGGGACTCTCACCCCCCCCCCATGACAGCCATCCTCATTAGCATTTTGGCACAAGTCTTATTGCTTTGGGAAAGCTCTCACAACCAATTCATTCACCTCTTCCCTCCACAGACTCTGCTAGTGTTGTGGTGTTCTCTCCTGGATTCTCAGGATACTGCTAAGCTTTGGCTGTCCAGATTCCATAGTTACCTAAATTCAAGGACTCTGAAGGTGCTCTTTTCCTATGGGGTGAGGGAATAAGTCCATGCCTGTTCCCCACCCATCAAGGTGAATGGCAGGGGGAGAAGAAGAGCCAGCCCCTGAAAGGAGCTGTATCGGTGTGTGTGTGCAGGCAGGCTTTCAAACAGCCCCACACAATGCTTTGGGTGTGTACATGGGTCCCTAGCAGCAGAATATGCATGTGTAGCCAAATTGAGCAGGGCTGAGCAGAGGTTGCAATCCTGTTGGCCACTGTCAGGCAGCAGAGGAAAGCCACTGGCAGAGGTAATTGTTAGGCAAATGAAGGGGGGAAGGAAGCGCCATCACCTTCCCCCAATGAAAAGGGTAGTCCGGTAGAGGACTCCGGGGAGCGTTGCCCTGTCCGAAACCTAGGGAGGTGAGGGCCCACGGCACGCCCCTGAGCGGTGACACCCGTGGGATCCTAGTTGGCGTACTTCAACAGGACTCCCACGGCTGGTGGATAACCCTTCCTGGTCTCCATGCCGGGTAGTCGATAGGAGACAATGCCTAAGGCCAATACCTTCCAATTCCTGTAATCAATAAAGTTGTGGCCTTTTACGCCCATTAACCTTAAATAATGTGTCCAGTGTCTTCATTTCACATGGGGGGAGGGGACTTGCCACACAACCAACCCCCACGGCAGGTTGCCAGGAACAGATAAGACAAGGAAAAGTCCTTACCACCTGCTTTTTATTCAATATTTACAGAGCGAGCCTTGGAATAATGGCGTTGTCCCGAGTAAATCTCCACACACACACACCTTCTCTCTGACTTCCTCATTCATCAACAGCACACACACACCCCTATGTTTGCTGCTTAGGGCCTTCTGCCTCCGGGCTCTTTGCTTTCCTACCTTTAAGGCTTGCCAGGTTCTGAGAATGGTGGGTCTGGACAGGGGCATACAAAGGGGGTTGCGGAGGGGGCAGGCCACCCCGGGCAGCATGCTGGGGGGTGACAAGATGGCCCGCTGCCTCCCCCCAGCTGTAGAGTGGCGGTGGGCGTGCATGCAGTCTGTGTTACAAAAAAGGAGCAATGCAGAAGCGAGCTCCAGGTGGCTGGAATGGAAAACAGGATGTTGACGTTATGGGACTGTACCGTGGGAACCAGGGACAGTCTATTCAGTGCCCTGAGCGCCGGATGTTAGCTCAGAATGTCACATGACCCTGTACTGGAAGTACATGGGTGGAGTTATTCTCTCTCTGCAGTTGGGATGAGAGAGTACAGATATGATTTCTCTGTACTGCTGGAAAGACAGGAATAAAGACATGTAAATATATTTCTGTCTGTCTCTTTCCCCTCCCTGGCTATGGGAGGGGGAGGAATGGTGTGTTCTTCTTCACGTTGGGAAGAATCGCCGATAAAGACCTCGCTTTGATCTTGCCGGGAGTCGCAGGCAGGGAGGTCAACAAGGATTCAAGCCGGGCACCTGGAGGGTGGCCAATTCCTCTGAACTTCGCTGGCTCTGCTGGCTTGAATTCGACAGTCTGTATGGGCGCTGCGTCTGTACAGGTGTCCATATGGGCTGCCGCTCGCACGGCAACTGTACACGTGCACAGACCGCACAGGCTGCTGCACGTGCGCAGTCCATACAGACATCAAACATGCGCCACTGGGTGGTTCGCCCCGCCCCAGGTGATGGAGAGGGTCCCTCCGCCACTGGGTCTGGAATGGTTTCTAGTGATAACATGTCAGCGAACTGTTCTCCTCCTCCTCTCCCATTATTTCCCAGCTTTCCCCCTCATCTTTCTCTGAGGTGTTGAAGGAAGGATTGAACAGAATTTATTCTGAACCCCAGCTTTGTGTAGAAAAGTAACTAGGCCTGTTTGCAAATGCATCCCAGTAACCAAGCCTGTTTGCAAATGTAAAAAGGAAAAACTTTCTCTCTGTGAGTTTGCAGCACAAAGGGTGAAGGAAAGTTTAGGTTGACCGAATGAACTGAACCTGTTAGCCACCCTGAGCCCAGTTTTTGAACCGGGAAAGGGCGGGGTATTATTATTATTATTATTATTATTATTATTATTATTATTATTATTGGGTCAAGAATATGCTGCAGGAGCTGGCTTTATTAAATCTGTTTATAGATTACCATAGGTGTCCTATAGATCCCTGGTGTCCTAAGATCCTGTTACAAAGAATGTCCACACTCCAAAAGCCAAGCCAACCCTCCAGATGTGGAAGATTAATTATTGTGGCCGACAGTCTGCCTGATCAATGCTGGAATTTTAAATCTTGGCCCTTTATAACCCCTCGTATCAAGTTCTAGGAGTTGCCCTAATCCCTCAGTGCTTTACTGAGTCCTAAACAGTCTCCCTCCTACACGTAACAGTGTAGGATGAACTCACAAACCCACAAACAGCGACAGACAGCTTTACATTTACCACATTCACCTCACAAAACAAAACTCAGTGTGTGCACACCTTCTGTGTACATGTGGCCACTCAGTCCTGGATCAAATTCGTGCATCCGTCTCTGAATATTCTGTTTCGTCATTTATCTTTCCACATGTCAAGCATTAGCTTTGGAACACAGAGCAATCCATATGCAGCGACGGCAGTAAATGGGAGCTTGGGGGGGGGGTGTTGCTTTTTTGAGATGAATCACATCACTACCCAAGCACATAACTTCCCTGAGCCTTGAAGAGTATCATAGAGATGAGGCTCAGTGGTTGCGAAGGGCAGAGCTGAGATGGCCGTTTGATAGAGCTAAAAGCCAAATGTTCAGCTTCCCTGGTACTAATTGAGCCACCTGTGAATACGGCTCACTGGGTTTATTTTACACATGTTGTGCTTGCTAAGGACTGATCTGATAAGAGAGAGAGAGAGAACAACAACGCAGATATACTATATAATCTGCCACATGTAGAACTGGGATGGATTAACCTAGTTCGTCATCACAGTCAGACATCTGCCTGTCCTGAAGCTCCATTGTGTGTTACTGCAGCTATCAAGCCCATGTTGATCAGGTGACCTGAGAGAAGCCAATAAGGCTTCATCTGGACTTATATCATAGATGGCTCTTTCCAGGTTCCTCCACTCAACCAACTGAGCTGCCCAGCTGCCAGGGTGGTAGAAACCCGACTGCCCACAGAAGAAAAAAAGGGAGCCCAGTGGCACGATCTCTTTTTCTCTCTCTTCATACCAAAGGGCTATAAAATGGGTTACGGCTTCATCCTGGAGATTCAAGAGCCTCGTGTGGCTCCAGCTTGGCTGCTTGCTGTCTGCGTTATGCTCTGCCTCATGCCAGGAGGTAAGTCCCACCTACACATAGGTGCCAACTCGAAGGGTCCCAGGTCCCTTCGGCCCCCAATAAAATATTTGCAGGGACTGGGGGGGGGGTTCCAAAGTCGATGGGCGTTGCTGCCTTTCTTGCTTTTCCACATTTGGACCTCATTTCCCAACAAGGCCTGTAAAGAAGAAGAAGAAGAAGAAGAAGAAGAGTTTGGATTTGATATCCCGTCTTTCACTCCCTTTAAGGAGTCTCAAAGCAGCTAACATTCTCCTTTCCCTTCCTCCCCCACAACAAGCACTCTGTGAGGTGAGTGGGGCTGAGAGACTTCAGAGACGTGTGACTGGCCCAAGGTCACCCAGCAGCTGCATGTGGAGGAGCGGAGACGCGAACCTGGTTTACCAGATTACAAGTCTACCCCTCTTAACCACTACACCACACTGGCTCTGTGAAAGGGTTGCTGGATGGCATAGGAGCTGGGATTGGTCGAAAGCCTCTAATATCGTTTCTTGTGGTCTTTGCGGTTGAAGCTAGAAGGGGTAGCTGTGCAGTAGAGGGGCATGGAGCAAGCAGAGGAAACCATAGCCCTTCAACTTCCAAACAAGAAGAAACATGTGAGATTTGTGTTCTCTGGCTACTTCTGCAAAGTGTGTGTGTGTGTGTGTGTGTGTGTGTGTGTGTGTGTGTGTGTGTGTTGCACGGTCTGTCCACCATAAAATGCATATATTGCTTAATCCAAAGAGAAAAATCCCTATGTAGTTTTCATCTAACAATATGTGTGTGCACGCATATATAGAAAGACCAACAAAAATTAGTCTTCCCGTTCCTATATATGCATAAAGACCAATAAAATAAGAAATATTTCAAACGAGTGAAGACATAATAAAAGTATGCGTCTGGATAGGTTTGCTGCAAGAAATGTGCTTTTAGCAGGTGTCTGACACAGGTGGCCACACTAGAAGATAGGTTCCTTGCAGATCTGGAATGAAGATACATCTTTTTCATCCCCTGCCCCGTGATGCGGTATTTGGTACATTCCCTTCCACTGATTCTCTATCGGAGACACTTCTCCCCAGAGTTTCCCTTTGGCTACATGGCTGTTAGCTCCTGCTCCATGATTTTGCGTCCAACATTCCCTTTTCTCCCTCCCCTACTGATAAACCCTCCTTTTCTCCTACCCCACCATGAATCCCACAACCACATTTGTTCTGATTTAACGTGGCACTATCTACTTTCCTCCCCGTTTCAAGGAGCCCATTCTCAAGGAAATCACTTTTAGTACCCTCCTCCTCTAAATCACAGCAAGCAGGTGCAGCGTCCAGGAGACCCCAGAGGGCGACCCCCACCATTTCTCCCCCAGGGAGACCAGCAGCGCCTCCTATTCCCCAAGAGGCCACTCTTTCTTTGGCGATCACTCGTAGCAGAGTAAGATTGTCTTCCATAAACACGGGTTTAACAATGGGTCCATTAGTGACAGTGGAGGCCAATTCTGGATTCACATGACCTTCCACAGTGGGGATATAGGTTTCCGGGCGGGAGTTGATCACAGTGAGGGTTTGCCAAACGTGCCTTCCTCTTAGCTCATTTCTCCTTTTCTCCCTGAGTTTGAACGTCTTCGAAGCCCACAACACTTTTGGTAAAGGCTGTTCTCCATTTGGGGCACTCACAGGCCAGTGTTTCCCAATTGTGTGTGTTTATACTACATTTTTAAGGATTTACCTTGGCAGAGTCTTTAAACTTCTTTTGTTTTTTGTTTTTGTTTTTTTAAAGAATATTTATTAAAGTTTTCAATAATAATACAATAAAAATCAAAAGAAAAAGAAAAAAAAGAAAAAATAACAAAAATACAAAAGTAAAAGTAGTTAAAAAAAACACATGAAGTTTCCTTGCTTGTTTTTCATTAACTTATTTCCCGGACCTCCTCATACCTCCCTTTTTTGTATTCCAATTCCAATATTAGTTCAGCAAATCCTTATCAATAAAATTTAACCTATTTCTAAACCTTTTTTTCCATATTCTCTTAAAGCATTACAGCTGGAAACCATTTAGTTTCTATCTGACATTTAAACTTATTTTGTTGACCACCAGCATTACGCTTTCCATTCTTAAGTTCAGAATAGAGTAGTTGCTTCGGAAGACGATCATCAGGCATCCGCACAACATGACTGGTTCAACGAAGTTGATGTTGAAGAATCATTGCTTCAACACTGGTGATTTTTGCTTCTTCCAGTACGCTGGCATTAGTTTGCCAAGAGAATGCTATAGAGGCAGCATTGAGGGTGGGCTTCTGAGCTCCAAGGAGGCACTGCTGTTCTGGCAGCAGCAGCAGTACTGACCAATGCATCCCTTGAAGGCCAGATCTGCTGCCCTTGTGGCTCCTGCCGCCTGAGGTCATCCCCTCAGCTTGCCTCATGGGTGGATAGGCACTACCACCATCCTCCCAAACTCTTCCTTTCCCTCTCAGACCATGTCTATCTGTGTTGACATTTCAGGGTGGAAATGGTGGAAATAAATATGTTGGAGAAACATCTGGCTAGTGACTACAAAAACACATACAAGATGCTGAGCTCGGTGGATGTTTGGGACCTTTCATTTGGCAGAAGAAAACTCTTCTTATATCTTTCCCACGTGTCTGGGACTAGCAGAGGAGGAATGGGGGAGACTGCCTCCCCATCCTGACCCTTCCAGGGAGGAGGAAGCGGAAGACGGTTTAGATCAGGGGTGTCAAACTCAAATTCATCGGGGGCCGCATCAGCAGTTTGGTCACCCTCAAAGGGCCGGTTGTATCTGTAGGACTATGTAAAGGACATGTAAAGAGGAGGTTTCCTGTGTAGAACGGCTGGCGCCGCTAGAGGGCAGACATTCTCTGGCTTGTAGGCTGCCGCGCATGCGCTGAAGAGGTGGTTTTCTTGTGTCAAAAAAAAAAAGTGAGAATAAAAGGTGAAGGCTGGCAGCCGGCGGCGGCTACACGGGCCACATGACGAGGTCTGGCGGGCCGGATTTGGCCCGCGGGCCTTGTGTTTGACACCCGTGGTTTAGATTTACAACAGGGGTTTGAGGGAGGTCGTAGCTCAAAGGCAGATGAGGGGAGAAGCTGGGAGAGCCAGAACAGCACCCAGCCGTCATTGGAAAGCATTCCAGATCCTCTGTCTCCCAGAACCTGATGAGCCTTAAAAGTAGGAGAGCAAAGAGCTCAGAGACAGAGGGCACGTAGCAGCACCAGTAGAGGAGACGGACGGGGAAGTGGGAGAGACGGGGCGGGTGGAGATTCACTCAGGACAACGCCATTATCCAAGAGGCTGTGTTCTACAGCCTCTCTCTCTCTAAAGATTGAAATAAAAAAGGACGGTAAGAAACTTTCCCTTGTCTTTATACTTTCCTGGGCAACCAGCCGGGGGCTGCTGACAGCATCCTGACACCACATTAGGGATGTTGTCTGCAAGGAAGGAAGAGTTACAACAAGGTGTCTCTTTTGCAGCAGAAGCCATAACATGCCACCACTGCACAATTACGAATCCAGACACCGATAAGACGTGCTGGCCTCCATTTACCTGCACAATCCCTGATGGATACTGCTTGACCATATTAATTTACAAAGGTAAGGATTATTTTGTGGGTACTTACAATCCCTCTGGACATTCCAGGATCAAATCAGAAAATGGGATGGCTTCTGCAATTCCGGGACTGTTACTTGAAAATTGGGGCACTTGGAGGATATGTTATTTCCCGAAAAGAGACTAGTGGCTACACTTCACACTTTGCTTGTACTGAGGACATATCCTGTCCTTTCACCTATCCTTTTTCTCCCCAGCCCGCCCAGGAGGTGCCTTGAAAAAAGTAGAGAAGACGTGCATATCCAAAAACACAAAGGTATGCGGAATCGAACAGATAAGTGGGGACAAAAAACTACGCCGTGCCTTGGTCTGCTGTGATGAAAATGACAAGTGTTTGATGCCTGGAAGAAAACCAGCATAAAAGGAAGAGGACTTGCATCTCTGATTTCCCCCCACCTTTGACATTTAAATTGTAGATATTGTCAGGAACTGCTGCTCACGCCCCATGTGATAACCCACATAGCTATGTCTTCTTCTTGTAGAGCCTTCTGGCTCTGGCTGACTCCACCCACCCAGGCTGCCCATTGGCTCCTCCTGGGCAGCAAGTGGCTTAAGGGCCCCTCTAGGCTGGTGTTGTAATGACCGCTCCCCGCTTAAAACGGGGGGCGCCCTTTGCGTGGACGCGTGCAGCCCTGGATCTGGAGTAGCCCCATCAGCATAGGCTTTGCCTTCCCTCAGGTGGGATACCTGGAGGTCCCCGCCTACCTCAGTGAGTTGTCCAATCCCACCTGGGGGAAGTGTTGCCAGGGAAACCAGGCCAGGTAGGGGGAGGGATTACCTGGTACAATAGAGGGAGGATCTTACCTGGTAATCATCACTTGGCTCCAGAGCTTCTCCCACCCTACCCACCCTCAGTTAATGTCTTCTTTTGCAGGTTGACTTTTCTTCATAGGTTTTGCAGGGTAACCTTTCTCCACAGGTATGCGGGCGCTGCTATGATTAGGTCGCTGTTAAAGGGCCGGAAAGGAATTTCCCTGCATTGGCAGGTTTCGCCTTTCCCGTAGCAAAACGTCACAACTTTGGCGGTATCAGGCCTTGGGCGGAATCCTTTAGTCCATCTTCCTCTTTGCGGCGGCGATACCAGGGTTCCCCGTTAAAGGGGTTTCTGAAGGGAGGCTTTGACCGTACGCCAAAAGGTCGTCATTGCTCTCCCCTGCAGCGGCGGCGTAACGGGGGCGGCTGTCTCTGCTTGAACATATGTTCTCCAGAGCCAGCCCATCCCCCCCCCACACACTGGATAACCCTGAAGCTCCCTAGGTCCCCGGCTGGGGACTGGGGGAGGGAGAACGCCCAATGCCTGAGCCAAGGTCTACCCACATTTGAAATTTAATAAAGTTGTGGCCAATTTAATCCCATAGCACGTTGTCTAGAGTCGTTATTCCACATGACGGGGGGACCGCGGGGGATCTGGGGACTCCGCCTGTCCACGCAATGCAGGTGTCTCCTGCAACATGTTTACTATCATAATTAGCTTTATTATTCCCTTTCTAGAAATACATGTAGCCAAAAAAACCAAACATATACCCTCACCCCCCCAAGAAACATTCCATGAATCTGCTGTACAATCATGTAAATGATATAGTCAAAAAATATGCTTGTAAGTAGTTTAGAATTGCTTATATCTGTCAGGTGTCTTCCACTCTCTTCGTAGATTGTCCCAGAGTAAGCCATGCTCTAAGATGCTTTGCTCCTTTTCCATAAGGGCAATATTTCATATTCTGTCTCACCATCCCTTTAAAGTTAGTAGCTGTTCACAATACTGTGTTGTTATGTTTCTAGCTGCAGACATGGCAACGATTAGCAGGTCCTTGAAAAATAAATTCCTACGGTCATCTATTAACAGATTTAATAAAGCCAGCTCCTGCAGCATATTCTTGATGCAATAATAGTGCATGTTGTTGTTGTTTAGTCATTTAGTCGTGTCCGACTCTTCGTGACCCCATGGACAAGAGCACGCCATGCACTCCTGTCTTCCACTGCCTCCCACAGTTTGTTAGTATAATAGTGCATAGTGATCCTAAAGCAAACAGTCTACCGTATTTTTCGCCCCATAGGACGCACTTTTCCCCCTCCAAAAATGAAGGGGAAATGTGTGTGCATCCTATGGGGTGAATGCAGGCTTTTGCTGAAGCCTGGAGAGTGAGAGGGGTCGGTACGCACCGACCCCTCTTGCTCTCCAGGCTTCGCGCAGCTCTCTGCAACCCGTGGGGAGAGTTGCCTGCATGCTGAAGCCTGGGCGCGCTGAGCTCAGCGCGTCCAGACTTCGCGCAGCTCTCCGCAAGTCACAGGAGCCCTGCGCTGGGCTCCCACGGCTTGCGGAGAGTTGCCTGCATGCCGAAGGCTGGGCGCTCTGAGCTCAGTGCGCCCAGACTTCGCGCAGCTCTCCGCAAGGCGTGGGAGCCCTGCGCTGGTCGGGGGAAGCTCGGGCTACCCCCGCCCCAGCCCCGCGCCTGGGGGGGAAATAATTTTTTCCCCCTTTGTTTCCCCCAAAAAAGACTAGGTGCGCCTTATGGGACGGTGCGTCCTATAGGGCGAAAATACAGTAATTGGTCAATGTCTAAAAGATATCGAGCATCAGAACAACCTGGCCACTATAAGGAAATTCTGCCCTTGGTATGTTCAGTTTCCACTTCTCCATTTTGATTCTCTGGCCCCATATCTGCACAAACTTATTATCCCAAAATACAGGTGTGCTTTTACACTTGCAAGACTAGATGTTTTGCCATCTACGGTACTTGATTCCAAAAGATCCCACCTGAGAAATGTCTTTGCCCCTGTGGAGATGGTAGCACCGAAACAGCGGCACACGTCCTCCTGTCCTGTACTCTCTACAAAGACCTGAGGAACGAGGTCATCACCCCACTCGTACTAACCATCCCAGGGCGCTCAACCACTGCCACAATGTCCTTTCTTCTATCAGATCAAAATGAGCAGATAACAGCAAAGGTTGCTAGGTTCATAGCAGGGGCAATCAGAATAAGGGCCACTAACTGACTGCTGACTGCAAACCAGGCCATTGAAGGTGACTGTTGTTGCTAAGCATTAATCAATGGTGCCAGAGGCCCTCCAAGTTTAATGGACAAGTGGATGCAAGAAACACACACACATCTAACGGCATTACGCCTATTGATTGTTTTATTAAACATTAGTTTCCTTTCATTTCTTAAGCCAAGGATATTTTGCCTTCGAGACACGCCACTGAACTGCAGGAATCATTCTGGATTTCAGAATCACCAGTTTCTAACATGAACGCAAGGCAACTTTAAATGGCGGCACTGCTGCCATCCAAATTCTGAATTGGTCCCTTCGACGTTGTCGCAGGCGCCTCCGTGCTTTTCAGCTTTTCAAACTGGCTTATTTCTTCATTATCAAAGTTCTTCCTGTAAAGACACCAATGCGCACTGGGTTTTGTTTTTTGTTTTTTTAAAGGCAGTGAAAAGCAGCAAGATCAACAACAACAACAACAACAACAACAACAACAACAACAACAATAATAATAATAATTTATTATTTATACCCCGCCCATCTGGCTGAGTTTCCCCAGCCACTTTGGGCGGCTCCCAATCAAGTGTTAAAAACAATACAGCGTTAAATATTAAAAACTTCCCTGAACAGGGCTGCCTTCAGATGTCTTTGAAAGATAGGATAGCTGCTTATTTCCTTCACACCTGAAGGGAGAGTGTTCCACAGAGTGGGCGCCACTACTGAGAAAGCCCTCTGCCTGGTTCCCTGTAACCTCACTTCTCACAATGAGGGAACCGCCAGAAGGCCCTCGGCGCTGGATCTCAGCGTCCGGGCTGAATGATGGGGGTGGAGACGCTCCTTCAGGTATACTGGACCGAGGCCGTTTAGGGCTTTAAAGGTCCATCTCCTCCCTACACTAGCTCCCAAGCATATACCAGTTGTATACTGGTTTGTTCAGTAAGACTTTCTCTCTTTTGTCTGCTTTAGTCAAGTGCCTCTGCTACGCTGTCACAGGGATTAGAGGCCGATGAACAACACAATCCTATACAAGTCCACACAGAAGTACATCCCTGTGGCGTTTGCCCTGCTAGATGTGTGACATCATACTGGGTTCATAAGGAAAGGGTTAACTAATTGTAAAATCACTAACCAATAGGAACCCAAGAGGAGGAGTTAGAGTTGTTAAGAAGTCAGTCTGAAGTTAGAGAAGAGACTGAGAGGATAAGTCTGTGGGTTGGGCTAGTCTGATGTGAGAGAGTGAGAGAATAGGTTAAGAGGAGCCAGTCAAACAGTTGATATAATCAGTCAGAAGGTATTAGGAAGGTATAGGCCGGTAAAGAAAGTAAAGAAACTGACAAGAATATTCTGAGAAACCATAAACTCGTTAATAATTATAAAATAAACTTGTTTATTTGCTTCAATTTTAACAACTGTCTGGACTCAGTGTGTACCCGAGAGTAACGGGTTGCTGGCAGCGGGGAAGTGAGCACAGTGGTGGCACAGGGATCAATAGACCGTTATACGTCCGGGGACCCTGTGTGATCGCCACAAAAGGCTCCAGTCTCTTTGGGGGCATGGGTTCGAATCCCACCGCTAACACCACTTTTGTGCCGATCACACAGGGTCCCCGGACGTTTAACGGTCTATTTATCCCTGTGCCACCACTGTGCTCACTTCCCCGCTGCCTTATGAACCCAGTATGATGCCACACACCTAGGAAGGCAAACGCCACAATCCCATTTATTTCAGGGATTCTTACTCCTAGGTAAGTGGTTTGGGGATTGCCAGCTAAATGTGGAGGAACCATTCATCATTAGTCTCCCAGCAGCACCGAAGGGAAAGGAAGAAGAGGGCCACAACCTGAAAACAGGAAGCTTTTGATTAAAGGCACAGTGACCCAGAAACACCATCGATAGTGCTTTGCCTTAACACACTGGCCAGGCTGGTGCTGTAACTGCATTCTGTGGTGGCAAACAAAATGGGGAGGGGGAATGGGAGGAGAACGCAGAAAACTCTGGAATACAGTGAGCTGACAATGAAGTTGCCTGATTACTCCATGAAAATGGAATGAACTTTTATGGCAATTTCAGAGAAAGGGGTTACCATGGACGGATCCAGGGTTTCCAATTGCAGTTGTCTTTATTAGAGCAGCAGCTAAATATGTAATGGAAATCAGTTTTTGGGTGCCGCCACTGACTTCCACATTTGTGCTTTGCATCCTCTTCGCAACCTAGCATAAGTTTCTCCAACCGCTTTTCTGGAATTGGGAAAAGAGAAAAAGAGTTTGTATTAGGGAAATTCCATGTCCACCTACAAACCCATTTTCCCCCATATAGAGTTAACATGTTCTGCGTTATTTTAAAGATAACTTTCCAAATTTTCCTTATCTGCCAACAGCTTTTCGAAATGGCATTTTACACGTGAGTAAAGCAACCAGGAGCATGACATACAAGATGACCCAGAATCTCTCTGCTTCTTTTCTAAAGATTAGTTAAAGACCTCTCCAAGGAAATAGACAATAGTTTAATGACCCTTTACTGTACTGAAAGTTTTGGTTTCGCATTTAGTGAACTGACAATAATTTTTATGTTAGGAATAAAATTGGATGAGCTTAGTTGGGTGAGCATGTTGCATTGGTCACAAAAACACACACACACACACACACACACACCCGCACACAACAAATGAAGAAAAAAATCTATATTTTAAAATTTTAATCTCTTCTTTGAGGTTCTTAGCATTAAGAAAATGTGACGAGATGTTACCTGAAATATGTTTTACATGCAACATTTATTGTGACCAACGTAACACCACAATGTGCAGCTTACTTAGCATAAATATGTTGTCGGGTGTGTCATATAAACCTTCCCCCCCCCCAAGGACTATCGCAATTCCTTTCTAGAGAATGTAATAAGCTGTACTATACCATCAATGTAAGGCATATTACAGTTTTACAAAAGAGACGGGAGCCTACATGAAAGGACATAAATTAACTATGGAACTGGAGGAAATGAATTGTTAGTCATCAAAGCTGCTTTGAAAAACAGCAACACCATCCAGCGTTAGTGCCAAGAAACCATAAGACTGAATATACATAATAACCAATAACATCTTCACTGATGATCGGTATAAAGACAATAATAAAAAAGGAGAGTTTGGACTTGATACCCCACCTTTCATTCCCCTTAAGGAGTCTCAAAACGGCTAACAATTTCCTTTCCCTTCCTCCCCTGCAACAAACACTCTGTGAGGTGAGTGAGGCTGAGAGACTTCAGAGAAGTGTGACTGGCCCAAGGTCACCCAGCAGCTGCATGTGGAGGAGCAGGGAATAGAACCGGGTTCACCAGATTACAAGTCCACTGCTCTTAACCACTACACCACACTGGCTCTCCAGTGTGGAGAGGAACTATATTGGGATGTGCATAATTTTGAAAACGGCCTGCCTTACCAGGTTGGCATAAAAATATTTGGTGATATCCAGGCAACTCATACTCAGTGTAGACCCACTGAAATTAAGTTCAGTGACCTCAGTGGGTAGACTCCACCTGGATCTCATTCAATGAGATAACATGTGAGGCTTGCTTTCAATTCCAGCTCTTTGAGACAGCATAGTTCAAGGGATGCCTGGGAGCAGAATGCTGTCCTGCGTCCAACACAGCCAATTCTATAAAAGGGTGGCGCTTAGAGAATGCACGACCTCCAGAAAGGCTCCTTACCCCCCAAGACTTTCAGGGTGAAGCAGGCACCACCACGGACTTGGCAGAAATTTTTAAATGGAATGCACGGTGACATTGGCCACATAGAGAGACACTGCCGGCAGACCAAGCCATCTGCTGTTAAAGAGACAGAGACATATTTTATTGCAGCGTCTCCCTGCCTAAACGCATTGTTCTTACCTTGAATGCTCACCGCACCAATTTTATCTTTTTTATAGTACTGCCTGAGGAGTACGTAGGAAGGGTTCTATATGTGTATACTCGGAAGCAAGTCCTGTAGAGTTCGGTGGGGCTTGCTACCAGAATTGCAGCTTCAAACTGACCATGGAATAATGATAATAATAATAATATTTATTTATTTATACATACATACATACATACATACATACCCCACCCATCTGTGCACCACTGTGCAGTTCCCAATAACAATAATAAAAAAGCAACAATATCAAACATTATAAACTTCCCTAAACAGGGCTGCCTTCAGATGTCTTCTAAAAGTCAGATAATTGTTTATTGCCGTGACATCTGGTGGGAGGGCGTTCCACAGGGCAGGCGCCACTACCAAGAAGGCCCTCCACCTGGTTCCCTGTAACCTCACTTCTCGCAGTGAGGGAACCACCAGAAGCCCTCGGGGCTGGACCTCAGTGTCCAGGCAGAACAATTGGGGTGGAGATGCTCCTTCAGGTATACTGGACCGAGGCCGTTTAGGGCTTTAAAAAGGTCAGCACCAAAACTTTGAATTGTGCTCAGAAACATACTGGAATAACTCTCTTGGACTATCACCAGGGTAGAGGGACACTTTTTCTCCTTGGGTACATTTTCAAAAATTGTATTTTAAGAATTGGAAGCTATTGTCACCTGTAACTTTGGTGATCCCAACCTAAGGGTATGCTCCCCACACACACACACAAAAAGGGACACTGTTCCCTCAAAGCATGACTTGATATTTCCCCATAAAAGCACATAATTGCCATGGACTTAGGTAGCAGGCATCCAGTTTGGTTGAATAAAGCTAATTGTTTCAGGATAATATTGGGCAAAACCTTTCTAATCATGCCACAATGACCTTTACTAAAACGAACCTCAGGGGGAATAGGACATCAATGTGCCTCTGAGCACAGAGAGATGTATATTTTTTTAGATTCCCACGCAATCTGCAAGCCCCTCCACCTCTTGCACACATCACCACAACAAGTACATTGAAAGTTAATCAACATCATGCTAACAGTGAGCCGCCTTCACCTCCATGGAGCATAGGTCTGTAGGGGTGTAAAATGGCAGCAGTTTGCATTCCAACCCATACTCACCTCAACCAGTGCTGTTTCTGTTGTACTGTGGTTTGGTTTCTGCCAAGTGCTGTGTTAGTCATCTCACTCTCCGCTATTCAAAGCAAGCTACATAAATTGCGGAACCATTTTCGCAACATACATTCATTTCAATGGCAAAGAAAATACCAAAACAATGTAAGAGAACAATCTTGTGCTGTTTGCAAACATAAAAATGCAACATTCCAATATGTGTGTGCTCTCCAAAGGCAGCGAACCTTTTCTCAGCTAGTTCCCCCCCCCCCTGAAAATGTCTCTGCAGAAACTTAACATCGCTCTTGCAAATTATCTTCCAAATTCAGAAAGCAGCTTGGGGATTTGTCACTTTTTAAGAAGAGACAAGAAAGTGGAGGGGGGAGTAATAGAACATGTCACTGGCCAGCAGACGTCACCTTACCTTTTGACAGGTCTTCTGGTATGAGGCAGAGGAAAACATAGACTACAAGCAGCCATGGCCGGAACACGACTGACCCCCGAGCCCTGAGGAAGAGTATGTTCCCCATTTGACAGACTGAATGAAACTACTGCTCAGTGGTTGTTGTGATTGTTGTTGTTTATTTTTTAAAAAATCTACACCTACACTCCAAAGATCAACATGTTCTCTTGGCGATGAGCCAAAAGATCATTGCTGGTCTATGGAATGTAAGACCCTCCCAAGTGAAATATCAAAACATCCTCCCACTCCCTAAATCTTGGCTCTTCTGAGACTGGCAGCTGCTGGTATGTATCTCTCATTTGCTTTCTTGTTTATTCATAATATAGGACTGACTGTCCTTAATAATGGACACCAGTGGGTCTGCCCCATTCTTAAAAGAAAAAGAAGGAATGAAATCCCTATTTGGGTTTTTTTAAAGGGTTTGTTTTGGTAGTGCTGCAAATCATAGAGTCCCCCCCCCCAAAGTCTGCTGATCATTCTTTTTTGCATCTGGATGCTGCTGTTTTCATAGAATGGTAGAGTTGGAAGTGACCCCGAGGGTCATCTAGTCCAACCCCCTGCAATGCATATGTTTTTCATACCTGTATCTTGACTTCCTTCCATGACAGAACACAACAGCTTGCCAGGCAGGCCCATCTTCAAGGAGTTTGATTTGACTGGAACTCTGCTCTGGAAAATGTCAAATAAATTCATCCAAACCCCCCGGGAAAGCATAAAACAAAAACAAATACTGGAAGCATTACTTCAAAATATAAGAGAGACAGAAAGAATTACAGGGATGAAGTGTGGACAAAAAGAATACAAGGTCAAAGCCTTCGCTGACGATATAGTTTTGACATTACAGGAACCATAAATCTCGACAGCGGAAGCATTAAAAGTAATTAAGAATTTGGTTTGTTGGCAGGACTGAAAATTAACAAGAATAAAACAAAAACGATGGTAAAATATATGAACGGGGAACAAAGGGGGGATCAGTTGCAAAGCAAAACGGAAATAACAGTGGTAAAGAAAATAAAATATTTGGGTGTCTGGTTCTCCCTGAAAAACACAAACCTATTTAAGGACATTTATAAAACAACAGGCAGGCTCATCTTCAACGAGTTTGATTTGACTGGAACTCTGCTCTGGAAATGGGATGTGGATGGCGCTGTGGGTTAAACCACAGAGCCTACGACTTGCCAATCAGAAGGTCGGTGGTTCGAATCCCCGCGATGGGGTGAGCTCCCGTTGATCAGTTCCTGCTCCTGCCAACCTAGCAGTTCAAAAGCACATCAAAGTGCAAGTAGATAAATAGGTACCGCTCCAGCGAGAAGGTAAACGGTGTTTCCATGCGCTGCTCTGGTTCGCCAGAAGCGGCTTAGTCATGCTGCCCACATGACCCGGAAGCTGTCTGCGGACAAACGCCAGCTCCCTTGGCCTATAGAGCGAGATGAGCGCCGCAACCCCAGAGTCGGTCACGACTGGACCTAATGGTCAGGGGTCCCTTTACCTTTACTGCTCTGGAAAATGTCAAATAAATTCATCCAAACCCCACCCCCACCCCACCAAAAAGCATAAAACAAAAACAAATAGCCCCTCTTTTTCACAGGAGACTATTTTTGGAAGCAGGGGGTTGGGGAAGAGGTTTTGGCCCAGCATTTGTGTGGACGGAGGGATTCCTTACTGCAAACAACATGTAACTTTAAAAAATTAAAAAATCTGAATTTTTATTGAACGTTTTCAGCATATAATACAATAAAACAAATGAATCTAAATTAAAATAGAGAAAAGAAAGAAAGAAAGAGAAAACAAAGAGAGAAAAGAGGAGGGAAAAGAGAGAGTTCTGTATTAGTTTGATTTGACTGGAACTCTGCTCTGGAAATGGGATGTAGATGGCGCTGTGGGTTAAACCACAGAGCCTACGACTTGCCAATCAGAAGGTCGGTGGTTCGAATCCCCGCGATGGGGTGAGCTCCCGTTGATCAGTTCCTGCTCCTGCCAACCTAGCAGTTCAAAAGCACATCAAAGTGCAAGTAGATAAATAGGTACCGCTCCAGCGAGAAGGTAAACGGTGTTGACCCTTATCTCGCACAAAAGGGTGTGGAGCCTCCCAGCTCTCACCTGGGAGCTTCCATTGCTTCTCCCAGCCTCCCACCCTGGGAGTTCTTCCCTTCCCTGCCTCTCACGCAAGGTCCTTCGTCAGTCCTCCATGACCTTCCTGTGAGTATCCTCCTCAACTCAGAGTAGAGGACATCAGAAAATGAAATACAACTTAAACAAAAATGAAATCAACCAAAAACAAAAAGCACAAATGCTAAATATAATAAAAAGGAGAGACAGAAAGAGGC